>NC_067398.1:3850388-4502888 GCF_016432865.1 Antechinus flavipes
GGGCCTGGGACCGTGCCATGAGTCTCTCGCTCCCTCCTGCAGAAGATGAAGATGGTCCTCGTCCCCCAGAAGGCCTATGGGAGTTTCTTCGAAGGTGACTGCTACATCATCCTGCACGTGAGTAGTCGGGGGCCGGGCCCGGGCTGGGGGATGAGGCGCTCCCAGGGTGACGGCCAAAGGGCCCCCCCCCAGCAGCCCCCGACGCCCGGTGGCGTCACTCCCCGGACTTCAGTCCGGCTCTGCGCTGGCTCCCAGCGTGACCTTGGCCCTGCCCCCCTCGGGCCCCGGCCCCTGCTGGCCCTCAGCCTGCGGCCCGGGTTCCAGTCTCTCCTTCCCCCCCCCGCCCGTCGCCCGCTCTCCCCCAGCTCGTCTCCCTGGGCCCCAGCTTCCCAGCCCAGGCCCTCACAGGCCGCCCCCTCCCCAACAAGGGTCCGCCTGGCATCCAGGCCCAGCCCGCCCACTGCTGCTTCACCCCAGCCTGTGCCCTTTGCCGCTCTGGCTCCTGGTCTCCGTTCTGTCCCCAAAAGTCTGCCCGTCCAAGGCTCAAACGCCGCCTCCCTGAAGCCTGCCCCGATTGTCCCTGAGCGAGAATCCGATCCAAGCCAGCAGACTTTGTATGTGCCCGACGCGTGCCAGGGGCACCGGGGTACAGATGAGCCAGGCCTCTTGTGCCCAGAGAAGGAAAGGAAAGGGCCCGGGCAGGCCGAGAACAGGCTCCTGGGAGCGCCAGCGGGCAGTGGGCGAGGCTGGTGAAGGACTGGAGCAGGGCCTCTAAGCCCGGGGTCGCCTTGGTGACCTCGCTGCCCGTTCTGGATCGGGCCCGGGAGCGTCCTCCTCCTCCAGGGCACAGGGCAGGGTCGGGGAGGGGGCCGAGGGGGGCCCAGCGTGTCCCGCTCCCCCTCCCAGAACGGGAAGACGAGCCGGGGCCCGGCCATCGACATCCACTACTGGATCGGCAAGGACTCGGCGGTGGACGAGCAGGGGGCGGCGGCGGCCTTCACGGCCCAGCTGGACGGGCTGCTGGGGGACGTCCCCGTGCAGCACCGGGAGGTCCAGGGCTATGAGTCCGAGGTCTTCAAGAGCTACTTCAAGAAGGGCATCATGTGAGTGGGGCCCGGGCCGGGGGGTCTCTGCTGGAGCAGCCGCCTGTGGGGGGCCGGGCTTTCCGGGGCCCCTCCCCCCGCGGCTGCCCCCAAGGGAGGGGCCCCTGGTCACGGCTCTGCCCCCCCCAGTTACAAGAAGGGGGGTCTGACCTCCGGCTTCAAGCACGTGGAGACCAACATGTACAACATCCAGAGGCTCCTCCACATCAAGGGAAAGAAGCCGGTGACGGCCACGGAGGTGAGGAGCCCCTGGGCCCGGAAGGGGGACGAGGGGGGGCCGGGCCTGGCATCTGAGAGAAAAAGCGCCGGGGGGGGGCTCCCAGCTCGGCCACCGACCCCTCGAAGCCGGTCTCGCCCTCTCCCCAGGAGGGCCTTCGGGGGGGCGGCTCCCTGAGACAGCAGGGCTGGGGGGAGAAAGGCCGCGTGCTGGGCCCGGGGCCGCCTCCATCACGGGGAGCCCCTTCCCAGCCCCACGAGGGGGCGGGGCCCGGGAAGGGCGGCCGAGGGTCGGGTCTCAGCTCCAATGTGAGCATGGGGCAGGGGCTCTCACACACACGCTGTGACACCGACGGAGTCACGCCGCCCCGAGCCCAAACACAGCCCCCTTCCCACAGTCAGAGGCCCCGGCGTCCCAGCATTCACTGGGCCCACGGTCACACGGGGGGAGGGTGCAGGCTGGGGGGCTTCCTGGAGGAGGTGGAACCTGGGCCTGCTTCGTTCTCACCCCCCCCCCCCAGGTGGACCTGTCCTGGGACAGCTTCAGCAAGGGAGACGTCTTCCTCCTGGACCTGGGGAAGGTGCTGATTCAGTGGAACGGCCCCGAAGCCAACCTGTCTGAGAAGTCCCGGGTGAGGGTCCCCAGGGGCCGGCCTGGCCAGTGTCCGGGAGGGTGACAGGGGGAGGGCGGCTGGGGGAGGGCGGCTGGGGGAGGTGACAGGGGGAGGGCGGGAGGGCGGTTCAGGGGCTGGTGGCAGGGCCAGCCCCACAAGTGGCCCCCTCTGCGGCCCGGCAGGGACTGGCCTTGGCCCGGAACATCCGCGACGGCGAGCGGGGCGGCCGGGCCCAGATCGGGGTGGTGGACGAGGAGCAGCTGAGCTCCGCGGAGCTGCTGCAGATCATGGAGACGGTGCTGGGGCCGCGGGCGGGCGCGCTGAGGGACGCGGTCAGCGAGGACAGGGCCGACGAGTTCCAGAAGGCCAACCTGCGGCTGTACCAGTGAGTGGGCGTCCCAGGCCTGGCGCCGTCGCCTGCCTGGGGCCCCTGATCACGGCTTTGGGGAGGGGCCCTTGGGAGCTGGAGGGGCCAAGAGGGCAAGGGCGGAGCTCAGTGACCAGCAGGGTGACGGATCAGAAGGAAGGATGGGGGGGGACCCGGGCGACAGCGGCCATCCCCCAGAGGGCACGATTTGGGGGGCGGACAAGGCCGGGCCCTGGGACAGGCCGGGCAGGGGAGGGGGAGAGGCTGGGACGTGGGCACTCAGCCGGGCCTGCTCCCCCAGCCTTTATGAAAAGGACGAGGACTTGGTGGTCCAGGAGATCGCCACGCGGCCGCTGACGCAGGACCTCTTACAGCATGAGGTAAGCCCGTCGCTGGCTCTCCCCGTAGCCCAGGGTGGCCTTAGGGCGAGGACCCCACCTTCGTGGCCAGTGGGCCCTCCCTGAAGGGGCTCAGCCACAGAGACCCCCCACGTCAGCCCAGCCCCTCCATGGCGCCGTTCTCCCCAGCGGGAGGCTCAGCCCCTCCGGCCTCCCCCCAAACCTGACCGCGCCTCCCCCCACTGTTGGCCCGCCTAAAGCGCGCACCCTCCCGTGCGTTCTCGCCCTAGGACTGTCACATCCTGGACCAAGGGGGCTTCAAGATCTACGTGTGGAGGGGCCGTGGCTCCAGCAAGGAGGAAAAGAAGGCAGCCTTCAGCCGGGCAGTGGTGAGGCCCCAGCGGGGCTTTCCCTGGGAGTCCCCGCAGATCTGGGGGATCCGCCCCTCGGGGACCCCTTCCCCCGATCTGGGGCCAGTCTCCTCAGATGGAAGGGCTGCTGGGGGGCCCTCTTACAGAAAGCACCTGTTTGGAAGGAGTCGTGGGAGGAGCTAATGAATCAATGGGTCGGGGAGGGCCGGCTTCGTTGATCCTGCCTGGAGGCTGTGGAGAGTCCAGGGAATGCTCAGGAGGCAGGATGTTCTAGGAAGCGGGGTGCTCAGGGAGGCAGGGTGCGCAGGGAGGCAGGATGTTCTGGGAGGCAGGGTGCTCTGGGAGGCAGGGTGCTCTGGGAGGCAGGGTACTCAGGGAGGGAGGATGCTCAGGGAGACCGGATGCTCAGGGAGGCCGGATGCTCAGGGAGGCGGGGTGCTCAGGGAAGTGGGGTGCTCTGGGAGGCAGGATGTGCAGGGAGGCAGGATGTTCTGGGAGGCAGGGTGCTCAGGAAGGTGGGGTGCTCTGGGAAGCCAGATGCTCAGGGAGGCGGGGTGCTCAGGGAGGCAGGATGCGCAGGGAGGCAGGATGCTCTGGGAGGCAGGATGCTCAGGGAGGTAGGGTGCTCAGGGAGGCAGGATGCTCGGGGAGGCGAGATGCTTGGGGAGGTGGGGTACTCAGGGAGGCGGGGTGCTCAGGGAGGTGGGGTGCTTAGAAAGGCAGGATGCTCTGAGAGGCAGGATGCTCAGGGAGGCAGGGTGCTCAGGGAGGTGGGGTGCTCTGGGAGGCAGGGTACTCTGGGAGGCAGGATGCTCAGGGAGGCAGGGTGCTCAGGGAGGTGGGCTGCTCAGGGAGGCAGGATGCGCAGGGAGGCAGGATGTTCAGGGAGGCAGGGTGCTCAGGAAGGTGGGGTGCTCTGGGAAGCAGGGTACTCTGGGAGGCAGGATGCTCAGGGAGGTAGGGTGCTCAGGGAGGCAGGATGCTTGGGGAGGCGGGATGCTTGGGGAGGCGGGGTGCTCAGGGAGGCAGGATGCTCAGGGAGGCGGGATGCTCAGGGAGGCAGGATGCTCAGGAAGGGGCCCATCTGAGCCCCCCAGGGGTGAGGAGCAGGGTCCTTCTCTCTCAGCCCCACTCCCCACCCCCAGGGCTTCATCCAGGCCAAGGGCTACCCAGCCACAACCAATGTGGAGGTGGTGAACGATGGCTTCGAGTCCGCCATGTTCAAGCAGCTCTTCCAGCAGTGGACAGAGAAGGACCAGACAGAGGGGCCGGGCCGGGCTTACAGCCTGGGCAAGACTGGTGAGAAGGGGGGCCGGCCGGGGGGTGGCCCCGGAGCTGGGCCCGGAGGGCTTCGGGACCAAGGACCGTGCCGCTCTCCCTCCGTTCCCCAGCCAAAGTGGAGCCCGTGAAGTTCGACGTGACCAACCTGCATGGGCAGCCCGAGCTGGCTGCGGAGCGGAGGATGGTGGACGATGGTTCGGGGAAGGTGGAGGTGAGAGGGTGGGGGGGCAGGGGAGCCATCTCCCCCTCCCTGGGGCCCAGGCCCCGCAGTCCCTGGGGTTGGAGGCAGGGACTCCCCACGATTCCCCTCACATGCAAGGGGGAGGATGGGGGCAGCGTAACTCCAGAGCTAGCTTGGGTTGCTTTGGGGACCAGTCGGTGCTTCCAGAATGGCGCTTGCCTGTGCAGGGGGAGGGGCCGGGGAGCCCCTGGCTGTTGGGGCACCCACAGATTCGGGAGCAGCCTGGGCCACGGGGGCATCAGGGACCCAAGTGGGAGGTTCGGGAGGAGAGCCAGAGCCCTTGGGCAGGCAGGGAAGGCTTCTCGGAGGAGGAGGGTGCCCACAGTCTTGGCTCTGAGACATTTGGGGGGCAAAGAACTCTCACTTCTCTCAGGATGTGCGGGGGGGGGCAGAGACAGAACAGGAGGGCAAAGCTCTTTGGCTCCTTCGGGCTCGGCTGGGTCTGAGGCTGCTGGGAGGGTGGAGGCGCAGAGGACCAGGCACCCGACTTCTGGTTATGGGCAGGAATCACCAGTGACATTATGGATCTGGGCTTTACAATGATCCGAGGAGGCGGGAGAGGGGGGTGGGGAGGTGGGGGGCGACCAGTCCAGGGTCACACATCCCTTTCTCTGCCGCTTTCTCTGCTTTAGCCTTCCTGTCTCCGGGTGCAGCTTCCTGGCTGCCAGGTTGTATTTTGTAGGTTCCCCTTAATCGCATGTTGTCTCGTTCATTAAAACGTGGGCTCCCTGAGGCGAGGAGCATGTTTGGCTTTTTGTATCCCTGAGCATGGTGCCGGGCATACAGTAAGCGCTTAATAAGCGACTTCTTGGTCATCTGAGGTCTTGCATCCAGTTTGCGGGTTGTGGTTGAAGCTGCCATTTTGTGGCATTTTGTGGATGGAGAGCCGGGCCCGGAGACAGATTCTGGGACCGGGGACCGCGTGCCGTGGGGGAGCGTCTCCCGACGAGGGGACTTCACGTGCCCAAGTCCCACAGCCAGGCCTGTGTCTGGGCGCAGATTTGAACTCGGGTCCTCCTGACTTCAGGGCTGGTGCTGTAACCACTGCGCCCCCTGGTGCCCCTTAGTAAAGTTTCGATTCCTTCCCTTTCCTCTGCCGAGATTGCCCCAAGCCCTGTTTTGGCCGCAGGCCAGAGACTCTGATAAAGAGGATCCTATGACCCTTATCTCTTCCGCTAATCGGCCGGGAGGCCTCCTTTACCCCAGGGACTGAGAACCGTTACCGGCTGCTCCCTTTCTCCGCTTGGAACCCCCAAATCCCGCTAATTCGTGACCCAACGGATGATCCCTCCTTTTCTTCGGAAGCTTCCCTGTTGCCGGAGGGGGAGGGGCTCGCCTTTTCCCTTTAAGTTCTCTCCATAGGAGCGTTAATGAATGAATGAAAAAAAGCACTCACTAAGCGCTTTTCTGTGCCCAGCCTGGGGGGAGGGAAAACCCAAAAAAGAAAGCAGAGAATCTCTTGCCTTTGGGCAGTTTATTTGTAATTGAGGGAAAGCACTTACCGGAGGAGGTCGGCTTGGAAATTTGTGGGGATGCTGATTTCTAGGGCTGAGAGCTGCTTTGGCCTTGGTTCTCCAGAGTTCTCACCCTTGCTCTCCTCTCCCTTCTTTCCTGTGTCTCCGGTGACGCACGTGGAGTAAGTGCCGAAGGAACCTTAATTGGCTTAGCTCTCCAAAGGCCCCGACAGAGCTGCTCCTCTATAGGAAGGGAGGGAGCGAGGAAGAGACTTGTGGAGAAAACGATGGGAGAGAAAGTGAATAGAAACAGGCAAAAAAAAAAAAATAGTCTGGATACGGCATCTAGGCGGGATAATCACCATCAGAAGAGAGAGTTCTGGAAATAAAAAGTCCTAGAACGGGCCAAACCTCGTTGTACCCAGCCGGTGTCTAATAGATGTCGGAGTGAAATGAATTCAATTCTATCTCTTTCCTTCTTTCTCTGTCTCTATGTTTCTGTCTCTGCCACCTTCCCTTGCCACACAGTCTAGTAGAAGAGAGCTCCGGATGTCCGTAGGAGAGACTTGGGTCTTTACTGGGATTCTCCACTGCTCAACAAGCAGGAATGAGCCCCTCGTGCTCCATGTGGAACATGGGGACAGTGGTGTTTGTGCCGCTGAGATAACGACTCCCGGAGCCTCCCAGCCTTAGCTGCTGGTTGGATTTGTCACAGTCCGAGAGTGAGGGATTGACTTATCCTACTCCCGTTCTTCCCCCTGGTTTCATTCTCTCTGCGAGCCTAGGAGTTGTCTGCTCCGCTGCAAAGCTCTCACGTGTCTCGGATTGGAAGGGCACAGACTCGGTTTTGAATTCCACAGCACATCGTCTCTCTCTCTCATGGCTTTCCGTAAATCAGACTGCCCGCTGTCCACACGCTTTAGCTTTCTGTGGCTGAGGCAACATCGAAACATTTAACAGACGCTTCAAGCGGAGGCTGTCACCCCTTCTGGATTGTTCCTGTATACAACGTGTTACAGGGCTGTGCTTTTCTTTTATTCACTCTTTGTCTCCTTTTCTTTTTATCGGAGTTCATTTTATTAATCTGTTTCACCACAACGGCTTGATTGTTCTTTTTCCTACGACGCTTTCTCATATTATTGTTTAATTTAGCCCCATGGAATAGCCTGTGCCTGTTGCCCTTTGTTCTTAATTACTCTCCATTTTCTTGGCCTTTTCTTTCCAGCTTTTCCAGGATCTTGAGGCTGCTGTATCTCCCCCGCCCCCCCTCAGCTCCATCCCTTGGGCTCAGCCCCCTTTCCGATCCCCCCGTGCTGGGATCGGTTTCCCTTTTCCTTCCAGCGCTCTCCCCCTCCCTCAGTCTGTTGTGCTTTGCTTCAGTTGAGCCTTTCAAAGTTTCTATTAGACTCTTTAGCCTTCATCCCATGAATACCCCTCACTGCTGCCCTTTGAACTCCTGGCCCGTCCTTCACGCTCCGTTAGCGGCTCTTTAACCTGAGACATTCAGAGCCCCCCTCCCCCTGCTTGCCCTATTCTGGACATCAGGCTTTGCCCCCGATCAAAAGCTGGTCCCCTTGGGCAGGGGGAGCCCCGCGGCCTCCGTTAGTCAGAATCCCTGAATGAGGGTTCCCCGCTCTCCCCCAGCAGTCGTTTGGCTCAAAAGATGGACCTCAGGAAGCCTTGTTGGAAAGGGGGTGGGGGAGCTCCCGGCGCCCCGAGTCAGCCTCTGGCTCCCCTGGTTCCGTGTCACAACTGGGGGGATGTGTCGGGAAGCTGGGCCACAGAGCAGAGGAAAGGAGCTGGAGTCCGGAGAGAGCAGCGGGGAAGCAGCCCCTGGCGGCTTGGAGTTCCACACAGGGCCCGGCTTCCCCGGAGGGAAGGGAGAGCGGGCAGCCTGGGAGGCTCCTTCCCCGGGAGGACGGAGGATCAGAGGGAGGCTGCCCCTGCCTCGGGGCCTGGTCTGGAGAGGAGCCCAGGGGCTCTGGCCTCCGAGGCTGGGGGGGCCCGAGGGCTCTCTCCGGCCCTGCCTCCCCCTCTCAGCGCCATCTCCGGGCTCCCCAGGTGTGGCGGATCGAGGACTTGCACAAGAAGCCCGTGGAGCCCAAGAAGTACGGCCAGTTCTACGGGGGTGACTGCTACCTGGTCCTCTACACCTACCAGAAGGCAGGGCGGGCCCAGTACATCATCTACATCTGGCAGGTGAGCCCTGCCAGGTCAGGGGGAGGGGCCCGAGGGCTTCCGTGGACATATGTGACCTGGGTATGGAAATACATAACGTTATTACAGGCATTCATTCATAATTCTCTGTATTAGCCATAGAGCCAGACATTATGTGCCTCTATGTATACGTGTGTGCATTTATTGTGCTTCTGCATACATGATCTATGTCTGTATACATTTGTGCATTTATTGTGCTTCTGCATACATTATCTACGTCTGTATACATTTGTGCATTTATTGTGCTTCTGCATACATGATCTACGTCTGTATACATTTGTGCATTTATTGTGCTTCTGCATACATGATCTACGTCTGTATACATTTGTGCATTTATTGTGCTTCTGCATGTATTACCTACGTCTGTATACATTTGTGCATTTATTGTGCTTCTGCATGTATTATCTATGCCTGTATACATATGTGCATTTATTGTGCTTCTGTATACATTACCTACATCTGTATACATTTGTGCATTTATTGTGCTTCTGCATGTATTATCTATGCCTGTATACATATGTGCATTTATTGTGCTTCTGTATACATTACCTACATCTGTATACATTTGTGCATTTATTGTGCTTCTGCATGTATTATCTATGCCTGTATACATATGTGCATTTATTGTGCTTCTGCATATATTATTTATGTTGGAAGAGTCACAAGAATCAGACTGGGAGGGCTTGAATGTTTAGGAATAAGCAAAGAAAAAAGGCGCAAAAAAAAAAGTGAAAAGGGAGTTTTGATCGGGAAAAGGGGGGAAGGAGAGAGCTGGGGGGGGGGCAGGACTGTCCGGGGATGGGATGGGGCGGCGGGTCCTAAGTGTCCCAGCCCTAGGCCACGGGGCAGGCATCCCGAGCCTGCGGGCTCGGCGGGCGCCCTCCTCCCCAGGCCTGAGTGCCAGCTCCCTGATTCCTCCCTTCCGGCCCTGCCTCGTGCTCCCGGGCCGGGCACTCACTCCTCCCTCTCTGTAGGGACGATATGCCCCGGTAGACGAGGTCACCGCTTCAGCTCTCAACGCCCTCGAGCTGGACCACATGTACCAGGAGGAAGCCGTGCAGGTGCGGGTGACCATGGGCAAGGAGCCCCGGCACTTCCTGGCCATTTTCCGAGGGCGGCTCGTCGTGTTCCAGGTAAGAGAAGAGTGGCCCTTGGAGCCCCCTCCGCTTTGTCATCTGTCAGGACAGGGGACGTTAGGAAGACCACGGAGAAGTGGAGAGTGGCCAGAAGTGGGCAGCGAAGGACCCTGAGGTCACGGCGTCTGAGAACCGATTGGAAGAACTGGGAATATTAGAGAGAACTGCTAGAACCAGAGCCATTTTCCTTCCCAGGGAGTTCCCGAGATGAGGAGGGGGAGGAAGGGTCCCTTAGCAGGAGGTCACTAGAATGTCAAATCCCAACATCGTAGACCTCAGCAGGACCCCAGGGACCACTAGGACAGTCAGCCCCCAAAAGAATGCCGACAAATGGCCACTGGTCACTGCTTGAGGGACCCCGAGGGGGGCCGTTCCCTGATTCCGGGAGAGTTCTCATAGTTAGGAAGCTTTTCCCACCTTCCAGCCCGAGGTGGCCTTTGAACCCTCCCATGGTGTTCCTGGGCCCAGCAGAACTCGGCGAATCCCCTTCTCCCAGACTGTCCTTGGAAAGCCTGGAGCTGTGGCTCATGGCCATCCTCCCCCCTCCCTCCCCCCCCAAGTCTCCTCTTCCCGAGCTGAACATTCCCACTTCCTTCGGCCGTGGGCTGAACTTCAGGCCCTTCCCCGTCAGGGTGGCCTTCCCTGGGCGTCCTGCGGCTTCTCGCTGCTCCTTCCCAAGGTCACCCGTCCTGCCTGTCCCTCAGCAAGCGGCCTTCCCAGGGGACAAGCGGGCCGGGTTCTGAGCCTCGTTTTGGCTCTGAGGAACGGCCCAGATGTTGCTGCTCGGGATTTTCGCCAGGCACGTGGCCCGTTCTCCCAGGCCGTTCCTGGGGAGCCGGTGGGGGGCCGGAGCCTTTGTGATGGTCCCGTTCAGTGACTTCAGGCTTCTTGAAGAGCCAGGCCCAAAGGGCAGCGCAGTAAGACTGGCGTCCATTTGGAGTGAAGGGCCCGGGGGTCTGTGCCCACTTCTATGCCGGCTCCCATTTTTATCAGCTCCCTCAGTTCTTCTGGATTTACATCCAGGTCCCTCAGTCCTTCTGGATTTACATCCAGCTCCCTCAGTCCTTCTGGATTTACATCCAGCTCCCTCAGTCCTTTTCCTGGATTTACATCAGCTCCCTCAGTCCTTTTTCTGGATTTACATCAGCTCCCTCAATCCTTCTGGATTTACATCAGCTCCCTCAGTTCTTCTGGATTTACATCAGCTCCCTCAGTTCTTCTGGATTTACATCCAGCTCCCGCAGTCCTTTTTCTGGATTTACATCAGCTCCCTCAATCCTTCTGGATTTACATCAGCTCCCTCAGTCCTTTTTCTGGATTTACATCAGCTCCCTCAATCCTTCTGGATTTACATCAGCTCCCTCAGTTCTTCTGGATTTACATCAGCTCCCTCAGTCCTTTTTCTGGATTTACATCCAGCTCCCTCAGTCCTTCTTCTGGTTTTACATCAGCTCCCTCAGTCCTTCTGGATTTACATCCAGCTCCCTCAGTTCTTCTGGATTTACATCCAGCTCCCTCAGTCCTTCTGGATTTACATCCAGCTCCCTCAGTCCTTTTTCTGGATTTACATCAGCTCCCTCAGTCCTTTTTCTGGATTTACATCAGCTCCCTCAATCCTTCTGGATTTACATCAGCTCCCTCAATCCTTCTGGATTTACATCAGCTCCCTCAGTTCTTCTGGATTTACATCCAGCTCCCTCAGTCCTTTTTCTGGATTTACATCCAGCTCCCTCAGTCCTTCTGGATTTACATCAGCTCCCTCAATCCTTCTGGATTTACATCAGCTCCCTCAGTTCTTCTGGATTTACATCCAGCTCCCTCAGTCCTTTTTCTGGATTTACATCAGCTCCCTCAGTCCTTTTTCTGGATTTACATCCAGCTCCCTCAGTTCTTCTGGATTTACATCAGCTCCCTCAGTTCTTCTGGATTTACATCAGCTCCCTCAGTCCTTTTTCTGGATTTACATCAGCTCCCTCAGTCCTTTTTCTGGATTTACATCAGCTCCCTCAGTCCTTTTTCTGGATGCAGGCGGCATTTTCTGTCCCAAGTCTGCTGGGATTGCTTTGGAACACGGAGAAGAACCGAGTCTTTCACAGTCGATCACCTTTCTTAATGTGATTGCATTCCACGTATTCCTGGTTCTGCTTTTTTCGCCCAGCGTCAGTTCATGTAAATCTTTCCAAACTCAGCTTGTTCCTCATCTTCGATAAAACAATATTCCATGACCTTCATATGCAGCTGGTTCCGCCCTTCCCCCGCTGATGGGCACCCACGCATTTTCCGATTCTTTGGGCACCTAGAACAGATGACTGACAGGCAGACAGGCCTCAGATTAATTTATTAGGAACTTGCCTTGTGCCAGGCACTGCTGGGCTCCCAGGATCCAAATACAAGCCAAAAGAAGGTGGTTCCTGACCTCAGAGGCTTACATTCTGGTGAGGGAAGGCAAGATGTAAAAGGAGCTGAAAGGGGAAGAAGGGAAAGGGGAAGGGGAAGGGGAAGAAGGGGAAGGGTCCCCTCCAGGACCACAAATTGGAGTCCAGAAAGTGAGAACAGGCTGGGAGGGCGGCAGAAGACTGGCCAGCTCTGCAGAGGCAGCATGGGAAGGCTGCTGCTGAGCCGAAGATTAACTGGAGCAGGAAACCAGGACAGTGGAGCTCACGAGAAGAGCTTGTGGGCGGTGGGGCCGGAGAGGCCCTTGGGGAGCAGTCCCTGCGGTCTCCAGACGCCCGAAGGGCCGAGCAAAGTGCAGCCTCAGCTAAGGGAAAGCCCCTTCCTCATGAGGAGAGCAGAGCCGAAGGGGGGGCTCCCTGGGGAGGAAAAGCGGCCTCACTGGGGGTCTCTGAGCAGGTCACCTTCGAAGGCGCCTGAGCTGATGGAGGCGTCGCCACTGTCTTCCAGAACGGCTCCGGCCGGGACGGCCGCGTGGACCCCGAGCCAGACATCCGGTTGTTCCAGGTGAGGGGCACGGACGAGTACAACACCAAGACCACCGAGGTGCCCGCCCGGGCATCTTCCCTCAATTCCAGCGACATCTTCCTGCTCGCCACCGACCAGATCTGCTATCTGTGGTGCGGAAAGGTAGGACGACCTCGCCGAGCCCTGGGGAGCCGAGGGCCGCCCTCAGCTGGCGAATGCCGGCCGGGCACCTGCTCTGGGGGACTGCCCAGGCCCAACCCATCCCACCCCAGAGGGCAAGCCCGCGGACGCCGTGCCCACTCCCTCCCCTCTCTTCCTTGATGACACCCGGGGATTGCCCAATGGCATCTGTCTCCAACTGCTCTCGGGGGTCCTTCTGCGTGCCCCCTGTACAGAAATGGCCTTTCCTCCCCCTTTTCCCTCTCCTCTCCCCCCTCTCCTCCCCTTCTCCTCTCTCCTCCCTTTCCTATTCCTCTCCCTTTCTCTCCCCCTTTTCTCCTCCTCCCCTCCCTTTCTTTTCTTCTCCCCTCTTTCTTATTCCCCTCCCTTTCTTTTCCCCCTCCTCTCCTCCCCTTGATTTTCCTCTCTCCTCCCTTTCCTATTCCCCTCCCTTTCTTTTCCCCTTCCTTTCCCCCTTTCCTCCGCCTCCCTTCCCTTCCTCCCTCCCCTCCCCCCCCCGCCCCCGCCCCAGCCTGCACATCTGCCCTGGGATTCTCTGTTGTTGAGCTCCATCTGTGGACCGAGGGGCTGGGGGGGGGGGGGAGGCACGGTGAAGGGGAGGGCGGGGGAGGGCCGCCCTCTGCCCTCTGGGCCCTCGTGGGTGAGGCTGCCAGGCCCAGCGCCCCCTCTTGGTTCTCTCAGGGCTGCAGTGGAGATGAGAGGGAGATGGCCCGAATGGTGGCCGACATCGTCTCGCAGAAGGACAAGCAGACGGTGCTGGAGGGTCAGGAGCCGCCCAGCTTCTGGGAGGCTCTGGGGGGCAAGGCCCCCTATGCCAGCGACAAGAGGTAGAGGAGACTGGGGAAGGGGAGCCAGAGACCCCAGAACTCCAGGGTCAGGACAGCAAACCCCTTGGGAGAAAGCCGCCCGAGGGCTTTCCTCTCCATTTCCTGGTGTGATTGAGACCTCTCTTGGGAGGTGACAAAGTCAGTGGTATTAGACCCATGTTACAGATGAGGAAACTGAGGCAGAAAAGTTCAAGGCTTTCTGGGGAGCTCAGCCACGGAGCCCAGCTCTGGGGATCTCTGAGGCTGAGCCTCTGGATGTGACCTGGAACAGCCAGGGTCCAGGGGCTCCAGGCAACCTCAGCTCCCCAGGCCCTCCGGGGGGGGGGCAAGGAAGAAGAGGAAGGGGCCCTGGGACCCCGAGCCAGCCCCTCGGGCCTTCATTCAGCTCTTCAGGCTGACTTCATTCAGTCCTTAGATCTTTTCTGTGTGTTCCCAACCAAATGCAGGTGAGATAGGGAGGGACTGGCCTCCTCCCCAGGGAGCCCCCAGCCCCCTCCTCAGGGAGCCCCCAGCCCCCTCCTCAGGGAGCCCCCAGCCCTCTCCTCAGGGAGCCCCCAGCCCCCTCCCCAGGGAACTGCCAGCCTCCTCCTCAGGGAGCCCCCAGCCCCCTCCCCAGGGAACTGCCAGCCTCCTCCTCAGGGAGCCCCCAGCCCTCTCCTCAGGGAGCCCCCAGCCCCCTCTTCAGGGAGCCCCCAGTCTCCTCCTCAGGGAGCCCCCAGCCCTCTCCTCAGGGAGCCCCCAGCCCCCTCCTCAGGGAGCCCCCAGTCTCCTCCTCAGGGAGCCCCCAGCCTCCTCCTCAGGGAGCCCCCAGCCTCCTCAGGGAGCCCCCAGCCCTCTCCTCAGGGAGCCCCCAGCCCCCTCCTCAGGGAGCCCCCAGCCTCCTCCTCAGGGAGCCCCCAGCCTCCTCAGGGAGCCCCCAGCCCTCTCCTCAGGGAGCCCCCAGCCCCCTCCTCAGGGAGCCCCCAGCCTCCTCAGGGAGCCCCCAGCCCTCTCCTCAGGGAGCCCCCAGCCTCCTCCTCAGGGAGCCCCCAGCCCCCTCCCCAGGGAACTGCCAGCCTCCTCCTCAGGGAGCCCCCAGCCCCCTCCCCAGGGAGCCCCAGCCCCCTCCTCAGGGAGCCCCCAGCCCCCTCCCCAGGGAACTGCCAGCCCCCTCCTCAGGGAGCCCCCAGCCCCCTCCTCAGGGAGCCCCCAGCCTCCTCCTCAAGGAGCCCCCAGCCCCCTCCCCAGGGAACTGCCAGCCTCCTCCTCAGGGAGCCCCCAGCCCCCTCCCCAGGGAGCCCCCAGCCCCCTCCTCAGGGAGCCCCCAGCCCCCTCCCCAGGGAACTGCCAGCCCCCTCCTCAGGGAGCCCCCAGCCCCCTCCTCAGGGAGCCCCCAGCCTCCTCCTCAAGGAGCCCCCAGCCCCCTCCCCAGGGAACTGCCAGCCTCCTCCTCAGGGAGCCCCAGCCCCCTCCCCAGGGAGCCCCAGCCTCCTCTTCAGCGAGTTCAGCTCATAGCATGCAGGCCACTTCTGTCTGGGTGAAGGCTGGGGGCTGGGTGGGTCCCCAAGACGTCTTCCTTGGGTTCTGACACGTGGTGGAGCGGGCAGAGAAGGGAGGGCCGAGGGGAGCCAGAGGCCTGGCCAGTGGGCCAAAGGGAAGGAGCCGGTCCTTCTGGCTGAGAGAAGCGGGTCAGCCTCTGCCTGGCCCTGAGGGGGGAAGCTCACCCGGCGCTCCTGGGCCGCCTTCAATGGGAGCCAGTGGGAAAAATGGGTTTTCCCGGAGTGCAAACGGCTGCATAGCCTCCCAGCTGTGCCACATCTGCTGGGGGAGTGAGGGAAGCCCAGGGAGGCAGCTCAGAGCAAGCCCAGGTTAACCCTGGGGGGCTTCCTGGAGGGGGAGCAGCTTTGGCAAAGAGGGTCCGGAGTGGAATCAGCAGAATGAGTGAAGGACGGGGGAAGGGCGGGTGCCAAGAGGCAGCAGAGCCATGGGGGGTGGGGGACGGGGATGGGGGGAGCCATCTTCCTGCTCTCCCTGCTGAGACTCGGCCCTCCTGAACCAGGCCCCAGGAGAGGACCTCCTCCTACCAGCCCCGCCTGTTTGAATGCTCCAATCAGACGGGCCGATTCATCATGACAGAGATCATGTTCTTCAGCCAGGACGACCTGGATGAGGATGACATCATGCTCCTGGACACCTGGGAAGAGGTAAAACCTCAGAAGATCCTCCCCTCCCTCCTCTTCTCTCCCTCCCCTCTTCTCTCTTCTGTCCCTTTCCTTTCTTCCCCTCCCCTCTTCTTCCCTTCCCTTCCTTCCCTCCCTCCCTTCCCTTCCCTCTCCTTTGCTTCCCTTCCTTCTTTCCCCATCCCTTCCATTCTCTTTCCCTTCTTTCCTTCTTTCCTCCCTTCTCTTCCTCCGTCCTTCCCTCCTTCCTTCCTTCCTTCCTTCCTTCCTTCCTTCCTTCCTTCCCTCCCTCCTTCCCTCCTTCCTTCCTTCCTTCCCTCCTGCCTTTCTTCCTTCCTTCCTTCCTTTCCTCCTTCCTTCCTTCCTTCCTTCCCGCCTGCCTTTCTTCCTTCCTTTCCTCCCTCCTTCCTTCCTTCTTCCTTCCTTCCTTCCTTCCTTCCTTCCTTCCTTGCTTGCTTGCTTTATCCCTTCTTCCTCTTTCTTTCCATTCCCCTTCCTTCCCTCCCCTCTTCCCCCTGCCTCTCCTCCCCTCTTCTTCCTTCCCTCCCCTCCCTGCCTCTTTCCTACCTTTCTCTGCCATGTCCTACAAACGCATCAGAGCTCCCCGAGGCATTAAGAGCCCCGTGGGCTCAGGGAAAGAGCCCTGCCCGGCCCTGGGCTCACCGGGTCACCCCGGCCGTGGGAAGGGCACACAGATGGGAAGCTCTGGAATGAGCCTGTCTGCCCCCCCCCCCCATCTGAACGATATTTTTGGAGGGTGGAAGCAAAGGCAGCTGGGAGGGGGAGTAGGGGGGGTAATAAATGGCTGTGACACTGTGTGAGAAGAGAGTCGGAAGCACTAGGAAATCCAGTGAATGTGGAGCATTTATTTAGTACCTGCTGTATACTAAGCCGGTGCTAGATACTCTGAGGACACAAAAGCCTGCGCTCTCCCCCAGGGAGCCATGGGGGCCCCAGAGGTTCAGTGGTGAGGAAAGCCCTGGGCTGTAAGGGGGCCACAGGGCGGGCAGCGGGCTCCCCCGTCCTCCCAGAAACAATGAGTGGCCTTGAGTCTCGTTCTAAGGGCAGGAGATGGACGTGAGCAGAAGCTGAGCTCAGGGCCCTGGGTCCGGGCAGTCCGGCCAGGGGCCGAGGGAGCCGGGAGCTTGTGCTCCCTCCCTGCTGGGCAAGGGCTTCAGAGCGGGCCGGGCCTGGGCGGCAGCAAGGGGGGCAACTGGCGGGAGGGGGCAGGGTGTGGGAGGGTGCGGGGGCATGAAGCCCAGTGGCCTGCAGCTGACCAGGAAAGCGGCCACGTGGCCTGGGCCTCGGAGCGCTTTGGCTCCCGCCTTATTGAGGGGAAGAAGGAAGCCGCGCCCGCGGAGGCGCCGCTGCCCGGGACTCGGGTCCTAGTGCCCCGGGGATGCTGGGGAGAAGCAGCGGGAGACCCCTCCCTGCCGGGACCTCTGGTCGGGAGAGTACTGAGAGCAGCCGCTAGGGGGCGCTCCCGACTCCAGCCCAAGTTTGGCCTCTGGCTCCATGGAACTGGGGGGGGAGGAGGGGGTCCAGCCCCTCCCTGCTGGTAGAACCCAGGATGCTGCCCCCCACCGGCAGAGGAGGCTCGGGGCAGCAACAGGGCGGCTCTTTCCCGGCAGGTTTTCCTGTGGATTGGGAAAGACTCCAGCCCCTACGAGAAGAAGGAGTCTGTGGCCGTGGCCCGAGAGTACCTCAAGAGCCACCCGGCGGGCAGGGACCCCGCGACCCCCGTTATTGTGGTCAAGCAGGGCCACGAGCCCCTCACCTTCACCGGCTGGTTCAATGCCTGGGACCCCTACAAGTGGAATGTGAGCCCCGGGCTGCCCCTCCCCATCTCTGCCCCCACTTCTGCCCCAGCCCCTTCCCCATCTATCTCAGCCCCCTCCCTATTTCTGTCCCAGCCCCTCCCCATCTATCCCAGCCCCTCCCCATTTCCATCCCAGCCCCTCCCCATCTATCCCAGCCCCTCCCCATTTCGGCCCCCTCCCCCTCCCCATCCATCCCAGCCCCCTCCCTATTTCTGTCCCAGCCCCTCCCCATCTATCCCAGCCCCCTCCCTATTTCTGTCCCAGCCCCTCCCCATCTATCCCAGCCCCCTCCCCATTTCTGCCCCCTCCCCCTCCCCATCCATCCCAGCCCCTTCCCAGGTCTAACAGCCCCCTCCCCTGCACCCCTCAGAACGGCAGGTCCTATGAGGAGCTGAAGAGCAGCCTGGGCGATCTGGCCGCCATCTCCGAGATGACCGTGGTAAGTGCGCTGCCCCTCGTGGGCTCCGGGGCCCAGCCCAGACTTGGTGACTGTTCCCGGGCTGCGGGCCACGGATACAGACAGCTCCCTCTGGGTAAACCGAGGCAGGGGAGGCCCCAAGAGGCGCGGCTTTCCCAGGCATCTTCCCCGGCCCAGGCCGATTGGCCTCTTGTCCGAGGGAGCCCCCGGAGGGGTCTTGGGGGGACAGGAGGGGCTGAATTTCCCCCGGACCCCCCTCATCCCTATGGTCCTCAGTGGCCCCGTGAGGCAGGCGGGTTATTGGCCTTTGACAAATGAGGAGACGAGGCCCGGGGTGTCGGCGGAGGCAGGGCCGGTTCCAGCCTCCCAGGTGGCCGTGCGGGGGCGCCGGAGCCGGCCCTTCCTCCCCCGGAGATGGCTCAGGCCCCTCTCCCGCCCCGCAGGAACTCAGCAACATCAACCTGCTGCAGTGGCTGTCGGAGGAGCGCCCCGGCACCCCGGGGGAGGTCCCGCCGCCCCGCTGCGAGGGCCCAGCCCCCGCCGCCGCCCTCAAGCCGCCCAGCAGCGAGCCCTGCTCCAGCTCCAGCAGCCCCAGCAGCAGCTACTACAGCGGCAACAGCAACTGCAACAGCAGCGACGCACCCCCGGCGCCCAGCTGCCCCGCGCCCGCCCCCGGCCCCCCCAGCGCCCCCATCCCCCGCGAGCAGCTGATCAACAAGGCTGTGGAGGATCTGCCCGAGGGCGTGGACCCGTCCAGAAAAGAGGTGAGGGAAGGAGGGGGGCCCGGGAAGGGGGTGTGGCTCAGGAGTGGGGGAGAGAAGGGGCTGGGCCCGGGAAGGGGGTGTGGCTCAGGAGTGGGGGAGAGGGGAAGGGGCTGGGCCCGGGAAGGGGGCAGCTCAGGGGGTCTAGGAGAGTGTCCAGGACGGGGAGGACTCCTGCTCTCATGTCCCCTGCCTTGCACTCAGAACACCTGGTTGGAGCCCAGACTGAGCCCGCACTGACTGGGTGGCTTTGGACAAGGCCCTGTCTTGAGTCTCGGTCCCCAATTATAGAATCTATGCAGAGCCTCCCTCCCAGTGTCATCCTGGGTAGCCGGAGGGGGGGGGAGGGGCTAGAGCAGCCTCCGGGGCAGGGACCCCGACCTGTCCACCCTGACCTCCTGGCCCGGCGCTGTGGGGGCCATTATTGGAGCTGAGGCCCAAGGGGCTGGGCTGGGGCCTTTTAGCTCCCTCTCCCATCCAGGGAGCTTCCATAGTGGAATCAGGTCGGGCAGGTGCAGTGCTTCTATTAAGCACCTGCTGTATGCTCTGAGTTACAAAGGCAAGTCACCTTCCTTCGAAAAACTGACACCAGACTCTGAGTTTGAGGGGAGGAGAGGGTGCTCTCCCGGGGTGGGGAACAGCCTGGGCAAAGACAAGGAGGGGGGAGATGCCATTAGGAGGCCTCAGGTCACAGCCAAGGGGGCGGAGGTCAGTGGACCCTGAGCGCCTGGCGGAGGGGGCCCGGCGCTGGGGGGCAGGTCTGTGCCCTGGGCGGTTGTTTTGGCAGGGGGGGCCGCCCGACCCTCCAGAGCCCCCCGGGGCGGCCGAGCCCAGCCTGAGCCCCTGCCCCTTCTCCCTCCCCCAGTTCTACCTCTCAGACTCTGACTTCCAAGAGCTCTTTGGCAAATCCAAGGACGAGTTCTACCGGATGGCCAAGTGGAAGCAGCAGAGCGAGAAGAAGCAGCACGGCCTGTTTTGAGGCGCGGCCTGCCGGTGCTCCCCAGCGTGCTCACGCTCCCCAGTTCCGTTCCCGTCCTTCGGGAGGCATCCCTGAAGCTGCTGGCCTAGTGCCCCCCTCCCTAAACTCTCCTAGCCCCTCCCCCAGCTCCCTAAGCTGGCCTAGCCCCCCCCCACCCCCAGCTCCCTAAGCTGGCCTAGCCCCTCCCCCAACTCCCTAAACTGGCCTAGCCCCCCCCCACCCCCAGCTCCCTAAGCTGGCCTAGCCCCGCCTCCCTAGCTCCCTGGGCTGGCCTAGCTGCTCCCCGCTCCCTAAACTGTTCTAGCCCCTCCCCCAGCTCCCTAAACTGTTCTAGCCCCCCCTCCCCAGCTCCCTGGGCTGGCCCATTCTACCACTGAGCTCCGATTCTGGTCATTGGGGCTCTCGGGGACATGGCCCCTCCCTGGAGTTCTGAATGGGGGGGGGGGTATCAGCCAGACCCTTGGGCGCCCCCGGCAGAGCCAAGGCCAGATGGTCTGGGCCGGCCCCCTGTGCCCCGCGTCCGACAATAAAGGCTTCCTGACCTTCCTGACCAGCACGCCCCCTCCCTCGGCCTGAAGGGCAGCCTGGGCAGGGGCCAGCAGACAGAGCTCGTCTTCCCGGGGCGAGTCTCACTCACCGCCTCTGTGGGGGGGGGGGGGTGTAGGAGAGGGAGCGCCCCCAGCTACGTATGCAGGACCCCGGGGTCTGGATGGGGCAGCTAGCGGGCAGAATGGGGGGAGGGGGCGTCAGGCAGAGCTGGCTCTGAACTTCACCCAGACAATGGCTAGCCGGCCACCTCTCTGGGACTCAGTTTGTTCAGCTGTGAAATGGACACAACGGCCCCTCCTGGTCTGGAGGATCCCCTGGGCACAGAGTGTGCTGCTATCCCCTGATGTGAGCCACTGCTCTCCCTTCCGCCAGCCTCGGGCACGGAAACAGAGCAGGACTCCCTCCCATGGAGCCCCCCACCCCACCCCCAAGTCTGATAGCCACCTGGCTCCCGAGAGGCCTGGAACGGAGCTGGGGGAGGGTTCCCGGGAGGGTCGTCCCTTCCGGGTTTTGCAGGGCCCCAAGCTCCTTTTCCTGACTTTCCCCTGGGCTCTGCTAGCAGGGTGGGGGCTCCGGGCTGAGCTGGCGTTTGGGGGAGTGGGGAAAGACAGCAAGCCCTGCCCCCCCCCCCCAGCCCGTGGAGTCAATGGCAGCGACCCGATCTCCCATCCCACAAACTTCCAGGCCCGGCTCCCAAACAGGAGGGCCTCGAAGGGAGGCCGGGAGCCTTCTGGAGGCCGGGGCCCCAGGGAAGAGCAGACCCCGGACCAGAGGGCCAGTCCTGAGCCCGGGTTCAGGAAGCCAGGCCAAAGGCTGTGCTCGCTGGAGCGTGAGGTCGTCTAACTTTATTAAAACTCAAAGCAGGCGTCCAGGCACAGGGACAGCTGTAGTGTAACGTTTCTATCGAATTCACCCGGACGGAACTCAGGGGACAGCTCCCCCCTCCCTCCAGGTCAAAGGTCTCTTCCTCCTCGCCATCCCAAGGGCCGGACCCCCATCTCCTTGTGGTACCACCCAAGGCGGGGCCGGAGAAAGACTCAAAGCCCTTCGGGGCCGCAGGATCCATGGGAGCGAGAGCAAGCGGCCGGCCGTCTGCAGGTGAAGGCATTTGCACTCCCAGATCTCGAGGCCCCTTTAGTTCGGGGCGGGGGGGGGGGGGGGGGGAGAAGGGACGTCTCCCAGACCCACTGGGTAGACGGAGAGGGATCCCCAAGTTCCGGTTCCACAGCCCAGGGCTCTTCAAATCATTGTCGGGGCCTAGTCAGGCACATTTTCTTTCATTCAGCCTCCACCTTTCCCTTCTCCTGAGCCCCGGATGGCCCAGGGCCTCATTTCTGGAAGATCCAGCAGGGCGCCAAGTGGGCAAAGGACCACTGGATCTTGGCAAATCTTAGCCTCTCGCCAGTCCTGCCAAGGAGGCTGACCAGGGCCTCCACTCCCCTTAGTTCTCAGTGTTAATCTTCACAAACAGCGTGGCTGACGGATACTGGTCCCCATTCTTGGACAGGAGGTGGATATGGCGGTAACCTGGTGAGAATAGGAAGGACAGAGAAAGAAAGAGAGGGAGGAAGGAAGGAAGGAAGAGAGAGAGAGAGAGGGAAAAAAAAGAAAGTAAAAGAAAAGAAAAGAAAAGGAAAGAAAGGAAGATAGGAAGGAAAGAGAAAGAAAAAAATGAAGGAAGAAAGAGAAAGAAAAAGAGAAATAGAGAAAGAAAAGAAAGGAAGAAGTAGAAGTGAGGAAAGAAAAAAAAACAAAAAAGGAAGAAAGGAAGGAAAAAAGGAAGGAAAGAAGAAGTAGGAAGAAAAGAAAAGAAAAAAGAGGAAGGAAGAGAGATAGAGAAAAAAAGAGAAAGAAAAGAAAGGGAAGGAAGGAAGGAAAGAAAAAAGAAAGAGAAAGGAAGAAAGGGAGATTAAGAGAGAGAAATAGAGAAAGAAAATAAAGGAAGGAAGAAGTAGGAAGGAAAGAAAAAAAAGGAGGGAGAAATGGAAGGGAGAATGGAGGGAGGAAGAAAAAAAAGAAATGAGGGAGGGAGGAAGGAAGGGAGATATCCAGATGTGACTGACCATGGATGAACATAAACTATTCTATTGGGAAAGACTGGCCATCTGACCATGGACCAAAAGCAATGCGGTGTGGGGCCTCCTAAGCCTGCTTCCCAGCCCTGGTCGTCCTGGCGCTCTCCAACTGCTGATTCTTCCCCGTGCATCCTCTGCACCCTTGGCTGCCCATATTTGCTTGTGGTCCTTCATTAAATTCTGAGTTCCTTGTACCTAGCGCAAGTTCCAGGAACTCAGTAGGTGCTAAGGAAAGGATGGATTGCGCCTCAGGAGTAGCTGGTTTGAATCCTTCTGTGGGCTGCCTGGGTGACCTCGGGCAGGCCCTTTCCTCTCCCTAACCTGCCTCAGTTTCTCAGCCACGAAGGTGCGCTCGGTGTGGAAGGTGTCTAAGGTGCTCTCAGCTCTGCCCCTGATCTTATGGCCTGTGTGGGTGAGGACGGTTGAGCAGAAGCTGCCCAGGTGCATGATGGTAGAAAAGAGAATCTGCACGTGTCTCAGAGAAGGGCATGATCCCCCGAGGAGGAGGAGCCTGGAGGGAGCGGAACAGGGAAGGGATTGGGGGGAGAGCCGTGGAGACGGAGGGAACGTGTGTGAGCCAGCCTTGGGCAGGGGAGACCGTGGGGGGCGGTGGGAGTAATGCAGGGAAGCGGCCCTAGAAGCGGGGGCCCCACCAGTCCTTGGGTCCCTTACCTTGCTTGAGGCTGTAGAAGGGGATGGTACATTGGCCCACGAAGTCATTCTTGGAAGAAGCGTCATAATCTTCCACCAGGAACCTGACCAGGGCAAGCTCGGGGACGGCCACCTCAAAGTGGAACTCTTTGTCCCACCGGGGGTTGAAGCCTGCGGAGGACCAAGGGGCCGGGTGAGGGGAGCGAGGGGCCCTCCTGGCTCCTAACGCTAACATGGGGGGCCGTGTCCACAGTCCCCGCCTCCCATCCGCCCCTGCCCTCTGTCCACAGTCCCCGCCTCCCATCCGCCCCTGCCCTCTGTCCACAGTCCCCGCCTCCCATCCGCCCCTGCCCCCATGTCTGCAATGATGCCTTCTAGTTGCGTGGCCCTAGTCACTGACCTTTCTGAGCCTGTTTCCCCGTTTGTAGGGAGGAACATTACAGCCTGTAGCATTTCCCATGGGCTCATAATGAAAAGGTATCAAAATGGGACTCTCGGGGTTTGGGGCCCACTGTCCCTTGACCCCAGATTATGGCCACAGCTCTCCCGCTGGGCCGCTCAAGGGCAGGGGCCTTGTCTGAGTGAAGCAGCTGGGGGCCCAAAGCCCCCACAGCCGTGCTCAAGGGGCCCCTCCCAGCAGCCCCGGCACAGACACATCGGGATAACGCAACCTCCTTTGGGGTTTGGGACCCCAGAGGCTCAGACTTTCTGACAGACACTGGCAGGGAGGGCGTGAAGGCCACACGTGCCCAGATCCCTGCGGCACACGCGTGGAAGCGACCACACAATGCACACGCACATACAACTCATCCCTCGCAGCCTCCGGGTGGGACCACCATGGGATGCTACCTGGCCCCCTCTTTTAAGCCCCTTCCAGCTCCCCGTGGGGGGCTTTGAGCTCCCTGGCCCGGTCCCTCTGGGACTTCCCTCACTGCCCAGCAGGAGCCAGGCAGGACGGACAGCCTGGACAGAGTCGCGGCCATACCGGTCCGTGCCCTTCCTTAGGCCCCTTCCAGCACGCAGTCTGGGTGACGGGGCGCTATTTGGCCTCGGAGCCGCCTCCTCTGCGGCCCAAGTGCCGCCAGCTCCTCACTCCAGGAGCACCCAGGGCCCACCCCGCCTCCGCCCTCGGTCGCCTGGCCCTCCTCTGCGGTTTGGGTATGGCCCGAGCTGAGTCCCCCTCCCCCCCCGCCCTGAGTCCCAGGGGACTCGGCCCTCCTTCCTCCGGATCTTTCATCTGCTTTTTGCCAGCCAGGTCCGAGGGCACCAGCTCAGCCAGGGCCCCAGGGGGCGCCTCCGCCAGCCTCCCCACCGTCCTCGCCCCCTCCCTGCCGAAGCCCGGGCTCACCATTGTTGTCCACCACCGGGGTCTGCTTGCTGGCATTGATGACCCCGTGAACCTCCACGGTCACCTTGGGGTCCACAATCGAATTTTTGTTCTTGTTCACTTTGGGCAGCTGCTGCCCTGAGATGACCTGGAGGGGAAAGGGGGGTCAGGAGACAAACAGGCAGGGAAGGGGGTCAAGGTCGGGGAGGGGCAGGACAGGGTTGGGCCGGGCGGGACGGGCACGGGCAGGGCGGGTGGGGCTGCACGGCCCCCTCTCCTCTCCTCAGCCCCTCCCCTCCCCCTTACCCGGACTCGAAGTCTGGTGAGCTCCCTCCACGGCCCCTCGGCCACAGCCCGGGGGTTGAACTTGGAGTTGGGGTCCCGAAGGAAGGCGGGCTTCAGAACGTAGCCGGAGAGTCCATTGTCCTGGAAACGGCCTTGGTACAAGTCCATCTCTTCCCCTGGTGTCTGGAAGTTCAAGGCCACTGGATGGGGGGGACGGGACAGAAGCATCCGTGAGGAAGGTGATGGAGCAGGCTCCCTGACTCGCGGAGCCGGAAGGACTTTAGATTTCTCTTGATCCGAGTCCATCATTTTACAGAGGAAGCTGAGGCCCAGAGAGGGCACACAACAAAGTACCAGAGCTGGGATGGGCCCGGGAACAAAGGGACCTGGCTGGGGTCCCCTGAGGACCAAAGCAACCGTCCAGCTCGCTCTCCCTGAGCCCGGGCGCCTCCAGGACGTCCCCAGGGGAGGAATGGAGGGTGGGGACACCTGGAGCCCGAGGGCTGGGCTCCTTCCACCCGCTGAAGCCACGTTCTGTCTGCCTCAGTTTCCTCATCTGGATAAAGGGGGAATCACACCACCTGCCTGCCGGGGCCATTGTGAGCCACCATGGGAGGGACAGACAAAGGCTCAATGCTGGCTCTTACTGAGACCTCAGCCTTGTCTCTATAAGGGGGGAGGCATCTGACAAGAGCAGCTCAGGTGCCCACTTCCCATCCTTGCTGCCCAGCAGCTGCCCTCTTGGCCCTCTGGGAAGCAAGAAGGACCAGCCCCCCCCCCCCCGGCCAGCTCCGGGGCCCCGTTTCAGCCCCCCCCCAGGCCAGCTCCGGGGCCCCGTTTCAGCCCCCCCTAGGCCAGCTCCGGGGCCCTGTTTCAGGCCCCCCCCCCGGCCAGCTCCGGGGCCCCGTTTCAGCCCCCCCCCAGGCCAGCTCCGGGGCCCTGTTTCAGCCCCCCCCCCCCCGGCCAGCTCCGGGGCCCCGTTTCAGCCCCCCCCCGGCCAGCTCCGGGGTGCCGTTTCAGCTCCTGCCTCCCGGGGAGCAGAAAGGACTTTCCCGAAGGTCTTTGGGTTGGCTGCTCCTCTAGAAGGTAAGCTCCCTGAGGGCAGGACCCGGGGTTTTGGCCTCTGTGTCTCCAGAACCCGTCGGGGCGTTGCCACGTCTGCGCGCTCAGTGAATGTTCCCGGGGTCCCTGCCCCTCTTCCCGCGGCTCCCTGAAGGCCCCCCGCCCTCGGCCCTGGGCCCTCACCGATCTGGCAGCCCACGTTCCACATGTCCACGGGGCTGTAATTGGACGAGTCGGTTCTCCAGCCGGCCGGGTAGATCCTGCTCAGGTGCTTGATGTTATGATGGATGAAGCTGTTTCCTGATTTGGGGCAGAGATCCTTGCTCACAGCCGGCCCCTCCCCCCCAGCCACCTCGGGCCCTCCCGTGGACCCGGGCCTTGCCGCCCCCACCCCCATAGCCCTCGTTCCCCTCACAGACGGGGAAGCGAGCCGGGGGCGACAGCCATTGCCCCCCTCCCCCCCAGCCAGACACGTCCCCGTGATCAGCAGCTCTCCGGCCCCTTTGCTTTCCCCCCAGTCCCCGAGCCTGGCCCACGAGCACCTTCGAACCCTCAGAATCGTGGCTTGTGTCGGGGGGCTGCTCGACCCCAGGCTGCCCTCCCTGCCCGCCCCCCCTCGCTTCCTCTCCCTGGGCCCCCAAGGCTGAGCCAGCTGAATTCAGAGGGGAAAGGAGACGAGCTCCCAGCGTCCCCCCCCCCCAACCTGAGACATGGGTGGTCTCTGTGGCCCTGAACGAGAGCCCTCCCCTTCCCGGCTCTGGGTCCTCCCTGTCCTCCGCTGTCCCTCCGGCTCTAAGCCTGGGACCTCAGCATCCTCCCGGGTCACAGCCGGCCCCGCCCCGATGGCAGACGTGGGGGGGGGGGTCCCTCTCTCTGCAAGGAATCTAAAGGACCCCAGTGACGGGGGACGTTTCTAGAGCCTCCCAAAGGTTCCAAAGTTCTCCCCGCACCATCTCCTTCCAGCCTCGTCACACCGCAAAGCGTGCGCCATTTTACAGACAGAGAAACTGAGGCCCGGGGGGTGAGCCCCGGTGGAATCCCGATGACGCTAGCGTCCGTAGGACAGAAAGGGCTCCCCAGGCTCGGCAGCCCTGTGGATGCTGAGCCATCTGACCATTTGACATGCTCGGTTCTAGCTAGGGAGTGGAAGAAGGGGCTCTACCGGAGGCTCCCTCTCCTGCGTGGGGAGGGGAGAAGTGGGGGCCTCTGCCCCCTGCCGGGCAAAGATCCCACAGGCCCACGCGGGGAACGCTCAGCGGCCGGGAGACAAAGCGCGGGTCCTGGGTGCGAGGTCCGCTGGGGGGGGCTTTGGGGGAGCGGGGAAGGCTTAGACGGTCGGGCGGCCTCCGCCCCAGCCCGCGGTGCCGGCTCCAGGGCCGCCAGCGGGAGCCGGCGCGGCCGGTACCTGACTCCTGCGCCATTTTGAAAGCTCGGTTCTCCGAGAAGGACGACATCTCGTAGAAGGCGGAGCTGTAGAAGCCCTCGAAGTGAACGCTCTTGCAGTAAACCACCAGGTCGGACAGCTCCTTGGCCAGCTTGAGCGTGTCGTTCTGGGAGGGGGAAGAGCGGGGGGGTCGGGGAGAGACCCAGAGAAATGGACAGAGCCAGAGACTGGGGGGGCGGGAGCGGGGGAGACGGAGACAAAGGACAGGGACACGGAGCCGAGGGACAGACCCGGAGACTCAGCAGAGAGAGCGGAGGCAGGAGGAGGAGCGGAGGCTGAAAAGGAAAGGGTGGGAAGGGTGGGAGACCGCTTCTCCTCCTGCCTCCGCTGTTCTCCCTGAATCTCTCTAGCTCTCGCTATGTCTTCAGCACTTTGGTTTTCTGTCTTTTGCTCGCCTCACACTCTCTGCCAGGGGACGCCTGGAGAGTCACCCCTCGTGATGACCTGACACACACACACACACACAGTACATACATGTGCACCCTCTCACACACACATGTGTACCCTCTCACACACATACATGTGCACCCACTCACACACACACACATACATGTGCACCCTCTCACACACATGTGTACCCTCTCACACACATACATGTGCACTCTCTCACACACACATGTGTACCTCTCACACACATACATGTGTACGCTCTCTCACACACACATGTGTACCCTCTCACACACACACACATACATGTGCACCCACTCACACACACACATACATGTGCACCCTCTCACACACACATGTGTACCCTCTCACACACATACATGTGCACTCTCTCACACACACGTGTACCCTCTCACACACATACATGTGTATGCTCTCACACACACATGTGTACCCTCTCACACACATACATGTGCACCCACTCACACACACATACATGTGCACCCTCTCACACACACATGTACACCCTCACACACACATACATGTGCACACACTCACACACACATGTGCACCCTCTCTTATACACACACATGTGCACCCTCTCACACACACACATGTGCACACCACGCAGTGCATGCACACCCAGATTGCAGCACCCCACAAAGAGCCGTGCACACCCGTGTATGTGCATGCAGTACACATGTACCACAGTGCAGCACATGTGTGTGCAGCCCGAGGCCATACATGCACACGTATGCACGCGCACACACCTCCCCCAACGGCCAGGCACACGGTCACCGCTCCAGGACCAGTCCCGACTCCGAGCCGGAGTGTGGGGCCGGTGGGACCGGAGGAAGGGGAGCCCGAGCCCGCTCTCCCCCGCCCCCCCAGGCCGCCCTACCGAGCGCTTCTGTTTCACTTTGATCTTCACGGCCTCGTGCTCCATCTCGGCTGCTTCGTCCTCGTCCGAGACGTCGGCGGCCTCGGAGGGCCCCAGGCTGGCCAGCGGGCCCCCCAGCTTCTTCCCCTTCACCAAGATCTTGCCCTTCAGTTGCTGGGGAGGAGAGAAGGGGCTGAGGCTTTGCCCGGGGGGCGGCTCTCACACCGGCGAGGTCAGAGGCCACCCCCACCCCTTCCGGGGGTTATCCCGGGGGTGGGGACGGGAGGATGAGACGGTCTTCCGGGGTCCCCCAAACGGGCAGCCCCCCCCCCAGCACGGCTGCGCCTCCTCAGGTGGCCTACGGGAGCGCCCCCCACTGGTCGGCCTTTGGAGAGCAGGAGCCAGCGAGCCGCGGTCTGAATCCCACTTCCCGCCTCTCTGAACCTCAGCCTCTCGCTCTGTAAACTAGGGGTGACAGAACTCGCCCCCGGGCCGGCCGTGGGGACCCCGCTGTGAGAAGCCGACGGCCAGTCGCCGCCGGGGAGCGCCGAGCACAGCCGCTCACCCCCAACCGGGGCCCCCTCCTCCCCTCTGCCGGGGCCGGGCTCGTCCGCCCCAGAACCGGGGCCGCTTCTGGAGAGGGGGTGATGGGGGCAGCGCCGGCTTCCAGGCCCCAGAGGCTGGATCTGAATCCAGACGTTGCCGGCTGCCGCCCCTGACTCAGTCCTTTAACTGTCTAAAACCTCAACTTCCTCACGTGTAAAATGGGAATCAAAAAGAACCCTCTCTGCTGCAGCAGCTTGTCATGCCAGAAATGGGAAAGAAGTGCCGTTCCTGAAGGTTCTCCTCTTCCTCCTTCCCTTCTTCCTCTTTCTCCTTCTCTTCCCTCTATTCTCCTCTCCCTCCTCCCATCCTCCTCCTCCTTTTCTTCCTCCTTTCTTCTCCTCTTCCTCTTCCTTCTGTCCCCCTCCCCTTCTCCTCCAAGAACCCCGGGCCAGGACCTCCTTGCTCTGCCCCCCGGGCTCACCTCGGGGGAGGGGAAGTGTGTCACCAGGTCGTCCACGGGCCTGTCAAGCAGCAGGCTCCCCAGGATGGTGCGGAGATGGTGGGCCATGACCTTCTGCTGCTCCAGGCTGCAGTGATTCTCCAAGGAGATGATCACTGGGTAAGGCGACGCCTGGGGGCAGAGAGCCGGAATTGGCCACCTCCTCTAGGAAGCCGACCTAGAGTGACTGATGTCCTCACGGAGCAAGAGTCTTAGAGCAAGCCTTGCTCCCACCCCCGGGGGCCGGCTCAGGACACATTCAGAGAGCTGGGGGTCGTCCTCCTTTCCCCCCTCCCCCTTCCTCTCTCCTTCCTCCCCCTCCTCTTCCTCCTCTCCCTCCTCTTCCTCCTCCCCATCCCTCTCACCTTAAAGGCATAATTCTTGATGGCCTTGATGACATCACAGAAGAGCACTTTGGAGGTAAAGGTGTAGCCGTGGTAGATCACCGGCTCCATGTTGGGGCCGTCCCAACAGTCCAGCTCCACGCACCGACAGCCTTTGGACAAGGCCCTGCAGACGTTGGAAGGGGAGGATTGGGGCCTGTGGGGTCCTGCCTGTGCCTTAGCTGCTCCAGGGGTGTGTTCAGGAAGGGTTGCCCCAGTGGCCTCCCGGGAAGAGGCCCAGTGGGAGGCTACAGAGCAGCCTGTTGGGAAGCTGTAGCCCCCGGGGGGAGAGGCCCAGTGGGAGGCTGTAGCCCCCGGGGGGAGAGGCCCGGTGGGAGGCCCTGCTCCCTCCCTCTGCCAGTTAGCTGGGCTCCAAGGGTGGCCTCCCTTGTCCCCCCTCCCCCGGCTCCTACCGGATGTAGGCCTCTGTGCTGCTCGGCCCGGTGATCTGGTCCTCCATCAGGTAGGTGTTATGGGAGGAGGAGATGAAGTAGGAGCTGAGCGGCTGGCTCATGTCCTGGTAGACCTTCCGATGGGCCGGGCTGAAGGCGCTCCCGTCGGCGGATAACAAGTAGATGAGGAAGCCGTCCTTGGTCATCTGCTTCTGCTCCTTGGCTGCAGGAGGACAGGGCCCCGGGCAGCCCCAGAGAGCCGTCAGGCCGTGCTGGGCCCAGCCTCCTCCCAGAACCGGTCCCGAGGCCCACCCTGCCCTCCCTTCCTGGGGGGTCTTAAAGAAGCCATTTCCTCCTCCAGCTCCCTTAGAGGGGAGGGCCCTGGATCGCCATGTGGACGCATTTCCCTCTGGGTTTCTGGGAAAGGAGCCAAGCCAAAGGAGCTCCGCAAAGTCACGGTGGGCCCCACGTGAGAACGGGGAGCCGGGAGCGGCCGGGCCCCCGAGTCCCGCCACACTCACCGGCCTCGCTGGGCTCGTATCTCTGAATGAGGGTTAGGGCCAGCTGGGGACTGGCCTCCTCTTCCTTCTGTTCCTGCTGTAAGAAGGTCACCAGCTGCTCCACAGACAGGGTCTCCTGCGAGCCCGAGATGTCCTCGAAGAGCCTGTCGATCTCTTCCCGCTGGGTCAGCTTCCGGTAAAATGCCTCGATCTCGTCATCCTCCAAGGATTCCGTATGCGATTTGTCGCATTCCTGCGAGGGTCAGGTCTGGCTCAGAGCCCCCAGGAGGGGGTCACATGACTCAGGAGCCCACTCGGCCCCCGCAGAGCCCCTCCCCTGCACCTCACCCCCAGCATGGGCTCTGTGGAACAGAGAGGCTGCGGCAAGCCGGAGCAGAGGCCAGACCCGCAGGACCCGGCCCGGGTTGCATGGACTGACTCCTAAGCTGCAGCTGCCCTCCCTCAGCCGAAGTATTACCCGTGACTGAAAATAAGGGAGGCGATTGCGTGGCAGTCCAGCCCCAACGCAGCATCTCCCCAAGAGTTGGAGCTCCGGCCCTTTTGTTTGTTTTTGCCGGTGTTTACGGACCTGGTAGGTCTATGGGCTCTCCCTGCTAGGATTTAAGCTCCCTAAGAGCAAGAGCTGGCTTAATAGCATTTTTGGTTTCTGTATTCCCAGTATAAAGTAGGTGCTTTATAAACTTCCCGGGATGAATTGCATTTCTGATTGGTTTGGGCTCACTGTGAGGAAAGGAGACCCAGGGCTATGTCTGAGTGTCCACCGGGTCACTCCCATGAGGCCCCCAGACCATCCAGCCAATGCGAAAGCCTCAGGGCCAGATCAGGAGCACAGCCATCTCACCCGAAAGATCTTCCTTGCGTAGCTGTCATCCATCTGGATGTTTATTTCCTTCAGGAAGTTTTTCAGCTCCTTGAAGCTCATCTTGTTGTCTTTGTTCTTATCCGCCTTCCGAAGACACGAGTGAATCCAGCTGTGGTCAGATGTAAGGAAAGTGGGAGAAAGGGCCCTGACCTTGGCGTCGGAAACTCCGGGCTTGGGGCTATCAAACTTTGACCCGGCAGGGTTTCTACTGGGCTTTTACCCCAAAAAAGGGAAAGGGACCCACATGTGCAAAAATATTTGTGGCAGCCCTCTTTGGAGTGGCAAGAAACTGGAGGCTGAGGGGGGCCCATCAGATGAGGAATGGCTGAATAAGGAGGCGAATGGTACGGAATATTATCACTCTATAAGAAATGACCAATGGGATGATTTTAGAGAGGCCTGGAGAAACTGACACGAACTGATACTGAGTGAAATGAGCAGAACCAGGAGATCACGGTACATGGCAACAATAAGATTATATGATGATCAACTGTGATGGACTTGACTGTTCATTAAGGAAGTGATTCAAGGCAATTCCAATAGACTTATGTTGGAAAGAGGCATCCGCATTCAGAGGGACTATGGAGACTGAATGTGGATGAGAGCAAAGTATTTTCATCTCTTTTTTTTTGTTGTTTGTTTGCTCTTTTCTCCTTTTCTTTTCTTTCACCTTTTGATCTGATTTTTCTTGTGCAGCGTGGCAAGCATGGAAATATGACTAGAGGACTCTAGAAGGGAACATTAAAAAGCTGGCCATCCAACATCCAGATTCCAAAGAGGCAGCATGGCTGCAGCAAGCCCAGGTCTGCCAGGGAAACAAAACTGAAGACAAAGGGGAAGGCTGTTTTATCTCGATTTTAGCAAAATGTTTCATAGAGTGTCCACTATTTTTCTTGTGGTGAAGAAAATAGCTAGCATTTATTTAGCATCTATTATATGTCTGGCACTATGCCAGGTGCTTTACAATCACCTTGATGTTTATCACATCCCTAGGAAGCAAGTGCTATTGTCCCCATTTTTGCAGTTGGGTAAACTGAGGCAGGCAGCAGCTAAGTGACTTGCCAAGGCCACACAACTAACAAATGTCCCGGGTTGGATTTGAACTGACTCTTTCTCACTTGAGGACCAGCACTCTATCCACTGGACCACCTCAATGGCAGCTGTGGACAAGGCAAAGAGTCTCGGCTGATTAGACTCATCATTATTGCTTTGGTATCAGCTTGGAAGGAGGTTCTCCAATAGAGTGCCCCAGGGATCTGTACTAGGCACCTGCACTTGTGTATCTTTATCAGTGACCAAGATGAAAGCGCAGATATTTAGCCATCAAATTTGCACATGAGACAAGACTGAAAAAAAAAAAAAAACTACCTCACACTTGATAGAATGAGGATCAAAGAAATCCTGCCAGCCTAGAGCATTTGGGCTGAATCTAATACGATGAAGCATAATAAGAATAAATGTCAAGTCTTACACATTGGTTCAAATAGTCAATTACATGAGAATGAAGGAAACCTAGGTTTTTAAGATCTAGAGATCTTAGTGGGTTATAAGCCAAATGTGAATTGGCAGTGGAATGAGGCAGCTCAGTGGGATCTTGTGGGGGAGGAGGCTTCTAGAAGGCTTCAAATGACATTCCCTGGGCACTCTGCTTTGGTCTTATCCATCATAGCTAGAGTATGACGTTTGGGTCTAGACAAGGATAAAAAGGGCCACTGTTAAGGAGGTGAATGTCCAGAGGAGAGTGACCGAGAGGAGATGGGAGGGCTCTGGGTTGATATTATGTAAGGAGGGGTTCAGGAAACTCAATAGATAAGACCCAAGCTGGGTCCAAGTCTTTAAAGTCAATAGACTGTTCCCATTTTGGCCCCTAGGGACAGAACCAGGAAAAATGTCTGTGACAAGATTTCTTAACAATGAGACTTCTCCCTGGTTGGAAAGGGCTGCCCTAAGGAAATGATGGGAGCCTCTCCTTGGAGATCTCAAAGCAAGGGCTACAGATCAGAGAGCAGCTGGATAGCCAGCTTGTCACTATATGACTGTGGGCACCACTTGGACTAGATGTTTATGTTCCTCTGAACAAGGATGTGCTATAACTGCTCACTCATGTCAGCTCTGAGGTCCACTAGGATCCCTGAACCTTTCTCCTAATCGGCTTCCCAAACTGTATCGTGCAGCTAGCTAGAAGCTAACTCTCCTGACTTCCACTGCACAACTGGGCTGTCAAAGATGGCTTTCTGGGCCTTTGGGATCCTATTTGTGGATCAAGCTCTGCTGGGGAATGGCCGCTTCTGCCCAGCTGGACCTGCATGGGCTGATGTGGGGCCCCTGGCCCCTGAGCCCATACTGCAAGCCCAGCTTGCCCTCAGTAGCCGCTGCTTGTGTTCATGGAGCCCAATGTGGGGCGGGGCACCTTTGTGCACTGCCGGGCACTTTGTTTCTCCCTCCAACCCATAAATCTGCATAGCTGGACTCAGGATATTCTTCTCCCAGGGTCTCTCTCCTTTCACAGAGATTCTCTCTCATCCTGGCTCTTGTGGTCAGCCTAGGGCTTTTCCCGGTGGGAATAGGAAGTAGGCTGCAAAGGCCCATGAGAGTTTTTTTGGGGGGAGGGGGGCAGGGGGAACCACCCAGGTCTTTAATTCTCCAGGACTGCATTTTAGTGGTTCTGCATGAGTTATGCATGAACCTTGCTTATTCCTTTGCCATTTCCAGGCCCAGCTCCTCACGGTGTCCCTGGAGACCTCCTGTCAACTAGGTCTTACCTCTCAGTGTGGGAAGGCCCTTCCCCAGTAATGGGCTGGGTCTGGAGGACAGGAGAAGCCTACTGCTAGTTGAGGTGTCCCTGGCCCTTCCCTCAGCCTCCTATCCCTCCTCCCAGAGGCCCCTGAGCCAAAAGGATACTGCTGGAGTAGCTGCTTCTGGTTCATGGCGCCTGCGTGCACAATGATCTTGCGGAGCCCCTCCACCCAATGCTGGGCTTCCGCCTCCGAATCCGCAATGAGGTCCAGGTTGCTCCTCTGATCTTTGAAGATGATGGAGAAGCATCGGGGTTCAGGGGCATCCCGGGCAAACTTCTCCATGCCCTCAGTCTGGTGGCCCTGCCTTACCTCCTGGATGTCTTCAATGGAAACTGGGAGACCAGAGCGGGAGAGAAAGTTGGAAAACCTGCTCCCTCACCTCCCCCTGGCACCTTAGGGGCCAACTAGCGAGAGCCCTTTAGCTCGGAGATGAGGAAACAAGAGGGCCGGGGAAGGAAGGGACTTGTACAGATGAGGGAAAGGTCGAGCTATTTGTCCAATGACTTAGAAGTAAAGCAGGACTGGAACCCTGCTCTTACTGTTCTTGGGAAGAAGGGCCAAGGAAGCAGAGAAGGGCAGATGGTCATCATGAGTCTCAGACAGAGCCAGCCCCTACCACGGTCTTGGCCCTTTTTCTCCCGTTTTGCTCTTGATGGTCAGAGGGCTTAATGGTCCAGTACTTGGCTGGCTGGCCCAGAAATCAGGGGCCTCAGTCTGTACCAGGCCAGCTTTCCCAGGTTCTGGGTGGGGAAGAGAGGAGGCAGGAGCTGGACAAAGGAGAAACAGATGTCTGCTCCACACAAAGTGCCCTCTGTTTGCCCAGAGGCTGCTCCCATCGGCCCATCAATAGATACTGAGATGTGGCTGACCCCTTAACAAAGGGGAGGGGTTGCACTGGCCCCCAGACATCTGCCCCATAATTCCCCGCACTATGAGGGGGAGGGGAGGGCTGGATGGGAAACACAAGGAAGGGAGTGGACTGAGCAATCAAAGCCCTGACCTGAACTTCACTGAGAACTCCCACATTAAAGTAGGAAGAGAGACCGCAATAGATATATTGTAGCCATGCTTTGAGCAACTATGTATCTAAGGAGAGTCGGTGGGCCCCACATTGTAGCCATGCTTTGTGCAACTATGTATTTAAGGGGAGTCAGTGGGCCCCACATTGTATCCCTGCTTTATGCAACTATGTATCTAAGAGGAGTCAGTGGGCCCCACCTTGTATCCCTGCTTTGTGCAACTGTGTATCTAAGGGGAGTCAGTGGGCCCCACCTTGTATCCCTGCTTTATGCAACTATGTATCTAAGGGGAGTCAATGGGCCCCAGCCCAGTGGAAGGAAGCCTGGGAACCACATGGTTTGGACAAAGAGGAGGCAGCCTCAGTTTCTCCTTCTATAAAGGGAATAATTATCCCAGACTCAAGAAAAGAGGCTCGAGGGCTTAGGAGGGCAGAGATTCACAGACATGCCCAATGACAGAGTCATCAGGGGGCACCAGTAATCCGGCCTCTGTGTAGGGCGAGCATCTCTCCCAGCTAAGAAGCCCTTTATCTCCTACCCAGTCAGTGCTCACCCCTCCTCCCTCATCAGGCAATCCTTGGAGTCCACTAGGAGGACTTTCTCCCCTAAAAAAATATAAGCTACAGAGCAGAATTGTGTATACCCAGCACCTAGCACCATGACTGGTACACAGTAGGTGCCTAATAAATGCTTCTCTGTGATTATTCTACCTGGTGGCGATGGCATCAGCTGCCATGATTCAGTCATCTCTCTTCTGATTCTTAAACCTACTTAGGTAGCCCTAATCTCATTTTAAATCTCAACCTAGATGCTCTGAACTCATCGTTCCCCCCAAACTTTCCCTTTTCCCTAACTTACTGTGGAGGAGATCAATATGGCTCCAGTCACCCCGGTTCACAAGCCAAACATGATCATAGACACTCACTCCCCCCCCGCCCCAATCCAATCTGGAATTGGCCAAAGGCTGTGGAATTTATGTTCATAACATCTCTCCCACATGTCTCCTTGCCTCCTCTGCCACTGCCCCTGCCCCCCACCCCCACAGGCCCTCATCACTTCACACCTGGACAACTGCACTCACCTCGGGGGTCTCTCCCTTCTCCAGCCCATCCTCCACTTAGCTGTCAAAGTGATTTCCTTAAAGCATAGGACTCATCGTGTCACCCCTCACTCAATAAACCCCAGTAGTTCCCTATCCAAGATCCTCTGCCTAGTGTTCAAGGCTCCCCAAACCTCTCTCCCTTCCCCTCCCTCCTTCCAGCCTCTTGCTGTTCTTCACACTCCACCCCCAAACTCAGAGGATGCCCCCTATAACTGCCTAGGTCCTCAGAGCTTAAGGGCCATGTTGGAGGGCCATGACCACTGCTGGTGCAGCAGGCACAGTCCTACCCTCCAGGAGCAAGCGGGGATGAGGAAGTCAGTGTCCCTATGTCAGGGACAGTCCCAAAGTATGGCAGCTCCTGCTCTGGGCAATCACTGCGAACCCCTTCCAGGGGCCCAATTACGGGAGACCATCCAGCCAACTCCCTTATTTTACAGAGGAGGAACCTGAGACCCAAGTAAGGAAAGGGACTGGTCCTGGGTCAGACAAGTCATACAGCCAAGGTGGATTTGAACACAGCTCTTCTGACTCAGATCTGTGCTCTGTCCCCTGTACTACATTGACCCTGTTCCCCGGAGGAAATATTTAATAAATGTTTGTTTAACTGGATTTAACTCTAGATGTCCCCACTGTCCTTTCTAAAAGTGGTAAAGAACTGATCCCAAGGCTCTGAGAAGAGACCTTCCCAGGACAGAGGCCGGCCCAGCTCTCCCCTGTCTGTCTTAAGCTTCGAGGGCCTCCCTCCACTCAAGGGCCCTCCTCCACTCAAGGGCCCTCCTCCATTTGAGGGCCTCCCTCCACTGGAGCTCCCAAACCACTTTCAGAAACACCGTTAGTCCTCCTGCACTTGGGAAAGCTGTTAAACATAAGACTTATCCATCTCATTCAGTTTGGTTCAAACTTGGGAAAGCTGTTAAACATAAGACTTATCCATCTCATTCAGTTTGGTTCAAAGCTCTCCGATTACTTTGAACTCTGCCTCCTCATCCCCACCCCCCACCCCCATGTGCTGGCTAGTCCTCCCAGCTATGTGTCACACTCTGCAAAGCGTGGAAGTGAGTCACCGGCACTGATCCAAGTCAGTGATTTAAATGGGAAGGAGCACAAGGCTGAGCCCGGTGGCCTTGGGCCCCTCCACTCTCCAGGTGAGCAGCCAAGGATCTCTCATTGAGCCAGCCTTGAATAGATCTGCCTGTACCACTCTCTAGGGGCTCCCTGCCCTGCTGGCCACAGGAACAGTGGGAGAGGCTTTGCTGCAACACAGGTATATGGCTCTGCCCCTCGCCCTTCCTTTTCCAGCAGTCCAGTCCTCCCCAACCAAAGAAAGGCTGCCTCAGGTGATTGTGGCTTCCTTTTCTGAATAGTCACAAGCCACCTTTTTAAGGCCTCTGGCTAGAATGTCTTAGTAGCCAGTGGCCAGCTCAGGCCAATTTCCTTTTTTGGTTTAGAATGGGGACACTTCCCTTCTCCACCTATGACACTCATCAGAAGTCGCCAGTGGGTCTTCCACCTCCACATCTAACAAATGCCCCCTAATTAAACCCATTTCCTAGATGATGTCACTTAGAGGGGCCCAGCTGTGGCCCTATACTGATCAGATTGATGGGAGCGCATAAAAAGATCAAGTGAGATACCATGAAGCACTGATCGCAGAGCCTGCACATAGTAGGTGCTTAATGAACCCCCATCTCCTTCCACTTTATCTCTGAGCCCTGAGCAGACTGCAGGGAGTCCGCTGTGGTAACTGGGGGGCCTCCCATTCCCCTTGTTTCTCCATCTCCAAAGGGGCAGCTTGTGTTTCCTTGAGACTCGTACAGGGGCTGCTGTGCTGCTTGGGAGCGACAATGGAGAGGACACCCAAGAGGTGATTTCCTTGGATATGGAGGGACCCCCCCCACCAATGCTCCATTTTCTGAGGACTGAAACAGAGCGGGTCCCACCTGCAAGGCTCATGTGCCAGAGCAGGGGACAGAGTCAGCACAAATAGCTTTAAAACCTTCAAAATCACCTTGTCCAATACCTACATTTCATGGAGATTATTTGGTGACATTGTTTACTCCATCTGGAACTCAGTTAACCCATGACTAGCATGGGAAGGACCCATGAGCTTTATGGAAGTAAAGAAACTTACTGAATGAGACTTCTGGGAGTAGGGAATGCCCAAGACCCCTCTTCTATGCCCCCAGTGCCAGAGCCCAAGGCTTAGCACTTAGATTTCCCAGGGAGGAAGAACTGGCTTTGTCCAGTTGTCAGCCCCCTTTCTGTGTTTCTGCCCCATTCCCACCAGCATAGAGGACATCCAGAGGCCCCTGTTTTCCCAGGCAATGTGATAAGGCCTTCCTTTGTCTCTGGAAACTAAAAGGCAAAGTCTGGAGGGGAAACAGGAGAGGTGATAAACGAAGGGGCTCCCTCTAATCTCCCCCTTTCCCTATCACTGAACCAGGAACTCTCAGACCAATGAGTCTGCCAGCTCTCTGGCCAAGGAGGGATTCTTGCCCCTCCAGATGGGTATCCTGAAGCTCGGCCAGGGTGAACAATGCACTCGTTGAGAGGGAAAGGACACCCAGGAATAATGGGACACGAATCTTGGTGGGTGAGGATTCACCTTTCCCCTGTCCCCCCTGCCTCTCACAGGAGACCCGTTATTGGCGAGTAGATCTGCAGAACCTTCCCACTTACAGCTTCCCCATCATGGGTCTCGGTTCTTCTCCCCAGAAATAAAAATGACTGTTGACATGTCCAGGCTGCTTTCCCAACAATATCCAGCCAGGCAAGGAGCTTGGGCCATTTGTATCACTATTTTCTCTTTTCCCCAAGGCTTTAGCACATGGCTTGGCACACAGCAAGCATTTAATGTTTGTTAACCAACTTTCAGAAGAGGAAAAATTGAATTAGAATAGAGAGATTAGATGACCTGGCCAAGATCACCTAGCCCTCAGTTCTGGGGCTCTTCCCCATCCCAGGAACTCCTCAGTCCATCACTGCCTCCGATGCCCAGAAGAGAGCACCAAATTCCCCAGGTGGTGTGACCAGAGCAGAACAGGCACATGCTCTTAATGGGCTTAGTACACACACACATATGTATGTATGTACAAATATATCTGTGAGCAGCTAGGTGGCACAGTGGATAGAGCACCTGGCCCAGAATTGGGAGGACTCCTTCAAATCTAGTGACTCTGCTGAGCAAGTCACTTTACCCTGTTCACCTCAGTTTCCTCATCTGTAAAATGAGCTGGAAAAGGAAACTACTCCAAGATCTCTGCCAAGGAAACCCCAAATGGGGTCATGCAGGGTCAAATAATACTAAAACAACTTAACACCACCATACATAAGTTATCATATGAAAATTGCTATTAAGAATACTATTGTCATCTATTCATGTGAATAGGAATCTATTGTGGTGATGGTTGTCCTCCATTCTCAAAGAGCACCGAAATGACATCCCTACATTGGAGTCGAGTTACAATGTGTCCAGCTGTGACTGATCAGACCGACGTGGGCCTTCTGGGCCCCAGGTTGGGCACAAATAGTCTCTATAAACATTTGGCTGGATTGCCTAAATTTGCACATCTCGCTTTTCTTCTGAGCTACTTCAATTCTGCTTTGCTCAGAGTACAGCAGCTTCTCTGATGAGGGTGTCCCTCATCATGCTAAGTGGTCCTGTGTCTCCCATATCATACAATCAATGAGCCCTTGAGTATCCTTGTACCGCTTTTTCTGACCACCTTGTGAGCTCCTGTCCTGGGCAAGTTCTCCATAAAAGTCTTTTCGGCAAGCCTGTGTTTGGTATTCAAACAATGTGGCCGGCCGGCCAAGCTGTGCTCACTGCAGTAGAGTCGGAATGCTTGGAATCCCTCAAAGGACCTCCCTGTCTAGTGTCTTATCCTATCAGGTGGTCTTCGAAATCTTCCCAAGACAATTCAAATGGAAGCAACTCGGTTTCCCAGCACGGCACCGGTACAATGTCCAGGTTTCTCAAACATATGACAATGAGATCAGCCAACTGGTCCACAGACCTAATATCTCTCCTCTCCCACACTTTCCTTCAGAGCCTCCCAAACCTTGAGCCATGTGTGTGTCAATCTCATTGTCAACATGGACATCTCTGGGAAGCGGACAGCCAAGGAAAGAGAATTTATCCCCAGGATTCAAAACTTCTCTATTTGAAGTAGCTAATGGCTCCTTATAAGGACAATATGGTACTGGCTGCTGGAGGACCTGTGTTTTCGTGGTGTTCATTGTTAGGCCAAAATTAGAACAAGAGCAGAGAAATAATCTGAGAATTGATCTGAGTTTTGGAGGCTGCAGTGTATCATCTGCAAACAAAATAAATCGTGTACGACACTGCCTGATGGCATATTCATGCTCCTTGAAGGCTTTTGACAACATAGCTAAAATCATCATACTAAAAATCGTGGGAACAAATACACCACCTTGTTTCTCTCCATTGGTGATTGGGACAGGGTGAGAACATCATTCACTGTCCAGCACCGGGGCAAGCATGCCATTATGAAATTGATGTATACAGTGATGACTTTTCTGGGCAACCGAATTCTGACATTATTTTCCATAAGGCCTCATGACTGACAGTATCAAAGGCCTTGGTCAGATTTACAAATGTTGAATATAGACCCTTTTTCTGCTCCTGGCGTTTTTCCTGAAGTTAATAGGCAGCAAACACCATACTGACTGTACCACAGCCCTTCCTGAAGCCACATTGGTGGCTCTCAGGTAGGTGAACTTTTCCTAGATGTAGGGTCAGCCTGTCAAGCAGATGTCTGGCAAGAATCTTGTCAGTAATGACTAAGACAGAGACCCCTTCCTGTGTTTTTCATAGGACAATCTATTCTTTTTACTTTATAGAGATGGACAATGGAGACATCCTTGAACTTCTGGGGCATAAGCTGATCTTGCCATGTAATCTGGAAAATTTAAGTCAGCTTTTGTATGAGCAATGGACCCTCCACCTTGGAAATCTCAGCTGCAAACGAATCAATACCAGGTTCTCTGTCACCTGAAAGTATCTAATGGTCTACAAAAACCTCTTCTGTAATTGGAATCAGTTAGGGAGTGTTTGGTTTCAACTTGAGGTAAATGGTTAGTGCTCCAGAATTGATTGATTATGGTCTGTTGAGAGCATACTAGAAGTATCCAACCCATCTCCCCAGGACCATGTCCTTATCACTAATCAGGGTGGCACTAGCAGCACTGAGTAGTTGAGATGCACCACAGAGTACATTTTGGAATGTAATTATCAGCATAAAACTAAATTTTATTTGCCTTCTTGCTGAGCCACGAATCTTGTATTTCTCTAAGCTTCACTTATACTTTACTTTTGGTGGAATTTAAAGCTGCTTTTTTAGAAATGGGTGAACTATCTTGTGTAATCCTTATTTTTCATTTAGCAGCTGTTGAATTTCCCTATCATTTTCATCACACCGGTCTTAATGTTTGCCAATATTCTCTGACCTGGAGGAGCAAATGCAGGGCTATATACCAAATCTTTGAAATCTGCCCATTCCTTTTCTGTTCCACTGTTGCCAACTGCGTGTTGTTTCAACTGACCCTTCAAATCAGCCATGAACTGTTACCTCTCAGAGAAGCATTCGAATCTGTTGACACTAATTCTTCTGGTAGTCTTTTTGCTTGGGGTTGCTGCTTTTGTTGAATGTGAATATTCAGCTTGGAGAGGATAAGTCCATGATCAGTCCAGCACTATGCACCACACATTGCCTTTGGCATGCTCAAATCCTTCTGTCTCTTCTTACAATTTCATGATCTCTATTAATTGCTAGTATTTGATGTATAGATTTATCCATGAAGTTTTATAGCATTTATGTAAATGGAAGACAGTGATGATGATAAAAAAATCACAAGATCTACAAGTCTTCAGTACTGACTATTGCTATTGCTGTTTCCAACTCTAGTCCTCCCAACGGACTCCCTGCCATCTCTGGTGGTCTGAGCCTACTCTAGCATTAAAATCACCCAGAACCATCAGCTTGTCCTCTTTTGGAACATTGATGATAAGGGGCTTCATAAAATTTTGCTTTGACCTTATCAGGTTTGTCACAGTGGGAGCGTGGGTACCGATGATGGTGATGTGGCATTTTCCTACATGTGGCGATCACACTGTCATTCGCTCCTTTAGGTAGGCATACAAGCTTATTGATTAATTCTGATGCCAAACCGGCACTCCCTTTCATTGACTACATATTTTCTAAAAATGAACTCTCTACTGAATGATGTAATACCTGCCTTTCTTGACCAGAAATCGAACTCATCTCCCCTCGGGATATGGGGTTTGATGGCCTAGTCTGTGCTGCCTGTCTGCCCTCTTCTTGAGCGCCTGCTCTTTCTTCTGGACCTCTCTGGCCTCTGCCCTGCCAGCCACATCTACATTAACCTGGCTGACCCCTGCTCCCACTCCATCTTCCTTAGAGGAGAAAGAAGTCTTTCCTGCTTATTTTCTTGGGATGTGGTCCCTCCTTTTTAGGGAAGGTGCTTGGGGTAAAGGGGAGAGGTGACTTTGCTGACAAACTCAAGCAGGGTGAGCTTTGGGCTACAGCTGCGCCCCAGACTTGAAGGTAGGCTTTGTGTCACTAAAGAGGACAGACCCAGAAAGTCAGAGACCCAAGCTGGAGTCCTTGCTGTTTGCCCTTCAGAAAAGTCATTGCCTGTCTTGAGTCCCAGTTTCCTCATCTGTGAAATGGGGATAATAATACCTCTACTACCAACCTCCCAGTACTGTTATATAGAGCAGAAAAGAGCACATACAGAAATATGAGCCCTTCTTGGTGCCTTCCGTGCTAGGCTGCTCCCTTGCCATCAACTGACAAACTCCTCAAGGGAAGGGGCTGGTCTCTGAAATACCCAGAGCTGAGTGAATCTAGGGTTTTGCACCTTGTAGATATTATTCAATCGTCATTGGGGAAATGAGTGAATGAACTGAAGGAGGGCAAGACACTTCTCTGGACTTCAGTTTCCTCATCTGTAAAAGAAGGGGAAGGATGGGATGGGCTCTGAGGGTTAAGGATCCCACAATCACTGAGGTCTCTTCCAATTGGGTTGAGGACCCCGTGTTCACTGACTTTTAGCCTTGCAGGGAGCCCTTCCTTGACCCAGCAAACAACAGAAAACAGGCAGATGTGCAGGCTAGATGGGAATGTCCCAGGAGGGGACTCATCGCCCACGCCCATAAGATTCCTTTCATTTTCAAACATTTTTCTGTCCTAGGTGTGAGGCATTTTACTTGAAAGAGTGTAATCTTGAAAAGACTAGAAACAAGGGAGCTCTCAAGGACCGGGAGGGCACCCCCTACTTCTGATTTTTTTCTGCTGTTCTTATGCTCACCTCACCATGACTGGGGCTCAGCCTGGTCCAACCCAGCCTCTCCTTTCCCTTCCTTTGCCTAATTTCTGCCTGTGAGAGCTCCCAGTTTTGGCAAAAGCCCAATTGCAGCCAGACCTGGGAACGGAAACTGATTTCTTTGAGCAAGTCACCAAGACACTTTCTATTCTCCTCTCTTCATAGTCCTATATATGGGAGCCTTAAACTGGCAGGGAGGCGGGGAGCAGATCTAGGGATGGGGAAGTGAAAGCAGAAGAACCCCAGTACAACTCGGCAAAATAAGCAAGAGGGTCATTTCTAAGTGATGGTGTCTCTGAGGCTATCCCAGAAATCAGACTCTTTAGGGTGGGGTGGGGGTCCTTCAGGAGAAGGACTGAATGAAGCAGGGCCCGCTCGCAGAGAGCTCAGCTGCCAGCACTGGTTGGCTCTCCACCCATGCACCTGTATGAGCAGGAAGCCAGCCAGCTTTTCCTTCCCTTCCTGGGTCCATATCTGTCTGGGTCCATGTTCCAGGGGGAGCACAGACAGCACTCTGGATCTCCTCTCGCCCTAAATCTCACCTGCTCTGATCCTAGAGATAGCAGGCTCACCCTGATCTCACACCCTTGTTTGGGCTACCAGAAGCCCAAGATGACGGGATTTTCCTTCCTTCACACCCTGCACCTAGCTTCTCTATCTATGTCCTTTTGGCCAAGTTGACATGGGCAGCAAGCCAAGGGCCCGGTCTCAGAGGCCCATATTCTGTGGCCCCAGGGTCCAGAGTCTGTGACTCATCACTCCACCTACTTTTGGCTGCCCTGTTGACCTCTGCCTCTCTCCTGGCACACAGGGTGGGTCCTGTTTAGGCAGGGTTGGCTCAGGGGTGGCAGCTGGTCCAAGAACTAAGTCTTCTCCACCCCGACAGCCAAGCCCAGCAGGGAGGAGGAGACAGAGGTCTCTAAGGCTTTGGGACCTCCTGTAAAATAAGAATTCAGAGGACCCTGAATCTGTGGCTCTGACCTGGACCTTCCTTGGACCTTGGGTTCTTATGTGAAAAATGAGGGGAAAGGTCTATATGGCTCTACAGCCTCTTTCAGCTGACTCTACGATCCTGTTACCTTTCAGCATCTTGGTTTCCATATCTATAAGATACAGTGGATCGCTGCCACCCCCATATCCACTCCCACTCTCAGCCTCAGTTTCCATATCTATAGAAATGGGGGCCATGGCCTCCCCAAGCCTGTTCTGGTCTAGCCCTTGAGTCTCATGTTCCTGAGGCGCTCATTTGACAAAGGGCTCCTCTGCGGGAGGATGCCGAATCCCGCTCTTGGGGTCCTTTCAGGTAGCTCCAAGTTCCCCCTAACTAGACTTCCCTTCAGGCCAACCTCTTTCCAGGGACCGTGAGAATCCATCGAATGCTCTGCTGAAATCCCCCAGCCAGTCCCCTGGCAGAAAAGGACGGTCTCCCCAAAAGGAAAGGAGATGTGTCTGGCTCAGCTGTTCTTGCTCAATCAGCAAGCATTCGCCAAGGGCTGGCCGTGGGCCAGGAGGGGGGATCCAAAGGAGAAGGCCCTGCCCTGGAGCCGCTCAGAGTCTAACGGGGACGCAACGAAACATCCGAAACGAATGCAGAAGAGGCGGAAGGAAGGCTCCAGCCACTGGACGGGAGCAGAGCCTCGTAGTAGCCGGACCCGACGTGGTGCCAAGGGAACACAGCTCTCCTAGGGCCATCCCTTCAATAATAGTCTGGAAATGGGCTAGAAAGCCACGTGATACTCACTGGTCTGTGCGGTGGAGGCTCTGCCCCCTTTCCTCCTTTTTGGTCCCTTTCCTATCAACTACATCTCCAGCTGAGGGCAGAAGCCCACTCGCCTCATTGCCCAGGAGTTGTCTTCACCTACCCTAGTGCTCAGCCTGGGCCTCTCCCATGGCCCGGATTCCACAGGCAGCCTGACAGATCCCCCAAGATGGGCAAGCGGGGTCGGGCCAGGAGAACCCCGAGAGAAAACCTGCCCTCGGACCCCGGTCAACAAACTCTGCCCTGCTCAGCCCCAACCCCGCCCTGCCCTGCCCAGCGTGGCCCAATTGAGCCAAACCCCACTCACAGAGCTGGGACTCTGGAGAGCGCATCATTTTCTTGGACTCCTGCCAGATCGTCTTGCAATCTTCCTGGAGTTTGTAGAATCTGTCTCTCCGCCATGAGCTGGACTTGACTTTCTGGAGCTGGGAGCCTTTCAGGAGGAATTTCAGGTCCCCATCATCCTGTAGGCCTGAGGAGGAGGAGGAGGAGGAGAAGAACAGGGTTAGAGCACAGTCCCCTCCGCCTGGATGTCAGTGTCCCACCTCAGCCCCTCCTCCAGTGCTCACTCCCCAGCTCCTGCACCCCCCACCCAAAGTGGCCGGCTGGGTCTCCCAGTTCTTGGGCTGCCTCAGCTGCCACTCTCCAGAGCATTAACTAGAGTCGCCCTCCGTGGCACTTCCACAATTCTTCCTGGATACTCTTGGTCCCCTCACGGCTTCACCCGCTCTCTCTCGTTGGGGCTTTTGTGAATCCACAGAGACCTCCCTGCAGCTCTGTGGAACGATGACCATTCTGCAGCTAATTTAGAGCCTCCCCCCCAGGTAAAGGGAGCTGCCTGGAGTCACGGGGTGCTCAGGGGCAGGTCTCAAGGCAGGCTGGATTCTGCAGGAGGCTGCCGGACTCCCTAGCTGTCCCCTCTCCCCCATGCACACGGCTGCCACCTCCCCCAGCTCTGGCTCCCTTCTCCCAGTCCTAGATTTCCATGTGGCTTTGGAGCCTCCTACTCAGAGGTCCTGTCAAAGCCCGCTCCCATGATTCCCTGCTAGGTTGCTCCTTCTCCAGACACGTCTGTCCCTCTCCACCCATGTGCAGGGGGCACGTTCAGAGTTGGAAAAGCCAGGCCCCTGCCCTGACGGGACTGGTCAGGCGGGGAACAAGCACACACATGAACACACACACGCTCAAGCTCACGCGTGCAATTCTAACACAGAATCCGGTTAGTTGCGGGGAGCTACGGAGCTCTGTCTGACAGGGAAGATTTGTTCCCCACCAGAGAGACATGGGGCAAGGCCGTGTGCTGTTGGGCAAGGCCACGTGCTGTTGGGCAATGCTGTCTGCTGTCGGAACTGAACTTTAAAGGGTGAGTAGGGATTTACTGGGGGAAGAAGAAGAAAGCTATTATTCCAACACAAGCAAAGAGATGGAGGTAGGAAAGGATGGAGAGTGTCCCCAGACTGGTGTATCACAGAGTTTGGCTGGAGCGTGGGGGACACGGGGAGGTTGGAATGGAGGCTGTCACAGACAAGGAAAGGGCTTGAACGCTGAGCAAAGAGATCGGAAATTGCCTCAGGAGCACTAGGGAGCCTCTTGGGACTTTAGAGCAGGAGCCTGAAAGAGGTTTCTTTCCAGGGAGGAAATGGCCAACCTCTCCAGTATCTTTGGCAAGAAGTCACTTTCCCCAAGTGATGGGACTGGCCAATAGCAGCATCTGCCTTTCTCTCTACCCCAACCTCTTGACCAACCTTGCTATTCATGTTCTTCTCATCTCAGACACCTCTTCATTTCCCATGACCTTCATCTCCTGCTCCCACAGTCACCTCCAAGGATGGCCACACCCTGGATGGTTCCAGAGGCTGACTAGCTCTCCTCCTCCGAGCCCAATCCCCCATCCTTGCTCTCCTCTCCCTATTCTTTCCCTCCTCCGGTACCTGCTCTCACCACCTTCCATGGTGACGTCAGACTCTGGACTCCTTCACCAACCTCCCAACACGCTTTCCCCTTGCTCTGACTTCACTGCCCTCTTTTGGTCCAAAGCCAACCACTTCAGTACTGAAAGGTCATCCAGCCTTGAGCTTTGTGCCTCCTGGTCCTTCCATTGTTCCTGCTGATCCTCAGCTAGAGGCCCCCCTTCCCCTCCAAGACCTCTACGCTGGCCTCTGCTGGGGCTCCCGAGCGGCCAAGTGCTGCCGGAGGAGCTCAGCGCTCCAGGCTGACGAGAGCCGCCTTGTCCCCGTAACATCCGCTGGGCCCTCACAGCTGCAGGGCAACCTCTGATTTCTCTGCCTGACTTTCACCCCAGCCTGAAGCCCGGCAGCCCCCAGCCCCCCACTCTCAGCAGGAGCCCGGTCTCAGGTACTTGGCAAACACCCTCCCATGAACATCTGCCTACACAAAGCAGAGGATTGTGAGTGTAACCGTCACTAGTACACACAAACTCATGTTGAAATTGTACATTAGACATTTAGATTCTGAATTAATATGTAACGTGTCCATTGCAAGGAACATCAAATTCAGTGCTGTTCGCCCCACAGTCCCCACAATGCCTTGCTCAGCTGGCAATCCCTCTCTGCACTGCCATCTACTCGTGTCGTTTGTAAATCTTCCTTGTTATTCTTTTCTGTCTCTTCCTTTTTACCACTCCCCCTCCACCCAACTCCCTTGTGATAAACCCTTGTAACAAAAAAAAAAAAAAACAAATAAATAAAAGCCCTCCCTTGCAACAAACATAGTTAAGACATATATAGGACTGCTTGCCATCTAGGGGAGGGGGTGGAGGGAGGGAGGGGAAAAATCGGAACAGAAACGAGTGCAAGGGATAATGTTGTAAAAAAAATTACCCTGGCATGGACTCTGTCAAGAAAAGAAAAGAAAAAAACAAACAAACATAGTTAAGAGAAACAAACCCGTACGTGGGCACGTACGCCTTATTCTGTAGAGGCTGCAGATATTGGGGAACTCTGAGAAAAGTCTACTTGAAGCAAAGATACTTAGAGCAGGGTGATGGATGAGATGAGGTTCTCTAGTTCACAAGTACTAAGTATGTATGTGACTTAGAGAGTCATCATCTCATCAATTCCACTGAGTAAACACCTTGTTGTAAGTATCCTTGTTTCAAGTAGACTTCTCCAGAGCTCCGCCCTCTATATTATCCTATGCCCCTAATCCACCTCTTCTCTAAGAAATGGGTGATCTATTTCAGAACCATTCTGTCAATCAGCCCATCGATAAACATTTAATAAGCAGCTCTCTTCTCATTGTCCCCTGACCAAACACACTCAGGTTTCCCCCACAAAGAAAACTATTGCTAGGACTCTTAAGTCCCTCCCCTTAAACCATCATTCCTTAGCTCAGCTCCTTTCATCCCAGCTCAGAGATTTTACACACCGAAGTCACTTCCTCATCTAAAAAGTGGGGCTAATCTGCACCAGAGAGAGAACTGTGGGGGCTGAGTGTGGATCACAATACAGTATTTTCACTTTTTTGTTTGTTTGTTTGCTTGCTTTTTGTTTTCTTTCTCATTGTTTCCCTTTTTGATCTGATTTTTCTTGTGCGCAGGATAACTGTGGAAATGTGTATAGAAGAATTGCACGTGTTTCACATATAGTGGATTACTTGCTTTCTAGAGAAGGGGATGAGGGGAAGGGAGGGAGAAAATAATTTGGAACACAAGGGTTGCAAGGGTGAATGCTGAAAATTATTTGTGCATAAGTTTTGAAAATAAAAAGCTTTTTGAAAAAGTGGGACTAGCTAATGTAAGTTACTATAATAAACTATTATTTATCTTTTGGAAATTTTCAGAATAGAAAAAAGGGGTTCCAGGGAGAGGGAGGCGGCTATTCCCCAGACTCACTCCCATTTACATACCTAAGCTCTGCGAAGAGTTTTATAAACATCTCTTTCAACCAAGACCCCTGGAAAAGTGGGGGCGAACCAGCGGGCAGAAGGGCAGAGCCCTCTCGGAGTATCCTCCCCATTTACAAGCTTCAGTTTACTCCAACACTTAGCCAGTGATACAAAAATGTAAATGGCACCCGATCCCTGCCCTCCAAGAGATCCCATTCCACCAAAGCTCTGCTCCCCAGTGACTAGAGAGGCTACAAAGGGAAGGCTGCCTTGGCTTTTTTATAAAGCTTTTTTATTTTCAAAACACATGCATCGTTTTCAACATCCACCCTTGCAAAACCTTGTGTTCCAGATTTTTATCTCCCTCCCTTCCCGCCACTCCCTCCCTTAAACGGCCAATAATTCAACATGTTAAACATGTAAGGCTCTTCTTTGAACCTCTAAACACTCAAAGGAAGGACAGAGGATCCTAGACCAAGAGCTGGGGGTTTGGGGGGATAGATGAGGAAACTGAGGCAGAGAGGGGATGTTGACCATCTCTGCAGGTGGGGACTTGTGTAAGGCTGGGGAGGAGAGGGAAGCCGGGAGTGAAGACCACAAGAGGAGGCTGAGCCGGGTTCCTTTCACTAGTAGAGGCTGCCTCCGTTGGCAGTTTTCATTGAATTTCTCCACCTGGGGTGGGTACCAAAGGGAATCGAGCTGGCTGGACCCTGCCTCCAGGGAGCAGTGCCTGCCTCATGGTGTGATGGGGAGTCAGGAGGACACAGGTCCCAGCTGGCCTCTGCCCTGGGTGACATTGGTCAAGTAACCCAGCCCCTTGACCCCCCACTCATCCAGCCAGTCTCACCTGCTTCCAGCAGTCCCTGTGCTCCTCTGGCAGTGACACATGAGGGCCCGTTGCCCAGGGCTAGGGAGCAGCCGACCCAACCCAGCAAGCACCTGCTAAGTGCCCTCTCCAGCTGCCAGGCCCTGGGGATACAAATCTCAGAATCCCCGAGTTCGAAGGGCTGGAGCCATTTCCCATAAGGCATCCCCTCCATGATCCCCTCAAATGGCCATCCGGCTTCAGTTTGATGACCCCCAATGGTAGGAAGGGGACGCCTGCATCTCCCTCTAGAAGCTGCCGCTGTGGATCCTCAGTCCCCAGCCTCGCTGGCCATCCGTGACACGTCCGCCCCCTCTGCCCGCTGTCCAAGCAGGGTCCCTCCACTGAGGCTAGTGCCCTTGCCCACTTCCTAGTGCAAGAGGGCAGGAAAGCCAAGGGTACTGCCCAGGAGCCTCTGCACTCCCGTCAGAGCCCACTCTTCTGCCTTCCGGGAAGGGCCATGAGAACGGTGCTTCTGTGGAATAGGGAGTCCATGGCTACTGCTGAAACCAGCAGGGGGGGGGGGGAGGGGGTTCATTTGGCTTGGCAAGGATGTGAAGCCCCCAACAGAAGAGCTTGTGAGTCACTGAGAAGAACCCATGTGTCAATAGGACCAGGACTCATGGGCAGCTGTAACGGGAACAGTTCAACTCCTCCAAGGGAGATGGACACCAGCTAGGGGGCGTCATAGCAGAGCACTGAGCCCGGAGTCAGGAAGCCTCATCCTCCTGAGTTCAAATCCAGCCTCAGATGCTTCTTAGCTGGCTGACCCTGGACAAGTCACTTACCCTGCTTGCCTCAGTTTCCTCATCTGTCAAATGGCTAGGGAAGGAAATGGCCAACCTCTCCAAGAAAACCCTCAAAAAGAGATCACGAAGAGTTGGGAAAGACTAAAAATGACTGACCAACAACAACACTGTCCGGTGTCTCAGGTGAGCCAACTGGTGCATATGTTTTGGAAGGTAGGAAAAAGAAGAAATGAATATATTTTTCCTTCACAAAAGAAAAGAAAAACAAAGCACTTCCTTCCATCAGGGAGCTCATCCTTCCAGAAGGGTGAGAGAAACAGGAGGTCAAGGGAAAGCTCCAGAGTCACTACCAGGATGCCCTTGTGCCATCACCTCAGTTTGCTCATGTGTAAAAAGAAATGGGTTGGACTGGATGGTCCCGAGGTTCCTTGCTGCTCTGTGACTGCACATGACAACAGCCAGGAGGGCCCGTGCCGAGCCGCCTGGGTATGGGCCCGGGAGGAGAGGGCCCGTGCCTCTGCCGGGCAGGAAGGAGCCCTTTCCGGAAGAAATAGCTCCAATCTCTGCCAAGCAGCTGCTGTTATCTCCCGAGCTTTCCTTCCTCCAGGGAAGGGTTGGAGCCATTCCCTTCCCTTTGGGGACAGATAAGAGGCAGAGGACCCTGAGCCTGGGTCCGGTCAGGAGCCAGAGACCGTCCCGTTCTCACCATCACAAACAAGACCAGCTCCCCAGGGGCCTTGGAGCCAGCTCCTGCCCTCCCGGAGCCCCTGCTCTGAGATGCCAGTTAGATGGGGTCGGGGCTGCCAGGGAAGGCCAGACTGCTCCGGCCTGGGCCAGAATCCCGGGAGCTGGAGGGTTCTCGGAACTGTCCAGTTCACACGGTGGCTGAAAAAGAACTCTCACTCTTTCCTCCCAGAAAAGAAGTCATTTCCTCTATGATGGAAGAGGAGGAGGAGGAGGAGGAGGAGGAGGAGGAGGGGGAAGAGGGGGAAGAGTCCACCCCTGCTCTGCTGGCTCGGGGAGCCACTCATCTCTCTGGCCTCTATTTCCTGGTCTGTAAAATCGGGCCTGCGATCTAAGGGACCTTCCTGCCGTACATCCTGAGCCAGCCACAACCTGCCTCTCTGCACTTTCCCTCCCCCAGCTCTGGCCCTGGTTCTTCCCTCTGGGGCATCTGTCTCCTAGGGACACTCTAATGTGCCCTCACTCAAGAGTACGCTTGTAAGCATTTAATAATCAGCTCTCCCAACAAATGCATTCAGGACCCGCAGGTTCAATCAGCATTCTTCATACTGCATCATTATTTGGAGTCTGGACGATTAGCACGACAATAAACCCAGCTCGGGTTTCCAGGGGTCCAAGCTCACCCAGAAAATCCCACAGCTGGGCCGGCTGCAGCCATCCTCTGTCTCCTCTTCCGAGCCCATTCCCAGTTCCACAACCAGCCTTCACGGGAGAAGTGCGAGGGCAGAGGACCTTGGGGCTTCCCGGCCTTGAACTCCATGGGAGTCCGTTCCCTGGAGCTGTCTGGGAGAGGGCAGCCTTCAATCTTTGCGCCTTTGGCGGGGCCTGGCCGCACCCCAGCTCTGCCCAGTGCACAGTCTCTTGGGTCTATGCAACGGGGAAGGGTTTGGTCTCAAAGAATCCCCCCAAAAGTCTCATAAAACTGCTGCCAAGCACTGGACAGGAAGGGAGCGTGGAGGAGCCGAGACTCCCAGAAGCCAACAGGAAATGCCAGCCTTCACCAAGCAGGCCCGGGAGCGGAGGGCAGAGGGCAGGCCCGGGAGCGGAGGGCAGAGGGCAGGCCCGGGAGCGGAGGGCAGGCCCGGGAGCGGAGGGCAGAGGGCAGGCCCGGGAGCGGAGGGCAGGCCAGGGAGCAAAGGGCAGACCAGGATTCCGTTCCCCTTTTCTCTCCTTCCACCTCTGCCTGCCATGTGTCCCCAGCTGCCAGCTCTCTGCCCAGCTGCCAGCCAGGGGCCGCTGGAGTCTGAGCATGGCTGACATCATTCAGGTGCACTGAGACAAGCTCCCTACAGCTGGAGAATTCCCCTTCCTCCCCCACCCCCCATTGGCTTACAGCCACCCAACTAATCTGCTACAGAGAGAAAGGGGAGCCACAGACAGCAGAGGTGGGAGAGCATCGGTCAACAAAGCAGTCTGCCCTCTTCATCCAGAGCGAGCCACGGGGAACCCTCGCCAGGCACTGCCACCAGGACCTCCCCCCCTCCCAGGCTGGAGAAGGGGAAGGAACATTGCACAAACGGAAGCCCTTTCTGCCGCCCCCACTCCCGGCTCGGATCACTGCCGGAGGGGGAGTTGGGGGGGGGGAGGACTGAGGAGAGAGGGGGTGGGGCAAAGGGAGAGATAATGCCCGCCTTTCAGGCTCAGTGCTTCCCCACTACTAAGTCACCTGTGGCAATTGAGACCCTCTCTGAGACTCAGTTTCTCCATTATTCCTGGAAACCATAGAAGCCCACTGAGAGCTGGAGTCCTGGAGCTGAACCCCAGAGGTCCATAAGTCCTGTCCCAATTCTCAAGTTGTTCCCGGTATGTCCCTTCCCTCCTCTACCCTCCAAAAGGGGGAGAGCTGTGGGAGAGGATAAGGAATAGCAGTTATTCCTGACTGACCAACTGGTGAAAAGCTACTTCGGTCCCAGACAGGGATCTGCAATCAGTGGGGGCCGTGCTGCTCAGCGGAAAGAGCTCTGGATTTGGGGTCAGGCCCACCATGACTCCATGGGTCACTCTAGCCTCTGTGGGCCTCAGTGTCCCCCCCTGGAAAATAAGTGGGTTGCGCTGGATAATAATACCAGCAGCCGGCATCTATATAGTGGCTGGGGCGGCGTGGGCGGCTAGGTGGGAGTGCTTGGTCTGGCCTCCCTCTGGGTCCTCAGGAAGCCCCTCAGAAGAGGAACCGCCTTCCTGCCAAGACCTGGAAGTGATAGTGCCTGTTCTTCTTCCTATTGCTAACCTTGCTGACTGTCCAGCCTCCTTCCCCCATCCTGGGCTAGCAAGGCAAGGATGCACTCTAACGGCTGGGTGGGGGCCACCTTCAGGCATCCTGGCCCCCCTCCCCCCCATGGAGAGCCAGATCTCAAAAACACACTCCCGGGTCCCAACTCTCCAAACCTGGGCCAGGACTCTCCCTCTTAGCTAATCCTGGGGAGAGAGAGGTTGGGAAAAACCAGAGTCCTTCCATCTGGCCTCACCTGCCTGGCCCAGGCAGCGAGTGCAGGGAGCGGAGACCTTCGGGACAATGTGGAGGGGGGCTGGATGGGTGCTGAGGGCCCCCCCCCCAAGGCCCAGTGTATACATGAATGCAGAGGGTCTGGATGGGTGCTGAGGGCTGCCCCGCCCCCAGTCCAGTGTATACATGCATATGCATACACACACACACACACACACACACACACACACACACACACACACCCTCTGCAGGTTCATCTCTTCTTGCCTCCAACGGCCCCAAACTGGCTGCGGAGCCACAGAGATTCCCACCCGTGCAATGCCCACGTCCCCACGGACGGGAAGAGCAGTAATTACAGCAGCTCAAGGACGCTGCCACGTCTCCCAGTGACACACGGCTCACATCCCTCCCCACGAGCGGACCTGCGCTCTGCAGCTACTGCTCCTGCACACAGGCCGTGACACACGCCCGGACACGGCCCCACGCGTGTGCGCGGTGCAAACACGGCCTCCCACGGAGAGGTGCTCCTAGCGCAGCGCAGCTGGAGACGTCCCGGTCACATCCAGAGACACTGCGCACAGAACCCCCAGATGCCGCCGGCTGCACACGTTTCCGTGCTGTGCCTCCGTTTTCTCCCGCCACATCGGAACTCGAAGGTCCCCGCCGTCTAGGGAGTGGGAAGGGACCCCTTGGCGGCGCCCAGCTGGGAGGTGGCAGAGCTGGGCAGGGCCCAGGCGCCCAGGACTTATGCGGGGGTAGCCTGACGGCCTCTTTCCCAGGGCAGGGCTTCGGCTCCCAGAAACTCCAGGACGCCTTCCCCCTCCCTCCCCCCCCCCCCCCCCGCACTCCAGCAAGCGCACAGCCTAAGTCGGACGGGCGCACTATCCCAGAGCCCAGTCCCGGGCGCAGTGTCCCAGAGCCCGGTCCCAGGCGCTCTGAGGGCTCCGCAGGAGGCGGGCCGAAGGGATCCTCCCTTCCCCTGCCGGGAGCGGGCGGCGCTCTCCCTCTCTCCCGACCGTCGGGCCATCCCACCAGCCAGCCCGGCCCCGGCCCGTCCCTTCCAGCCCCGACCGACGCCGCTCACCCAGTCTCTGGCAGTTGAGCTCCGCCACCCGCCAGCTCTGCTCCCGCAGGAAGCACTCCCGGGAGTATCTCCGCGAGGGGCGCCAGCCCAAGCATTGCATAGTGAGGGCTGCGCCCCAGCAGCCCGGAGCGAGCCGCCGGCCCGGCACCTGCAGCCCGGGAGCGAGCCGCCCGCCCCGCACCTGCAGCCCGGGAGCGAGCCGCCCGCCCCGCACCTGCAGCCCGGGAGCGAGCCGCCCGCCCGGCACCTGCAACTCGGGCCGTCCCGTCGTATGTCCCACCCCCCTCGCTGGGCCCCTGGCCTTCACAGGGTGGGGCAGGGCCTATTCAGATAGAGGCGGGGAAAGGAAACGGGGGTGGAGTCAGGGAGCCGGCAGCACCGGGGGAGTGTCGGAGCCGGGAGTCTGCTGGACCCAAGAGAGCATAAAGGTGGGCCAAAAGAACCCAGTCCTTGGAGGGGGCCATGGGGGCCCCGGGCTTGGGGTCCAGCCTCCCTGATGCTCCACGAGGGCTCAGCTGGGGAGTCCCGGAGGTCACTGCCTGGCTCCGTGTGTTGGGGTCCATCCCTTTTACCCAGAGAACCCTTCAGACAATGAGGGTTGGGGATTAAGCCCCGCACCACACACACACACACACACACACACACACACACACACACACACACACACTACACGCACACGCACGCGCACACACACACACAAAAAAAACACCCCGTTTCTTCTGTAGCCTAAACACCCCAAGCTCATAAAATCATAGCCTGGAAGCTCAGGCAATGAGCTCGCCCATCCCACTCTGTCATGGACAACGGAGAAACAATAGCAGAGAAGGCAGCCCTGGATCCCTGCTCACTGAGCGGCCGCGGGGCTGATGGAGGCGAGATCGGGGTTACTGGGTAGTCAGATGGCTCCTTCTTCACTTCCCTCCAGAAACCCGCCTCCCCGTTCTCCAGACGTGCTGTCTGGGAACTCCCTAACACGTCCGTGAGAACTGAGCCGGCCTCCATTAGCAATCTGACCACAGCAGAGAGCAGGGCATTTCCCTTCTCCCTTCTAGAAACAAGAAGTCTCCAAGACAAGCCCGAGGAAAACTGGAAAACGTTATGGTAGAAACTAGGTATAGAGTCATCAAGGTAAGGTCAAAATGAGTAGACGATTCACACCTAAAGGGTGATCCCATAAGCAAATGGAGAGCATGGAATATCTTACCTCTCCGATTTATGGAGAAGGAGAATTTAAGACCAACAGAGATCCGGAGAGCATTACAAAATGTAAAATAGACGATTTGGGTTAGATTAAATTAAAGGTTTCGTACAAGCAAAATCAATGCAACCAAAATGATAAGGAAAGCAGAAAACTGGGAGAAAGTTTTTCAATGAGTATCTCTGATAAAGGCCTCATTTCTTAAATATATAGGGAACTGAATAAAATTTATAATAATACAAATCATTCCCAATTGATAGAGGTCAAAGGATTCGAACAGGCCATTTTCAGACAAAGAAATCAAAGCTATCTATAGCATATAAAAAAAAATGCTCTAAAACACTATTGATCAGAAAAATGCAAATTAAAACAACTCTCAGAGTGATCAATATGACAAAAAAAAAGGAAAACATTAAGAGGTTCGAGAGGATGTGGGAAAACTGGGACACTAATGCATTCTTGGTGGAGTTGTGAAGTGATCCAACCATTCTGGAGAACAATTTGGAATCGTACCTAAAGGGTTATAAAATGGTGTATAACCTTTGATCCGGCAATACCACTGCTGGTTCTATATCCCAAAACAGGGGGGAGGACCTATTTATATAAAAATATTTATAGCAGCTCTTTTTGTGGTGGCTAAGAATCGGAAATCAAAGGAATGGTCATCAACTGGGCAATGGCTAAATAAGCTGGGGCATAGGATTATGATGGACTATTATTGTGCTATAAGGAATGACAAGCAAAATGATTTCAGAAAAACCTTGGAAAAACTTACACCAGCTGACACATAGTGAAACAAACAGAATCCGAATATTATACACAATAACAGCAATATTGTTCCACGAAGAACTGTGACTGACTTAGCTCTTCTCAGCAAAATAATGATCCCAGATAATCCCAAAGGATTAATGAAGCATTCTCTCTGCTTCCAGAGAAAGAACTGATACTTTTCATTTTTTTCTTTTATTGACTCTTCTTGTATAAAATGACTAATATGTAAATAGTATATACTATATAATAACCTATATCTGATTACCATATCAGGAAGGGGGGAAGGGAAGTTAGGGAGGATTCAAATTTGTAACTCAAATATTTAAAGTTAGGGGGGGAGCAAGTCCAAAAGTCTCTCTCTCAAGTGTTCTGGGTAATAATGCAGGGCCTTGATGGACAGAACTGTCTAGTTAAGAGATGATCCAGATCCAGAGGAGACACTCCAATATTTGTGCCACTGGGTAAAAGAAAATACTAGAAAGGAAAAAATGGCAGGGTGAAGACAGAAAATATATGCTTCCCCATTGGGAATAGTATGGAGCATTTATTAGGTGTCTTCTGTATGCTAGGTATTATGCAAAGAACTTTACCAATATCGGCTCTTTTTTTCTTACAATGACCCCGGGAAGAAGTTGTATTATTATCCTCATTTTACTGATGAAAAAACTGAGGCTGGGTTACACCACTAGTGTTTCAAGCGGAATTTGAACTCAGTACTTCCTAACTCCAGGTTCAGCTCTCGTGGAGACAAGGGCTTCCAAGCCTCAGCTCAAGGAAATCAGTTGGGTTCAATATTCCCATGGCGTATGGTCCAAGTTCTAGTCCTAAGGCTCTCTCTCCTTTCCTCTGTGCTCTGTCTTGGTAAGCTCATAGCCTTCGGTGAGTTCCCTTATATCCTATCATACCCAGCATGTAAACTGAACTTTTGTTCTAAACCTTCTCCTTCTCTCAATTGTCTGTCAAGGAGGAAGTCTCCATGCTCAGTGGGAAATGACTGAATAAATAGTAGTGCATGATTGTCATGGCAGAGAGTTCTGTGGGAAGTGATGAGCAGAATGCTCCTGGGGGAAAGACCCTGGAAAGTCCTTCATGAACTCGAGCCATGTAAATGTCCTGTATACAGAGTAATAGCATGTTCAGGGCTGACTTTGCTATTCTCAGCAGTCCAAGGGTCCATGACTACAGGACTTAAGAAAAATCCTATCCATACCCAGAGAAGAAGCTGATTGTGTCTGAATGCAGATAGACTCATACTCTTCCCTGTTGTTTTTTTAAGTGGGATGGGAGAACTAGGTTTTCTTTCACAACAGGATGCACGGAAATGTTTTTGCAAAAGTTCACGTGTGGTTTCTTAATGGGGCTAGGAGTGGGGATAAGGGAGAGAATATGGAAAGTTTAAAAATTTTTTTAAAAATTGTTTTAACTGTAACTGGGGAAGATATTAAGTAACCTAACATACTAACATAAAAAAGAAGTCCCCACCCCTCCTCTCCAGATTCCCCTCCTCACCTCCCACCCCTCATAAGCCTTCTGTGGCCAAGACTCATGGATTCTATCTCCATCACTGGGTGGGCTTTTCCATTCTCATGGCCACCGCCTAGTTCAGGCCCAGAATTTCGTCCCGAATGACTCGAGTAGCCTTCAGCGGCTCACAGGTGCCAAAGAACGTGCCAGTCGCAGAGGTCTGACCCCATGATCCCCCATGAGCTTCCTGTCCACCAGGAACTGGTTAGTCTTTGTAGCACAGCCCTGGTACTTAGAACTCACACTGGGCCCAGAGGGAAGCACCGTCATGGCCGTGGGCGGAATGAGGCTCTCCTCCTGGGGCTGGGCTACAGCTATGGACACCCCGGTTCAAATCCCATTTCTGTCAGCTGCCTGGCCCTGGGCAAGCACGCAAAGCTTCATTCCTCCGCAGTAAAATGGGTGTGCTCAGGGCATGATGCATTCAGAGTTCGTATTTCCTGCTCAGTGCCTGCCAGGGATTGGGGCACAGCCACACGAGACAGCCCCGGCCCTCCGGCCCTCGAGTAGCTTGCATGCCTCCCAAGAGGCAATCATTTACATGCTGAATCAGCACGGCTCTCTGGGTCCTCGGGGCTCTGACAGATGGTTTTTAAGGGACTTTTCTTTCATGCCCATTGAGGAAGAAAGAACCTCGTCCATTTCCCAGCCTCTTTTAACCCATGTAAACCAATGGTCCAGGAGTCCATGGGTTCCTGTAGCCGGGATGCACTTATCATGAAATGCCATGGGAATGATCTGCGTTCCAGCTAGAACTACATGGACGTGGAGCTCCCAGAGAGCCACGAAGTCGGCTTAGCGGATCTCTGGGCATCCCTGTTCTGTGTCTGTAATATATCTGAAAGCATCAGCTGCTATCAGGTCACGGTGACTTTTCCCTTTGGTTTCACTTCTGGGCCTCAGGCCCCGCTCAGTAAAAAGTGGGGAGGGAGGAAAGGGAGGTCCTTAGAAATGGCAGTGCATAGAACTGGCTTCCTTTTCACAGAAGATGGACATGAGCACAAAGTTACTGGGCCAAATCAGGGCCTGCTTGCCCTGTCTCTAGAGCCCTGAACTAATGAGGGCTGAGCTTTTCAGCAGCAGGATCCGAGGGCTTCCACGGGAAGATCAGGCTGCTGCTTCCCAGACATTTTCCTTTTACAAAGGAAAAAATTTCAGGGAATATTGACAGATAACTGGCATCAAAGGCCAGGGATGAGATGCCCCATAGCAGTGCAGCAACACGAAGCTTGCGGCGACCGACCAATCCTTCAAATACCAAGTGGTGCAGGGACCCAAGAAATGGAAATTGGTTTGGGGCAGAGAAGTCCAGGAAGTCATCCTGGAGGAGGCTGATCTCCATCTGGGCCAGAAGGCCACAGGCAACAGGGCCAGAAGTGTGTTGAGAAGATAGCAAGAGACAGACCTGACTGGTGTCAGTTCTGCAGTGGGATTGGAAGCCATGGCCTCTGGATAAAAGCTCTTTGACAGTAGAGAGTGTTTTTTTTTAAACCTGCCATCGGAGACAATGGCTGCTGGCAGAGAGGGGACACCAATGGCCCAACTCCTAGAAACTAAGAAGAATTCTGTCTGTCCCTGGCAAGCCAGAATCTCCCCAGAGGGGGAAGCCCTTCAGCCAGGGAGGAGGGGCGGAAAGGGCCACAAATGAACCAACAGGAGGGAGCATGCTGAGACAAGAGAGGGAGGGACTGGAGCAAGTCCAGAACGGCAAGAGTGAAACTCCTTCCTCATCTCCTCCTCCTCCTCCTCCTCCCTGCTGTCTCCCTCAGTCTCTCCGTCAGGCAATTGGTAACTGCCCTTTTCATGGTTTCATGCATAAGAGTACCAGGTGATGCTCTTCACCATCAGTTCCGCAGAATCCTGGTTGGTCACTGCATTGACCAGTTATTATGTCTTTCCAACACTCCCTGATGGTTTCCGTACCAGCCAGTGGATCTTAAACAGAAACCCACTTCAAGGTTTTATTTCCAATCTATATAAGGAACGATTCCAAGTTATGAATAAAAGCCATTTGACAACTGATAGATGGTCAGTGGCTCTGGACAGGCAGTTCTCAAGGAAAAACAACCAAATTTTGGGCAATGCTCCAAATCACTACCAGAGAAAGGCAAGTTAAAACAGCTCCAAGATCATCCTCACCCCTGGCAGACTGGCAAAACTCATTAAAAAAATGAAAATGACAAATGAGGGAGGGGCTGCGGAGAAACAGATACCCTAACGCACAGCTAGTGAAGCTGGGAATGGATCCAGCCATTCTGGAAAGTAACTTAGAACTATGAGCCCAACGTGCCCCGGTTCCTAAAGGGTATTTGTCTTTAGATTCAGTGATTAGCAGGATTAGGTCAATACTCCCAAGAGATCAAAGTGGAAAAGGAAACACATACACAAAGAATTCCATGGCAACTTTTCTGTAGCAGCAAAGAACCAATGCGCCCATCAGCTGGGGAAAAGTCCAATTTTTACCTAAGGATGGCAAGGAATACTTGTGCATAAGAAATGATGAAAGGGATGGCTTCAGAGAAACAGGGGAAGACTTGTATAAATTCATACAGGGTGAAGTGAGAAGATTTAGGAAAATGATGTAGACGGTGATAACGTGGGCAAAGCAAACAACTTTGAAAGACAAAATAACAGACCAATGCCGTGACTAACGGGAGGATAGAGTACTACCCACCTCCTGACAGAGAGGAAATCTACTAAATATCCTGAATGACATATCTTTTCCAACTTAATTGAATGGGAATTTGTTTTACTTGACTATACAAGTCTGTTTTTTGGTTTGGTTTTTTGTTTGTTTGTTTTTTAGTGTAGAGGAGGGAAAAGGAAAAGAAAATGTTTTTAATTGAAAAATGTAACTAAAAATGGTTTTCTCTAAAATGTCAGTATGTGTAGTGGTTCTAGTGCATTGAAATTGATTAAAAGTAAAAGATGGGGGGAAGAAACAAAAGAGGGAGAGACAGAGAAAGAGAAAGCTAGAGATAGAAAGACAGAAGAAACAGAGAGACAACGAGATTGTCATTACTCAGGAAACACATAGAATTCTTTTTCCAAATAGCCAAGATGTCTCCCCCCAACTCTTCCCCTCACCCAAAGAAGAGGGACCATGTAGTTCTAGGAAAACAAAAGAGATTTTATAGGTTAGTAATACTTTAGCAACCACAAAGCAGAAAGGGGGAAAAAAGATCATCACCGTTGATCAGAAAAATGTAAATGAAGACAACCTTAAGGTACCACTAAACGTATCTCAGGTTAAGATGTTAGGAAAAGATGATAAACGTTGGAGGGAATGTGGGAAAATTGGGACACTAATACATCGTTTGTGGAGTTGTGAACTGATCCAACCATTCTGGAGAGCAATTTGGAACTATGCCCAAATGGCTCTCAAACTGTGTGTCCCCTTCTATCAAGCTGTGTCACTTTGGGGTCTGTATCCAAAGAGATCATAAAAGAGGGAAAAGGATCCATGTGTGTAAAATTGTTTGTAGCAGCTCTTTTTGTAGTGGCAAGGAGCTGGACACTCAGTTGGAGATTGGCTAAATAAATTATGGTATATGGATGTAATGGAATATTATTGTTCTATAAGAAAGGATCAGCAGGAGGATTTCAGAGAGGCCTGGGGAGATTTATATGAAGTGATGCTGAGTGAATCGAGGACATTCAGGAAAACACTGAACACAGCAACAAGATTCTACAATGATCAAGTGTGATGGATGTTGCTCTTTGCAGCAATGAGGTGATTCAGGACAATTCCAATAGACTTATGATTGAGAGAGCCATCCGTATCCAGAGAGAGGATTATGGGGACTGAATGTGGATCACAACCCAGATTTTCATCATTTTTGTTGTCATTTGCTTGGTTTTTTTTCTCATTTTTTTTTTCCTTTTCCAACTGATTTTTCTTGTCCAGAATGATAAATGTGGAAATATGTAAAGAAGAACTGAACATGGTTAACCTATATTAGACGGCTTGCTGCTGAAAACTGTCTTTGCATATATTTTGAAAATAAAAAGCGTTTATTTAAAGAAATCACCAAAAAAAGATTATGTTACATGGATGTGGACCCTCATGGATTACCCTGGATAAAGAATGAGCTAAAAAAATGCTGTTAAGAGGCTGGTTTAGGATAATCTTTCTTTCTAAACCCCCATTAAGGCAATTGGTAACTGCCCTTTTCATGGTTTCATGCATAAGGCTTAGCCAAGGACAGCTTTCCTCTGGAGTTAAGGAAAGATGTAAACTACAGAAAAGGTAAGCCCCTGGGTGGAGAGGGCCCCAGATGGGGGGGAACTCTGGGTAAGGTAGAAGACCCTTCAGCCCAGAGGGAACCTGCTGACAATGTCTGGTTTGGCTTCCCCCTCCCTTTGATGCTCTCACTGTTCCTGAGAAATCAAGGAGAGCGTGATAGTGGGGGAACTCTACACCTGGGACCCCGAAGGAGGAACTGGAAGCCTAGCTCTGACCATACAGGGATGGTGGGCACCTGAGAGGGAGCGGTTGGCTTTTCTGATAACTCAAAACCCCAGATGCTGTGTCATTTTTATCTAGAAACACGAAGAAAAAGTGTGCTGACTGAAACCACAGGCCCTGTGTCTGAATTTTGGTTCTTTCACTTACTGCCTGTGTGACCCTGAACCTTAGTTTTAAAGACACTGGATGACATTGAATGTAAATCAACAACCTTGAGACTTCCTGCTCTCCTCCTCTACCACACAACCTGTATTTACTTGGTGTATCCCCATACTTGTCCATATCATCTCCCTAATAAAATCTAAACCTCTTAAGAGCAGAGTCATCTTCCTTTTAGTCTCTTCATCCCCAGTACCTAGTTTCTGAAACACAATAGATGTTTAATAAATGTTGATGGATTTCTCAAGCTCGTGTGCCTAAAACTCTGCTCTGCACGGAGTAAGCACATTGAAAGGGTTTACTGAATTGAAAGGCAGGTGGAAGCTCCAAAGCGGAGGATGCTGAATTAATTAAGCTGATGAATTTGGACTCTATCCCATCAATCATTGCTCCCTAATGTATTCTGCCCTTCACCTGTTATCAGCTAAGAGTCCTCCACTTCTCTACAAGCTTCCAACACCCTCCCCCACCTTCTGGCTTTGAAATAAATAAGACCCTGAAACCCAGGTAAGCAGCCTTACAGGTGTCCTTGCAGAGTCCATCATTCTTTTGGTTTTCAGAACATCTTATGACTGGGGGGGGGCACTTTATATGTCAGGTTCTATGTTGGAAAGGGGGCAGTGACTATAAAGAGTCCCCCTCCTCTTCATCTGAGTGGACGACTCAGTCACACAGGATGAGTGGCTCCCGTCTCCCCAACTTTAACCTTTCTTTCTTCCCAACTTGGCTACGACTGTGGAAGACGCCACCATCCTCCCAGGCACCCAAGCTACAGCCTCAGGACTATTAGGAGCTCCTCTTTCTCCTTTCTCCCCAGATCCAATCTGCTGCCAGGATTTATGGCTTTTCTTTCCTCTCAGAGCCCAGACCCTGATACAAAACAAGAGGGTCCAGGGTGGAGGTGAACAGCACAGCTGCCAAAGTGATTTTTCCTAAAGCACAAAGCTGATCACACAAATACAACTAGGAGAAAAAAATTATTCCAAGCCAACATTATTAAATTTAAAAAAACTTAACTCTGATTAATGTAATTAACAATTTCAATTACAGAGGTCAAATAACAAAGCCTGCTTATTGCTGCTGTTCCGCCATGTCTGACTTCACAACCCCACGTGGGGTTTTCTTGGTAGACTTATTGGAGTGGTTTGCTGGTTGCTTCTCTGGATCTTTCTCAGAGGACAGGGTGAAATGACTTGCCCAGTCACACAGTTAGTGTCTGAAGCCAGACTCAAACTCAGGGAGATGCTTCTTGCTGACTCCAGGCCAGTCACCCGGCTGCCCGATAAAATTCGCTATCCAGCTCTTAAATCAGAGCGCAGACTGAGACATGTTTTTTGGGCACAGCCAAGGGAGATTATTTCTCTTGACCATATGTGTTTCTAACACGAAGGATAAAATACTAAATGTCAAATTAATTCAGATATTTTAGAAAATGATCAGATGATCTGGAGTGTGTTCAGTTAGGTTGAGAGAACAGGGTCAACCCTTGTGGAGTGGTCTACAAAACAATGAACCCATTGGAAACAAGAAGAACTGAGCTTCTGGCTCCAGAGAGGAGAGCATTGCTCTGACCAAGCCCAAGTATCTGAGAAGAAATCACCAGGAGGGGAGAATAAGAAGCCCTGGCTTTGGTATTTCCCTACCTTCTCCTATTCCTTGGCTAGAAGAGGACCATGGGAATTTAAGAGGACTGGAGGATCTTAGGAGCATGTGAGCAACATCCCTGTGACAATGGCTACAGTGGGAGCCGAGAGCAAATGAAACATGAGGAGGAAAGCAGGTCCAGGGAGTCTAACAGCAAATCTGCAACGTGCCAAAGGAGAACTCCATGAATAACCCCCAAAGTGGAAAAAGGACTTCCAGCTACAGGAGCTGTGATACCTCTCTGCCATACTGAAGGAGCTTTAAGCTTGCACCCATTCCTCTGGACTCTGTACTGCTAGGCAAGCATGTCCATGTTTAGGGGGACATTTGGACCAATACTTATAAACTCAGTAAATGTATTTCTAAAAATGACTTAAATCTGGCTGGCCGATGTCAACTGATAATTGTGAAGGGTCTGGACGGTGGGTGCTGTTGTAGTTTCATGATATAGATAGATAGATAGGTAGGTAGAGATACAGCGCATTAGAAAATGACCCCCGATTCCTCAGTTACCCCCAGATGCTGAGGAGACAAGTGACCCAGATAAGCTCTGGGGAGAGTAGCACCAAAGCCTACATGAGCTACACAAGCTAGAGTCCTCATAATAAAAAAAAAAATTAATTATTGAGGCATTATTGTGCCAGCCCTTTCCCTATAACATACTTGGGACTTTTTTTGAAATGAAGCAGTATATTCAGTCACACTGATTTCACTAAAAATATACTACTGGCTCTGTGACTTCACTGGTATAGAAAGCTCCCAGGTGAAGCAATCCCTCTACTAATCCAGGGCAGTCCTTTCACTGACCTGGAGCTTATGGTCTTGGAAGGTTGCCCAGAGTACTAAAAGGTCAATGACTTGACTAAAATCACAGGCAGTTCCTAAATCCAGGTATTCCTGTAGAGTGAGCACTAAAACGGAGTCAGAAGAGGTCAAATCTGGCCCCAGACACCAACTGAGAGATCCTATTCTGAGGAGGTTTAGATTTAGGGAACCAAAGTGAAATTAGGGTTTCTGGGGATCAGGGAGTTAAATGATAAGGTCTAGTGGCAGGTTTGGGGTTCAGGGAACCAAATGGAGAGGTTGGGCTCCCCTGCATCCCCTGGGGATTCGGCACATGGGAAGGAGTTTGGGGAACTCTCTTCTGGTGGCACAGAGGTTCTCTGTAAAGGAATTTACAGACCCGAAAACCTAGATTGATAAAAGAGGTTTATTGTAGGAACTGGAAGGAAGGTTAGAAATCCTGACAAGAGACATAAAGTCTGGTTAGAGAAATAGGTGAAGATAAGGAGAGGATAACACTGGAAAGGAATATTATTCCAGCGGGCAGATCTACGGGAAATGGAGTTTGCACTGAGAATGCAGTTCTCAGTGGACAGAAGGTCCTGGCAGCAAAGGGAGCTGCCAAGGTCCATCTGCAAAGATTTTAGTTGATGGAAGGTCATTATACTGGTTGTCTTGGTGGGGGTTGGGAGAGCCCAAGTTGGCTCAGATCCAGTGGGGGCTGGGTCAAGCTCAGGTCTCCTATTGGAATTCAAAGGGATGCTCGTGACCAGGATTTGTGAATCCAAGGCCCTGGCATCCAGGAAACACAATTTTGTCTGGGGAGGATATGCCTCAGCCAGGAGGTGCTGGAAATCTGAAAGGAATCACAGATCAATAGGAAATACAGTTCCTTAAAGGGACCATCACCCGCTTCATGTTCAACTCATTTAACTTTTGTCTGTTTTGATTTCTCCCTCGGTAAGATAAGAATAATGGCAGAACCTCCCTCCCAAGGTTGTCATGAGGATCCAAAGAGATAATATTTGTGAAGAGCTTTGCAAACCATAAAGTAATATATCGATGTTTGATATTCCTGACCTTGAGATTCTCTATACATATACAAAATATAAATTAAACTAATAACATTTTAGTGAAAGAAACAAGAATTTTGTGCCAATAGAAATAGAAACTATTTTAAAATAACATTTCCTTTAAAAAAAATTGTTTCTATTTAAAATATATGTTTATCAATTAATCAATAGGAACTTAAGTGCCTACTATGTACAAGACACTGGCGTAGGCGATGACAGTACACAGCCAAAGCCAAATCAGCTCCTGCCCTCAAGGAGCTTACGTTTTATAATTTACATAATATATGAGTACACATGTATAATTGTAGATACATGTGCAATTTACAAATATCACATATCAAGGAGTTTATGCTTTTTATTTTTATTTTTTTACTGGAGAGTTTGAAGACTTCGACCACATTCAACAGGAAATCGCTGAAAGTTACTGAACAAGAAAGTAGTTTAAGGCAGCAGTTTATGAAGATAAATCTGGCAGTATTGTGTGGGATAAAGCAGAGGACGAGGAAACAAAGTTGGGAGGTTATTGCAACAGGCCAGGTGATAGTCCGGGCCCTTGACTCGGGTGGGGTGGTTGAGACAGAAAAGAATAGTCAGTCATGGGAGGAATATTATCAAAGAAAAAGTGTTGGCTGACTTGGGGTGACAAGCACAGGCTAGAGAGGAATCCAAGATGTCTCACAGCTTCTAAACCTGGACCACAGAGAGAGGCGCTGTCCCGTCACCAAAAAGAGGGAAATCTGAAGGAACCTTCTGCACTCAAATATCTGTCAGCACTTTTTGTGGAAGAAAAGAATTAGAATCAAAGCACGTGCACAGGACAACAGCTGAACACATTGGGCTTTATGGATCTGTGATGGAACCTTCCTGCAATGGTCCAAATCCTGCTTGTCATCTGTGCCCTTGGACAAGTCTATAACCTCTGGGATTCATTTTCCTCATCTGCAAAATGGGTGGTGATGGTCTAGATTGTCTCTGAGATCCTAGTTCTAGATAGTGAATTCTATGACTAAGGGAACAAGCACGGAAAAAAATGCAGGGAGTACAAAATGAACATTGTAATATCAATGAAAGGAAAAACAAAACGATGCTGAATACTGCATAATGATCACGATTAGCTTTGGCCCCAGAGGGGTAGTGGGAAAATGCATGGAGAGGTAGAGGAGTTGAGTCAGTTGTTTTGGTTGGTTTTCTTTATGAGTTTTGTCACAAGGTGTAAAGGGTTAAAACTGAAAAAGGTGCCTCTTGAATAAGCGAGCACTTAAGGCTAATTACCTATTCTCTGTGAAACAATGACTATTAGCATATGCTTTGGATAAATGGCGCTTCTCACTGTTTTGGTGCTTACTGAATGTTTGGTGTTAAGATAATAGTAGATAAGGATTTGAGGGCAGGGTGAGAGAGAGGTGAGAGAGTGACGTTTGTGGCAAGACAAGGAGGAGAGAAGTTGGTGACTTTGGACTCGAGAATCCAGGAGAGATCATTGACAAGCCAAGTGGCCGTTTCTCTGTCTCCTTCACTTCTCCCCCTAAAGACCAAGGACTTCAATTTATCCTGACTCTGGCTGATCCCGAGGCCCTCCAAGGAACTAGCCCATAGTCCACAAGAAGGCTCCCTAGAACGTCCACGTGGCGGTCCCCAGCAGGCAGAGTAAAGGGCAGTGGGATGTTAGAGATGCTGGCCTTCCAGAGAACCAAGGCTAATTCTCCAACTGATTAATGGTCAAAGGATATGAACAGACAATTTTCAGATGAAGAAATTGAAACTATTTCCACTCATATGAAAGTGTTCCAAATCATTATTGATCAGAGAAATGCAAATTAAGACAACTCTGAGATATCACTACACACCTGTCAGATTGGCTAAGATGACAGGAAAAAATAATGATGAACGTTGGAGGGGATGTGGGAAAACTGGGACACTGATACATTGTTGGTGGAATTGTGAACGAATCCAACCATTCTGGAGCGCAATCGGGAATTATGCCCAAAAAGTTATCAAACTGTGCATACCCTTTGATCCAGCAGTGTAATTACTGGGCTTATACAAACCCAAAGAGATACTAAAGGGAAAGAGGCCTGTATTTGCCAAAATGTTTGTGGCAGCCCTGTTTGTAGTGGCCAGAAACTGGAAAATGAATGGATGAATCATGGGGGAGAAGGTGTTATTATCCCCATTATGCAGATAGGAAACAGGCTGAGGGATGCTGTCACTTGCCCAAGGTCACATAAGAAGGAAGTACCTGAGGCCTCAGAGCCCATCTCCTTCAGCCTGGTTCCAAGATTCTATTCATAGGCAACCCTGCTGAAAAGGGAGGAGACAGAGGAGTGGGAGAGGCCTGAGTGAAAAGGGGCTCCCTCTGAGGACTTAGGCGCTTGTGGGATCCCCAGAGGTCCTTGGCAGGACAGTGATGGAGGAAGGCAGGGGGTGGAGTAATGGTGGCAGTGCTGCTGATCCTCCTCTGTCAGGCTCACCCTCCTCCATAGTCCTCCAAGTCCAGTGGCAGGACAAGTCAGAACAGTGACAGCTCGGGGTGCAGGGGGACCGGGGCATCGTGGATGTCGGGCCAGGCTCCAAGCATCCACAGCGCCTGCCTCAGCTGCCCTCACAGCCCTTCAAACAAACTATTCTCATCCACCCATTGTGCCAAATGGTCTTCTGTACTTGGGCAGACCCCCCAACTCGCTGAAGGCTTTAGGCCCGCAGTTCCCCTCAGCCTGGTCTAGCCCGTCTGCCAAGATGGTTTGGTAGGGTGTGGCTGTTGTGCAAGCTGAAGCTTGGGTGGCAGGTGGACACCCCGGGGGAGAGCAGCCCTCACCCTCATATGCAGCTACACATTTGTGAGCCTGGGGCGGCTAGGGACCCGGCGGGTAGGGCACAGGGAAGCCCTTGGGAGCAGGAAAAGCCGAGTTCAAACCTGACCTCAAACACTTCCTGCTGTGTGAGCCTGGGCAAGGCACTTCACCTTATTTGCCTCAGTCTCCTCCTCCTGTAAAATGAGCTGGAAAAGGAAAGAGCAAGAATCAGACAAAAGAGAAACATATGAAGAGCAACAAAAGTTATTTCACATAAGGAAACTGGAAACCGAGGCTGTTGGAGAAGGAGGAATGGCAGTGATGGCAAGCCAGGCCAGAGCAGGAGACAGAGGGGGAATGAGGAGAACGAGGTGAGGAGGGTGAGCGTCTGAGCACCTGCTGGCTTTGGGCTGATCTGGAAGAAGGCCTAGAGAGGGTCAGTTCCTCTGGGGAAGGTGGGGGGGGAGGGGTTGGGGGGAATCAGCTCTGGTGGGGAGGAGGGGGAGTGTCCGGAGAGGGGGAGAGCTGCTGGCCAAGGTTGGAGAGCACCATCCTGGGGGCGTTCAGGCAAAGACCAGAGAAGCTGGTACCCAGGAATTCGTCTCAGATGATCCCCCGGGCTGACTCTTGGACTGATTCTTCAGCAACCAGGGCTGCCTGAAGTCCTGCACGTCTTGAGGCTGTAGCCAGCTTCCCAGGGCACACGGGGTTTGGGCATTGTTGGTGCCAAAGGGCTGCCAGCCTCCCCACCCCCTGGAGATGCAATGAGTCAGACTCACACACGTTCCTGAAACATCAGCTCATCGACTTTGGCGACACGTCCTGTACGTGCTGAGTAACAGCAGCAGAAACTCTGGCAAAGGTGGTTTGAACCAAAGATCTATCCTCCCGTAGAAAACACTGCCGAGGCAGGGCAGGGCAGCGGCCAGCGTTCGGAAAGCTAGCGTTTGGACTTGAATTTGATAGCGCGGCAGAAACTAGACACAGACTGAGATCTCACACCTTATACCGACCTCGGGTCGAAATGGGTTCATGATTTAGAGACAAAGGGTCTCAGAAAAGGGAAGCAAGGATTGTTTAGCTTCAGATCTTTGGATAAGAAAGGAATTTGTGGCCAAAGAAGAAGTAGAGAACACTATGAAACGCAGAATGGGTCATTTTGAGCCCATTTAATTAAAAAGATTTTGCACAAACAAAACCAACGGAGCCAGGATTAGAAAGAAAGCAGAAACCTGGGGAATGCTTTTCATAGCCAGTGTTTCCGATAAAGATCTCATATCGAAAATATGGAGAGAACCGGGTCTTCTCCCTTTCTTTGTGTCCCAAGCACTTAGCACAAGGAGACATTTAATAAATGTGGACTACTGGGTCTGTATCCTGACGAGATCATTAAAGAGGGAAAAGGACCTGCATGTGGCAGCCTTTTTTGTGGTAGCAAAGAACTGGAAATTGAGTGGGCGGCCACCAATTAGGGAATGGGTAAACAAATCAGGAGATGTGAATGAACAGAATGGAATATTATGGCTCTATAACAAGTGATTAAAGAAAAGCCTTGGAAGACTTCCATGAACGGATGCTGATGAAGAGAGCAGAACCAGGAGAACATTGTACACACTAGCAAGATTTTGTGATGCTCAACTGCGATGGACCTGGCTCTTTTCAACCATGTGGTGATTCAAGGCAATTTTAATAGACTTGGGATGGAAAATGCCATGCGCATCCAAAGGAAGAGCTATGGAAATCCAATATGGATCAAAGCAAAGTATTTTCACTTTTTCTGTTTGTTTGTTTTTTCTTTCTCGTGGTTTTTCTCCTTTTTAATCTGATTTTTCTTGTGCAGCAACGTGAATATGGAAAAATGTTTAGAAGAATTACACGGTTAGCTTATTTTACTTGCTCTCTTGAGAAGGGAGGGTATGGGAAGGAGAAAGAAAAAAATTGGAGCACAAAACCTCATTAAATGAATTAAGTTAACATTAATTAATTAGAAATTTAATTTTAAAATAAAATATTAATTAGTTAATTAAAATAAATTAATAAAATTAATGTTGAAAACTATTTTTACACATATTTGGGGAAATAAAATAGTACTGAGGAAAAAATTAAAAGACCTGCCTCAGACAGTCATTAGAGCCAGGCCTCTTCCAGGGGCAGGGGCTCCATCCATCAGTCCAGACAGTAGTCTTGGGGGGAATAGCAGGTGAGAAAATATGGATCAAGGGCTTTGCCTATCTTACAAGTTTTCAGAAACATAAGCAGCTAGTGTCATGTGCCCTGGTCTATCTGAACTGTGTGATCTTAGGCCAGTCATTTCTCTCTGGGTTTCAGTTTCCTTCTTGGGAAAATGAAGGGCATGACATGCTCCCTAAATTCGAGCATTTGGGTCAGAGTTTGGGGTTCAGATCCTGACTGTCTCTGTGACCTAGGGGGAGCAGTCCTGTTTCTTCATCTGTCAAGTGGACTTGATGGCCTCAGAGGCCCCTTCCAGCTTCACTGCCATAGTGTCTTGGAGAGCCCCCAGGTGCAGCCCTGGGAGAGCTCAGGCACAGCCTTGGGCGGCTGGGGGGCAAAGTGCATCCGGCACCAGGTGCAGGGTCAACAAGACTCGAGTTCAAATCCAGCCTCAGACACTTCTTTTCTGTGTGATCCGGTAAGTCACTCGACCTTGTTTGCCTCCATTTCTCATCTTAAAATAAGTTCACCACAAACCACTCCAAGATGTTTGCTAAGAAAAGTCCAAAAAGGTTGGACCCGACGGGGCAGCAGCAACAGCCAAAAAAAGAGGCCCCTCCTTGGGGCTGGGCGGGTGTCCCCCTGCTCTCTGGGATCAAGGAGAAGCTAAGGGTGCTCTTTTTTTAACTTCTACACATCATAGGAACCGGACCCTCACCAGCTGTGGTTATCCCCGCTTTTATCTCCGTCTCTCATTTTGGTCAAATGAGCAACGTCTAACCGCTCCCGCTAACCACTGCACTAACACCCCAAAAAGACTGCAGCTGGAGGGAGGGATGAGGGGCCTGCTCTTGGGAGAGAGACCAGGATGGGGGGAGGAGGAAGGGAAACCAGGATGGGGAGCAGGGAGGGAGGGAGGCCAGCATGGGGAGCAGGGAGGCCAGCATGGGGAGCAGGGAGGGAGGAAAGGAGACCAGAGAAGCAACACCTGAGCCAGGGTGGGGAGAGGCTGAGGAAGGTGGCTTTGAAAGAGACAGAGAAGCCATTCAGGCCGGCAGGGCAGAGCCCAGATTTCTGGGGTCTGTCTCTAGCCAGGGTTGAAAGAAACCCCTGTCCGGACCATTCCTCCTCCACACTCCACTAAGAAAACAGAATCCTGGGCCCCTCCTAAGGCCTCCAGCCCCTGCTGGGGTAGGAGTGGGGGGGGAAGGGGAAGACCAGGGGCAGAGTTGAGCCCCCAGGGGCTGGCCTCCCTCCCTCCCTCAGCCCTTTTCCCGAGGTTCTCTTAACCGCAAGTGTAGCACCTATGCAAGAGCCTGTGGCTGCTCCGGGAGGCCAATGTGTGGGAACCTGCAGACCTGAGGGGGGCCCTCAGCTAGAAGGGACAGGGAAGGATGCTCAGGCAGCAGGAGGCAGGGGCTGGCTGCCAAGGGCCGTGTGGCTCGCCCTAGTCACGTTCTTGGGGGGACCCGGTTCCCTCTTCTGGAAAAAGGGATTTGAACGAGACACTGCGGGGATGCTCCACAGCCCGGGGGCTGCAACAGCCTCCCATTTGCCAGAGACTCCCCCGGTCCGCTCCCCCTTCCCCCCTTGGCCCCCACCCCGACCCTCAAAGAAGGTTCCTCAAACGACAGAACGCCAAAGCCCCTTCTCCACATGTGGGAGGACAGTGTGACTCCCCCCATCCCCGCAGAAAAACCCCTCCCTGCCGGGACGTCCCGCCAGGGGAAAGCTGTGGGCCCAGCGGGAGCCCCCCCACTGTCCAGGGCGGCCGAGCTGCACCCCAGTCCCTCCCGCAGAGGACTGATAGCTTCGGCCCGAGCCTTCAGCCAAGGTGGGCGGCCCCGGCCGGGCCGGGGAGGCCGTCGGCCGCCTTCCGGTGCGGGACCGGGGCGGGGTCCGTCGGAGAAGGGGAGGGAGGGGAAGAGGCGAGGGGAGGCGGGCGGTCTCTGGGTCCTTCCCCAACCTCGACGTTCCCGGCGCCCCGCAGGGCAAGACCCTCCCCCAGCGGTCCCGGAACCTCCGGGTCCAAGGGACTACCCTCTGCCTAAGCAGGCGGAGCCCCCGCTAGAGCCGAGAGCAGGGGGAGGGCCCTCTCCGCCCCCCTCCCCCGGTACCTCCCATTGCAAACATTCTCTGAGGAGAAGAGGGGGCCTGGGCCGGGCCGGGAGCCCCACAGGCACACACCCCTAGGGAAGCCTTCCAGACACGTGGCCCCCCTCAAAATCTATCAACCCAGGGCTGTGTGAGTGAGTGAGAGTGTGTGTGAGAGTGAGTGTGTGTGTGTGTGTGTGAGTGAGTGTGTGTGTGCGTACGCGCGCCTGTGTGTGTCTGTGTGTGCGCGCACTAAAACCTGCAGTTTCCGAGGCCCGCTGCCCCGCCCCACTCTATTGCCAAACACCCAAATCGCATCTCCCCAAATCCGGCCCAACCAGCCCCGGAGAGCAGCGAGCCGCGAGCTGCACCCCGGTCTCCCACGGAATCCCCAGTACGTGTTCATTCACCCACACGCTCACACACGCACACGGACACACACTCGCACACGCACACACGCACGCACGCACACAGTTCCAAGCGCACCAAACTTAGTCACATAACACACTCCTTCCTCCCCACACACGTGGTCCCACATACGCAAAGTTTCAGTTACGCTATGGAGTTTCACACACACGGACACACTCACACTCACACACACGGACACACTCACACTCACACACACGGACACACACACTCACTCTCACTCTCACACACACACACACACACACACAGACACACTCACACACACAGACACACTCACACACACACACACACACACACGATTCCAGGCTCTGGAGTTACAAACCCTGCCCGGGGAAGCCCACGTCCACACAGGTACAGACAGTTCCGCGCACACAGCGGGGGACATCGCAAGCACCCTCCCGAGAGGGCTGGAGGAGGAAGAAGGGTCCCGGGGGGAGGGGGGGAAAGAGGGGGAGGCCGGGACGCTCACCGTGCAGCGCCAGAAAGTCTCCGTTGGAGTCCATGGCAGCTGGGGCTCGCGCCAGCTGTGCCAGTTGTTCCGCGAGCAGGCTGCGGCACCGAGGGGCTGGAGGCCGGTCTTGGGAGAGGAGGCGGGTAGACAGGCGGGAGGGAGGGAGGCAGGCTAGCCCAGCCCCAGCCCCAGCCTCAACACTGCCTCCCGGGCTTTAGGTCCAGCCCTCCGGCCCCTCCCCCGAGGTCCGGACACCGACCCCCCGCCCCCCGGGGCCGCCCCGCCCGGAATTGTGTGCGGCCGGGCCCTTTTGGGAGTGGGCCGGGGATAAGGACCCTGCCCTGCCCCGACCCAGATGGGACCCTGCCCCGCCCCGCCCGACACAAAGCCATGCAGGCCACCCTCCACCCTGCGGTCTCCCGGACTCTGAGGGGATTGCCAGGTTGAGGGGAGGCAGGAGGGCCCAGCCCTTTGTCCTGTGCCCTACCTCCTCCAAAGGGTGGGCCTGGGGCACCATTAGCTGCTGCTTTCCTCCACCCCGTTCAGTGCGGGGGTGGGGGGGGTGGAGGAGTGGGGGGTGTCTTTCCTTCCTCCACCTCCCTGCCACTCTCCGTCTGTCTCTATCTCTCTGTCTGTTATCTGTCTCTTTGTGTCTCTGTCTCTCTCTCTGCCTCTGTCTCCTCCTCTGTCTCTCTGTCTCTGTTTTGTTTCTTTCTCTCTCCCTCTCCTTCCTTTCCTCTCCTTTTCTACCTCCCTCCCTCCCTCTCCACTTTCTCCTCCTGCCTCCACCCCCAACACTCCTGTTCCAGGGAGAGACTGCGAGAGTCCGCCCGGGGTCTCCTCATGACTTGGCTTGGGGGGGGGGGGACCCTTTGAAACGAGCCTGCCTAACTCTAGGCTTAGACTCCCCCGGCCCGGGTTGGGCGGGGCCGAGTCCCATCCAGCGTGGGGCAGAGCCCGGTCCTTAGCCATTCGGGAGCCGGGCGCGCCCCAAGCGGGAGCCAAGAATAGCCTTGGCCTGGGAAAGCTGCAGGGAGGAGGCTGTTGGGCTGCTGGTCTCCCCTCGCCTCCCCGACCGCAGATCCAGACTCTTTCATTAGCCGAGGGGGGCAAGAGGAAAGCTGGAGACACGGAGCGCTTTGTGGGGAGCCGGGCCCCTGGGGTGGCCAGCAGCCTGGCACCCCTTCAGCCCAGCCCTCCTCCAGGAAGTCTCAAGGCAAAGCTGGTTAACTTCCCAACCTCCCTCCTCCCCCTTCCGCTCCCCCCGAGCTCTGGAAAGCCGCTTGGCTGGCTCCGGCAGCGCAGTGCTCAGAGGTCCCTGGGCTTTCCGGCTGATGCTTTTGGGGCAGCGGCCTCCTCCCTCCTCCCTCCTCCCATCCCGAGGGAAGGTTGGCCCAGGACACGGGCAGGGAGGCTGCAGGCTGAGGTAGTGGAGGGGCAGTGCTGCAAGATCTCAACTGGGCCTCCTGCAACTCGTCCAGCTGCCCCAGGCCTTTCCTCCACTATAAAAGGGCAGATTTTCTCAGGGACATCTCTGTCCCAGGGCTGGGAGGCAGCTGCCAGGAGACCCCAAAAGCTCAGGGAAGTGAAAAGCTCCCCGGGGCAGGGGCAGGTAGCAGGAAAGGACCACTCTCAGCCAGCAGAGCAGTCCTCCCCACCTCCAGCCCCAGTGCCAATTGGGGACCACACCCGATGTCAGAGCTGAGCCTGGAGTCACGTGACTAAAGGAAGCCACTTAAAGAGGAGGCCCAGTGATCCCTTTCTGGGGCACCAAGCATCAGAGGATGAGGTGCCCCGGCCTCCTCCCGAAGGAAGTTGTGGGCAGGCTAAGTAAGGTGACTCAGTGGATTTCCCACAATCAGACCAAGCTCTTCTTAGTCTTTGGGCACAGGAAGTGCCAGAAAAATGCCAGCCCTTCACTTGGTGCCTATTTTTCAGGTACCAGAGGAAGACTAGAAAAACTGGTGGAAATCTACAGATGGTGGATGGATGAAGGAAAGAAAGGAGGAAGAAAGAAGGGAAGGCAGAAAGGAGAGAGGGAAGGCAAGCAGGTACACAGGGCAATATATCGGTGCAACAGGATGGTTCCCAGACTTGGAAAATTCTCCATACTCGATGTATGTGTCTCAGAATCCGTCAGCTCAAATATCATCCGATGTGGGGAAATGCTGTCTTTGTCTTTCTTTCTGTCTCTGTCTCTCTGTCTCTGTCTGTCTGTCACACACACACACACACACTCTACTGGAAAGTAGTCTGCTTTGATCTGCATAGACTCCTCTTCTTTCTCTGTTGATGAATAGTATTTTTCATGGTGTTATTGAGAATAGCTAAATCATTCACACCATTGTACAATGCTGCTGTTACTGTTACTACTGGTTCTCTTCACTACACTTTGTATCAGTTCACGAAAATCCAGGTTTTTCTGAAATCACCCTGCTTGTTATTTCTTTCAGCACAACAGCATTCTTATTGTAATTACAAACCACATATATGAATGTTATGGAATATTATTGTTCTGTAAGAACTGGTGAGACTTACATGAACTGATGCTAAGTGAAATGAGCAGAACCAGGAGATCATTATACACTTCGACAACGATATTGTATGAGGACATATTTTGATGGAAGTGGATTTCTTTGACAAAGAGACCTAACTGAGTTTCAATTGATAAATAACGGACAGAAGCAGCTACACCCAAAGAAAGAACACTGGGAAACGAATGTGAACTATCTGCATTTTTGTTTTTCTTCCCGGGTTATTTTTACCTTCTGAATCCAATTCTCCCTGTGCAACAAGAGAACTGTTCGGTTCTGCAAACATATATTGTATCTAGGACATACTGCAACATATCCAACATATAAATGACTGCTTGCCATCTAGGGGAGGGGGTGGAGGGAGGGAGGGGAAAAATTGGAACAGAAACGAGTGCAAGGGATAATATTGTAAAAAAATTACCCTGGCATGGATTCTGTCAATATAAAGTAATTATTAAATAAAATTTTAAAAAAAGTAATTACAAACCACAGCTTGTTCAGCCATTCCCCAGTTAGTGAATATTGCTCAGGATCCAATCCTTTGCCACCACAAAAGAAAAAAAAAAAGCTGTTACCAATATTTTTTGGTACAAATAGGTCCTTTGCCCTTTTTCGTGATCTCTTTGGGATGTAGTAATGGGATTGCTGGATCAAAGGAAATGCTGAGTTTATAGTCTTTTGGGCATGGTTCCAAATTGCTCTTTAGCATGATGATCAATTCAAAACAATGCATTAATGTTCCAGTTTTTCCACATCTTCTCCAGCGTTTATTTTCCTTTTCTATCATCTTAGCTGATCTGGTCGCTGTGAAGTAGTATCTCAAAGTTGTTTAATTTGCATTTCTCTAATCAATCTAATCTCTAACCAAATCTAATCAAGAGCAAGCCTTCTTAAACTTTTTTCCATTCACAATCCCTTTTCACTGAAATTTTATGTGACATATAAATAGATATATAGTAAATAGACATACAAATCAAACATTTAGTGATAATTATAAATTTAAAACAATTCTTTGTGAATGAATGTCAATTAATTGGGGAATGGCTGAATAAATCATAGTATATGAATTTTATGAAATATTATTGTTCTATAAGAAATGATCAGTGGGATGATTTCAGAGAGACCTGGAAAGACTTACATGAACTGATGCTGAGTGAAATGAGTAGAACCAAGAGAACATTGTACACGGCAACAAGATTATGTGATAATCAAATCATGGACATGGCTCTTCAACAATGAGATGAATCAGCCCAATTCCAATAGACTTGTGATAGACCCATCTGCATCCAGAAAGAGGATCATAGGGACTAAATGTGAATCACAACATAGCGTTTTCATCTTTTTTTGTTTGCTTTTTCTAATTTTTTTTACTTTTTTGATCTAATTTTTCTTGTGCAGCATGATAAATCTGGAAAATGTTGAAAAGAATTGCATGTGCTTATAAATTATATTGAATTACTTGTTGTATAAGGAGGAAGTAGGCGAAAGGATGGAGAAATTTGGAACACAAGTTTTGTAAGGGTGAATATTAAAATGATCTTTGCATGTATTTTGAAAATAAAAAAGCTATCAAAAATAAAAACAATTCTTTGGTATATATGTAATCTTCCCATTTATTAAAGACAAAATCAATTAACATATAAATGAGATGGATGTGCTTGTTTATTTTTACATAAATAAGTCTTGGTGGAATATTGATTCCTTTTACGGCTGCCAAAATTTTTTTTTTGTGATCCCCACATTGTTACATGACCCCATATGGACTTGCGATCCAGTCTAAAAGCTTTGATTAAGAGCATTTTTACATTGCAATAGATTGTTTCTTCATCTGAAAATGGCCTGCTCATATCCTTTGACCATTTATCAATTGGAGAATGGTTTGTATTCTTATAATTGGCTCAGTTCTCTTTATATTTGAGAGAAGAGGCGTGTATCAGAGACACTTGTTTATCAGCTTTCTGCTTTCCTTCTAATTTTGGTTGCATTCATTTTGTTTATGCAAAGCCTTTTTAATTGAATGTAATCAAAATTATCCATTTTACATTGTGTACTACTCTTTATCTCTTGTTTGACCAAAAATTCTTTTTTTCTCCATAGATCTACTTCTTGCTCTCCTAAATTGCTTATGGTTCCTCCTTTATGAGTGAATCATGTACCCATGCTGACCATATCTTGTTATGTGATGTAAGATGCCCTAATTAATTTCTGTCATATTTTCCAACTTTCCCAGTATTTTTTTTTTTGATCAAATAGTTGTCTCAAAATCTGGGGTATTTGGATTTATCAAACAACAGGCTACTATGGTCACTGACTACCAGTTTGTGTACTGAATGTATTCCACTGGTCCACCACTCTTATTTTTTAGTGATTTGTAATATCTTTTGAAATCTGGTATGGCCAGGCAATCTTCACAATTCCCTTTTCTCCTCAGCTCCCAATTCCCTTGATATTCTTAACCTTTTGTTCTTTCATCTGAATTTTGTTATTTTTTCCTAGGTACTTTACAATTATTTTTTCAGCTAATCCTCACAAGAACACAGAGTGGTACATCCTACTTTTGCCTTTTGCCATTGAGGAAATCCAGGCAGACAATGGTTTGTCCAAGGTCATTGTCCAAGATAACAGCCTCAAATGTGAGATCAACTTTGAACTCAGGTTTTCCCTATGCCAGGTCCAGTGCACTTCCCACTATACCACTCAGCTGCCCCAATACCATTATAGCCATGTCAAGGATGTGGCAGATACGCCCTCCCTAGAGGAAGGGAAGCCTTTCTTCCTCAGAATTACCTCACAGACTTGCACTGGAGGACCCCGAAAAGGGTTTACACCGGGTTTTTAAGTGGAGACATAACTCTGAAGATTGCATTAAAAATACATAGAGTAACATTGTAAAAAAAAGATTTCTACTCCTAAACAGCCAGGTGGTCTGATTCATACAGGTTCGAATAATGCCGTCTTCCGTTTAGTGTGAATTATACCGGTTGGAGGGCCACATTTGCCTTCGTTTGTGGATGTGTTGTGCTGCTTTTGTCAATGTGTTGTCAACAGTTGTGTTAATTTTCTTTGAAAAAGAGCCCTTGAGGGCAGCTAGTTGGTGCAGTGGAGAGAGCACCATCCCTGAAGTCAGAAGGATCTGAGTTTAAATCTGATCTCAGACACTTAACACTTCCTAGCTGTGTGACCCTGGGCAAGTCACTTAACCCCAATTGCCTTAGCAACAACAATAACAACAAAAGAGCCCTTAAAATGGAAAAAGGAAGAACACTTCAGAGAGAAACATTGGCAGTGCAAAAAAAAAAAAAAAGCAGCAGCTTGTTATTCCATTAGAACTCACATGTGATGTAATTGAATGGCATACACGTGGGCAAAGAAGTTCAAAAATAGGATTTGCTTCAGGATCCATGCGACACTTTAAAGAGAGAGAAGAGGGCTCAGCCGAGGCTTCTAAAACAGTTTAAACAATCACAACTTGAATCCTGTCAGGGTAGATGTCTTTAACTAGGACCTTCTGTCATTTTTCCAGCTTTCTATACTCTTGCTTTGTAATAAACATGGGTCAGAAATCTACTTTTCTTATCCTTTACTCTTAAAGTTAATAAGCAGACAAAACTTATTTTAAGAAACTTTATTACATCTTTGCATTGAGATGGAACCAATGACCATATTTTATACATAAGAATAACTTCAAATAGCTCAAATTTGAATAATGCAATCACTTAGACAGATTCATTATCTGAACTAACTGCAACCTAGTTGTATTTTGTTTTATATTGCCTTCATTTTCCAATGAATCCCTCTCTCTTCCCTCTCCTAGAGAGCCATTCTTTATACTATTATTGTTATCGTTCCATCATGTCTGGTTTTAGCAAAGAGACTGGAGTAGTTTTCTCTTTCCTTCTCCAGCTCACTTTACAGATGAGGAAACCGAGGCAAATAGGGTAAAGTGACTTGCACAGGATCACCCAGCTCGGAAGCATCTAAGGTCTTCCTCAGTTTTCCTGCCTCCAGACCTAGATCTCTATCCATTGCCCCACCCAACCGCCCAACCTTTCTAACAACAATTTTCTGGCTCTGTCCCCTCCAGCCTTCAAATTGCTTTCTTTGCTAGAAAGAACAAAGATATCAACCCATACTGGAATCATGGCCACACGTCAGGAAAGTATCGGGCGCATTCCAAGGACTCGGCTGGCCCCAAATCAGGGATTATTTAAGGATCCGTATGATATCAAAATGGAAACTATATTTTATTCTAGAGGCAATGGGCAATTGACATGGTCAATGGACCAATGACATGGTCAGACACAGGCTTTGGAAAATTAACTATGTGGAAGATAGACTGAAGTGGAGGCAGGGAGACCCATAGTGTGGGCAAGAGGTCAGGAGCATGTGAGAGTGACCATGTGAATGGCCAGAAGGATCACGGACAACGATCTCATTGGCTCAATGACCTTGAAGGTCATCGAGTCCATCTCTTCCCATCTCGCAGTTGAGGAACTGAAGCCTAGAGAAGTGGGGCCCAAGGTCACAGGCAGGAAGAGGCCAAGAAAGGGACGTAGAGGGCACTAAGCGAGCGCAGGCTCGCTGTCCCCATGCTCTCCTAATGCAGAGATTCCATAGCTCTTCAATTCCCAGATTTCTAGGGGAGATAAAGAGGGTGACTGAAGTGTGATAGCCAGAAATAGCAAAGTCAGGAGGAAGGAGGCAGGGAGCGTGAAGCTGCTGAGTTCAGTTTTAAGCATAAAGAAATGGACAGACAGATGATGGATGGGAGTACGGATGGACGGATAGATGGATGGATGGAAAGATAAATGGATGGACGGATGGATGGATGGATGGATGGACGGACGGATGGACGGATAGATGGACGATAGATGGATGGATGGACAGACGGATGGATGGATGGATGGATGGATGATAAAGCATTCTTTAGGCCTCTTCTGTGTGTCAGGTCTTGTGCTAAGTTCTGGGGCCACAAGTGCACAAATGAGCCAGTCCCTGTCCTCAGGGAGCTTCTATTCTCCTGGGGAAGCCCGTCCACGCATGGGAGTCCTGGCCAGGGAAGGGGCTAGCTGGAAGGCCTCTGGGATGCTGACCTACGGAATCATCCGGCAGCACACGTTTCCTTTCTCTTTTAGCTTTGGCTTCACAAATACACAAGTGTTCCCTGCCATGTGGAGGAGGCCCCCGGGGCCCAGCTTGGCTTGTTCCTGTGGAGCACAGTGCCCGGTTTGAGCCCAGAGCCCTGTGGGCTTCGGGGCCAGGCTGGCCAGCTGGGGCCCACCCAAGGCTGCCTGCAATCTTGGCTCCTGGTCGCCCCCGTCCTGGGGGATGGGCGCCTGAGACAGGCCGACCGCCCCGACCAGAGCCCCCATCAGAGGGGAGGAATGGTCAAAGCGAGGCAGCAGGGGCGGGTCATGCTGCTCTAGGAGCTCAGTCCGTGGCACCCACACTGGGCACAGCAGGGAGGCGCCAAAAGGGGCCAAGCAGAACAAGGGCTTGGGGAAAGCGCCAGCCCCAGTGGTGGGTTTGGAGACACAGGCGGCCCCCCGCCCAGATTCTGCCATGTTACCCAAATGGGCCCGCCCAGCCCAGCCTTGGTTGTCTGGCCGCCGGGAATGGGTTTGGACAGTGCTGGTGGAGGTCCAAGGCTGCTGGCCCACGGGGCCGTGGATACAGGAGCCAATGGGGCTCAAGCTCAGGGACTGGGGAATGGAAAGTTGGTTTGGGAGGGTGGGATTCCAGCCCAGGGCCCGAGTCTGTTTCCCTGAAGGGGCCGGTCAGTTGAGAGGGGAGGTCTGGCTGGCTGGACAGTCGGGGGCCGGCCGGCGGAGCCCGGGGAAGGTTTGCGGGTGGAAATGTCGGTTCTGGAGCCTTCTGCCTAGAAGGCAGCATTGAGGGTGGGCAGCGGTTGGCACGGGCAGGGGAAGAGACAGAAATGTGGAGCAGAGAGGAGTGGGGAGGGGTGAGATGCCGTGGGGAGCCCAGCATGGGGCGGGGGGAGCAAGAAGAGATCTGGGGCAGTGGAGAGGAGTCTCTGAAAGGTCAAATGGCCTGGTACACAGCAAGCACTTAATAAATGCTGGCTGCTTAATTGAGAGAGGAATGGTCTGAAAGAAAGCAGCGTCTGTGCTAGGGTGGCTAGGTAGAGACCGGAAGCAAGCGCTGATGGAGCAGGGAGGGTCCCCTAAAAGGCTGGGAGGGCCAGAACAAGGAGGCTCTGACAGAAATGCAGGGGGGCTTTGGGGGAGGGGGCACTGTCAGCATGGGCCCCTCCCCCGCTCCCGGCTGGCCCCATCCCTGCCTGGGGGTCGGTCCAATGGGGGTGAGAAGGTGAGACCAGGCCGGAGAGAAGCCGGGCAGCGGATGGATGGCCGGAGGGCCCGGCCCCCTCCCCCCCCCTCGGCTAGGTGACTCCTATGGGGCGGCTGCTTTCCTAACCCACTTTTTCTGCCCCTCTGCTGTCCCAGTGTCCGTGGGGGGGCCTGGGGCTGCAGGAGCAAAGGCTCTAATGGGGAGGCCTTTGGGGAGGGTGGGGAGGGAGCAGCGGCCGGGAAGGGCCAAGGGAGTCACCCCATGACTCAGAGCTGCTCCCAGAGAGAAAATGTTTTGTGAGTCACCGGCCTTGCTGCTCTGCCAGGCCATGGTCCCGAGAGCAGCCCAGGGCGGCCATTAGAGGTCCATCCTGGCCCTCCCTGAGCCCCAGCTCGGCCCCGGGCCCGGGGGCTCCTGGTGGGCAAGAAAGGGAGGGGGTGTCTGTGCATGAGTGAGTGTGAGAATGTGACTGAATGTGTGTGTGAGTGTGTGACTGTGTGTAAGTATGTAACTGTTGTGTGTGTGTATGAGTGTGAGTGTGTATGAGTGTGTGAGTGAGTGTGTGTGTGTGAAAGTGTGTGTGTGAGTGTGTGTGTGAGTGTATGAGTGTGTGTGTGAGTGTGTATGAGTGTGTGTGTGAGTGTGTGTGTGAGTGTGTGTGTGTGTATGAGTGTGAGTGTGTATGAGTGTGTGAGTGAGTGTGTGTATGAGTGTGTGTGAGTGTCTGTGCACGGGTGTGTGTCTCTGGGCAGGGAGGGAGCCTCCGGCCCCCAGGTTTCCTCCCCAGCCTTCCTCTTCCCCATCCTGGGCACGGGGGAGGAGAGGGGGAGGGACAGAGGACACCTCTCTTTCCCTGTGTCCAGGCTCATCCTCCAGCCGCTCGGGCCCCTCAGAGCCCCCCCCCCCCCAGAGGTTCTGACCTCGAAGGCGAGGAAGGCTCCAAAGTCTTTCCCCAAAGGCCGTGGGGAGCCCCTGCCCAGAGCTGAGACGAGGATGTTGGCCACTGGGTGGAGCCAGACTGGAGTGGGGAGAGGCTGGCAGAGGAGGGAGGGGGAGAAGGCCTCGGGCTGGCTCAGTGGGGGGCACACGAGGGGCCCAGCTCCCCCCTTCCCTCTGGCAGGGCCGGCCCCCAGGAGACTCCCCACTGAGGCAGCTCCCTCTTGACCACAGTCGATCCCGCCCGGCCCAGCTGACCTCCGTGGGACCCAGCCCCTGCCGGCGGCAGAGCCTCCCCTTGGCCCCTTTCTTCCGTCCCTGCCCCGGGGCAGCGGTGCCAGGGGGCACAAGGCTCTCTTTCAAGGCCAGTTTCCCATTAGCCGAATTGCTGATAAAATGTTGGGGCCCCGGAATCCCTGGAGAGCCCCCCCCAGCCAAGGTAGCGCAGTGGCGCCCTCCTCTGGCCGCTCCCGCCAGGACTGGCCCCCTTGCCAAGGTAGGAAGTCTGTGCCTTCCCCCATCACGTGCCTCACGAGCCCCCCCTGGAGGAAGCCTCCAGCCCCTGCTTCAATATGACGGCCGGGAAATGCAGTGGAGCTCACGGTCGGCAGACGGCGCTCCTTAGCCTGACTTAGCCCGGGGGCCTCCCTCACAAACCCGGCCGCTCCTGCCCGCGAGGGCCCTGGTGTGCAGGGAGCATCCCCCGGCCCCGCTAGGAATGTCGGGCCTGACTTTTCCAACTGAAAGATCATTTTCTTTGCAGGAGAAAACAGGTCAGCGCTTTTCTCGCCCTAGCGACCCCCCAATGGTTTTCCGTCCTTTGTGCCCATGGCCAGCCTCCGCACACCTGACACACAGGTACCTCACCTGGCTTCTGTTTCCGGGGCGTGGCCCTGGGGCCCACGACTCCTTCCAATTTTCCTTGACCTCAAAATGAACCCATGGTGCCTTGGGAGCCCTTTGCTTTTGTTTTATTTTTTCCTGAGGCCATTGGGGTTAATGAGGGGTTAAGTGTGGCCCCGACTAGATCTGCACTCGGATCCTCCTGACTTCAGGGCGCCCCCTAGCGGCCCTCAGCCCAGGTGTTTTTAAAAGGAACAGATGGTTGCGTCCGCTCTGGTGATAAAGATCTCAGCTTTTCTGGGTGGGGCAATGGCTTTTTGTGCTGAGAATGAAGCTGTCGCACTAGAGCTAGAGAATTCTATTTCTGTCTCAAGCCTGAGCAGAGTGATGTGTATGCAGCAGGTGTTTAATGCGTGTTTATCCGTCTCCTGCGTTAACTGGAACTTACGGTACTAACTAGCCTGCAAAGGTGTACCCCTCCCCCCAGATTTCTGGGCCGGGTTAGGCTTGAGGCGCCCATGGACCTCTTCGGATTTAAGTTCTTTGAAGTCTCCGCCGCATCGCGGGCCTGAGTTTGCTCTCGCTAAAATGAGGGGCTGCCCGGGACGGGAAGATCAATCAGGGACCTCTGACAAAGCGCCTACTACGCGCCAGGCCCCGCGTTAATGCCCTTGGCTGCCCTCTCCGCCTCCACCCTCCGATAATCGGAGCAGCTAATGGTAATCTAGCGGATCAGCGGCTGGCGAACGATCCCCAGGGCTTTCCGTCAAGGAGACTTTGATTTTCGATTAGCAAAGCCCGAGGCTGGCAGCGCCGGGCGACCGAGACCGGCTGGGGCCGGATTTGAACTTCGCGCTTCTCCAGAACCCGCGCTCTGTGGACTTTGGTGCCCCCTAGAGGCCTCTAAAGAACCTCCTCTAAACTCTCGGGCTCCCGAAGCTCTCCTGGGGATGCTGCACCGGGCACGCCCAGCGTCCCCGGACCACGGCGCCCTCTGGTGGCCAATTCCCTTCAGGGCGGCCTCGAAGCCATATGCTGCAGGAAGAAGGGGAGGGACAAGGGGAAGGAGAGGCGGGCAGGACTCAGCGGGCGGGGCCAGATGCTAAGCAGGGGAGGGCGGAAGCAGGTTGGTTGAGGGAGGAGGAGCGTCGAGACAGACAGGAACGAAGGCGGAGCTGTGAGCCCTTGGGGGCGGGGATTAAACCGGAAGCTTGGTCTGAGTAGGCGGAGATGAAAAGGCGAGACCGGAAGCTGGGCGGGGCAGCGACTCCATAGGGAAGGAAGAAGCAGGGCCGGAAGTGGGAAAGAGGGAGTGTCGGCGCTGGGCAGAAAGCTGTTAGGAAGAAGCCGGAGCGGCGGAGGGAAGGGGCGGGGGAGAGGACTGAAGGAAGGGGCGAGGCTGGAGAGCTGTCGGAGGCGGGCACCCCACTGAGGAAAGGGCTGGGGCCGGAAGCGGCCTCGGCGCGTCGGTTGTTGCCATGGAGACCGCAAGCCCCGAGTCCCCGGCGCGCCTGGACGAGCTGATTTCAATGGAATCCTTGGTCCCGCTGTCCGGGGACTTGCAGATGGACGTGCCCATGCCCGCTCCCGAGCACGAGATGGACGTGGAGAGCTCCGGCGCTGGGGGCAGCGACCTGAGCCTGCCCTGGGGCGGCGGCACCTGGGAGAGCTTCCCGAAGCCAGGTTCCGAGCCCCACCTTCTGAGGCTGCGAGCCTCGTCCCTGCAGAGCCAGGTGGGGGCTGGACCCGCGCCCGCCCCACCTCGTCCCTTCCCTTCCCTTTTCTTCTCTTCCCTCCCTCCCTTCCTCCCTTCCCTCCCTCCTCCTTTCCTTCCTCCTTTCCTTCCTTCCCTCCCTCCTCCTTTCCTTCCTCCTTTCCTTCCTTCCTTCCTTCCTCCCTTCTCCTTTCCTTCCTCCTTTCCTTCCTTCCTCCTTTCCTTCCTCCTTTCCTTCCCTCCCTCCTCCTTTCCTTCCTCCTTTCCTTCCTTCCCTCCTCCTTTCCTTCCTCCTTTCCTTCCCTCCCTCCTCCTTTCCTTCCTCCTTTCCTTCCTTCCCTCCTCCTTTCCTTCCTTCTTTTTCTCCCTTTGTTCCACTCCAATTTTTCATTCTTTTCCTTGTTCTTATATTCATTCTAAAGTTCATTTACTTCCATTCATTCATTTGTCCACACTCCATTCACTTTTCACTCCTGCCCTCTAGTTTTTCATTAATTCATTCCCACGCTTTCATTCAGTTATTCATTCCGTTTCATTTCTTCCTTGATTCATGTGATTCAGACTTTAATTCTCTCTCTCAGCTTCCTGTGCTCGCTCTGTTCGATCTTCACCCTTCTTCCTTCCTTCTCCCTCCTTCATTTGATACGTTCATAGTGATGAGACCCCAGCGTCCTGGGGCCCAGCCGTGCCCTAACAGAAAGTTGAATGGGCGGCAGGGAGGCAGGGAGGTTGGGCAGAGAGAGGCTGGGGGCCGTCCCGGGAGGCAGGGAGGTTGGGCAGAGAGAGGCAGGGCGGTTGGGCAGAGAGGGGCTGGGGGCCGTCCCCTGTGGCTTCCTCAGCTCCACTCTCAGGCAGCCCCTCTCCCCTGCACAGGACATCTCACACCTGCTGACAAGCCTCTTCAAGAATCTGTACACTCTGGATGTAATTGGAGAAGACATTGGGAGGAACTTCATTAAATCCCGCGGTGGAGAAAATGCCAGGCATGAGAAGTTTGTAAATGAACTGCAGAAGGTAAAAAGGGGCCACCCTGGCCTTAACTGCGGAGCTTTTTTTGTGAAATTCACAGTTAGGAAAGACTGGCAGAACTCTCTGTAGTTAAATCACATTTCATCATGACCTTTAACCCCTCAGTTCTCAATCGATTGATCAACAAGCATTAATTAGACACCTACTGTGTTCCAGACACAGTGCTAAGGGCAAAGTTCTAGACAGGATAAGTAGAAAAATAATTAGCCAAGAGAAGGCCCTAGAACAAAGACAGTTGGGGAAGGTCCTGTAGTTGGGGAGGTCAGTAGTCAGAGGAGAGAGAGAGAGAAGTCTTCTAGGCCTGGCAGTGGCTGAGAGAATGCCCAGAGCAGGGGGAGAGAAGGACTGGTTCTGGAATAAAATGGCCCTTTTGATGGATGAAACGCACGTGCCTGAGAAGTGTTTATACTGGCCTGAGGTAGGAGAAAGACTGTGCTAGGGAAGAACCACAGGCCTGACTCAGAAATCCTCTGGCCACCTTGTGACTTTGGGTGTTTCTATGACTACAGAGTTGTTAGCTGATAAACCAAGCAGGCCTGAGAGCATCTCATCACTTGTCCTTCTGGAGGGGAGAGTGTGTGGAGAAGGGCTCTCCGAAATCCTGCTGCTGATCGTTTCTAGAACGATAACATCCATAACGTTCACGTGCCATCACTTATTCAGCCGATCCCCAGCTGACGGGATCCGCTCAGAGTCAGATGGTGACAGTGGAGCCGGGCTGCCTGCCCGCGGACCCCTCGGAGGGCTGAGCCCAGGGCTTCGGGCAGATTGGCTGGGGGCTGGGTGCCTGGGTCTCTCCCAGCGGGGGGATGGCTCCTTCCTGCACAGAAAGCCGGGGAGCACTCGGGGAGGACGAAGCGAGGTCAGCGCCACCGTGTCCGTGGCCCCTCCTTGTCGTCCTAGCTCCGCGATGAATACACCCAGAAGTTGGCCGACGCCGAGATGGTGGAGCTGCACATCATCCAGGCCCGGGCGCGGGCCTTGGCGGAAGAAGAGCGGGTCCTCAACAACATGAAGGCCATGGGCTCCGGTCCCATCCAGTTGCCTCCAGGTACGGCTTCTGGGACTGCTCTTGTCCAGAGAGACCAAGGCTCCTGTGTCCTCTCCAAAGGACCAAGCCCGGGCTCAGAAGGGGCCAGTCAGGCCTGAGCCAGCCTTTGCCCTGCAGGGATGGCCTGGAGAGCCCGCTCTGGGCGGGTCAGCTCCTACTGCTCTGCAGTTTCCTCCCAGATCTGGCCCAAGCAGGAGAGGCCTCGAAGGCAGCTGCCGCACCTCCCCAGCGGCGTCCTGTGTCCCCTTTGGCCCTCCCTGCCTCGGGCAGCCTCCTCTGGACACACCTCAGAGCATCAGTGTCGTTGCTAAAACGGGGCGTCCGAGCCGGGCGGGGTCTGACCAAGGCGGGGCAGAACGGCCCCCTTTGGGGCTGTCACCGGGGCATCGCGCCCACTTTTTTGCTAGGGTCACACCATTGACTCGTGTGGTCCATTTATCCCTTTAGGTGTCCCCCACGTTATCTTTTTTTAATACCTGGGTGACAGAGGGGAGGGAGTCCCGGGCTTGGAGTCAAGAAGACCCGAGTTCAGATCCAGCTGGGTGAGCCTGGGCCGCCTGCCTCAGTTTCCTCACCTGTGAAGCGGAGATGAGAAACATCAGCACCTCCCAGGGAGGTTGTGAGGACCAAGGGATTACAAAGTGCTTAGCTCAGAGCCTGGCACATAGTGGGGGCTACAAAAAGGTTAATTCATTTTTCTCCTATTAAAGCACATGAGAGGGCACGTGGCAACTTTGATTTTCGCCCTCGGCTCATGGTTCTAGCCTGTTAGGATCTCGGCCCCCCATCGTCCCCGCCTGGGCTGTGCCGCCCGGTGCCTTGGCGTCCACGCTGTCCCTGCCCGGAGCCTGGCGTGGCAGAACCCTGGGCGGCAGCACCGCTGGAGTCCGGCCGGCCTTCCCCATTCCCCGCCTGCGCCCTCTAGGAGGACCCCCTTGTTCTGCAGCCACTTCCCTTTGGTGGTTGGCGAGAGGACGCTGCCCCGCCCACCTCCCACAGAGCCTCTCTCTGGAGCCCGAGCGCCTTGGGAGGAGGCTGCTTAGGCCTTGTAGAGCGCCGTGGGAGCTACCTGAGAAGAGGCCCCCTGCAGGGAGAGGGCTGGTGTATAAGAGAGCTGGAAGGGCTGGAGCCGCACTTACTGTGGTTCAGGAGAGCTGTGCTGACCCCTGACCTCCCAGCCCAGGGCAGCAGCAGTGCCGATAGGAAGGATCCTGCTGGAGTCCTCGGGAAATGACTGCTTTGCCTTCACTCTATTGACCTTTGAGGGCCAACTTTCTTGGCCTGATTTGTTGGAGTCCTCGGGACCGGCCCCCCTTCTTTCCCTCCTGGCGTTGTAAATAGTGGGAGGCCCTCTGTTTGCATCCAGGGCCGCATTCGAGGTCCCACCTGCCTGACGTGCTCTTCCTGTCCAGAGCCTGAGCGTTGAGTGGTCCCGCTTCATCCCCTTCCCCCCCCCCCCCCCCCCCGGCCCTGAGCCTTCCCGCGCTTTATCAGTATCGCACGACTGAGGGTCGGATGGGATTGTAAATCTGTTTTCATGGGCTGGTTTGTTCCTCCTGCTAGACTGGAAGCTTCTCGAGGGAAGGGGGGGGTCGCCTCCTTTTCCTGCTTCCCCTGCAGGACTTTCATAACAGTCGGAGTGCCAGATATGTAATTATTGAGGGTACAAAGAAAGGCCAAAGCCAGACTGTGCTCTGAAGGAGCCGCCCGTCAAAGGGGGAGACGAGACATGAACTGTACGGAGGGACCATACGGGACAGGCAGGGCACGTGGGGAGGGTCCGGGGGGAGGCCCCAGGGTGAAGGAAGCGTGACGAGCACAGAGCCACATGGGAGGGGCAGCGAGGAACCTGAACGTTCTCGATGCGTTCCACGGCTCTCTGTTCAGCATCTGCCCAGCTTTTTGGCTTCGGCTCGGGCGGGTAACTAGTGACTGTCTGCTGTTCCTTTAATCCAGTGAAGTCTGCCTTCAGATGGTGTGTGGACAATGAGCTCCTCAAGAAGAACAACCTGATCTGTCCCGAGGATTACATCCGTGACCCTCTGCCTTTATCCCATGCACCCAAAGGTAAGGATTTTCTCCTCTCTAAGGGATCTTCTAGCCAAACCCCAGGCTGCACAGCCCCAGGTGCAGCCCGGGGAGGAGCCGGACTTGCCGCCATGCCGGGGCGGCTTGGGCTCCTCCGCTCTGGGCACGGCACCTGCCCCTCGCCAGGCGAGGTTCCTCGCTCTAGGAAGGAATGTGCTCTAAGGGGGTGGCCAGCAGAGCGTGGAGGCGTCCACACTCCCGTGGGCTCCCGTGGCCGCTGCAGAACAAGGAATCTGTTGGGCCCGCCGGCCGCGATTGTATAGGGTGGGGATTTTCAGGATAAGAAAGAGTCCTTGGTCTCTGTCCAGTCCCTTCTCGGCTCAGATCCCTCTCTGACCAGCTCTCCTTCCCAGAATCCTCAGTACTTTGCCTCTCTGACAATCATTGAGTGCTTTGTCTTAGGTGAGGCCATGGGAAAGTGGTCTTAGAGGCAGAGGGTGAATCAGGGAGAGCTTAGGCAAGAACATGGTTCTAGTGCAGGGAGAGCCCAGCTGGGGATCCCAGCAGAGGAGATGCTTCAGCTCAGGGGCCAGGCAGGCCTTGGGATTGGCTGGAGGGAAGCCTTTGATCTGGAGTCAGAAGCATCAGGAAGGGGGTTTGCCAGGGCCACCGAAGGTCATGGTGTCCAGACAGGAGAGGGTCCCCATCTGCCTTGAGAGGCTGGCCCTCTCCTTGGGGTTGTTGAGTTCCCTTCCCTGAGATCTTCCTCCTTAGAGTCTTGCCAAGGAACCCTCTGGCCTTAACTCATGGGGTTCTGTTCACTGGTTCCCCTCCCTGCTCCCTTCTTCACCCACTTCCCTCCTCTCTTTCTTGGTTCTCTCTTGTGAGTCCTTGTTCTCATACCTCGGCTTGCCTTCCATTGCCCGGAGAACGCTTCCAAGCCCCAGCCTCTCTCAGTTCCTGAAGTGGGTCTCCTTGGGCTCTGGAATGGCCCCAAGTCTCAGTCAGGATACTAGACAAAGCCACGAACGGGGTGTATCAGGGTCCCCGCAGCCAGAGTTCTTCCTCTGAAAGGAAAGCCGGCTTCTCACTTCTCTCCTCCCTGAGAGCATTGGGCACAGCCTGGCGATTCCCAGGCCTTGGCTGGTGGTAGAATGTATCTGGGGGTGGGCATAAAAGGGGGGAAATCCCCCCAGCCTTTGTAAGGCTGGTCCTACCAACAGCTTCTCCTCCTTAGAGACAACATAGACAATGCTGAACTCTGAAAGGAACCAGCACCACCATTTCCCGGGGATGCCTTTTCTCCTTTGGCCACTTCCATGGCATTAATAAAATAAAGATTTGATTTGTATCTTTTGTTCTTGGATCATGGACATTTCGCATTCTATCCTTGCCCCTTCCCACTGCTGCCTCCCAGAGAGGGTTGTCCTTTATCATAAAGAATCAAAAGGGGAGAACTTTTCAGCAAAATCAGCTAATATATTAAGAGAAGCGAATGTTTATGTAGTCTGCCCCAGTAGCCTCCCCCTTCTCTAAGGCAGCAGAGAAAGGTTACATTCGTGTAATTTAATCTTTCCCTAAGTTGTATTTACTACCAGAAACAGCAGCTCCAAAATAATGCTTTGGCTGTGGATTCCTTTCTGGCTCGTCCCTCTTGTTCAGGGAAGCGTGGCCTAGAAACGTTGGGCCCCTGGGGGCCTGTCCTTTCCAGTGTTCTAGAAAGAGGGAACACATTGTTACAAGATGCTGAAAAACGAGGCTGGAATTCTCTGGTTCTTCCATCTAAAGTCTTTGCCCATCCAAAGCTTCCTAAAGCCAGGACTTTGTCCTTTGTGAAGGAGAAAGCTCCCAGCAGGCCTCTCATTCTGGATTCATGGAGAATCCCATGGAAGGGACCACTTCACCTGGATAATAGCTCTTGGGTGGGGGGAGCCAAGGACCTGTGGACTGGCGAATGTCCTTTCCCTCCGTGATCATTGGTTTCCTTTGAGCCACAGAAGAAAGTGAACCGGAGTACTACAAGATGACCTTTAGCTCCCAACAGCATATTCTAGAGCCAGAGGAAAATCAGAAAGCGGCAGAGGCGGTCAGCAAGAAAAAGCTTCCGGCCATCTCTTCCGACGTGTCCTTGTCTACCTTGACAAAGAGCTCCACGCCGGAAGTGAACCTCCCCACAATAATCAAGGTGGGCGCTAGAACCCACAGTCCCGTGTCCGTAGAGGGTGGGGTGGTGTTGGAACCAGGCAGAAGAGAGAGGTTGGAAGGGCACTCCGCAGTGCCACTTTCCCAGGGTTATCTAGAAGGGCACCAGAACCCACGATCCCGTGTCCTCAGGGGAGGGCTGAAGCTCGGAATGTTTCCATCTGCCTTTTTTCTTGTGTGATCTGAGTCTGGACCTTCAGCTCTGAGCAGAACCTCCCTGGAAGTGATTTGGAAAGGTTTGGAGTAGGTGCTTCTGCTTGTTTCCCAGAAATACCACTCACCAAAGAATAAGATGTGGATGAATCATTTAAATACATCCCAGAGGGTCCAGGAGAGAGAACGTCTCAGAAAGTTTGAGAACCAGTATAACTTTCTCAAGAACCCTCGCTTTTATCCCCCTAACACTGTGAATGGAGGCAAGTCCCTCATTTTTCCGCTAAAGAAGCCAGAACTGATGGAAGATGAACAGAATATGGAGTACAGTGAGAGGTTTGTCGGGGATGCATGTGAATCCCAAGAACAATAAAGACTTGATAATTCCTTTTTTTTCCCAGAGTGTCCTTGCTCTGTTTTGGTGGGGATGGGGGGGGGTGGAGTTCTGGAGATCCAAGTGGAGCCTGTAGAATTACACAGAGAAAAGGGGTGGGATGCTGCTTCATCTCCATGGACTGGAATCCCTCTTTTTTCTTCAGGGTCAGCACTGGGGTACAGTTAGGTAAGGGGGGGTCCCTGCTTGTTTCCTTGTGTTCCCAGTGCCTGCTCCTGCCAGTCCCTTAGCAGGACTTTTCAGTCCTCTCCCAATTTGACAGATCATGGGAAATGAGCAGAAATAAACAGAAAGGCTGGTTTTCTCCAGACCGCTCGTTGACATAATTCCTCCCAGTCGGTCAGTAGTCAGCAAGCACCGATTTGGCCACAGACAAAAGTACCTCCTGTATGTAACTGGGCAGATGCTCTACCTTGGGGAGGAGAGCAGTGGTTAGGACCGGCACTGAGGAGCGCGGGCCTGGGCCGCCCCCTAGAGGGCAAACGCCCGCATCCACACCTGTGCTCACTCCTGTCTGGGTGGCTCTGACAGGCCTTTCTTTTCTTTTTCCTTCCAGAAATCTTGGTGATGCTCCGGTGTTTCTGGCTAAGCCAGCAGTGGTTTTTTTTACTGATTATGTAGTTGGACCAGTTTACGAGGTAGACATTTTGCTTCCTTATCGACTCTTTCTTAACCCTTGCCTCTCCCAGTCTTGGCCCTGGCCATTCTGTCGTTTAGTCACTGATAGACTGAAGCAGACACACCAGGCGTTAAAGAATTATGATTAACAAAAGGCTGAGCATTCTCGGGAACTTTGGAAAGCCGAGAACCTTCATCCCTTGCCCCTCCCGGCCCCTCTGCACAGCGTAGCTCAGGAGAGGTAGGAGCAGACCAAGAAGAAACGGAGGGAAAGAGTCTATTGGTGCACTCTTTAGTTTGGAAAAAAGCAAGCCCAGATGGGGGCCCGTCAGAACAGGAGGGCACGGAGGGCTGCAGTGCAGGCCTGGTCCTTGATCCCAGAAGACTAGAATCACTTGGGATTCACTTGGGAGCCTGGAAATGGATGTAGACTTAAGAGTAGGGAGCTTTATTTAATTCAGTACAGAGTAGCAGAATTTAACTTATGATCCCCAGAAACTTGAGAGCCAACGATTAAGTTCCTGAAGAGTTTCTATCAATTCCTAGATGATAGTTCTACAGCGGTTCATTCAGGCATTTAGGGATTCATTTGCTCATTCGTTTACTGCATGTTGGTTGGGTATAAGATCCTGAGTGTCAAGAGGGAGAGCTGCAGAGTTATGTGAGAAACAGGTTGTGTGCTAAATCTAGTGAGAGAAGACGCGTCCACAAAGCGCTGACACACACGGGGTGTGCTGAGTGTTAGAAAGTGCTCTGAACATAGCGTGGTGGGAGGGGATCCGTCCTTTGGCAAGGACGGCTTGGAGCTGGGTCTGGGCTGAGGGAGATGTGGAATTGGGAAAACAAGGAAGCATTTGGGGAAATGACCTCTAGGGTGACTGGGAGGCGAGGTCAGCAAGGGTCAGTTAAGATCGGATTGAAGACCTTGTGCAGAGCAGTGACCCTTAAGGACTATGAGGGGTTTGGGGAGATGATGGTCGTCACTGAAGGGTGACATGAAGACGGGCAGTTGCCACGACCTCTCGGACATCACCTGCTGAGATCCCTGTATTTCTTCCTGTGAGACATGGACAAGTGTCCACACAGGCAGTGAAGCAGAATCCTGGGAGGGGAACAGGAAGGGAAGGGGGAGGGAGCCATTGTCAGGGACCTCCACAGGGGAGCAGAGGGGAATCCTCAAAAGGGGGAAAGAGTGTAGAGGACGTGGTTGGGGCCAGAGCCAGAAGAACACACCTGGGAGAAGAGAGGAGTCCAGAGTAGGGGATGAGGAGGGGCAGATGGGCCCTGCCCGGCCTGAGAAGGACCATGTCACGGGGCTTTTCGTGGCTCACTACAGAAAGCATTTCTGCTCCCTGGCTCCCGCAGACTCAGGGCAGCTCCTCGAGGTCAGGGGGAGCCGTGTGGGACCAGCAGGAAGCACAGGGCTCCTTCCTCCGGCCAGTTAGGGAAAAGAAGAGGCAGAGAGTTAGGCTTCTTGAGCTGTGCCCTGGGCTGTAAATGGTGGGGCCAGATTTTGATTCGGCCCAACCCTTGTTTCCCACCTTGTTCTTGAAATGGCGCACCCAGATTGTGCTCGACCTGCAGAACATGACGTCCACCAGTCGGCACCTGAGAGTCCTCCCTCCTTCTACGCAGTTCTTTTCCCTTGGCTTAGGTAAGTGTGAAGGAGCCCGGTGGTGGCTCAGTCCCAGCTCCGCTTCCTTGTTGGTGGAGAATTCTGGAGCTCCTGCAGCGGTGGGGTCGTCTTACGCCGCCCACTCTGGGGGTAAAGTGTGGCCTGCTTCCGGAAGAGAGAGGCCCGTTGCAGTTTAGAGATCTCGACCGGCCTTGGGCACCCCTGGGCTTGGGGCTGGTCCCTGGCACTGCCCCACCACTACTCCATCACTCAGAATGGTGGGAGCAGATGCCCAGGAAGGCCTTTGACATCCAAGCTGAGGCTTGAGGGTTCAGGTCCCAACTGATCAGTAGCCAGCCAGCTGCATGGGGGGGCTCTGAGGGGAGAGGGAAGCCTTCCTAGGGAGGAGCACTCCTCCTCACTGCTGTCTGCTTTAACTTCCCCCTCGGTCACATGGGCTAGGAGGAGGAGGTGCAGTCATATTTGTAAAGCCCTTAGCACAGGGCTTGATGAGCACACAGTAGGTGCTTTGTCAATACTTGCTCCTTGGGGCAGCTCGGTGGTGCAGTGGACAGAGCACCAGCCCTGAAGTCAGGAGGACCTGAGTTCAAATGTGACCTCAGACACTTAGTACTTCCTAGCTGGGTAACCCTGGGCAAGTCACTTAACCCCAGTTGTGTCAGCTAAAAAAACAAAAATGAAAACGAAACTTGCTCCTTTTCCCTTTCCCATGGACAGTGTTGGCTCCCCGATCTCCCCCCAAGCAGCCCCCCGAGCCGTCCCAGGCATCCTGGGACAGAAGCCATTTCTTTGGGGGCGCTCAGTTCTCAGGAAGACTCGAGCTCTGCAGTCCTCTGCCCGTGGGTCTTTCCTGTTCTCAGGATCCCTGATCCCAGGGAGCTCCTACCGCGGGGCCTGGACCCTCCAATGCTTTTCTTTGTCCGACAGGAAAGTTCCCAGGAAAAGGTGGCCTGGTGGCCCCAGGGATGATCTGCCAGTACACGGTCCGTTTCGCTCCCGACAGCCTTGGAGACTTTGATGATTTTATTTTGGTGGAGACTCAGTCGATCCACACGCTTCTGGTCCCCTTACAAGCCAGGAGGTCGCCGCCTATACTGACCTGTTAGTATGGATTTGGCAGGTGGGGGGGCGGGGAGGGAGGAAGATGTGCAAGTGGCGAGCCTCCCAGAGGGGCTCCGGGCCAGGGACTCCCTCTAGCAAAGCAGGCCATGAGCAGACAGACTGTGGTGCTCCGGGCCCCGGGTCCTGACCCCTGCTCTGCCCGGGGAGAACCGAGGACACGAATCAAGGACCTCGGAAGTCCCTGCCGGCTCCAAATCTGTGCTGCTTGCCAAGCCCTAGGGCGTTGTCAGAGGCACAAGGAAGGTAAGGGATGCACCCCAAGGGAAGCATTTGCCCTGGCTCCCACAGCTGATGTCCCTGGGAGACCTGAATCCGTCCCGATTCTGAGCCTTGTGCCAGGGGCGGGCGGTTATCGAACAACAAAGATCTAGGAACAAGGGGCGGTGCTGCCCTTGACTGAGGACTGGCTGAACAAATGGGGGTACCTGGAAGTCGGGGTAAACGGGGAAGGTGAAGGACGCAGAGAAAGCTGGGGGAACCGGTCAGCCTGACGCAGAGCGAAACAAGGGGAACCAGAGCCTCTGAACATGGAGAAATCACATGCACAATTGTGTGAACATAAACACATGTACACGTTCATCTACATGAATGAATGGCTACACACTTACGCAAACACACACAAACATGCACACCTACTCTCACACACATGCACACTTACACACACTCACACTCACATACATATCTCCATGGAAAAATGTAGCAGAGCACGAGGGGCACAGGATAAGGCAGCCGTCATCAGATCTAATCATTGGATAAGCAAAAAGCTGGATTGTTTTTCTTTGGGGAGGGGTGGGAGTGGGGGTGAAATCACTGGGATGCAAAGACAAGGGGAGCAAGAAAATGCATTTAATAAGACACGCAGAGATTGGGGATTGCTCTCTTTCCCAAGCGCCGTGGGAGAATCTCTTCGTGGCCCGGCCTTATTGCCCCCGCTGCTCAGATCTGGCCTACTTTCTTCGGCCCAGATGACGTGGGTTGGCTTTTTGTCCGTCCATCCCCTGGTTTGGCACCCGGTTTAATAGTTTCCCGGTTCTCTTACTCGAGGCACTTTAGGATGGTTGCCATTCTCCCTGACCCAGGAGAAGGTCAGCCAGGATTCAGAATTCATTCTGAGTAATCCACAAAAGAAGTTCATTGTGCACAATTAAGAGTCTGCTCACGCTCCTCCCCCATGAAAGTCTCTCCTAGGCTGCTTCTGGCTGTGACATGGAGAGGGTGGGGGGCTGTCCCCAACCTCCTCCACAGCTTTTTCTCACCATCACTTATTTCACTGTTGGTAGCTTGCGTTGCAGACGCTTAATAAATAGATTACACGGACTTCTCTTGCTTGACTTTGTCATTTTAATCAGATCTGAATCCTTGACTCTGAAAAGAGGTCCACCCCTCTCCTCCCCCGGTCCTTCAGTGGGCCCTTAGCCCACGCTGTCTTAATCCAAAAGAAGAAAACTCTGGTCCTTCTCCGGAGGTTCACATTAGTTAAGTTCCTATATTTCTGGAGCAGAAACTGAGGAGAGGTCCTGCTTATAGAAGGAGACGCCTCCTGGGGAGTTGTCCTCAACCATGGCAATGGTGGCCTGGGGACCGGTTCCCTCAGGCCTTTAATTGGGTATCGGGACTTTGGGGTTCTCATTTCTCATCCATCAGGGACATAAGGAAGTATGCCCTCCTCAGGAAGCCCTCCTAGCCTTGGAGACTGACTGAGGGTGGCTGATAGAGCAGCGCGTTCTCTCCCCCCTCCCCCCCCCTGCAAAGGCTGGGACTACAGGCGAGTTTTGTTATGTCATGGCAGACCTGCAGCAAACAGGAGCCTGGCCCTCCGCCTTGACGGGCAGCTCCCTCCCTGCTTCTGTAGCCTTTAACCATCTGTACCCCCAGGATCCCCTTTCTTCCTTGGAACTGCTGATGCCGGACTCGGCCTCTTCATTTGCCCTACTGACTCCCCAGGGGCAGCTCCCATGATGCTTCTCTGTCTTGTTTTGTGATTGTCGCAGTGGGTCCAGTCTTAAACTGTGGTTACTGCCTTGTTGGCGGAATAAAAATGACTGGGTTCGTCTGCAAGAACGTGGGACTGAGCGTGGGCAGGTTCTGCATCATGCCGAAGTCATCCTGGCCACCTCCTAGTTTCAGGGTGAGGCTCCCCCCACGCCGTCCTTGGGACAGAGGGGACATCCACAGGGCTTGGGCAGCTCCGACAGAGCTTGCAAAACCTCTGTCTTTTAGCCACGTTCCAAGAAATGGGAACCTTGTGATAACAAGGGGGATGTGGGAGAGGAGGAGGAGGAGGAAGACGAAGCCTGTCCCTCTCCTTGTCTCATTTCTGTGTCCCTCAGGCCGTTGCCACCGTTGGTTTTGTGGAGCAACCCCCATTTGGGATTCTGCCTGCCGTGTTTGAGCTCTTCCCAGAACAGGCTGTCTTGTTGGAGGTGGGTAGGGAGTCACAGTGGGATTGGACTTTGTCCAGGATGACGGCTGGTTATGTTTGCCCATTGTTTGACTGTTCTTTGAGCAGAGCCCTGCTGACCCACCACTCCTTTCTCGGCTGTCAAATTGAGATATTAGTGAACCTCACGGGAGTGTTCGCTGTCATTTGTTGCACAAAGAAATTCCGTCAAGAAATTGAGCCATTGAAATGATTCCTCTGGAAGAAATGTAATCTGCTGATTATTATTATTTATGCCAAATGTATTTCCCTTCTGGATTACTTTTGAGACATTGAGTAAGCACACGAAGCCCTTCCTGATTGCTCTAGATGCTGGTGTCCTCCCTCCTAAACTGCCTCAAATACATCTTGGGGGTCCTTGTCTCCCCAGTTCCAAATGCCTTCTCCTCTTGGAGAACTTTCTGTCTGTCCACTCCCCCTCTCCCTCAGATGTACCTAGAAGCTCCTGAAGGGCAAGGGACTCCCTTTTGCCTTTCTTTGTATCCCCACCACGCAGCACAGTGCCAAGCACACAGTAGGTGTTACATTCAGTCTCTTAGAGCTTATCCTTGACCATCATTTTGTTTTTCCTCTATTTAAATATCTTCAGAATCTCTTTCTTTGCCTCTAGTCTTGCCTTCTCAGGCCTCAATCCAGTGCTTTTTGACTTAAATTATCCCACCATCGCTCCCAAATAAGAATATGTGAAGCAGAGCTTGTGATGTCCCCCCCCCATTCCTGCACCCCAAACTAGGAGATGGCTTAATGGAAGAAGAAATGGTTGAATTCGCAGGGAAAGGAACTGGGTTAAAATCTCAGCTCTGCTATCTATGGTGTGTCTGGGTTTGGGCAGATCACCTCATTCTGGGGGCTCTGAAAATGAGGAAGCTGAATGAGATGATTTCTGAGGCCCCTCCCATCCCAAATCTCGGCACCCGTGACATTTTGTGGTCTTTCTGGGAGTTGGCTTTCTGGGAAGTGTGAGGTGAGCGGGCCCCAGTCATCCAGGCTCCAGGCATCCAGCCTCCCCGGCTAGTCACAAACATCATCCTTCCCGTGCCCACATCACACTCCTTCTCCAGAGATCCTCCCTTTCCAGAGAGCTTTAGTGATGATGGATGAGAAAGGTGCACGAGTGGAGGGACCGCCTCAATGCCCATTCTGTGATTTCCCCAGCTCTGACTTTTCGTTGTAACAGCCTCCTTGTAGGAGACTCTGGTCCTAGGAATGGTTTGGGGCCACTCTGAGGTTGGCTTTCCTCCGTCGTCAGGTTCCTCCAGAAGCGGAGCTCCCCTTGGGCATCACACTTGCATGCTTGCCCAGCTGGGGCTCCACTTCCTCTCCCAGAAGACTTTCCCCCGCCCAGTGTAGCATTTCCTCTTTTAGCTTCAAGAGGCCCCCACTTATGTCCTGGGGCTCAGGGAGCGAGTGTGTTACTTCGTTTCCATCTCAGCCCAGTTTCTGAGCTCAGTGACGTCTGGACTGGAGAACCAGGGACTCGGCTCCATTCAGAAAACTCTGATGGACGAGGCTGCCCAGGGAAGGGGGCCCTCATATCGTCTCCTTGGTTCTTGTGTCTCCAGTACCTAGCACAGTGTCTGGCATAGACTAGAAGCTTCATAAATGACCACTGATCCAGACTGATTGCCACCTGGGAGTCTCAGATACTGGCCAGTAGTTGAATATCCTCAGTTTCCTTACCTGTGAAATGGGAATTGCCATTAGTTGTAGTAGTTATATCAGGGGTGGTGTTGAGGAAAGTGCTGTAGAAACAAAGGTTATTCCTCCTCGGGAGGGAAAGAACCTTCCCTGAAAATGGCTGCCATTGAGCCCTAAAGAGATGCCCAGGACCATCTCTATTTCACTGGGGAACAAGACGGGTGTTGAGGTATGTTCACACTAGGGCCATGTTCTCCATTCCCCAGAATCGCAGGTCATTCGTTAGGCAGAAAGTTAGGTGATATCCCATCTGGTCACATGCTCTCTGTTTCAGGTGTTGTTTCTTCCGACTTCCCTGGAAACTGTGGAGAGGCCTTTCATCATCGTGTGTGACAACTGTCAGATCAGAGAAGTCATCATTTCAGGTTTGCTTGCCACTGACCCAGGCCTGAGTCTCAGGGAATTCTGTCCTAGTCCTGCAGCCATATCCCTTTTTAGCCTGGGAAAGCCTCCTTCTTCTTGGGCTTAACTAGTTAAATGTGTAGCACTTATACTTCTCTCTCTCTCAAATATATCACTGGGGGAAATGAGTGATTTTAGCTGGACTTCACAAGAAACAGGGAAGTCAGTAGTCAGAGCAGAAGAGAAGAATGTTCCAGCCTGAGAGACAGCCAGAGAAAAGGAATGTCTTTTTCAAGGAAGACACAAGGCCAGTGTCACTGCCCAAAGAGTATATGCTGGTAGTAAGGTATAAGAAAACTGGAAAGGAAGGAGTGAGCAGGTTATGAAAGCTTTTGAGTGACAGTCATAACAATTTGTCTTTTGATCCTGGAGGTTAATGAATGATATGATCAGACTTTTGCTTTAGGCACATAATTTTGACAGTTGGACATACAATAGACTGGAGGGTGAGGGATTGGAGAAAGACAGACACCCTCTCTCCCTGCCCCAAGCAAACTATTGCAATAGTCGGGTTGTGAGGTGATGAGGGTGTTTGGGGCTGATCTGGAGGAAGGAAGGGTATTATCCGAGAGATGGTAGAGGTGAAATCAACCAAAAGTTCTACTACCGAGATGAAATTGACCAGAGATGCCACAGAGGTGAAATCAACCAAAAGCACTGCTAGGAAATGAAATGGACCAGAGATGCTACAAAAGTAAAATCAATCAGAGGCACTGTTGCAGACATGAAATTGACTAGAGATGCCACAGAGGTGAAATCAACCAAAAGCACTACTACAGAGGTGAAATTGACCAGAGATGCCAGAGGTGAAATCAACCAGAGACACTTACAACAGAGGTGAAATTGACTAGTGCAGCAGAGGTGAAATTGACTGGAAATGTTACAAAGGTAAAATTCCTAGGCCTTGACATCATCTTGGATATAAGGAGGTGAGAGAGAGTCTAGAGTCCAGGATGATTTCTAGGTTGCAAGCCTGGGAGGATGAGAGTGCTCTCCACAGTAATAGGGATGAGAGGAGGGAGAAGAGTTTGGAGGAAAGATAATGACCTGTTTTGGTCATATTGAATTCAAGATGGGTGACCAATTGGAGATATCTGAAAGACAAAATTGAAGGTCAGCAGAGATTGGGGTAGAAAAAGATCGATTTGAGACTCATTAGCATTCTCCTGATGAGTAGTGTTCAGAGAGGGAACAGGAGAATGAGGTAGAGGTGAGGTGTAGGAGAGGTATCCTGAAAACCTAGAGTATCAAAGAGAGGGGAGTTTAGTCACAAGGATCTGTGATAACATTATGGGGACTCCTGGTATGGGAACTCCCTTTATCATGCAGAGGGCAGCCTGCTTTTGACTTAGGAGCTGAGTTGTAGGGAGTTGCCTGAAGTGCCCATCCTCACTTGGGGTCAGCCCGGCAGCTCTTACCTCTTCTGTACAAGTTCTAAGCTTTGAGGACAGTCTGAATCCCATGCTGACCAGCAGCAGTGATGATGGAGAGTTCACATTTTCCTCTTTTGCGCTGAAATCTTGATTCTCTTTGTTCATTACCCTTACATCATGTTGATGTGGTACAGCTCCCAGGAAAGTTTCTGAGACTAATAAACAACAATAATGAGGTGCTTATCCAAACCACTCCTCAACTCCACCTCTAAACCATACAGTTAATATATCAGTGACATAAAGCACCTAGCTTTCCCAACTTTTTCCTATGAATTTACCTTCCTGATCCTGGTTCTTTGCTAACTGTGTTTAGAACTTAGCCTACTTTAATTAGTAGTATGATTATAATAAACTTTGCCCCTTGACTTGAAGATGGGTCTAAGCCTGCAAATTCTTTCAGCCTTTTAGGGTCTCCCTTGAACCTCAACAGTATCACTATTTTAAGTCTTTCTTGAGGGACACATTTTTCTCCCTCGTGGCATCTAAATACCAATTTTAAGTATCTGGTGCCCCTGCGGCCTGATGAGTCCTTAATAAATGGTCCTACACTCAGATCATTTCTTCCGTCCCAGGATTCTGTCCTTTTTATTTAATAAGGCTAACTGCAATAAAATCCATCCCCTTCTTACACAGAGACATAGAACTTACCTTTAACACAGGGATCAATGGCCTCCAGCAGGCATACAAACATAGCACAGTTTTGTAAGCCATGATTTGTAAATGCCTCCATTTCCAGATTTCCTGGATTTTAAACCTTTGGATCTCAGGCTTTTCTTCTTTGTCATTCCCCATCCTGTGTAATAGCCCCATTATTAGACATGTATGTTTGCTTCCAGAGGGCATCAGTCGTTTGAAATTTCCAATGATGTTTGACCAATTCTCTTCTGAGGTTTTTCCATTATTAGATGCGAATTTGCCCAGGTGAAAGCAGTGATCCAACCGGAATCTGTTAATTTACAAAATGTTAAACACACATGTGATTTATCAGAATTTTTGAAAGGTCTTTCTCTCAAGTGTTGACAGCAGTTTCTTGATTTATTGTATATTATGTACTATACATTTGACCCTTACCCAAATTTGTTTCTTTCCCATTTAATAATATTTTATTTTTTCCAATTACATAAAAAGATAGTTTTCAATATTTATTTTTGTAAGATTTTGAGTTCCAAATTTCTCTCCCTCTTTTCTCTCCATCTTCCCCAAGACAGAAGGCAGTCTGATATAGATTATATATGTACAATCATCTTAAACTTATTTCCATGTTGTCATGTTGTGAAAGAAAAATCAAAACAAAAGGGAAAAACCACAAGAAAAACCATTAAAATAGTATGCTTCCATCTGCATTCAGTCTCCATAGTTTTTTTCCTCTGGATGTGGATAGCATTTTCTATCACAAGTCTATTGAAATTGTCTTTAATTGCTGTATTGCTGAAAAGAGCTAAGTCTATTATAATTTGTACTGTTTGGACTACCTCTCTGGAGGATCTTAGTACCAGCCCAAGTCCTTGATCTTAGGAGTGATGAGGTGAGATCACATGGATGGTTAAACATGGAGTCCGCTTATTTCAAGTTCTCTCAGCTTTAAATACCTTAGTACAATTACATCACTACAGCACACTGAGCATGTACTAACTATAAGCCCTGCTTTTATTATGTAAATGCCTCTACTGCAAGTATCTCTGTTTCAAGACCCCCCCAAGGGAAGATGAGAGCTGATCCAGACATTGTCATCTGGTTCCCTCTGGGCTGAAGGGTCTTATGCCTCACGGTGAGTTCCCCCACTGTCTGTAGCCCTCAACAATAATTGATTATCATACGATGCTGCTGTTACTATGTACAATGTTGTTTTGTTTTGGCTCACTTTGCTCAGCATCAGTTCATGTAACTCTTCCCAGGTTTTTCTAAGATCACCCTGCTTATCACTATAGCACAATAGTATTTCATTACAGTCATATACCACAACTTATTTAGCCATTCCCCAATTGATGGGCATCCACTCAATTTCTAATTTCTTGCCTCCATAAAAAGCAGCTACAAACATTTTTGCCCATGTGTATCCTTTTCCCTCTTATGACCTCTTTAAGATACAGACCCATTAGAGACATGATTTTTTCCTATTATCTTAGCCAATCTGAGGTGTGAGGTGTTACTTAGTAGAATTAAGGTGGAATTTAGTGTCTGTTATTCCCTCTTTGAACCAAATCTGATGAGAATAAGGGTCTAACAGTGCTCATCCTCCTCTTTTCTTTTCATCTACTGTAATAGATCTTTTTGCCTCTTTATGTGATATTATTTACTCTATTCTTCCTTTGTTTTTTCTTTTCTCCCAACTTAATCCTTTTTCTACCCCCTTTTTTATATATCATCATATCAAAGTCAACTTAGACCCACATGCTTTGCTTATGTATACTCCTAACTTCTTTAATAGAGTTCTCAATAGTTATAAGTATCAACTTCCCATGTAGGGATGTAAACACTTTAATCTTTAAAAATCATTTTTTCCTTCCCTCTTTACCTTTTTATGCTTGCATTTGAAGATTGAACTTTTTATTCAACTCTGGTCTTTTCATCAGAAATGGGGTTTTCATTATGGAGTCTCTTTCAGGAGTGGGTGGATTCTTTCAATGGTTATTTTACCCTCGGATTCTAGGAAATCAGGGCAGTTTTCTTTAATTTCTTGAAAGATTCTGTCTGGGTTCTTTTTTGGTCATAGCTTTCAGGTAGTCCAATTAATCTTAAATTATTTCTTCTGGATCTATATTCAAGATTGGTTGTTTTTCCAACAAGTTATTTTACATTTTCTTCCATTTTTTCTTTTGTTTCTTGGTACAATGATTTTCTTAGCATGAAACTATAGTATAGTGTTGGGTTTTTATGTGTTTTGTTTATTTTTTGCCTCTACCTACTCATGCTTCAGTTTTGAGCAGTACTGAGGAAGTTTTTGATCCTACCCAGATCACTAGCTCATGAGGAGACGTTACAGACTGACAGTGGGTGAGCCCCTCGCCCATTCCTGTGGGCACCCTTCTCTAGCTGAATGAGCGTCATGGAGCATTTGTCTTTGACATCCTGAGCCTGTTTTCCCAGGAACTGGCCAGCTGGTTGCCTTGGAACTTCTCTATGTGTCTGGGGAAGCAAGCTATCCCGAGCCAGGGGAGTTCACAGATCTGACTGCTCAGCACTTCATACGCTTCGAGTCCCAAAACATCCAGACCACGACCTCGAAGCACCTCATTGTAAGAAATGCAACGTAAGTGAGTGACCCTGGCCAGTCTTGGCTCTTGGTGGTGGTCCCGGTGGATTGTGGGAGTGCATGGAAGGTTCCACTGCTAGAGCTTGCCAGGAGGGTTTTCCCAAGAAGTGAGGTTAGCTTTGGGAGGAGAGGGAAAAGCAAACTGGAGTTGGAGAAAGAAAGACCTGGCGGGAGCTGTGCTTCTGAGGGGGCCTGGCTCTGATGTTTGCCAGTGTTGGAGGAGATGGACTTACATGATGAGATGAGAGATGTCTCATGTAACTGCTGAAGCCTGAACTTTGGAAGTCATGGCTTAGAATCTGCGCCCTATATCTTGCTATGCACAAGATTTGCTGGGGACCTTCCGTAGGCTTTTCAGCCCCAGAAGCGTGGGGCAAAGACCTCCAATAGGTGTTGGAAGATGCATTTAGAGTGGGCTTTGTGTTCTCGCAATAAGGACCATCTCTGTGGGATTACATCACCTCAGCCACTTGTTCACCCTTTTCACTGTAAAAACTGGAGATCCAGCCCCAAGTTCCCCCAAGAGGGAGAGAATCAGGGAATAGCCATGTCCTCATCCTTCAGGCTGCTCCCCCAGGGCACCTGCTCCCCCAGGTTGCCCATTCTCCTAAGGCACCCGCTCCCCAGGGCATCGCTCTCAGAGGAGACTTGGCCAGGGCAAGGGCAAAGGCTGCGGCTCCTTTCTTGACCTGACTCCGCAGAGGGGCAGAGGGTTCATACGGTCTTTCCCCGCTGCAGGCACGTGGCCCTGTCCTTTCACTGGCAGATTATGAAGCCCAACTTGTTGCCGCTGATGCCAGGAGAGAGCTGGAGCTGTCAGGACATCAAGAGCTACATCGACTCGGAGACTGCCTTCCACATCAGCCCTGGCAAGGGCTGCCTTCAGCCTCACTCGGACCACGAGTTCATCCTGAGCTTTTCTCCCGAGCAGGTCAGAGGGAGGCCGGGGCTTCTTCAGGGCCTGCTGGGCGGGGCTGAGCCTCACATTTTGTCTGATGAGATTGAGGGAGGGGCCACGTGTGGTCCCAGAAAAGGAAAGGGGGCACACAAGTCAGGCTCAGAGAAGGGGCAGCCTCCATCCCGGGACCCAACGACTGCTCACGGCCGCAGGGCATCTTCTAGGGATTTCTCTGCTTCTCTCTCCTGGGAATGGCTGAGCTTGTGTTTTAGAAGCAAAGATGAGATCTTTATATTGGATTTTGATTGTCTGGGACTTTGTTATTTCTAATAATATTACTTCTAATGGTCTGTGTGGCATTGTTTGGTTATGAGACTGTGGCGCATTCATTATGATTTTATTTGATTCTCACAAGAAGCAGGGAAAAGGCCGTTGTGTTTTTCTGGGTTTCCTCCATATCCTCCTCTGCCAGATAAGAGGCTTGCCCTCAGTAGCCCCTCAGCATACTCCCTGTCCTTGTTCCTTAAAGTGAGGGCCACCAGAGGAGGGAGGAGCTCCCCAAGACCCTCAGGGAGAGGAAAGAGGCTCAGTCAGTCACCTTTTGTCTTCCAGCTGAAAGATTACCACAGCGTGGTCCAGATTGTGCTGGAGGAGGTCCCAGACCCCAGCTGGTAAGTGGAGAGCATCCCTCGCCCCCGTGGGGGCTTCCTGTGACTTCCCTCTTCCTTAGTGACTGTGGGGGCCGAGAAAGCAACATCTGCTCATTTTAGCGACTGGGAAGAGGGCTGCTGATGCCGTGTCCTGCCAGTTTCCATGAGCTGCTGGCCCAGGACCGGACTTGGAGGCTTCACACCCCTTTCCTCTGTCTGGACGTATAGGGCACCAGACTCTCTGCCCCTTCTGGGCACATCATGCTGCCCACAGTGGGACATGAGACTTTTGCCACGTCACTTAGACAGGGGCAGCAGCAGCACTGAAGGACGAGTGGCCACAGGGTCTCATCCTTTGATGCAGGAGGGGTACAGTTGGGGGAAGGGGGTCGGTCTTGTTTTCCAAAGCCTAGCTCTGGCTCTGTGTAGTCACAGCCACCCTGTCTCCATTGACAGCCCCAGGGTCTGACCCTGCCTGAGATGCTCCACGTGTGAGTGGAATCCCAAAGCATCCTGGGCCTGCCTGAATCTCCCAGCTCAGCCCTGCTTTAGGGTTAGGGTTAGAGTCAGGAGTCAGGATTGGTTAGGGGGAGGGCTACATTTTCTGCAGAATCAAGAGTAAGATTCAAAATCCTGTGAGGGTTCTCATTCTTCTTGTTCTTGTTCTCTTCTTCCTCATTCTAATTTTTATTTTTATTTATTTTTTAAATAATAATAACCTTTTATTTTTCAAAATACACGCGAAGATAGTTTTCATCATTCACCCTTGCCAAATCTTGTGTTCCATATGTTTCCCTTCCCTCCCCTTCCCCCCCTTCTCTTCCCCCTCTCCCCTTCCCCCCCTTCTCTTCCCCCTCCCTTTCCCCCCCTTCTCTTCCCCCCCTCCCCTTCCCCCCCTCCCCTTCCCCTCTTCTCTTCCCCCCCTCCCTTTCCCCCTCCCCTTCCTCCCCTCTCTTTCCCCCCCTTCTTCCCCCTCCCCTTCCCCCTCTCCCCTTCCCCCCCTTCCCCCCCTTCTCTTCCCCCCCTCCCCTTCCCCCTCTCCCCTTCCCCCTCTCCCCTTCCCCCCCTTCCCTTCCCCCCCTCCCTTTCCCCTCCTCCCCTTCCCCCCTTTTCTTCCCCCTTCCCTTCCCCCCCTCCCCTTCCCCCCTCCCTTCCCCCCCTTCTTCCCCCTCCCCTTCCTCCCCTCTCTTTCCCCCCCTTCTTCCCCCTCCCCTTCCCCCCCTCCCTTCCCCCCCTTCTTCCCCCTCCCCTTCCTCCCCTCTCTTTCCCCCCCTTCTTCCCCCTCCCCTTCCTCCCCTCCTTTTCCCCCTCCCCTAGACAGCAAGTAATCCAATATAGGTTAAACTTATACAGTTTTTCTAAACATTTCCACATTTATCATGCTGCACAAGAAAAATCAGATCAAAAAGGAAAGAAAATGAGAAAGAAAACAAAAAGGAATCCAACAATAACAACAAGATGAAGACACTATGTTGTGGTCCACATTCGGTCCCCACAGTCAGTTCATCAGTTCCAGTAGAGACATTGCCGGGTCAAAGAATATGCATAGTTTGATAACTTTTTGGGCTTTCCACATTGCTCTCCAAAATGGTTGGATCCATTCACAACTCCACCAACAATGCATTGGTGTCTGGGAGGTTTCTCGTAAAACTTTGCTTCCAAAACTTATACCAATATTTTGTTAGCATTTTACAAAAATCATATTTTTCATATTAAACAGGTAACATGGCTTGCAAAAGGTGGAGACTTTTCCTATTTTTCTGCTTTGATGGAAGCTAGGGATTATGTGAGGCAGGAGGGAGTAGAGATGGTATCACAGGCCTGGGCTACAGCCCGGGCAAAAGCACAGAGGCAGGAGGTGGAGGACAGTGAACAGAGAAGAACAAATACACCCTCACCACTCACATACAAAGTCAGGAAGGAGCTGCTGGGACTTCCTGGGCAGGGGATGGGCAGAAGAGCATCTGGATGACTCCAAGAGCCTGAGGAGTTACAGCCTCCCTGCTGTGTACCAGGCACTGCACTAAGTGCTTTCCAAATACCATCATTTAAAGGGATGGTGGTGAGAAGGGTGGGATGGGGCTCGTGGCGAAAGCAGAATCCATTGGCACTTTGTCAGACATGAGGGAAGGGGCAGAGTCTGGGAGACCCCCATGTTGGGGCCCGAGTGACTGAAAGGAAGGGCCCCCAAAGGAAAGTCCCAGGCCCAAAGGGTCTTACCTTCGACAGCAAAGTCTCACTGGTCATGGCTTAGCATAACTATGTCTCGTCCCAGTTCTGATGATTTCTCTCATAGTGTTTAATATAATGTAATAAACATAATATAATAAATATGATACTAAACAACTTTGCACTAAAATTTTACCAAGCTTTGAATGCCTGCATGCATAGACATTCAAATCACTCAAGAGCCTTCTCCTTTCTCTTCTTCCACAGTCTAACCTCATTTGGGGGTAAAAATCAAACATTAGAAATCAAGAACATAGTTACAATCTGAAATTCCACATAGATCATGAATAAATGACCATTCAAAAACAAAGCCCAGAAAACACTGGCTAGTTACTGCAGATCTCCAGAAATCTGTTTCTTAAAGTAGCTATCCTATGTTAATCCCTGAAGCAAAATTAAATCTCTAAGCGTGGAGTCTGTCAAACTAAGTTGATTCAAAATGGAACATGAATATATGCTGTTCCAGATACAACTTCATAATATTCATAATCATAAATTATCACATAAATCACTTCCATATTATGAACAAATTTGTAAATTCTTCTCCCTCCTTGGTCAAGAAGTATATGCAGTGAAAGAAAGGATCCCTTTTTCTCAGTAAACCAATTCAGAAGTTTTTTTTTCTCATTATAGATAAAAGTTTATGACCTTACCCAAGCTAATGGTTCCAAGAAACCTGACAGATTTACAACATAAGGAGATTTTTACAATTTCTCTCCTCTTTTTTTTCAAAGGCAAACAATGACCATTCTTCCCTTTAAAAATGCCAATTAAATACCTGATAGTTTTTAACATTGTGACAATAATTTATAATTAGTTAATAATTTTACAGCATCCAAATCAAAAGGCAATAAAATTATATAATTGCATTATCTTTTCAACAACATTTTTTATACAATGGTTTCAATACAAGAAAATTCAGGAACACAATAACATTCACAATATCACAAATTTTAAGCTGGAAACAAAATTTAAAACTTGTTAGATGACATCAGAGCAGTCAAATGCATTTCCAGATGTAGAAAACCATTGTATTATCTTAACATTTTACAGTGATCACATCTAAAGCCCAGAACACAGTTGTCTAGTATGGAGGAATTCAATTAGAGAAACAATAATAATATTTATGTAGTACTTCCCATATGCTAGGTCTTATGTTAAGTACTTCATAATCATGGGATTCTCACAACAACTCTGGGGTGTGGATGCTGTTTTTTCCTCTTTATAGATTAGTAAACCGAGGTAAAACAACTTGTTATAAAGCTATTTACCAAGACCATAGTGTAACTCAAGCTCTTCTGGTTCATGTATTTTCCCAACATTTTGTCTTAATGCTAAATAGTAAATTCTGACATCATAATTTCCCTAATAGGAGTACACATCCCACTTAAAATGAGACCAGATTAAATTCAATCACACCTGTCACACATCTATGACATATATACCTGATATATAGAATCTCATTTTTTATTTAATTTTTAAAATAAGGGCCATTTTTATTCTAAACATTTAGTATTTTTTTCAGTTTTTTTTTCCTCAAATATATGTACAGATAGTTTTCAACACTCATTTTTGGAAAACATTGGGTTCCAAATTTTTCCTTTTTACCTTTTTATGCTTCTCTCAAGTTTTGTGTTTAGAGATCGAATTTTTTGTTCAGTTCTGGTCTTTTCATTAGAAATAGGTGAAATTCACCTATATCATTGAATATCCATCTTTTCCCTGAAAGATAATGCTCATTTTAACTGCATAGTTTATTCTTGGCTGTAATCCAATTTCCTTTGCCCTTTTTTATCTGATTCCAGGTCCTTCAATCCTTTATTGTAGAAGCTGCTAGGTTCTGGGTAATCCTAATTGTGGCTCCTCAGTATTTTAATGGTTTCTTTCTGGCTGCTTGCAATATCTTTTCCTTGGTGTGATAGTTCTGGAATTTAGCCATGGTATTCCTTGGGGATTTAATTTTGAGGTCTTTTTTAGGAGTAATCTGTGAATTCTTTTGACGGCTATTTTACCTTCTGATTCTAAAATACCAGAGCAGTTTTCTGATTTCCTGTAAGATAATGTCTAGATTCTTTTTTTTTTTTTCATCATGGCTTTCAGGAAGTCCAGTAATCCTTAGATTGTCTCTCCTAGTTTTCCAGGTCAGCTGTTTTTCCTAGAAGATGTTTCATATTCTATTTTTTCATTTTTTTGTCTTTGTTTGACTGATTCTTGAATTTTTGAATCATTCACTTCCATTTCTTCAATTCTAATTTTTAGTGTATTTTCTTCAGTTACCTTTTTTTAGCTCCTTTTGCAATTGGCCAATTAAATTTTTTTGTTCATTGCATTCTTTTTCCACTTCATAAATTTTGTTTTTCAGTGCACTGGTGTCTTTTTCATATCTCTTTTGTAGAGTATTATATACTTTTTCCATTCCTTCTTGCAATGATCTCATTTCATTTCCCCATTTTTCTTGTAACTCTCTTTTAAGATCCTTTATGCAATCTTTGAAGAAAGCCTTGAGAAATGGGGACCAGCTCATATCTCCCTTTGGGGCTTCATGGAGTTGATTTGCTTTTAGGAACCTCAGGATTTGAGGTCTATTTTTCTCTCTCTCCATAAAAACTGTCTATGGTGAGAGTTCTTTTTGTTTTCTGTTCATTTTTTTTAAGGCTTGAAGTCTGCTCTTAATGAAAAGTAGCAATAGCTGCTTTAATTTGCCCTGGGAATTCTGCTGATTGGCTTCTGGTGCTGGGTAATGGCGACTAGGGTTCTTCTGGGGCTCAGTGGTTTACAATTTGTCCTTTACAAAAGGCAAATCTGCCAAACCACCTGCTTGTAATCAGGACAGAGTGGCCTAAGAGGCTCACAGAAGATTCCCAGGTGTGCGGAGGCTGCAACACTGATTCCCGGCCCCAGCTTCTTGCCCCAGCTCCTTGCCCAGGTTCCCAGTGCTGCCATCTGGGCTCAGCAGACTGTCTCCCTGCCCATTTGAAACAGACCTGGTCTGAAGTTCTTCCAAGGTAACTTCTTCTAGAAATGTGTTGTACTCCAAATATTTGTGGGTTCTGTGACTTCAAGACCAAGTATCCAAGGATTCTGGTTTTTGATCCATTCTATCTACTTCCATTTTATAGGAGAATTCATCCGATTCACAGTTATGATTACTCGGTATTTGCTTCCATCCTAATTTTTTCCTGTTTGTCCTCTTTCCTTTCATTCTTTCCTTCCACGACATAGTTTTGATTCTATGTTCTATAGAGAATCTATATAACAGAAGAGAGGTCTTCTATTAGTCCCTCTCCCCTTTACTTAATTTCCTCCCCTCTTACTTTCATGTCAGATAAGATAGATTTCTATACTAAACTAGGTGTGTATATTATTCCTTTCGGAGCCAATACTGATGAGACTAAGGATCAAGTAATTCCTTTTACCCACACACTCATTTTTCCTTCTACTGTAATAGTTTTTTTTTTGGCTATGGTCATTTGCCTTTTGTAATATCATATTCCATGACCTCAGATCCCTCAGTATTGTAGCGGCAAAGTCCTGTGTGATTCTGATTGTGTCTCCCTGATATTTGAATTGTTTCTGGCCACTTGCTGAATTTTTCTTTGACCTAATAGTTCTATAATTTGGCCGTAATGTTTCTTAGGGTTTTTATTTTGGCAAATCTTTCCAGAAAGAATTTTCAATGCCTGTGTTGCCCTCTGGCTCCAGAATATCAGAGTAGTATTCCTTGATAATTTCTTGAAAGATGCTGTCCAAGTTCTTTTTTTGATTAAGGTTTTCAGATAGTCCAGGATGTGTTCAAGAAAAACTAGTATCTCTAGGATGAGAGTTGTTGAGCCATTTAGGGGACTGCTTTCTATCTTTGGTGTCCACCTGATGCACCTAACTCTCACCAGTTCCTTCACTTTGCCCACAGGCCGGGTCATCGAGGCTGGGTCTAGAGTCAGGAAGCCCTGAGTGCGGATCCATCCTCAGACACAGTAGCTGCATGACACTGGGCAGCTCATTTAACCCCTCTGCCCCAATTTCCCAGCTATAAAAGGAGATTGCAATAGCCCCTGCTTCCTAGGGCTGTGGGGAGCACGTCCCACAGTGCTTGGGGCATAATGGGTACTTGATCAATGCCTTCATTGTTTCTTAGGGCGCAGCGCTGCACACAGAACTTAGTCAGCCCCCAGTTTCTAATTCTTTTCCACTACAAAAAGATACAATAGTTTTATGCATTTAAAAACATTTCACTCCATTAAAAAATCCATTTTATCCATTTCCTCTTTCTTTGGTCTTAGACCTCCTAAGGTCCCTCTGGTCAGAAGGTGTCGTGGCTTTTTGATCATTGGATCGGTTGGATGTGGGATCCTGCCCGGGCCCTGAGGCCCCCAGTGCCCAGCTTGTGCCCCAGCCTCTCTCTCCTCTCGGTTCCCTCGCAGTTCTGGCTGCTTCCTTCACTCTGCTCACTTCCCCGGCTTCCCCAACCTCTTAGATCCCCCCTTCGCTCCTCGGTCAGTGGAAACTGTCTGTGTTTCCGGTTCTTTGCTGCTTTGGCCGTCCCAGTGTCCGTGGGGACTTCCCCGGGTCAGCTACGAACTTGGCAGCGGGACCAAGACGGAGAGGTTCGCCCTGAAGGAAAATTAGAGGAAGAATTTAAGCCAGAAACGGAGCCCAAGCATCGGGACCGTGGCCGAGTCCGTGCTTTGGTTCAGTCTAGGGAAGGAGCGGGGCTGTGAAGTTCCTTCTGCCATCGATGATGTCATTGCCCTGGAAATCGAGGTGAAAGGCTCCGTGGAGCCCTTCCAGATCCTCCTGGAACCCTACGCCATCATCATCCCTGGAGAAAACTACATTGGCGTAAACGTGAAGAAAGACTTCAAGGTGGGACCTTCTCTTTGTCTGGGACCTTGGGGGAGCCATGGGCTGGCTCCTGCTGAGGGCCTCCCTTGGCCCCGGAGGCACTAGGGGTCCCCCAACCTCGCTGCCCTTCCAGCTTCGGCCTCAGATCTCCTGGGGTCATCCCCACAGCCTGGCCCCGGCCCCAGGACCCCTCTAGGGGGCGTCCACAAGGAGACAACAGAGACTTGGGTTTGGGAAGCGCATGCCGGCCTGGGGATGGGGACCCTGAAGGGCGCCCCCCCCACAGCCCGCAGGCTCTTTCCCGAGCTGAGCTCGGGCTCTGCCTTTCAGATGTGGAACAACAGCAAATCGCCCATCCAGTTCACGTGGGGGAAAATCTGTGACTGCCACATCATTGAAGTGGAACCCTGCACCGGGACCATAGGTAAGGGGGCTTTGGGGGCCCTGGCGCCCACGGTCATTGGCAGGGCCTCAGGGTCGACTCCAGAGGAGGCCCTGCCCTCAGCGAGCCCCGGGTGAGCAAACCCAGGACGCTTGGAAGGAGGGAGACCGTTATTCCCCGGTCTCTGCACCGGGAGCAGCTGCCAGGCAGGAACCACACTGGGAAACGGGAGGCAAACGTCCCCAGCTGCTCGGATCCCAAGTTGTCCCGGAGAGAGAGAGCAGCCCTGGTTAAACTCAACAAATGGAAGATGGTGGGGAGGGTCGGGTGGGGACGGAGGCCCTTTGGAGGAAGCGGCTTCAAGGAAGGTAGGAGCCTCAGAGACTGCGGGGCAAGGAAGTACTCGTGGCTTAGCACACAGAGACGTCAGAGACAGAGAGAAATAGGTCCCAGAGAGGCCGGCCTGCCTCTAGGAGAGGAAAGAAAAAGGTAGCTCCCTGCAGCCAGGGCTCAAAGAAACCCAAGCCACATTGGCTCAAAGCTCCTCTCTCCTCCCTCTTCTTCCTCTTCTTCCTTTCTCCTTCCTCTCCCTCCTCCTCCTCCTCCCTTCTCCCTCCTCTTCCTTCTCCCTCCTCCTTCCTCTTCTCCTTCCCTCCTTCCTCCTCTTCCCCTTCCCTCCTCCCTCTTCTCTCATACTCACGACTCTGGGGCTCACCTCTGGGCCCCTGAGCTGGAGCGCCCCCAGCATCCTTCCGCCTTCACCCCGAGAGCTTTTCCGTCCCCAGAACCTCATGAAAAGTGTGAGTTCGAGCTGAGTTTCACGGGGGGCGTCCCCGGGGTGACGAGCCAGGACCTGCTCTGTAAGATCACGCGCTCGCCGCTGCCCGTGGTGCTGCACATCGAGGCTGCCTTCAAGGTGCGGACGCGGGAGGCCCTCGGGACCCAGGCCTTGCGTGGGGAGAGGAGCGCTTTAGGGAGCACTCACTGCGCGGAGCCACGCCCTCCGTGGGGGCGGGGCCAAAGCGGAGGCTCTCAAGTGTGGGGGAGGGAGCCGGGTCTGAGTCTAGTTTGGTGCTTCAGGGTCCCACGCTCAGCATCGACGTCTCGGCGCTGCACCTGGGGCTCATGCGGCTGGGGAAGAAAGCCATCGGCTTCATCAACGTCCAGAACACGAGCCAGCTGCCCGCCAAGTGGCGGCTGCAAGAGAGTCCCACCTGCCTGGAGGAGAGGAGGGAAAAGGTAAGCCCCCTGAGGCCGGGGACCCGGAGATGGGAGCAGGGCTCCAGGCCCATGGGCTGCTCCTCCCGCCCCCCTCCTCCTCATCTTCCCTCCTCCCATCTCCCTTCTACTCCCTTCCTCCTTCCTTCGCCTGTTCCCTCCTCCCCGTCGTCCCTCTTCCTCCTCTGTCCTCCCTCCTTCCTCCTTTTTTCCTCCTCTTCCCTCCTCCCTCCCCCTCCCCCTCCTCAGACCCTCTGGAGCAGAGCTGTCAGGCCTGGGCTCCTCCGCGAGGCCCCGGCTCTCAGACCCGCTCTCTCCCGGGCAGGCTTCTCCCTTCTGCTTTGAGCCGCCCCGGGGCCACCTTCCTCCCCTGGGGGACGCCCGGGTGACCGTTATCTTTGAAGCCAAATGCTGCCAGAGCCTGCAGACGGTCCTGGAGCTGCTAGTGGAGAACGGGGAGCCGAGGTACCCCCCCAGTCCATCAGCAGCCAGTGGGGGGGGGGGCCTGCAGAGGCCGTCCCTGCCCTCGCTGCCAGGCTGAGGGGGAGGCGGCTCCTCTGGGAGTCCCTCTCCATCCCTGCGTCTGTAGGACGCTGCTCCTTCGCCTCCCATGAGTGTTGTTTCCCGCCGAGCGGGTGGTCAAGATGCCAAATGGCCACTGGCCCCTCTCCCTCCCACTGCCCTGACCCCCCTCCCCACCTTCCTTCCCCCTCCCCATCTCCCCCCATCTGACCCCTGTGCCTTCCTGATCTGTAGCCACGGCCTCGCCCCTTCCCGGCTGCCCAGTCCCTTGGGTGGTTGTGGCCCCGAGAGCGTGCTCCCAAATCCTCGGGCAGGGCTTGTACTCGGGCCTTCCTCCCCGGAGTCGGGGTTCCTTGGTGCCTTTAGGGGGCTGGCTCTGCCACTGGTGCTGGGGCCTCTGCCCTCGGGTCTCGGGGTCACTCCTGAGACAACGCTGGGGGGAGGGGGCTGGCCGTGGGGTAGGGCAGGTCCCTGGGCTCAGGAGGGGCCCGAATGGTTCAGAAGGCTTCGTCCACTGCGCTGGGCCCCTCCCTGGGACCCTCCGGGGGCAGGAGGGAAGGGGAAAGGCGCCCCCTCCCCCTGAGGCTCGAGCTGGGCAGCTGGAGAACCCTCCCCCTCCCCCGCCCGCCCCCAGCTACCTGCCCGTCTATGGGGAAGTGCAGAGGCCTTACGTCTACCTGAAGTGCAGCCAGCTGCTGCTCAGCAACATGTACTTCGGCATCGTCACCGAGGCCCCCGTCTCGCTCTTCAACGGGACGCTGCTCCCCACCAAGTTTCACTGGGGGAAGGTAGGGAGCCCCGCCCCCCGACGCTGGCGGGGTCTTGTGGTGGGGAGCGGGACTGCCGGGCTGGGCTGGAAGCCCCTCGGGGCCCCCAGGAGGCTGCCCTTCCGGGTACAGACCGGGGACTTGAGTCGGGGGTGGCCCAAAGTCCCCCCAGGGGGTTCGTGGCCTCGGTCCAGAGCCCCTCGCAGCTGGCGCCCGTGGAATGCCCACAGCCTTTCCGACCCAAAGGGGATGCGGGTGCACGGCCGAACCCGCCAGGTCCAGCATGGGACCGGTTTTCCTTCCCCCCACGCCTTTCCTGCTCCCAGAGGCTCCCCCTCTTCCCCACCCCCCCACTGCCAGCTGGGAGCCACAATGACCTCTCACCCCACGACAAGGCCCATCTTCTCACCAGCTCTCTCGTAAGAATAGTGTGCACCCCATTCACAGATGAGAAAATCGAGGCAGAGAGACAGAAGCCAGCCAGTGTCTGGGGCTGGATTTGCACTCAGGCCTTCCGGACCTCAGTCCTGGGACTCTGAGAGCAGGGGCAGTGCTGCGCCCATTCCCCCAGACACTCCTTGGGGAGCCCTATTTCTGTGGGGCTGCTCGTGGCGAGAGCTCGGGGTGCAGGGGCCCGGGGTCCGGGAGCCCTGCCTCAGGGACGACCCGGCTGAGCTTTGTGGGCCCCCTCCTCTGCTGCCTGGGTACCCCCCCCCATCCTAAGCATCCCGAGACAGAGCTGGAAATGTCTGAGAAGGCGATTCCCTTGTCGACAGCTGCTGGGGACTCACTCTGACCTCTGCCAGGCCGACGTCTGCCCTCCGAGCGGCATCTTGGGCCCCAACGAGGAGAAGAAGCTGACCCTGCAGTTTACCACCTCCACTATGGTGAGGGACGATGTCCCTGGGGCGGGGGGGGGGGCCGGGACCTCCGAGAGCAGGGGAGGCTTCCAGGGGCCCTGCCTCTCCTCAGCTGCAAACACCCCGGCCCCCTCGGCCAGACCGCTCTGGAGCCCGCCTACGTCACCTTCCCCCAGAGCTGGCCAAGAGCTTTAGAAATTAGGTTCGAAAAGGCTGTGATCGTCGTCGTTTTTCTAAATCAAAATCCACATTTTGCTCTCAGAAGGTGAAAGGTCTTGAATGTCTAAGGGCTCCCAAGTTTGCCGGCTCCCAGTGGGGCTTCAAACTGGCCGTGAGCCCATAAAGCGGAACTTACTTTCACAGTTTTTATTTTTTATCTGCAAATATTTTGTGCATCTGGAAATTGGGACTAAGGCTTGGGATCCCCTCCCCTTCATCATCCAGGGAGACGCTGTGGGCTTCCTTCGCCCTGGCCCCCAGGACCCTCCCCTCAGTCGGGGCCAGAGCCTCCCGGCTCCCCCACCCCTCTCCAGGGGCCTGAGTGTGGATCTTACTAGACTGGCTATCGCAGACTTGCCGAGAAATACTGAGCGAGATCCTGAGCTGTTCTCCCAGGGATGGGCGGCCTCCTGAGAAGGGCAGGGTCTCTGAGACATAAAATAAATTACAGAAAGGGGGTCCGTCACACTTGCCCTGTTCCACAAGTAGGTCCAACAGTTAGTGCCCAGGAGCCGGGGCCTCTCACCCACTCCCCGGCTCATTCCGGCCTTTGGCTCGCTTAACAAAGAGCAAGGACTTCCTTCTGCTTTAGGAAGAGCTGACAGACCTTGTCCTCCCGTGTCAAATAGAAGGGATGAAGAAATCTCTCGTCCTGGGCATTTCGGGGAAGGCCAAGGGGCTGGATGTGACCATCTCGATCCCCCAAAGCAGGTAAGCGGGGCCTCTTGTGGGAGACACAGCTCCAGGGCTGACCCTGTGGTTTAGGAGCTGAAGGGCCAGTCCCAAGGGACCGGGCATATAGCCGTGCCCTCCACCAAAAAGGGGCCGTTTGGGGCACTTAGAGCTCGAGTTAGCCAGCGGGATGTCGGAGAGAGACGAGGTTTGGAGAGAGATTTGGATGTTGTTGAACCACTTAGGGCGGAGAGATGGGAGGATGATTGAGGAAGGTAGATCAGCCTGGAGAAGAGAGGAGCCAGAGGTGAAATCGTGGAGGATGAGGATGGAAGAAAATAGAAAATGTGTGAACCACATGGAATGTGCATTGCTGATGAAAATAAATAGAAAAAAGTTATAAAATGAGCAAGCAAAGGAGAAAGAACCCAATCATAGATAGCTACTACAAGGCTAGAGAAGAAATGGATTCATGTCAGAGGAAGAGAATGGAACTAAAAAAAAAAAATCTCCTTTTTCAGTGAGAAATGTCAGATTATTCCAAGCACAAAAAAAGATTTCTTAGAAGACTTAAAAAGGATTTAAAAACTCAAATAAAAGAGATAGAGGAAAAATTAGGGAAAAAATAGAAGAAATCCAAAAAGATCAAGACAATTGTGGGTTTGATTTGTGTTTGTTTTTTGGTGAAGCACTTTGGGTGAAGTGACTTGTCCAATGTCATAAGGCTAGGAAGTATCAAGTGTCTGAGGTCACATTTGAACTCGGGTCCTCAAGACTCCTAGACTGGGGCCACGGTGCACTGCGCTGCTCCACTCCGGAAAATTATGAAAAGATAGTTAATAAACAAAATAGCCAAAAACTTAAGAAAATAAGTCCCTGAAAACTAGAATGGGGCAAAGAAAAGTGAATGACTTCTTAAGATACAAAAAGTAATGAAACAAAATCAAAAGAATGAAAAATAGAAGAGAAAGTGAATCATCTCATCAGAAAAAATACTGACTTGAAAAAGAGATTGAGGAGAAATAGCAGAATAGTCAGCCTGCCTGAAAATGATTTTAAAAAGAATCATGATACAATATTAGAAGAAATTATCAAGAAATATTTCCCTGAAATTCTAGTACAACAACAACAACAAAAAACTTACAGGAATATCATAGTCAAGTTTCAAAGCTCCCAGGTTAATGAGAAAATATTGTAAGGAACAAGAAAAAATCTAAATTTCATGAAGCTACAATAAGGATTACACAAAATCTAGCAGCTATTACCTTGAAGGACTATAGGTCTTGGAATACTATATTTCATAGAGCAAAAGAGCTTGTGGTTATGACCAAGGGCAACTTACCCAGCAAAGTTAAGTGTAAGCTTGAACCAAAAAAAAAAATTGGTTATTTAACAAACTGAAAGACTTTTAGATATTTGTGACAAAAATGGCAGAACAGGAAAATTTGACTTAAGACATCCAGAAGAAATATGAAATAAACATTAAGAAGCAATTATAAGAGGCTCAAAAAGGTCAAATCATTTATTTCTTATAAATGAAAATATTATCAGTTCTTTTATAACTGTTATTTTAATTTGGGTAGTTTGAAAGAAAGTCTTAGGCTGAACTATGATGAGATGACTTTTAAAAATTACATAAAACTATATAGGGTGAGATAGAAAGGAACAATTATCTCATTTCAATGAAGCAAAAAGGAAAAATAAATTTAAAAAAGAAGGTATTGAGGGGAAGGTGGGTGGTGCTAAAACTTTATTCTCATTGGCTATGGATTAAAGAGGGAAAAACATATACATATAGAAGGGTATAAAAATCTTCTAAATTCAAAAAGAAGAAGGCAAGGGAATAGAGTGGGAGGAGAGGATAAGAGAGAGACATTTGAATGAGTAGTTAGGTTAAAGAATGGGAAGTCAAGATAGTGAGTAGAAGTAAAGCAAAGCAGTAAGAATGGATTAGGAATAGGAAAAAGGAAAGTGAGGAAAAATAGGATGGAGGAAAATATACAAGTAATTATAGCTTAGAATTACTCATACAAATAAAAGTATAAAATACTTTTTATACAAATAAAGTTAGATTTCAATAATTGAAGTAATATTGTTTATGAGTAGATAAAGTCAATATAATTTTTTTAAATGACAATTTTACTTAACTCATTTATTTATGTAATGTTATTCCTATTAAATTACCAAAAAATTATTTTACTGAGTTAGAAAAAAATAATTACAAAGTTCAATTAGAAGAATAAAAGATTAGGAACTTCAAAGAAACCAGGGAGGGAAAGGTATAAAGGAAACAGATTCAACAGAAATAAACAAAAGAAAAATTAAAAAAGAAAGAAAAAAAATTTTTTTTAATTTATGTTTTTTCTATTTTTTGTTACATTTTGAGTTCTGTGCTAGATCCTTCCCTCCTAACTCCTCATTAAAAAGGCCAACATTGATATGTATGTGGAACCTTAAAATACTTCCATGTATCAGTTCTTTTCTCTGAAAGTAAAAAGTATCTTCTATTCATAGCTGATTTGAATGTTACTCAGAATAGCTTAGTTATTTGTAGTCGTTTTTTAACAATGTTTTGTCAGTGTATACAACATTTCTTATTTTTGTACATTTCACACTTCATTATTTTCCCATGGTTTTCTAAGATCAACCTACTCATCATTTCTTCAGTAATATTCCATAATAATCATATTCCTCAGCTTGTTCAGGCATTTCCCAATTGACAGACACTCTCTCAAATTCCAATTCTTTGCCTCTACAAAGAAAATTGCTATAAATATTTTAGAACATACAGTTCTCTCCGCCTTTCCCCTGATCACTTTGGGAAACAGACCTAATGATATTGTTAGGTCAAAGGGTGTACACAGTTATATAACTCTTTGGATATAATTCTAAATTGTTCTCTAGAATGGTTGGATCAGTTTATAGTTCCACCAACAATGCATTACTGTCCCAGTTTTTCCATATCCCCTCCAACATTTGTCATTTCCCCCACCATCATTTTAACCAACCTGATAGGTATGAGATGGTACCCCCAGAGTTGCTTTAAATTTATATTTCTCTGATCAAGAGCACTCTTTCATATTACTATTTACAGCCTAGATTTCTTCTTCCAAAAACTACCTGTTCATATATCTTTACCATTTATCAATTGGAGAATGACTCAAATTCTTATCATTTTGACTTCATTTTCTATATATTTGAGATATCCAGTTTTTATGCAAGAAACTGTCTATAAAACATTTTCCCCAATTCTTTGCTTTCCTTCTAACTTTGGCTACATTGGTTTTATTTGCACAAAAACTTTTAAATTTCACATCCCACAATGCTTTCTTTCTGTTTATTCATAAATTTTTCTTCTGTCCATATATCTGATAGGAAATGCATTCTATGCTCTTCTAATTTACTTATAATATCTCCCTTTATGTCTAGGTCATGTATCCATTTTGACCTTATCTTGTTAAATGGTATAATGCATTGATCTATACCTGGTTTCCACAATCCTGCTTTCCAGTTTTCTCAGCATTTTTTTTTAACCAAATAATGAGTTCTTATCCAAAAAACTTAAATCTTTGTATTTATGAAACATAAGCTTAGTGTAATCATTTACTATTATGTATTGTATATCTGCTCTATTCAACTAATCTTCCTTTTATTTCTTAACTAGTATGAGATAGTTTTTGATAATTATCACTTCATAATATAGTTTTAAGAGCTAGCACTGTAAGACCTCCTTCTTTAACTTTTTTTTTTATTAATTCCTTTGATTGATTTGACCTTTTGTTCTACCAAATGAATTTTGTTACTATTTGTTCTGATTCAATAAAATAATTTTTGGTAGTTTAATTAGGATTATACTGAATAAGTAGATTAGGTAAAATTGTCATTTTTATTATATTGGCTTCATCCATGAACAATGAATATTTCTCCAGTTATTTAAATAGGATTTTATTTACATAAAAAGTGTTTTTAATTATATTCATATAGTTTATATAGTTTCTGAGCTCGTCTTGGAAGTTTAGGCATTTTACATTGTCTATAGTTGTTTTAAATAAAATATCTCTCACAATCTCTTCTTGCAGGGCTTTATTGGTGATATTTAGAAATGCTGATGATTTATGTGAGTTTATTTTATATCCTGTTACTTTGCTAACATTATTTCAACTAATTTTTAGTTGAATCTCTAGGATTTTCCAAATATACCATCATATTACATCTGCAAAAGAGATAATTTTATTACCTCATTTTCCATTCTGATTCCTTCAGTATCTTTTTCTTCTCTTATTGCTATTGCTAGAATTTTTAGGACAATATAGAATAATAGTGGTGACAGTGGACATCTTTGTGTCACTCCTGATCTTACTGGAAAGGCTTACAGCTTATCCTCCTTACAGATAATAGCTGCTTGTTGATGGTTACATGCCTCTTATTTTACGAAGAAAAAAAATCCTTTTATACTTTTGTTTTCAAGTGTTTTTAATAGGAATGAATGTTATACTTTATCAAAAGCTTTCTCTGCATTTATTGATATAATCACATGCTTTTTATTGTTTTTGTTATTGATTTCGTCAATTATGTTAATAGTTTCCTTTATATGGAACCATCCCTACATTCCTGGTATAAATTTTACTTGGTCACAATGTATATAATCTTTGTGATATGTTGTTGTACTAATCTATATTTATCCTTGTTTTGTTCCTTCTGGTTTAGATTCAGCATCATATCTGTTTCATAAAAGGAGTTTGGTAGGACTGCTTCGTTGCCTATTATTCCAAATGATTTATTTAATATTAGAATTAGTTTGTCTTTAAATGTTTGGCAGAATTCACCTGAAAATCCATATGGTTTAGATATAAAGAGTGATATAGATCTATTAGATCTATATGAAGGGGGGAAATTCATTACCAAATAAGAGATAAGAGAATATTATGAAATGCAAAACAAATAATTTTGATTGTATTAAATTAAAGCAAAACCAATGCTTAAGATTAGAAGGAAAGCAGAAAACTGGGAAACAATCAGTATCTCTGATAAAGGCCTCATTTCTCAAATATATCAAATTTATAAGCATATAAACCACTTCCCAATTGACAAAGAATATGAACAGGCAGTTTTCAGATGAAGAAATGAAACAGTTTATAGACATATGAAGGGGTGACTTTTGATTAGAGAAATGCAAATTAAAGTAACTCTGAAATACCAACTCACCCCGCTCAGATTGGCTCAAGATGACAAAAAGGAAAATGATAAATGTTGGAGAGGAGAAAATTGGGACACTAACGCACCGATGCTGGAGATGTGAAGTGCTCCAACTATTCTGGAGAACAATTTGAAACTATGCCCAAAGGGCAACCAATCTCTGAATACTCTTTATCTAGCAATTACCACTACTATGTCTGTACCCCAAAGATCAGAAAAAAGGGGAAAGGACCTACATGTGCAAATAAATATTTTTGCAGCAACTCTTTTCATGGTGGTAAAGAATTGAAAATTGGGATTGGGAGATTGGGAAATGACTAAACAAGCTGTGGTATATGAATGTAATGGAATATTATTGTGCAGTGATATATTTTGGACAGATTTCAGAAAAACCTGGCAAGACTTGTATGAATTGATGCAAAGTGAAATCCAAGACAAGTGCTATTAGAAACAATATTCTGAACCTCAAAAGGGGCACAGTGAATGAACAGACCCAAGATAAGTGAATCAGTTTAAACTTTGTAATAGGCTCCTACAGGAGCGTTTGTGGAAACTCCTTATTAGTTTATTCCCACAGTTCACAGGTACCAAAATCAATACTTATACCTTGTAATCCCATCCTAACTCTTCCTCCTCTGAGTTTCCATCGGACGAGACCCTTCGGAAGGCTCATGTCCCCCCTCCCCGTGAACAGTTTGAATGGCTGCCATGTCTTGTGCTCCTTGAATTATTGATGGGTCACAGATCAGGATCTACTCTAGCCTACATGTCTAGTTGATGATTATGGAGCAAGAAAAACTCATTGTGATTCTTTATCGGCAACCCTCAGAATCCTCATCCTTTGTGTTTTGACTTTGTGTTTGAATAATTTTTTGCGTGTGTGACCACAAGCCCTACTGCTGACCAAGTTAGTACAGACCGCTGACTTGACTTCCCTTCCAGTTCCTTATCTGTATAGCCAAGTCAAAGCATCTGTGGAAACTGAGCATTGTTCTCTCACCATTTCTCATAAGTACAAAGAATTCAAGAAGGAAAACGTTATCCACATCCAGATAAAGAATTGATGGACTTGAAATGCAGAGAGGAGCAACTTTTCTTCATTTTTTATTCTTTTTTGTGTTTTTTTCTTCTTTTTTTGATTTGTTTCTTCTCTCACAACTGTAATATGGAAATATATGTTTTACATGATAGCATAAATACAAACTATATCCAATTGTCTATCATCTTTGGGACGAGGCACAGAGGGAGGAAATTTTGAAACTCAAGATCTTGTAAAAGTGAATGCTTGACAATCTTACCATGGAACTGAGCAAAAAACTACCATTAAAAAAGGAAAAGAAAAGAAACTCCAGCTGGTCCTCCCAGTCACGTTTCACTTAAAAACATTTTTTTTGAGTTCCAGAAACCATTGTACACAGCAACAAGAAGATTATGAAATGATCAGCTGTGCTGGACGTAGCTCTTTTAATCAGTGAGGTGATTCGGGGGCCATTTGACCCTGCTAAGATGTCGAGACCTTTCTCCCTGGGTCTTCAGTAGCTGTGACCAGCTGCCATAGCCGACAGTGAAGTCTGCCCCCCAGCAGAGGCTGCTGCCCTGCACGGCCCAGAGCAGGCCAGAGGTCTCAGGGGACTAACGCGAGCCCCCGTCTCCCCAAGTCTCGGAGATGACCCAGGCTGTCTTGCTCTTTTCAGTGGCATTTCTCAGGATCTCCTCTTGGACTTCGGCTCAGATGTTCCATTGCGATATCTTCTGAAGAATCAGCTGGTCCTGATCAACAAGTCGGCAATAGAAGCGCCCTTTTCCTTGGAATTCGATTATTTTGGGGTCACTGAAGAGATGTGGGACAAAAAGCCAAAGCTGTAAGTCTGCCTTCCGCCGCCTTCCACGCTGTGTCCCTAACTCCCCAGCCGAGGCCGTAGGCCTACCTGAGATTCCTACCTGAGATTCCTACCTGAGATTCCTACCTGATTCCTACCTGATTCCTACCTGAGATTCCTACCTGAGATTCCTACCTGAGATTCCTACCTGAGATTCCTACCTGAGATTCCTACCTGAGATTCCTACCTGAGATTCCTACCTGAGATTGCCTGATGCGAATCCAGGGTTGGGGGAGTCTTGAAAGGGCAGAGGAAGGATTTTGTTCCCAGCGTTTTTCTTGGGCTTTGTGGGGTCGGTTTGATGGCCAAGGGTGGGGCGGGCAAGTCTCTTCAGGTGCCCTCATCTTGGTCTTAGCCTCCGGGATGTCCCCTTTGCCTCCTTGACTCCTAATTGGACGTCGTCGCTGACTGGAGAAGGCTCTGGGGGGTGGGGAGGAGACCAGGGGTAGGCCCCATATGCCGACAAGATGCCGCTGATGGGCACGTGACATTGCGGCGCCTTCTGCTTCTGTGCACTTGTTGGACAAGTGGGGAGCACGTGGAGGTCGGGGGGCACCTGGGCAATGGCTGCGTCCAGGATCTACCAGGACCTGGGAGCCGGGCACAGAGACTGGTTAACGAACCTTTAGGAACCCATGAAAAGAGCCTGAAGGGAATGGGCTTCCAAGCAGACAGAGCCTGGGCTGTCAGAACCAAGAGGAAGCCGGGCCACCACCAGGGGCCCATTCTGGGGGCGCCTCTGGGCTTCGTGTGGGCTCGTGGTGGGAAGTGGAGGACACCTCGCTGGGAGCCTAGGAAAGCAAGGGGAGGGCGGGCGGCTGCTCCTGATCCTGGGCCGCCCTGCTTGGGCGGGAGGGGGGCCTGACCCCGGACGCCCTCAGCCGGTGACCGCGCCCTCTCTTCTGCATGTTTGAAGCCCTGATGTGCCCCCTGCTATGAGACACACAGCGAGGACTATGAAGCACCTGGCCAGGAGGGACCTGCTAGGTACGAGTCCCCCCGGGGGTTCCTGGGGAGGGCAGCGCCTTCGGATGGCACACCCAGGGGAGGAGCGCCGGGCAGCTGGTCAGGAAGACCTGTCAGGGCCTGTCACTTCATTCTGTTTGCCTCAGTTTCCTCCTCTGTAAAATAGGAATAATTAGTGTCTCCCTTGCAGTGAGGTCTTATAGTCAAGTGTGTGTAGCACACAGATGGTGCCTCCTGCTAAGAGTGGGTAAGCTCCAGGCCCAGCCCCGGTTGTGGGCCAGCTCCGAGAGGAAGGGGCTCTGCAGGGCTCCCCCCAGCCAGTGCCAGGACAAGAGCCCCATGGAGCACCAGCAGTGGGCAGGGAGCCCCGAGCGCCAGCCTGGCATCCGGCTCCCCAGCAGCTGGGCATGAGGGAACGGGAGTCCTGGCAGGAGGGGGGCATGAGAGGCTCGCCCCCCAGAGCTACCTGTGGCCGCTGGCGCGGGCGCAGCCGGGGCGTGGGCTTGGGGCGGCTTCTGGGAAACAGTCCTGGGCCACTGACCGCGCCGGGGCTCGGTGGGCCCTCCTGGGAGCTCCTGCTGCTTTTTCCCAGGAAAGCCCCCGCGTCTTCCCTCTCCCCTGCTCTGTCCTAGACTCCATAGACACTCTCTTGTCCCATGGGAAAGGCGCCGCCTTCTTTCCCCACACCTCCCGAGGGACGCTGGGGGCCTTCCAGAAGCTGACCATTGACATCGCGGCCTGCAGCAACATGTGGGGAGACTACTACGACTGGCTCATCTGCAAGGTAGGGGGCGCCGGGGTCCCGCAGCCCGGGAGCCCGAGGGCGTGGGGGTGGTCCCCGGGGACCCCCGTGGCAGAAGAGGAAAGGGAGGGAGGTCTCCCGGCAAGGGACGCGGAGGAGAGAAGGCGGGGATGGCTGGGGAAGTCGGAGCTGGGACGCAGAAGGCCGCCACCCACGGGCCCCCCGCCTGGGAGTGCGGGCCCAGGGCTTCCGGCTCCCCTCCTTAAAGAAAAGGGGCTTTTTCTTCCACGTTTGAATTCCCCCAACTCCCCTGAGGAGGCAAGAAAACCCTGAGCTGCGACAAGCGCCTGACCAGGGGAGCACCGGCAGTGGGCCCTCCCTCGGGGGAAGGAGCCACGGGGCTCGGAGCCGGCTCCTTGGGAGTCTCGGGGCCCGTGCTGGGCCGGGGCTCCCTCAGAGGTGCACGGAGTGGACTGGGACCCTCGTGCATTAAACAATTGGTGACCATCGTAAAAGTGGCCGGGCTGGGGCTGGGCCCTGGAGGAGGCGAGACGGCGGCAGTGGGTTGGGGAGCACCAGCAGACTGGGGAGCGCCAACGGACTGAGGAGTGCCAGCGGGCTGGGGAGCACCAGGGGGCTGGGGAGCACCAATGGACTGAGGAGCGCCAGCGGGTTGGGAAGCACCAATGGACTGAGGAGCGCCAGCGGGCTGGGGAGCACCAGACTCCCGGAATCGCTTTGTGGAAACGCCAGGGCAGAACTGGCCCGGAAGCACCAAGGGAGGCGCCGCAGGGCCAGCCTCCGGCCTAGGAGCCCCGCTGGCTTCTGCAGGGGCTGCTCGGGCTGGGCCTGCTCCCTCCCCAGAGGGCTGGGAGGACCGCGGCCTGGCGGTTCTGTTCTGCTTTCTAGAGGAATCGCTGCGGGTCCCTCCTGGCCCAAGGGCGTCCGAGCCGCGGGTACTCCCGGAGGGAGGTGGCCCAGGCTCCGCCCTCCTGAGCCGCCCACCTCTGGGCCTGAGGCGTCACCGGGTCCCTCGATGGCAAAGTCGGCCGTCGGGAGCCTCTCCAGCCTGCGGGACGGGGGCAGCGCCCGTTGGTCGTTGCAGGGCCCGAGGCCGGAGCGCAGAACCGGAGCCTTCTCACCCTGGGCCGCTGGCCCTCCCTCCGCCCCCTTGGCCATGGGGCCCAGAACTGAGGAGGCAGGGCCGGGGGCTCCTGCAGGGCTCCCTGCCTTGGTCCTCCCTGTTCCCCGAAGCTGGCGCGTCCCTGCCCAGACCCGAGCCCCCGTCTCTTCATCTGTCTCCCCAGCCTGCCTTGGGTGGAAGGAGCTTCCCTGTAGGGACCAGGTTTCAGGCTGGTGAACGCGCAGCCCTCCCTGCCAGCGCCAGGTGCTCTTGGAGAACCACGGGTGGCGGAGGTTCTAATCTGGCCTCAGGCTCTCCCTAGCTAAGTCACCTCATGCTGCTTGCCTCAGTTTCCTCCTCTGTAAAATGAGCTGGAGAAAGAACCGAGGCCTCCGGGATCTGCCCAGAAAAGCTCAGGGGGACGACCGACCGCAGGAGCAGCAGCTCGATCACCTTGGCCGGCTCTTGGACCGATCTCCAGACCCAGAGCCTCTCCTGGTGCTGACCCTCCCCGGGCTCACTCGCTTACGGTCATCGGAGCGCTGCAAGATGAGGTGACCAAGGATCCCATGAGACGAGGCCGGCCACCCCCTCCCCAGTGACTCTGCCTCCTCCCCCGGGGTCCAGGGATCACCGAGAGCCCCGGCCGCCCCCTCCCTGGTGACTGGCTCCTCCACCTGAGGATAACTGAGGGGCCGCAGTAGCATCTTGGGGAACAAAGGACTAGAAACAAAACCGTCGCCCTCGGGATGGACAAGGGGCAGGTGGATGCTGAGGGAAGGAGGCAGAGCAAGAGCCTCGAACCCAGGGGACGGATGGACACCCGAAGGCCCCGTTCTGGCCTGGCCTGGGCGGCGATGCCCTCGGAGCGCTCCCCGAGGCCCTGGGCGGAAGGACGGCTGCTTCCAGGGGTGCGGAGGGAGGAGAGATGGGGGGCTTCCCCTGGCTCATTGTCATCAGAGATACTAATAAAAAGGCAGAAAAGCGAATCGGCTCATTTCCTTCCTTGGGGTGAGGGGTGCGCCGTGGAAGATAGTGCCCCATCCCCTCGTCGGCCCAGGCTGGGCCAAATCGATCGTGCCCATGGGCACCTGCCAGGCAGAGGAGCCCGGCGAGAGCTGGTGCTTCTGCAGCCTTTGTTCTTGTTTAAGAGCTAGGGGAGAAATGGCAGCGAGCATCCAATGGGGCTTTGGGAAGTGGGCAGGTGGTCACTGAGGGTCCCGCCCACAGCCCGGGCCAAGGCCGGGCAGGTGCAGAGGAGCAGCGGCTGGCCAGCACGGCCTGAGCCAAGGGGAGGCCGGGATGAGTCCCACGTTCCAGGCCCATCTGGCAGTCCAAGGGTCTGGTCTGGGGGAGGCGAGGGGAGAGCAGGCAGGAGGGAGGAGTCTGAACACAGCCTGCGTCCCTAGGTGGGAGACCTGCCGCCAACCACGATCCAAGTGCACATGGGTGTGGTGGGCTGCCCCATCACGCTGTTCCGGACCAGCCGCCTGGCTGATGAGCCTCCCCAGGACCAGGTCATCAGGTATGGGGGGAGGAGGAGGGGGAGGGGGAGCCCCCCAGAACCAGGTCATCAGGTATGGGGGGAGGGGAACCTCGAGGTCCCCCAGAGCCCCTCGCTGTGGTTCCCCAGGCCAGCCCTGAGCAGCGGCTGATCCAGGGGCTCTCTGCTCCCTCCGCAGGTTTGGCACTCAGATCTCTGGAGGAGACACCGTCTCCCGCACTCTCCGCCTGAATAACACCAGTCCTTATGGTAAGACTTTCTGTGAGTCAATCAACAAACACTTCCAGAGAAGGGAGTACCCTGTGCTGGCGGCCGTGGGGGAGACCAAGCTGTCTAAGCCGGGGTCTCTGCTCTTGGGGAGCTTGTAGAGCAGAGAGAGAAAAGACACTCAGTGATTGGGGAATGGGAGGGGCTGCGCTGGGAGGGGAGGGCGCTCGGGCGCAGGGGAGCGGGCGGTGCCAGGCGGGGGCCCACTCTGGGTACATGTGGGCACATGAGCGTGCACGAGCAATGGCCAAGGAGAGCCTGCTCCACTGGTAGGCACGGCCTGATCACCCCTCATGGTCCATTCAGGGAAGAGAAGCTTGAATGGCCTGTCCAGCCCCCAGAGCCAGGTCCCCCAAAGCCAGGGCCCCCCAGAGCCAGCCCAGGGGTCTGCTTTCTCGCCGTGTGCCTTCACCGAGGCCAGCTGGGCCCTCAGAGGCCCTTTCTGAAGCCAGGTCCCACAGAGCTGGGGCTCTGCCCGCTGCTGGCTTTTCCTTGGCGGCTGTCCCTGCCTGTCTTGGGCAGGCGTCCCTCTGCGTCTGTGTCCCCGCCAAGCCCCCTGGCCCTCCTTTCTGGCCCGTTTGGTGCCGGGGAGACCTTTACTTTGAGATCAGAACCCTTCTTGGCCAGTGATGGAGCCTGGGGAGGGGAAGCAGGAGACTGTGGGAGGGATCTGGAGCCCCAGTACAAGGGGCCCCCTTTGCAGGGCCAGCCTGCTGGAGGGCCTCGGGAAGAACCCTGGCTAAGGGTCAGCCGCTGCCCCGAGGGGCACCTCCCTCCCCACCATCTCCCCGGGAGTTTGGGGGACGATTGGTCCTGGGAAAGACCCCAGATGCTGCCTCAGGTTCAGTGCCGGTGCGGCTCCCACGTAAGCTACACTGGGCTCTGTTAAAGATTCAGGTCTTTGGGGTTACCCAGATTCCCCCACGGGGTCCCCGTTCCCTTCAGGCAGCTCCCCCCGCACTAGGCCCGTGGGCCCATTCCCTGGGGCCCTGGGCATTTTCTTGGGGTCCCCTCTGCCCGTGACCACCTCCCCCTCTCCTCCCCCTCCCCCGCAGACATCAGGCTCGACTGGGAGATCTACCAGCCGGAGGCCAACGAGGACAAGCTGGTGGACTTCCTGGCGGTGTACGGGAAGGCCTTCCCCCTGAAGGACGACGCCGGCGTGGACCTGGACGCCAAGGAAGAGCCCCAGAGCGAAGCCTCCTTTGCGTCCTCGCGCCAGTCCTCCGTGTCCCTGGGCAGCTTGGCCAGCCCCGAAGCCGTGAGTGTCTGCCCCGGGCCGGGAGCCCCCGGAGCCCGCTGGGGGCCTGTGGGGCCGAGGTCTGGGGAGCACAGTGTGGGCGTGGTGCTCCGGGAGGAGGGCGGGGAGGCCGCCCGCAGGGTCAGTGTGGGGCCCAGCCCAGGAGATCCCTCGGGACGTCCAGGCCACAGCGGGGGCGGGGGATGGGAAGGGGGGGTCTGAGGCCTTGGAGAGGGACAGGCCGTGGGTGGGAGGGGGGCGAGCCATGGCCCGGGTCTGCCCAGCCCCCTCCCAGGGCTCCCCGGCTGCCCAGAGGGGGCGGCGTCCCCGCCACTGCGGCCCCGGGAGGCCGGACCCCCGGCCTCAGAGCCGTTTGTTTTTAAGCCAAATGGGACCCGAAGTGAGAGTGAGGAGGAGCCCTTGGTGCTCACGCCTGAGGGGAAACCCAGGGTCATCTCCATGGTCCTGCGGACCCACGACGGCGTCCTCTCCGAGGAGCCCTACTCCATCGTTCCCAAGCAGCTGGTGAGTGGCCCGGGGAGCCCCCGCCGGCTCCTCCCTCCCCCTCCGGGCCCCTGCCTCTCTCTGCTCATAGTCCCTCGGCCCTTGGATCGCCCGTCCCCGTGTCCCCCCCCCCCCCCGGCTCCCCCGGCAACGCTCGGCCATGATGGCGGAGAAAGCCGACTCCGGGGGCCCCTGGGGGGCGTCGCTGAGGGTCCCCTTCTCGGGCCTCGTTCGTGAAGCCGTGTCGCGGGGCAGGTGGTCCCGGCCGCCGGGAGCAACTTCATCCACATCTCCTTCACGCCCGGGGTCCTGCCGGGGTCCGTCAGCAAGATGGTTTGTGACTACTACGCCCTGGGCTTCATGAGCCTGGACAGCAAGGTGAGCCTCAGGTCCCAGGGGGCCACAAGCCCAGGCTCCCGGCGGGGGGGGCCGCCGTCCCCCCCCCGCCGGGCCTGAGCCGCCTCTCTGGGCGGGGGCAGGTCGCTCAGGAGATCCCGGGCAGGGTGAAACGGGCCCAGAACTTCGACGCCGAGCTCTTCCGACTGGACCTCCGGGGCCTCGTGCGGCCGGCCTGGTGAGGGTCCTCCCGCCCCATCCCTCCCCTCCCCGAGGACGTCGGCCCCCCAGCCCCGCCAGGGACGGTGACCCCTGTCCTCCCGCCTTTGGGGCAGGCTGAGCATCGAGCAGGACTATGATGGAGGAATGACCTTCCGCCTGCAGGCCAGTGACCTCATCCCGACCAACCCGCTCCTGGGGGTGAGTGGGGGCTGGGTCAGGGGGCCGGGGTCGGGATGGGGGGGCTGGGCCAGGGGGCTGGGGCTGAGGGGGGGGCTGGGTGGGTCCGGGCCAGCTCCCCCAGCGCCCGGCCCCCCGGCCGCCCCTCCAGGTGCACACCGAGATAGTGACCACCCACCGCCTGAAGCTCAACAACTTCTCGGACGTGGCCCACTGCTTTGGGCTCCTGGTGGCCCCCCCGTTCTCCGTGACGGGGATCAACCCCGAATACAACCGCCAGGGCTGGGAGGGGGAGGAGGAGGAGGAGGACGAGCTGGCCGGGGATCGGTTCGTGCTGAACCCCCTGCAGAACATGCTGGTAGGCCGAGGGCTCGCGGGGAGGGGGCGCTGGGGGCCCCCACGTGTGGGGGAGGTTTCTGGGCCCTCCTGCCTCCTCCCCTCCCCCTGACCACCCCTCCTCTCATGCCTCCGGACTCTGTCCTTGTGCCTCAGTTTCCCCGGATTCATTTGTCCCCTTGGGATGCGCCCCGACCTTTCTCATGGTCTCCTCCTTGTGGCCTCCCCTTCTCCTTGTCTCCTGGACACCCCAAACTGGAGGACCCCAAAAACCAGCCACGGGACCAGGCCCAGCAGCACTGGGGCCCCTTTCTGGGCGCCCACTTTTGCCCTGGGCTCAAACCCTCCGTACTGTCCGGTCCGTTGCCATCTTCCCAAGTCTGCACCCCCTTCATCATCGCCCCTCTCGGAGCTGCCCCCATCCCCCCTCACGCCCCCCCCCCCCGCGGCTCCCACACAGGCTCCGGGCCCGGCCCCCCTCACAAACCTTTGGTCTCGTCCCCGCCTTTTGTGGCCCCTTGGGACCAACGCGCGGCCAGGGCAGCCGGATCCCGCCCAGAGCCCCCTTCTTGTCGCACAGAGGGCTGAGGGGTCCCGGGGGCACAGAGTCCGTGGCTGTGGGAAATGGCGGCCGGGGAAGGCTCTGGAGCCAGGTCCACTTCCTGAAAGGCTCCATCTGCCCCCCCATTTCTGACCCCGGACCTGGCGCCTCCTGGGCCTCGGCCAGCACCTTTCTTGGGGGGGGGGGGGGTGGCCCAGGAGGAACCTTCTCCCAGAGGGCCAGGACCCGGCAGGGGTGAAGCCCCCAGAGCACCGAGCCCTCAGGGTGGGGGGCCCCGCGCTGACCCCCGTGTCCTGCAGATCGAGGTGTCCTTCACCCTGTCCCTGGAGCTGCTGACCTATCAGAAGCTGCCCTCGGACCAGATGCTGCCAGGGGTGAAGATCCTGCAGGAGCGGGACGGGGCCCGGAGGATGGAGTTCACCCAGGACCTGGTGCTGGAGTACAGCAACGGGACCGTGCAGGCGAGTGGAGGCGGGGAGGGGGGATTCCGGGGCCGCTTCCCCAGAACTCGGCCCGCGGTGTCTCTCAGGCACCGGCTCTGGGCGGGGCCTCGGCCTGGGGAGGGGAGCCCAGAGACCCCGGGAAGCTGGGGCAGAGGTGGGGGGGAATGGGACAGGGGAGGGGGACAGAGGGGCGTACACGGGGCCTGGGGAGGGGGGCTGGGGTGGGCATGGAAGCAGCAGGGGCTGAGTTCGAATCGCCCCCAAAACCAGCCCGAGCACAAGTCACTTAACTCTGAGCCCTGTTCAGTCTCCTGCCATAAGCTGGGAACAGCGATGGCGCGGCCGCTCCGGGCGGTTTGTGGAGCAGCTGAGACAAGAGCTCGACCCAACGCCCGGCCAAACTTCTCTCAGTGCCGATCGCCTCTAACCAACACGGGGTCCCCCCCTTCCCCGCCAGCACGGGGTCCCCCCCTTCCCCGCCAGCACGGGGTCCCCCCCTTCCCCGCCAGCACGGGGTCCCCGCCTTCCCCGCCAGCATGGGGTCCCCCCTTCCCCGCCAGCACGGCGTCCCCCCCTTCCCCGCCAGCGCGGGGTTCCTCCCTTTCCCCTGTGTTGACCAGAGCTCCCGAGTCCTTGCGAGGACTTGTTTTACAAATCTTCGCCCTGGTCCTGCTCCCTTCTGTGCATCATTAGTTCTTCCGGCTCTTCTCAGACTCCCTCCTCCTTTCTCCGGCACAGCAGTGCTCCCCACATCCCTGGACCGCGGCTTGCTCGGCCCTCCCTCGGCTTCCGGTTCTCGGCCATCCCAAAGAGAGCGGTTCCTTTTCCTTTTTCAAACTCCTTGGGACGCAGACCCAGCAAGGGTGTTGTGGGTCCAAGGGCGCACCCTTTTGCAGCCCTTGGGGCAAGTTCCAGATGCTCTTGGGAAAGGCTGGACCGTTCACAGCCCCACCAAGGATGCGTCCCAGCATCCCCACATCCTTCCAGAACTCGTCCTTTTTCCTTTCTGTCGGGTTAGGCAGTCTGCCGGATACTCCAGTCTCAAAGTACTGGTGATTTGGAGCAGTTTTTCATGACTCTTGACAGCTTGGATTCTGTTCCTGAAAACCCATGTACCGGCTGGGGACGGCTCTTGTTCTTGCAAGTTTGGTTCGGTTCCCTCAGTTTTACAAATGAGACACTGAGTAGAGAAATTGAGTCCGAAGATTTCCCCTCCCCCCAGTCTCCGCCGGTTCTTCTCATTTTAGTTGAACTGTTTCTCTGAAAACTTCCCAGTCTGAGGTAATGAACGGTTCTGTTCGCTGTGTTCCTCTGTATCTTGGCTGCTCGTGAGCTCTTCCTCTAACCACAGATGCGACAGGTAATTCCTTCATCGCTCCTCTGCTGTTCAAGCTGTGGCCCTTTCTGACCAAGGCGGCGCCCGTTGGAGCTTCTCTTGGGATGGAATATGAGCTGTGCCGCTCGCCACCCGCTTTCCTCTAGACCGCTTGCCCATCTGCTCCCATTTTATCAGATACCCAGTTCTTCCTGTTGGGATTTACGGGGGGTGTCCCCAGAATGTTGGGGGTCCTGACTGGTGTCACAAGATACTGCAAAAGAATCTGCAGGCCCAGACCCATCTCCAAGTCAAAGCGCAAAGGTAACTGTACCACAAGTACGGTGGGAGAAGTTAGCAAAGAGCCTGTCGGTGAGATCCCGATTTCATGGCTTAGAAGTGGAGTTGAGGGGTAGTCTGGTTCTGACTTTGTGCAAGGGGCAGCCCCCATAATTCTCTGGGCAGAGCTCCTGGGGAACCTGTTTTTTTTTTTTTTAATAACTTTTTATTGACAGAACCCATGCCAGGGTAATTTTTTACAGCATTATCCCTTGCGCTCACTTCTGTTCCGATTTTTCCCCTCCCTCCCTCCACCCCCTCCCCCAGATGGCAAGCAGTCCTTTACATGTTAAATAGGTTACAGCATATCCTAGATACAATATATGTGTGCAGAACCGAACAGTTCTCTTGTTGCACAGGGAGAATTGGTTTCAGAAGGTAGAAATAACCCAACAAGAAAAACAAAAATGCAAGCAGTTTCTATTCATTCCAGGGAACCTGTTTTTAGGCCCAAGGCATCGCTAGGTCACTTGGCGAGCACCCAGCTCTGTTCTGGGCCTGTGCTAACTTGAAGCACCGCGTTACTGTCGCTCATTAGACTCCGAAGCCTTGTTATCTCTGATCCCCAGGTTGTGGAATTTATGGGCTCCGTATCTTGCTCAGAGAGAGTAACCTGGGGCAGGCCAGCCCGAGGAGGAATACATCCCCTCCAATCACATCACTCCCCCAACACCTGGGGTCTTGGGGCACCTGTTGCCTTTGTGTATCTTGCACTTGATCTGTTCCATTTCTTATCCAGTTCTGGACTGTTTTAATGATTAGAGCTTTGTAGTATAGTTGGAGATCTGGTACTGCTAGGTCCCTTCCCAGCCTCCTCATTTAAAATTCGATTTATATTCTTGACTATTTGTTTCTCCAAATGGATTTTTAAAACATTTTTTTCTAGCTACGTTATTTAGACCCCTTATTTATCCAAAGAGTGTTTTCTAATTGTGCTACTATAGTTCCTCTGCATGTCTTGGCAGGGAACCTCTCAAATATTTTGTTATTGGGAATTGCTTTCATTGAATTTCTCGATTTCTTCCTCCGGGATTTTGTTAGTATCATGCATATAAATGCCAGTGATTTGTATGGGTTTATTTTCTATCCTTTGGCAAAGTTGTCGTTTCATTTAGTTTTTTATTGGATTCGAGGAATTTCTAAGTAAAACGTCAAGATCATCTTCAAAAGTTGAATTTTGTTTTCGCTTTGCGTTGCTTATTCTTTCAAAGTTTTTTCTTATGGACATAATTATCATTTCTAGCACTATGTTGAATACTACTGGACATCCTTGCTTTCCCCCAATCTTATTGGGAAGAGCGCTAGGTTATCCACATTGTCTATGATGCTGGATCTTGGTTTCAGGTAGTTACTAATTACCATGTTAGGAAAAGCTCCATTTTCCCCCTAGGATTGCTAGTGTTTTGGTTTGGTTTTGAACAGGAATGGCCAGTACATCTTGCCAGAATCTTTTTCTGTGTTTTAGGATTTAATTGATTTTTATTTTGCGTGTTATTAAGGTAGTCGGTTATGTTTATACTTTTTAAATTGAACCAGACCTGCATTCCTGGATAAGTACAGCCTGATCAGATTGGCACTGTAGTCTCCTTTACAATAATTTAAGATTTTTGAATAAATAAAAAAAAATTTTTTCCTTCTTTGATTTGATTCTTCCTGGTTTAGTTACCAAGAATACGTTTGTGTTCCAACATGTTATTTGGTGACTTCTCCTTTTCCTATTTTTTCAAACAGTATAAATAGCCTTGGATTATTCTTTAAATTTAGTTTGATAGCATTTGCTTATAAATCCATCTGGTCCTGGCATGTTTTCTTTGGGAATAAATTTATTGATGATTCTGTTCTTTTTTGAAGATAGGGCTATTTAAGCCTTACAATTGGTGATGTATTAACCTGTACAATTTGTTTTTGTAAATACTCAACCATTTCATTTAGATTTTTTGTAAATACTCAACCATTTCATTTAGATTTTGTTTTTTTGGCATATATATGTAAATATTTCTATATAATTAGATAGTTCTTTAAACACTCATTCACCTCTTTAGTTTTGCTATTGCTCATTTGGCTTTCGTAAGTTTTTAAAAAGTTAGATAATGGCTTGTCTTGTTTGGTGGTTTTGCTTTGAAAGAAAAAACAAACAGTTCCTGATTTCATTTATAATTCAAAGGTTTGTTTTTGTTTCCAACCTTAATATTTTCTTTGATTTGTATAATTTCTATTTTGATATTTCATCGGGGGATTCATGTGTTCTCTCCACTTTTTGGTTGCAGGCCCAATTTGTTGGTCTGTTCATTTCCTCTTTTTTACTGATAAAAAGTGTCAGTGGCGCAAGTTTTCCCTAAGTCCGACCTTTGTCAACATCCCCAAAGTCCACCTGTTGTCATCGCCATTATCTTCGGGGACATCTTGGTTTTTGCCTGGTCTTTGGCCCACACATTTTTAGGAGTAATTTCCAATGACTTTCCGTTGTTGGTTCAGAGCCTCCTTATGGACAAACCCGAAGCCCGATCATGGCTGGGGGGTATTGGACTCCGGCCTCCTTCTGTGTGTGAATAGGGTTTTCCAGCACGGACCCTCTGGAGTCACCTGAGGTCACTGCCCTGACGAGAAGAGCCAAGTCAGGCGGCTGACCACGACCCGGCGCCGCCCTCGCTGGGCTCGATGCCTCCCTGCTTCCGCCCCCTCGCTTTGCCCCAGTTCGGGCAGAGTCTTTCCGGGGCTCGTTTCCGAGGGCCCGCTGGCGTCCCAACCCTCTCAGACACCACGGCTTGTTCAGCCGCTCCCCAGGTGATGGGCAGTGCCCAAAGGAGCTGCCCAATTGTGGTCCCTGTGGGTCCTTTCAGGGGTCCCTTTGGGACACAGAGCTGGTGCGGGGGGTGCTGGGTACCCAGAGTTTGACCGACTTTGTTCCAAACTGCTCTCCAGAACGGTGGGCTCAGGTCACAACTCTACCAACAACGTATCGGTGTCCCAGTTATTGGGCTGGAGCTTGGCGAGCAAGATCGGTGAGGGAGGAGAGGCCGAGACAGAGCTGAGCTGGCTCCCGGAGGAGGGCGCCGGGCCAGCAGCGGGAGCCCGGGAGAATCCACGCCAGGGTTCAGGCTCACAGGGCGGAGGGGGTGGGGTGGGGGCTGTCAGCCTTTATCAGAGGTCAGAGCTCAGGCCCCTGGGGCACGTATGCGGAAGCCCCCTGGGGGTCTGGGGGGGAAGGGGCTGGGAGATGGCTAAGGATCAGATGGCCCTCAGGCAGAGGTGACCGAGAGATGGGGTCCCAGGGAGAGCCGGGAGTGCTGAGGGAGCCTCGGCCAGCTCGGGAGGTGCACGTGGCCCGAAGACAGTAGATGCTGACTCTGGGCAAATGGGTGAAGTGACCTGGTCATGCGGCTGAGAGGGCATTGCCGGGAGGTAGGAGGCCCAGAGGCTGCTTCCAGCACAGTCCAGAGCAGGGGAAGACCCAAGAGGAGGGGAGCTGGGGCTCCGCCCTGCCCCGGCTCACACCCTCCCCGCCCGCAGGTGGTGCCCCTCCTGGCCATCGTGACCATCCCGTCCCTGCAGCTCTCCACCAGCTGGGTGGACTTTGGGATCTGCGTGGTGAGCGAGACGCACACGCGAGAGATCGATCTCCTGAACCTGAGCGCCTGCAGGAGCTACTGGCTGGCCCTGATAGGTGCTGGGGGGGAGGGGGTCGTGGGGGGAGGGGTAAGCAGGGCCCGGGGACCCTCCAATCCCTCCTTTGTTTCCCCGGAACCGCAGACCAGCAGGAGCGGCACAAGGGCGTCTTCTACGTCTACCCAACCAGCGGGGTGCTGGAGGCTCGGAAGGTCAACTACCCTCCGACCTCCATGAGCTTGTACATCCACTTCACTCCCAGGTACCCGGGCTCTCGCGGGGGCGGGGTTGGGGGGAGGCTGGGACAGTTCTCCCAGGGGCGGGGCCTGCCCTCCCGCCCCCGGTGACCGCCAGCCCCTCCCGCAGTGACAACACTGAGTTCGAGGCCATGGTGATGGTGGACGGCATCCTGGGGGAGGCCTGCCTGCTGCACGTGTACGGACAGGGCTCCTACGACGAGAAGTACTAGCTGCGGGCGCCCCCCCCCCCCCCAGTCTGTGAGCAGCGCGTTACTAATAAAGCTGATTGCCTTGCCGGCCTCCTCCTCTGTGGGGGGCTGGGGGCCCTAGTGCCCGGCTGAGGCCGGTGACCCCATTTTACAGATGAGGATGCTGAGGCCGGCGCTAGGGCGGCAGAGGCCGCCAGATCTGAGCTTGGCTCCCGCCCCTGCTCCTTTTCCCTCCTCCCACCCAACCCCAAAAGCAGAGACCGAGAAGCGGGTCGGGGCGCGCCATCTTTATTGTTTGGAGAAAATAGACCCCGGGGCCGGCGCGCCCCAACACCTGCCCGGCCGCCACCCCTGGCCACCAGGGGGAGCGCGCCCGGCCCCCGATGGGCTCCGAGTGCGAGGGAACACCGGAGAAGGCACAGAGTCAGGGGCGGGGCCGGCGCTCTGCTCCCGGCCAGGGCGGGCAGCCCGAGGGGGGCTTGGCTCCGCCTCCTGCCCGGCCCCGCCTCTCAGGCGGCCCCCAAGAGCGGCGCTCAGGGCCCTGGGTACTCGAAGACCGCAGCCGCTCCCATGCCCGTCCCGATGCACATGGAGACCACGCCATAGGCCCTGCGGGGGGGAGCGGAGAGGGGTGGGGCTGAGGCCGGGCTGGGGGCCCCCACCCGCCCCGACCGCCCTGGGGGTGCCCCTGCCCGGCCCGGGGTCGGGAAGGGGGGAACGCGCTCTCACCTCTTCCCCCTGCGCTTCAGCTCATTGAGCAGCGTGATGACCTGGCGGGTCCCCGTGCAGCCCAGCGGGTGCCCCAAGGCGATGGCGCCCCCCAGGGGATTCACCTTCTCGGGAGGGATCCCCAGCTTCTCCACACAGTATGCAGCCTAGAGGGGCGAGGAGGGCAGGCTCAGGGCCCCCCGCCCCCAAGGTGCCTTCTTTACACCCCAGGGTCGGAGTTACACCCCAAGTTGGGGAGGAGGGTCTTTGAAAGGGCAAGGTCAAGGCTGAGGGGGCTCATTCATAAGTAGACCGGACACACAGCTGGTGCTTCCGGATGCTGACAGAGGGGGCTCCCTCCCCTCGGAGGCAGGCACCAGGCCCCGCTCTCCCCTCCCCACACACACACTTTAGAAACAGTGGAGACTCCCATGAGTGTCCCTGGACCCGAAGCCTGGGCATGAGGGGCGGGGGGAGGCCCCGGGCTCACCTGGCTGGCAAAGGCCTCGTTGATCTCAAAGACGTCCACGTCGTCCACGGTTAGCCCTGCGGGAGGGAGCCGGGAGAGGCCCGGGAGAAAGTGTCAGCCAGTCCGCAAGCCCAGCCCCTCCCTGGGCAGCCTCTGCTCCATCCACACCGCCTCCTTCCTCCTAAGCTCCCCGAAGGCTCTGTGGGCACAGCTGGGCCGGGGGCGAAGCCGTCTGCTCACCTGATTTCTGCAGTGCCGCGGGGATGGCGTAGGCAGGCCCGATGCCCATGATGTCAGGGGGCACTCCCACCACCGCGTAGGACCTCAGGATGCCCAGGATGGGGAGGCCCAGCTGCTCCGCCCTGGCCCTGCGAGCCAGCAGGATGGCCGCGGCCCCGTCGCTCACCTGGCTGGAGTTTCCTGGGGGAGACAGGGCTGGTGAGGAGGGCACGGCGCGAGGAGACCTGGGCACTGCCCGGTGCCCGTGGGCCCGTGCTCACCAGCAGTAGTGGAGCCATCTTTCCTGAAGGCTGGCTTCAGCTTGGCCAGGCCTTCCAGCGTGGTGCCGGTGCGGATGCCCTCGTCCTGGGCCACGGTGACGGGCTTCTCGCTGCCCTTGTCATCCTGGATGGTGGTCGTCACGGGCACGATCTCGGCCCGAAAACAGCCCTGGCTCTGGGCCCTGGCCGCCCTGTTGGCTCCAAGGAAACGAAGCTATGACCGGCGGAGGCCGGGAGTTGCCCTCGAGACCACTAATGTCCCAGCAGCTTCAGGGCTGCCCCCCCCCCATGCCCTCGAGGCAGGAGCTTCCATGGCTCCTGGGGATCAGGCAGGACCGACCCCGGGGCCAGGCACTGAGGCCGGGCTCCAAAGACGGGATGGACAAAGGCCAGCCGGGCAGGGCCCCCACAGCTGAGCTGGGAAGGGGAGGGACCAGGGGCGTCCCCCCCACTTCTTGAGGCCTCCAGTGTCCGCCTCCGCTCTGGCGTCTCTCCCCTGCCCCCCGACCTTGGCGACTATGGCGAGGACATCGGCCCATCTCGGGCTTTGGTTCCTGGCCCCGGGTCTGCGGCGCTTTGCCCCGACCCATCTCCCGGGGTTCCCCCGAATCCGCCCAGGCCCCCCTGCCCCCAGCGCCCCCCACTCACTTCTTCTGGGAAGCCAGAGCGAAGGCATCCTGCTTCTCCCGGGAGATGCCAAATCTCTCAGCCACGTTCTCCGACGTGATCCTGGGGCGCCAACGAAGGCACAGGGTCAAGCTGAGGAAGGAGGGGGAGCCCAGGGGGGGCCCTTCCCCTGAGCCGCCCCTCCTCCCAAGGCCGAGACAAACCCAGGCTTTCTTCAGGAACCTTCCGGCCGGCCACAAACAGAGGGTCCTGGGCCCCTGCGCAGGGGCCGCTCTACTCCTCGGAGCTCTCGGGTTGCTCACGGGCGCCCCCCCCCCGGGGCCTCTCTGCCCCGCCTGCTTGGCTGCTCCCCCCTTCCTCACGCCCCCCCCCTCCCCCATGCTGAGCCTCCAGGCCGGACAGAGGCAGAGACGGGCCCTCTGCCCCCTGACCCCAGCACGGGGAGAGCCAGCAGCACTCACCCCATTGGGATCAGACAGTCTCGGGCCTTCGTGTTATCCACCAGGCGGGAGGTGATGTTGCCGGGGTTCCCTCGGTCAGCCAGGGACATGGACTCCACCCTGAGCGGGAAGAGAGGCCTCAGCCGGGGGCTCCTGGGGGGGAGGGGGGGCACCTCGAGGGGCAGGACCCGGCCCAGAGGGGAGGAGAGTTACAGCTCCAGCTCCCCCCTCGGTGGCCCTGGAGAAGCCACTTCATTGCTCCAAAGCCATAAACGGGACCGGGCAGAGCCGGCCCTCCCCCCCCCCAAGTGCCTGGGCCGAGGCTTCCACCTCCCACCAGCCTCTCCCCGTTCCATGCCCGCCTCAGGCCTTGAGGCCATGGGGGAAGGCTTGCCAGGAGCTTCCCCTGGAAGAAGGGGGGCATCTCGGCCATCCCCAAACCCAGGAGGGCGGCTGAGGTGGGGAAGGGGCGACAAGGCCCAGAGACAGCCGGGAGAACAGGAGGGCCGGCTCGGGAGCCAGAGACCCGGGGACAGAAAGCTCCGAGCCAGGCCCGAGGTCCGGGGGGCCCTCTGCCCTCCAGCGGGCCCTTCTGCCGGGACTGCCCTTCCCCTGGAGGGGAACGGGCCGGAGGAGTCTGAGAGGAGCCGGGGCAGCCTCGGTCACTCCCTGGGCTCCTCTTCCTCCAGTCCAGGCCTGGGACAGAAAAGGGCACAAACAGCCCAGCGAGGCAGGGGCAGGGCCAGAACCTGGGGCACGAGACCCCGGGGCTGTGCCTGGGAGGAAAAGTCCCACCAGCAGCGGGAGGGCCCCGGGGAGAGGGCGAGTCCCGGCCCCTGCCCCAGCGCGGCCCCTGCCCCGGAGCCCCCGCGGCCCGTCCGAAGGCTCGCTTGGAGAGGCGACTTACCCACAGGCCAAGCCGATGTCGTAAGAGCCCTGCCGGATCCCACCTGCAAGGAAAGCGGCCTGTGATGGGTCTTCCGGGGGTGGGGAGTGGGGGGAGGGGGCGAAGCACGGGGCTCCGAGCAATGGGAAGGGGGGCCCCGCTCACCTGCAATGTTGATCACGGCCTGCAGCCCCGAGGAGCACTGCCTGTTGACAGCGGACAGAGGGACTGTCTCTGGGATGTCACTGAAATAGAAAAGCGTCGAGTCCGGGGGCTGCCGCCCCTGCGTGTCCAGGAAGGGCGACCTGCAGGGCCTGGGACGACCTGAGAGAAGGGACTGTCCAGATGGGGGGGAACCAGCAGGGGGCCCCGAAGAGACGGTGGTTGTTAGGAGCCAGGCCCAGCAGTGCCCGACTGGCCGAGGCTCTCTCCGGGGCTGCCCCTCCAGCCAACCCCGGCACGAAGCCCCATCCGAACGGCGCCCACAAGCTGGGGGCCCTCCCCGCTGCCCGGCAGTCCCACTGTCCCACACCTTCCCACACTCCTCCTGGTCAGAGGAGGTTCCCCTCCCCCTTCTTTCTCAGAGGTCATTCACTGTGAGCTCCCTCTTCCCCTCACGTCCTCCTGCCCCCTCTCACAGGACCCAGTCTCCCTCTGCCTCCGTCTGGCTTCCTTCCTCATCTTCCTTTTTGATGCTTCTTTCCCTGCTGGCTGCCTACAGAAGGCTACGCCCCCCTCCTCCCTCCAAGCTCCCTTGATCCCTCCCACTATCTGCTGCTTCTCTTCTGCCCTTTGGACCCAAGCTCCCCAGAAAGCTCTGGGCCAGGGGCCTCTGCTGCCTCTCCCCTCCCTCGGTCCTCCCAACGTGGCTTCCGACCTCCCCGTGCTCCCAGCCCGTCCATCTCTCTTCCTGACCCCGTCCGCCTGTTCCTTGGCTCACGAACATGCTTCTGTGACGTTCTATCTCCATCCCACCCCCTTCTTTTGCCTTCAGTGCTTCCCCACGAGTCCCATCTTCTCGTGATGTGGCTCGGTGGCCTTGCTACATCACCCGTATCGTCCGTCCTTCTCCCGGCAACCTTGACTCCAGTTTGGGTTCATTCAGCATTTCTGGCCGGATTCTGCAGGACTTCAATAAAGGCCACGGTGTGCAGCCTTGTCGTGCTCCTTTCCACAGGAAAACCCAGGCTCAAACCCAGGCTGCCCCGGAGGCGCGGACGAGCTGGAGCCCCCCCCCCCCCCCAAGCTCTCCGGGGATTTGCCACATTTTGTTGTAATCCACAGTCAATGGCTTTAGTGCAGCCAATGAAGCAGAAGCAGATAGTCTGGAACTCCCTTGTCTTCTCCATAATCCAGCGCATCTTGGCAATTTAGTCTCTAGTTCCTCTTTGAAAACCAGCCCGCTCTTCTGGTAACAATCTGTTCACACACAGCTGAAGCCTGGGAGAACCCTGAACATGACCTTGCTGATGTGAACAATGAGTCCAGGCTCGGGACCGAGAAGGGGCACAAACAGCCCAAGCAAGGCAGGAGGCAGCGGGCCAATACCCTGGGGCACGCGAGGCGGTGGCTGGGAGGGAAAGTTCTAGCAAGAAGCAGGAGGGTCCCCCTGAGAATCGCATCCCTCCCACTAGTTTTACTGTTAGCAAGGCTTCCCAAGGCCCACTTGACTTCATTCTCCGGGTCAGTAACTATGCCATAATGGCTCTTGGTGATTTAGACCTTATAGAATTCTGTGGTATATTCTTGTCACCTCCTCTTCTTTTAATAATAGATTTTTACTTTTCAAAATTCATGCAAAGATAGTTTTCAACTTGCAAAACCTTGTGTTCCAAATTTTCCTCCCTTCCTCCCCTAGACAGCAAGTAATTCTTCTAAACATATTTCCACATTTAAAATACTGCACAAGAAAAATCAGGTCCAAAAGGGAAAAGAAAGAAAAAAAGTGAAAATACTGTGCTGTCATCTACATTCAGTCCCCATGAGTCTCTCTCTGGGTGCAGATGGCTCTCTCCATCACAAGTCAGAACTGGCCTGAACCAGCACATCCATCAGAACATCAGTTCTGATCAGATCATCACATAACCTTGCTGTAAACAACGTTCTTTTGGTTCTACTCCCTTCGCTCACTCACTCAGTTCTTGGAAGTCTCTCCAGGCATTTCTGAAATCATCCTGCTGATAGTTTCTTATAGAACAATAATATTCATTCATCTACCACAACTTTCTGAGCCATTTCCCAACAAGGGGCAGCCACTCCGTTTCCAAGGTCCTTGCCACAATAAAAAGGACTGCTATTAGACACCGCTGAATTGAGGGGTAGGCACAGTTTGATAGCTCTTTGGACACAGTTCCAAATTGCTCTTCAGAATCATGGATCAATCAATTCACAACTCCACCAACAATGTATCAGTGTCCCTATTTTCCCATATCCCCCCCAGCATTTCTCATCTTTTCCTGTCCTTTTAGCCAATCTGAGAGGTGTTAGCACCTCTTCTTAATCTCTTTCACTTGAGTTAAGTCCTCCCTGTTTTTTCTGTCTGGACCAGTCCTCTTGATGTCTCTAATTTTCTAGAAGAGATCTTTGTCCTTCCCATTCTTATGTTTTCTTCTATTTCTCTGTACAAGTCATTTAAGAGGACCTTCTTATCTCTCCTTGCTATTTTCTCTGGAATTCTGCATTCAGTTGGATGTATTTTTCCCTCTCAGCTATTTCTAAAGCCTCATCAGGCTGCCTTTTTGCTTCCTTGCTGTTCTTGGATATATGGGTCATTCTCTCCTCTCTGACACTCTCTTCTCTCTAGGTCTGCCTACCACAAATCCTTCCTCTCTTCAATTCACCCTTCATTTAACCACCAAAACACAGATCACCCCAGATCAGCACCTACTCAATAAATTCGTGGCTCCCTATCACCTCCAGGATCAAATACAAAATGTTCTGGTTGGTATTCAAATTCCTGACTTGGCTCTCTGCTCCCATTCCAATCTTCTCACACTTCACTCCCCAACACAAAGTCTATCCAGAGACCCCAGCCTCTCAACTGGGCCACAAACAAGCTCCTCCAACTCTCGGGCACCAGGCATTGTCTATCTCCCAGGCCTAGAATGCTCCTTTCTTCTACTCCAACTACAGACCTCCCTGGCTTCCCTTAAGTCTTATTTTCTACAAGGAGTCTTTTATAATCCTCTTAATTACAGTACTTTCCCTCTTAATGATCTCCTATTTAACCTGTATGGGCACCTATGGAGCACAGTGGATATACTGACAGCTTGGAGTCAGGAAACGGATCTTTATTATGAGTTCTAATCGGCCTCAGACACTTAGCTGATGTGTGACCCTGAGCAAGTGATTTTTACCATTTGTCTCAATTTCCTCATGTGCTAGTAAAGGAAGGGGTAAACCATTCCAGCTCTTTGCCAAGAAAACCCCAAAGAGGGTCACAAGAGTCAGAAAACATGACTGAGCCGACTAAAGAAAAACAAAATTATCCCCTACACAGCTCACTTTGTATATATCTGTTTGCTTGTTGGCTCTATTGTTAGGGACTGTTAACTCTACTGTTAAGGACACTGACTTTTGCCTCATAATATCTCCATCGCTTCACACAGTGCCTGCAGACAGGAGCTACTTATTAAGTATATAATGACTGACTGATGAGTCGAAAGTCCCTATGCTACTGCTTTTTTCCTTCCCTACCTTAATTAAGCAAACCAATTATTTGCCCTTATTATGTAATTAAACCAGGTCATTATCTCTTTAAATACCATGCTTCTTCAAAATCTTCTACATCTACACCCCATGAGATAATCTGCTATAATTAATGCAAAGTCAATTCTCAAAGACTTCCCTGGTTTTAAGAGCAGCAGCTTTTTTTTCACCCCTCTATACAACAAATTTCTTCTTTATCGGAAGATGAAGTATAGATATAGGAGGTTACAGGAGGAAATAAAATGCAAAGCAAAATGAAGACAGATGAAAGTCTGAAACATATTCTAAACAGGAATGTTCCAATTCATCCTATTGGAAATCTTTTTTCCTTAATTAAGGAAAGATTCGTGATTAATGATGGTATAGATGGACACTCCCTGCAGCAGAGGACAGCCTCCTCCAACCAGGAACTTGATCTTTTATACTTTCTAATCTCATCAGGTCCTGGATTTAGTGACCTCTATGCAGATGATTTTCACATCTCTCTTGCTGTCATCTTGCTGACTTCCTGTTGATCTGACATCCTAGAATGCCTTTCAGTTATCTCAAACTGGATGGTCTGTAGACATTTTAAACTCAACATGTCCAAAATGGAACTCATCTTTCCCCCTAAACTCATCCTTCCCCCACCTTCTCTGTTACATCATCCTTTTGGTCCTGGGGCTCCCATTCTCTCTCACTTCCCCATAGCCAAGCTATAGTTAAGGAGCTTGATTTCATCTCTGCAACAACTCTTGCAGATTTCATTTCTTATTGATTTCACCTTTGGAGCACCTCTCCTAGATATCACCTCTGCAATAATTTGCAGATTTCACTTCTACAACACTTCTTGTAGATTTGATCTCTGCAATATCTCTTGTAGATTTTACTTCTATAACATTTCTTATTTATTTCACCTCTGTAACATCCCTTGTATCTGATTTCACTTCTATTACACTTCTTGATTTCACCTTTGGAGTAAGTACCTCAGAGATTTCACCTCTGCAACATCTCCTGTAGATTTCACTTCTACAACACTTCTTGTAGATTTCATCTCTGCAATATCTCTTGTAGATTTTACTTCTATAACATTTCTTATTTATTTCACCTCTGTAACATCCCTTGTATCTGATTTCACTTCTATTACACTTCTTGATTTCGCCTTTGGAGTAAGTACCTCAGAGATTTCACCTCTGCAACATCTCCTGTAGATTTCACTTCTACAACACTTCTTGTAGATTTGATCTCTGCAATATCTCTTGTAGATTTCACTTCTACAACACTTCTTGTAGATTTGATCTCTGCAATATCTCTTGTAGATTTTACTTCTATAACATTTCTTATTTATTTCACCTCTGTAACATCCCTTGTATCTGATTTCACTTCTATTACACTTCTTGATTTCGCCTTTGGAGTAAGTACCTCAGAGATTTCACCTCTGCAACATCTCCTGTAGATTTCACTTCTACAACACTTCTTGTTGATTTCACCTTTGAAGCACCTCTCCCAGATATCACCTGCGCAACAATTCTTGATGAATTCATCTCTGCAACCTCTCTCCAAAATATCTAACTTTCCTCTGACCTTCCCTCAATCCTGGTACAGACCTTTATCACCCTCACGCCTGGCCTAGCTTCTGGGGGTGGTGGGGAAAAATCCTGCCTGCCTCAAGTTTTCCTAAAACATAGCTCTGACCATGTCACCCCTTTACTCAGTAAACTCCAGGATCAAATATAAAATCCTGTTTGGCCCTCAAAGCCTTTCATAACATAACTCCTCCACCCCCTACAATTCTATATCTCAATGAAACTGGTGGTCTTGCAGTAAGAAGATCTTCCATCGATGTTGGAATCTTTACAAACTGCTAACTCATTAGAGTTGATGTTTTGGGCCAGAACCTGAAACAAGGTACTAAGTAGAACTAATTGATACAATGCTTGTGTTCACACCTTTACTCATTGGAGTTCACAAGTATGAGGAATTCACAAATTAGCAGTTTGTAAAGATTCCAACACATCTTAGTACCCAAACATTTTTCCTGGCATGTCCCATGCTGACTATGCTGCTCCTCATCTCTACCTCCAGACTTCCCTGTTTTCCTTCAAGTGTAGGATAAAAACCGTACCTTCCACAGGAAGCCATCCTGATCCCCTTTATTACTAATGCCCTCTTTCTGTTGATTATTTCCAATTTATCCCGTATACAGTATTTCTCACTTGTCTCCCTATTAGATTGCAAGGTTCTTGAAGGAAGTGCTATCTTCTACCTTTCTTTGCATCCCAAGCACTTAGCACACAGTAGATATTTAATAAATGTTGATCGTCTCATTATTGAATCTGTATCCCAAAGAGATCATAAAAGACAGAAAAGGACCCACATGTGCATAAATGTTTGTAGCAACCCTTTTTTAGAGTGGCAAGGAACTGGAAACTGAGTAGATGATGCCCATCAATTGGAGAATGGCTGAACAAGTTGTGATATATAATTGTTCTATAAGAAATAATGAGCAGGCTAATTTCAGAAAAGCCTGGAAACACAAACATGAACTGATGTTAAGTGAGCAGAACCAAGAAAATATTGATGGACTTTGGCTCTTCTCAACAATGTGACGATTCAAGACAATTCCAAAAGACTTGGGATGGAAAGAGTTATGTCTCCAGAGAGAGGACTATGGAGACTGAATGTGGATCTAACAATAATATTTTCACCTTTATTTTTTGTTTTGTTTTTTTGTACAACATGACTAATTGGAAATAAGTTTAAAAAGCTTGCACATATTTAACCTGTATCAGATTGCTTGCTTTCTTGGGGAGGGAGGAGAAAAGGGAAGGAGGAAGAAAAGTTTGGGACATCAAGTCTAAGAAAGATGAACGCTGAAAATTATATTTACATGTATTTAGAAAAACAAAATACTAATGAAAATAAAAATATTTAAGAAAAAAATGTTGATTGCCAGTACTTTCATGGCTTCATTTCCTGTATCCTAGTCAGTCTCTCTAGGGAAAGAGCTACATGTATTCCCTGGGTTTGTACAAGGAATAAAGAGAGATGGTGAACTTCAGTGAAAAGAATGATGAACTTGAAAACATTGCCCTGAGTTCAAATCCTGGCTGTCCCTTGATCTCTTCAAATTGCCATTTCAATCAATACAATGAGAGTGCTGGAATGCATGATCCCTACGGACCTTTCTAGTTCTCACTCTCTGAGCTGATCTGGAGAAAACCTGAAAACAGGTGTGTCAATCAGCTGCCACTGAAGACCCTCTAGACCATCCAGGAGGAGGTCCCCACAACAAGCTCAGGATCCAGTTGGGAAGACAAGGACATACAGTTGGGAAGGTACCAACTGTCCCAATACATAAACTAACAAAGGAACAGGTGGGCACAGGAAGAAGTCATATTTGGGAAGAGAAGCTGAGCAAATGCCAGCCCGGGACGCTGTGCACAGTATGGAATAGAGAAAAGAGGAAGGCAGGCAATCTTTCCCCATTCCATCTAAAAATTGTGTGTGGTTGGGTCAGGGGCTGATCTTATGGCTGGCGTGTTGGCCTTGAGGTCACAGAGAGTGGTGTGTTTGGCCCCTTTAAAGAGCTCAATGGCTGGGATCTTGAGGGGTTTGGGTATTCCTTTTGTGCAAATGCACTCTGCTCACGTTCTAGCTTGCCAAGTATCCGGTCAAAGGGCAGGCATATCTATGGCTTGGGAGAACTTTACCAGTTCCAAAGGGTGAACTTGGACCTGTCAGTCAATCAGTCATGGGTCCCCTGAACAGAAGCCAGACTGGCTCTACCTCTGCAGGCCCATGGATGGGTCTTTGAAACTGCAATAGATCTGCCAGGTATGCCTGGGCTGAGTTTGCCCTGGAGCAAGCTCTTGGACTGGAGATCAGGGTTAAGCTCCTGTGAGTCAGACATCAGTGGTGGGGCTAGCAATGAGCTAGACCTCCCCACCTCATGCCTCTGGTTGGCTCTATCTCCCTGAGAGTTCATTTCTGTCCATCCTAGGAAAATTATGCTTTAGTGGAATAGCAGGTAACTCCCTGATTTTAAACCTGATGTGGGGAATTAAAGAACTCAGTTAATGGATCCTCCCTTCAAATCAGGGGGAAAGTCCGTGAGTGTGCCAACGGATCAGAGTTAATCTGTCTAAAGTTGAGTGTTAGGTAATAAAGGAAAAGTTCAAGAACAGCAACAATCCCTTTGCCAATGGCTGCCAGGTATCACAAACACTTCACTCCTATAGTCCTCCTTCCTAAGCAGACCCTTCACTCCTATAGTCCTCCTTCCTAAGCAGATCCTTCACTCCTATAGTCCTCCTTCCTAAGCAGATCCTTCACTCCTATAGTCCTCCTTCCTAAGCAGACCCTTCACTCCTATAGTCCTCCTTCCTAAGCAGATCCTTCACTCCTATAGTCCTCCTTCCTAAGCAGATCCTTCACTCCTATAGTCCTCCTTCCTAAGCAGATCCTTCACTCCTATAGTCCTCCTTCCTAAGCAGACCCTTCACTCCTATAGTCCTCCTTCCTAAGCAGACCCTTCACTCCTATAATCCTCCTTCCTAAGCAGACCCTTCACTCCTATAGTCCTCCTTCCTAAGCAGATCTAACTTGGGCATCTGCAAAGGTGAAGTTTTCTATTTTCAGCCCCTCCTCCCAAATCACCACCTGTCGATGCTCTCCCCATCCCATCTTTGTGCCATAGCACAGACTCCTGATTGTGTGGGGGCTGGGAACTTATGGCTGGCTTGTTGTTAATCCCAAGGCTTGGTGGCCTAGAGGTCCTGAGGTTGGTACGTTCAGCCCTCTCAGTGGGCTCATGGACTGGGGTCCTGCGGGGTTTGGCTATTCCTGCTCACGATCTAGCTGCGGCAACGGTGCCTCTTGCCAAGTCTGGGGTCAAAGAGCAGGCAGATCAGGCGAAGTGTTTACCTTAAAAACTGGGCAATTCTGGCCATGACAGCTCCGGCCCCTGGCTGCAGCACGTTCCCTGTGGGCAGAGAGGGGGCATTTCAGGAGGGGGAAGGGCTGTGCAGAAAGGACTCCTCGGGCTTCCTTTCTAGGAAACCTTCCAGACCCAGGGTGCAAAGGCTGTCTCCAGCCTCCAGCAGGGGGGGAGGAGTTATAATTCGGGATACTTTTGAGAGAGGCTTGGCTTTTACCCTCGTAACCCTTGGTGCCCAGTATTTGGCACACAGTAGGTGCTTAATAAGGGCAGCGAGCTCATCAGCGCGCTCCTCCCCACTGGAGCTCTTTGCCTTCGGATCCGTGCCCTATTACAGGTGGGTCTGGGGCCTCTCCTCCCCTCCGGGGCCTTCTCTGGGAAAGGCCGGGGGCGGCGTCCCCACACTCACCCACGCAAATGTCCCCCAGCTCCCCGGGAGGCAGCCCCACGTCCCGTAGCACAGCGGTCAGCACGGCTGCCAGCAGCTCGTCGGGCGTCGTGTCCTGCGGGGACAAAGTCATGAGGCGGGAGATCAGGCCAGAGAGGGGCAGGGGGGCGGGGCGGGGCGGGACGGGGCCGGGGACGCCAGGCCTGCTACCTTGAAGCCTCCGCGGCCGGCCTTGGCGATGGCCGTGCGCCGCCCGTGCACCACCACCACGTCGTCGGCGGACGGCCTGGAGAAGGTAGCCGGAGCGGGGCCCGAACACGGGGCGGCCATCAGGCCCGAGCCCGGGCCCGAATCCGGGCGGCCAGACAGGTGGCCCAGCACGACCTGCAGCCGCTTCATCTTGAGCTTGAGTGAGCCCGACCCTCGGGCAGCGGGTGGCTCCTTCCCGACAGCTCACGCCCCCGTAAGGACCCGCCCCCAACCCCGCGTGACGCCCGCCTGGCCGGGTCCCCCTCCACCACCTCCGAAGGACACGCCCCCACGAGACTTCCGCCCGACTGGCCATACTTCCGGATGTTTCGCGTGACTTCCGCCCGGCTGCCTACGCCCCCGGATGCCTCGTGAGGCCACGCCCCTGGCCTCAGGTGACTTCCGCCCGTCTGAACACGCCCACAGACGGGTTTCTGGCTGTCGCGGGACAAGACCCTGCTCACTCCTTCTGTTGCCCCCATAGGATTCTAGAGACGACAAGGCCCTCCCAACAGACAAGGAGATGGAAGTGAGGCTCCGCCCATTGGGTTAGAAGGAACAGGAGGCAGGCTCCATCCTCAAAAACCTAGAGACCGCGGTCTGCATCCCGAATCGGGGAGGCGCCCTCTGGCGGCAAAAGATCTCGGCGCAGACGCACGTTCCTAGAAAGACTGGGGGGAGGGGTCTGCACCTGGCCGGTCTATTCCTCCTCGGTGACGTCACCCCTCGAGCATCCGCCCCCTTTTTCCGGAGACCCCCCCAGCCCCTGGTGGACCTTGCACTAGCTGCAGGGGAGTCAGCCTACCTAAAGTCGCCCCCACCCACGCCCACCGTTGCCGGGTCGGGGTCTCTGGCTCTCAGACCCGCCTCTCCGTGTTTTCTCTGGCCGTCCGCCCCGCCTGCAATGCTCCTTCCTGAGCTTTAAGTCCCATCGAATAACCCCGCCTTTCCGCCCCTTCCAATTCGGCCGCCGCCTTTTCCACCATTTCCTCTTCATCCTGGATGTGGATGGTTCGTGTCTGTTACCTCCCCTGCCCGGACGCTCCTGGCAGGGTCTGGCCTTGGCCTCCGTGTTTTCCGTGCTCCCCGCGCCTTAATGTCGATAGAGGCTCAGAGTGTTAGCCAGGCTCTCTAAGGATGGGCATTACCTCTAAGGGGCGCTATTCCTAACGACACATGGTGTGGAGCCAAGAGGGGCTGCTCTGGGTGCAAACCCCCGGGGGTCCCGCCTCCTAAAGACTGAGAGCCCCCCAGTGCGGGGACTCTTAGTCACCCCGAAGGCTGCAAAGGCGTTTCCAGAAACCAGCCTTCTCCCCCACAAACAGGTATATGTGGGGGCAGACAAAGTGTTAAAAACCAGACTCTTGTGCAGGGGAGCTGTTTGAAATCACTGACTCAGTTCCTCTTTTCCATTTGCATCTGGGCCCAGGTGACTGTCCAGAACCGGGCCCTAACTAAATGGAATGGTCTTTCAACTCCATGTTACAATTTGGAACCCAGCTTCTTAAACTGGTTTCAAGATATGGTATCTTGTAAATGAATAGGGGGGGTCACGCAATTATGATTTATTATCAGTAAATTTCACCCATTTTATATATGCCCCAGGATCACATAGAAATTTCTTGGGTGAAGAACCCAATGGGAAAAGTTTAAGAAGCCCTGGTTTAGGCACTTAAAAAATTATATATAATATATATATATATATTTTTTTACTCAGCCACAATCTGCTTTCTGTTCCACTCACCTTCCTCTCTTGAGAAAGAAAGAAAAACAAAGCCACTGTTACAAACATGCATAGTGTAGGAAGACGGAGTTCCAGGTTGGCCCTGACCGAAACCAAGATGCTTCCATCTGCCCCGTGAACCCTTCCCCTGCTATCAGGGGGGCAACACATTTCATTATGAGTCCTCATCATCACACTGATGGGAGTTCCAAATGCTTTCAAAGTTATTTGTTTTTAAAAGATCAAATGAAGCATCAGTAAAGCACTTGGGCACCGTGCCTGGCACATAGTGGGGACTTAATGCTTATTCCCTTTCCCGGAAATTGGCTTGGTTCTACTCACTTCACTCTATCAGTTCATCTAAGTCTTCCCAAACTTTTCGGAAACTATATTGCTCATCTCTTTCTTAGGCACAGTAGTATCCCATCCCAATCACATAACACATGTGTTCTGCCATTCCCGTTTAAGGGCATGCCCTCAGATTCCTGTTCTTTGTCGCCTTAAAAAGAGCTGGAAATATTATATTATTATATATTATTATTTTTACTTAATACCTAAACCTCCCTTAATCTACTCTCCCTCTAATTCCCTCCTCCCTTCCCTTATTTACTTTTAAGTGAAATGGATTTCTGTACCCAATTCTGTCTGTATTTGTATTCTTCCCTCCTTTGGCTCAGATGAATCAAGTTCAAGTGATAACTACCTCCTCTCCTCCACTCCCTCATCTATATAGATATCTACTTGTGTCCCCCAATTAAACGTGATACTTTTCCCTCCCCCACCTTTCCAGAGTGTATTCTTTCCCCCTTTTCCCATTTTCTCCAATTGGGCTCCTTGCATGACCCCAGATGATGAAAGACACACACACGGATCATCTGCCCACATCAGCCCATAAGCCAGTGCTCCTTGTTCAGATCTTATGATTCGTTATTCATGTTTACCTTTTCGTGTTTCTCTTCACTCTTGTGTTTGGACTTCAAGATTTCTAGGCAGCTCTGCTCTTTTCATCAGGAATGCTTGGAAGTCCTTGGTTTCATTTAAGGTCCATTTTTCCCCCTGTAGAATTATACTCAGTTTTTCTGGGTAAGTTAATTATGATAAGGGGGTAGAGCACTAGGGGTACGGTGGGGAGAGGGGGTGGAACCAAGACAATCGAGTGGTAGGAACAGGATAAATGAGCTCCACACCACAGACCTTTCCAAGTAGATCAGACAGATCCTCATGGGGAGAACCAAAAAATGTTCATTTGAGTCGTTTGTCTAGCCCGGCTCAGCAAAGGGAGAGGGATGGGAAAGTCTGTGGACACTGAGGAAAGACTCGGGTTGGAAGGGACCGTGATGGGAAGCTGTGACCACCAAAAGGCAGGTCTGACTCCAGGTCACAGACCCAGGGAGGACCAAGAAGGTGACCTTTGAAGGAGAGTGGCCCTCTGAGGGAGAGCCCTGCAAGTGTATAAGAAAGGAGGAAGCTGAGAAATCAGCCACAGCATCAGTGACCTGGCTCAAATCTCAGGAGCAGTGCAGGATCTGGGTCAGCTTCTAGCTCAGCCTGTAGAGGAATAACCAGGTGGTGAACCCCGGACCTAAAGGGAGCCTCAAGTTCTGTCCCTCTGAACCAGCAGCGTCCTACTGTAGTTCTGACCAAAACCAGGTCTTCAGACCAGGGGGCAGCAATCACTCTGCTCTGCCTAAAATCATTTTGGGAGCATTGAAAACTCCCCAGCCTAAACTGTCTCTGGGATTGTAGAATAATATAACACATAATACCCTGAGAAAGCAGCAGGAGAATAGCCCAGCTCTTCCCTCCAGACATGCCCCGAACCCAGCCCTGACATCGAGTCCAAAGGCAGTATGTAGGCTGCAATTACTGACCAAAAAAGAACACCCCACAGAGAGAAATTGTGGTGGCAGAGATACCAGTCAGGACCCAATCCCAGAAGAGAAAAACTGGAATATCTACAAAGCCTCAGACAAACACACAGCTTGAGCACAAATTCAACCCAAGTCCTGAAAATGATGAAAAGCTTCAAAAAGTTTTCAAATGTTTTTATAAGTTAAATAAGGAATGTGTGAGGGAAAAAAATTTGACAAAGAACTGAGAGATGTAGCAGAAAGAACTGGAAAGAGAATGAATAGCTTAGCCTAAACTTTATCCAGGCAACAAAATTAATAAATTAGAATGAGCCGAATATAAAACCACGATTACACGAGGCAACAAGAAATATTAAAAGTCCAAAGATTGAAAAAATAAAAGAAAACTTAAGCTATTTCACAGCAAAAACTGACCTTAAAAAAAAGATTGAAAATATAAGAATCATGGGACTACCTGAATTATATGACCAAAACAAGAGACCAGATAGCCTATGTCAAGTAATCTTATATACATTTTTTAAGAAAACTGCCCAGATGTCTTAGAACCAGAGGACAAAAAGGAAATAGAATCTAACAGTTACGTCCTGAAAGAAAGTCGAAAATAAAAACTCCCAGAAACCTCATAGTCAAAATCCAGAACTTCCATGTCAAAGAAAAAGTACTGTCAGCAGCCAGGAGCCACAGCCAGGGTCACACACAACTTAGCAGCCATCTCTATAAAGGAGTAAAGAAATTGAAATATGATATTGCAGAAGCCAAAATATAACTTATGACCAAGAATAACTTACCCAGCAAAACTAAGGAACTTTGAAATTCAAATACAAAAAAGTAAATTCATATGAAAAACCATAAGGGACTAAATAAGAACAAAGTTTTTATTAATTATAAGCAAATGATACCTATGTCCCCCCCCCACCCTCCACCCCCCGAAATCCTCTTGTCATCAGGAGTTACTGAGGGAGTCTAATAAAGCCTGAAATGGTTCAATCAATATTTATTAAGCCCCAACTACCTGCCAAACCACTGTGCTAAGTGTCAGGGGTACAAAAAGAGACAAAGGATGGTCCTGAGCTTACAGGAGTTTACAATCTAATTGAGGCGACAACATGCAAATAAAAATATACAAAGCAAGCTAAATACATGATAAACAGGAAATAACAAACAGTGGGGAAAGTGGGGAAGGCTTCCTGTAAAATGTGAGGTTTTAGTCCGCAAAGCCAGGGAAGTTGGGGGTCAGAGGGGCGCAGGGAGAGCATTCCAGGCCTGGGCACAGTCGGAATGAAAGGATTCAGGAGATGAGCCTTGCTTGTGGAGCAGGGACAAGGAAGCCGCCTCACGAAGGGCTTTGAATGTCCATAGCGCATCATGTTCTTGCTCCTGGCTGGGAGCTCTTTGAGGAGAGGGCCGACAGTCAGACCTGTGTTGCAGGAAGACCCCATTGTAGCTAAGCGCAGAGCGCTCCCAGAAGTGATTGCAATGGGGAGGTGAGGAGGGCCCGCGCCAGGGGGCAGCCAGTATGGGAGGAGGGGGCGTGTTGGAGCCCCTGACAGTAGCTTGATCTTGAAGAATGACCGAAAGGAGTCCAGGGGACTCCCAGATTAAGTGTGCAAGGGTCCTCTACAGGACTAGGAAAGGTAAGCGCTAGGGAGGGTCCAAGAGGAAAGGGAAGTTCCTGTCGGGGCAGGCTGTGTCCTCAAGATTGACTGGACTCCAGCTGAGGTGTCTAAAAAGGTGGTTGTAGATGCAAGATGGCGTCTCCGCGACAGTGTCGTTCAAGGCAGGAAAGGCAGATTTAAGACTCGCCAGCACAGAAATGGTGATAAGACTCCATGGGAGCTGATGGAGATCACCGAGAGCCGTGGGATGGAGGGAGGAGAGAAAGGGGCTGAGGAGGGAACCCTCTGGGACACCATCCTCTGGGCTGGAGGAAGAGCCAGCAAAGGTCACACAGGGGTTAGGGAGAGCCTGGAGGGCTGGGGATCCAGAAAGCTGGAGAGAGGTGTGTCCAAGGCAGCTCCCGGAAAATGAGGAGTGGGAAGCAACCAGGAGACGTGGTGCCTGCAGAGAGCAGTTCTGACGGTGGTTCCGTTGTGCCTGCAGGAAACCACCTGAGGGCAGCTCCCTCGTGCCTGCAGAGAGCAGGGCAGCTGGACTCTCCGGGGAAGAGCATGCAGAAGCCGGGGCCAGCCTTTTGTAGAAGTTCAGCTGCAAAGAGCAGGGAAGCAGCAGGACGACAGCAGGGATGGAAGGGTCAACGAGCGTCGTTCTAGGTCGGGGAACCTGGGCCTGTTTGTAACAGCAGGGAAGGAGTCCTTGAGAGAGGGAAAGATGGTGGCAGGCTAGAGGGAATGACGGAGAGCGCAATCTGCTTGGTCAGGAGGAAGGCCCCCGTCACGTGGGACACGGGAACTGCCAAGGGCCCCAATGTTTCCGTAAAGCAGGAGCCAGCTTCTCAGCTGAGAGGGCGAGCTGTGGGATGGAGGAGAAAGCGTGGGGAAACTGCTGACGAGAATGCCGGCGTGATGACGGGGCTGTCGGGGGACTGCCCAGCAGCTGGGTACCACGGACTTAGTCTGGAACAGAACTTCCTTGCAGGCACAGGCTCCAAGAAAGAATGGGGGCAGCGACTTTAGGCTAGACGTGGGTGGGTCTCTGACAATCTGGGGGGCCAGGGATTCGAGAACGGAGGACATGATGGAATCGAATGGTTCGCCAAAGGGACAAGATGAGAAGCGGAGAGACTAGTAAATGCAGGGGAGACACGAGGAGAGACCCGAGAGGTCGAGGGCCTGGAAGTTGAGTTGCAGGTGAAGAAAGGTGAGAAGCCAACAAAATGGTCAAATGGGGAACTCAGAGTCCTCCAACAACATGGAAGTGGCAGATCTGTGAGAGCAAGGCCAGAGTACGCCCTCGCTGTGACTCGCATTGGGAGAGGAGCCCGCGGGAAATGAGAGCATCTCTGGGGATGCCCAAGGGCCCCGGGATGAGGGCAGGGGCTGGGGAGCAGAGAAGACTAGGGGAGGAAGGAAGGGGAGCGACCATCTCTAAACAGGTCCCAGGGTTCTGGAACACATGAACAGCATGGAGAGCTTGCCGGAGAAAGGGGGAGGACCTGCCAACAGTGCCAGGGAACAAGCAGTATTCCACCTCTCCCACCTAAGTCACGGAATGGACGGCACAGTCCTGGCAAGGGCGGCCAGGGAGGTCCAGCTGCCACCCGGGGGAGCCGGGCTTCCCTGAGAGCTACTAGATTTAGGAAGGAGGAGAGCTGTTTCCTAGGAACAGCATTCCAAGGGGCAGAGTCAACAGCAGGGGGGAATTAGTGAGAAACTTTGTTCTATGATGAGGGCGGCTCAGGGCACCACAGATCAAGGAGTAATGGGCCTGGACTCAGAAGCCCTGAATTCCTACCTGGTCTCAGACACTTCCTCATGGTGTGACCCATAACCTCCTGCCTCAGTTTCCTCATCAGTAAAATGGAGATAAAGTGCTACAAATGGCAAACCCCTCCTGTATCTTTGCCAAATGTGGTCCGGAAGAATCAAATACAATGCACACCTGAACAAGTGCCGAGCATAGCGCCCGGTACAGTTACATAAAATTAGCTTATCACCATCATTGTTACATCCTGATGATCTCACAAGAAAGATGGACAAAGCAAAGAAGAGGAAAACACCATAAAGAGAGGGGAAAGAAAGGGGAAGGGAAAGGCTCATACTAAGGGTTCGAGGGTTGTGGTTTGTCCTTTGTACTGGAGGACCAATGCCCGGGGCAGGGCGTGGAAGGCTCTACCACAGCTCAGACACCACAGTCCACGTGCAGATTTGGGGGATGATGTCTCTGAACTGTGGATCTTCTGTGAGCAGGGCACATGCTGGGCGCCTCGCTCTTTAGGGACCTGGAGAGTGTCCTTGTCCCAATTCTTCTGACCCCCACGTGAGCTCTCCACCCAAGTCTTTCCGGCATCAGAACAAGGGGCTCGGCCCCTCGGGGCTCTGCTCTCTGCAGCACAGTTGGAATGTTGCTTAGCTTGAGCAAGGACCTCCCTGGCTGCCATCTTAGTCACCGGGTGAGCTTCAGAATCTTCCCGAGAGAACTCCAAAGGAGGCGACTCCGTGTGCGGGCACGGGCCTGGCACAGCATCCAGTTCAGCACAGCGGCTCTGTGGCCCTTCGATTTGGGAGGCAGCCCAGCCCCCACACTCTCCCTCAGGGACCCCCGAACACCGAGCTAGCTCTGGCAACGTCTGCACCAACTCATTCTCTCCACACATTCCTGGGATATCCACCACCGAGGTAAGTGAACCTAGCCACGGCCCAAACCGTCGGCATTTGCTCTAACCATATACGGAGAGCGCAATGTGGCCGGCAGAGAAGCCGTTGTCTTGCTGTTGATGGTCGGGATAAGAACCTGCCAAGCCCTTTTCGGGGCTGCTCACCCACACCTGGTGCCCACCTGCCCCTCTCACCTGTAGAAGGGAACGGGAGGAGAGGCTGACCCTTAAAAATCATTTGTCTGAAATCATCCAAGGAGAGAACAGACAGTCCCGGAGCTGAATATAGAAACACATTTCACTCAAGAGGAAAATCAGAGGGAAAGCGGAGAAAAGGAAGTTTATAACAGTTTTATTCCTTAGTGCGTCAAATGCTAAATAAAGGTGTACATAAATATCGATGGCTCTTTTTGAAGTGGCAACGAATGGGAACTTGAGGGGTGCCCTTAAATTGGGGGTATATGTGGACAGGTTACAGTGTGTGTGTGACAGCACACTAATGTGCTGCAGGAAATGAGGGAGATTGTTTCAGAGAAACCGGGAAAGAATTCTGGCTCCGATCAGTTTGATCACCACCTCTGATTACAGAGGACTTGCCGCCTACCTTGTAGACAGAGGGGAAAGACTCACATGATAGGAGGGGACGTCTGTACTTGGCCAAAGCCGAAATCCCTTCGGCTCTCCGGTAATAGTGCCGGCATTTTGGTTCATTTGCATTTGGACAGGGGAGGGGAGTTGCAGGAAGGAGAGAGGGGAGATTTTGTGGATTGTCCATATTGTTGTGCATTCCAGATGCTCCGAGCTTTTGTTGTAGAACTCTATCCCCTCGGTGGTGAAACTCGTCTCCATCCTACCCCTTGAGTCTGAACGGGGTCCCCTGCTCTCTCAGGTGAGAAGACATGCTGGTTTGGGTTTCCTCCTCCTTTATCCATGGTGCCCAATCATTAGCAGGCACGGAATTGAGCCTGAGCCTGCACGGATTCATGGACTCGGACCCTACATGCTGACTGAGGGCAGAGCTGGCACGTGCCCTGAAAACCTGGATCTTAACAGGAAAGCCTCCACTGCAGGTGGGGCAGCGCCCAGAGCACCAGCCCCGGTGTCAGGAAGACTCAAGTTTAAATCCAGTCTCTGACACTTACCGTGTGATCTCAGGCAAGTCATTTTACCGTCTTTGCCTCAGTTTCTTCATCTGTAAAGCAAACTGGAAAAAGAAATGGCAAACCATGCTAACATCTGCCAAGAAAGCCCCAAAGGGTCATGAAGAGCCAGACCCCCTGGAAAATGACTGAACCACAAGCGCCGTGGCCTCTTGCCAGGGCCGAGCGGTTCCGCTTGTAGATCCGGACACTGTTCGTGTTCTCAGCTCCCCCCAGCATCAGGGGTCCCCGTGCCACCCAACGGGCAGCAGGACTTGGAGACATCTTCCTGCTGAGGCTCCTGCTCCGAGCAGACTTTCTCTTCCTTACCAGCTCCTATCCTCTTGAGACCCCCACGTCCAAACAAAGGCATCACAACAGAAGGTCCGGGAGGGCACTCTCTCTCCCTGGCCCCATTCACAAACTCATCGCAGTCCAACGTGGCACTGCATAACACAGCCACTGCTTTAGTCACAGGAGACCAAGCTGGTGGCCCCAAGGCTCTCTCCTCTTCTTGGATCACCGGGCTTCATCTCTGTCCGAGAGGAAGAGGAGCTGCCATGAAACCAAGCTCACCGAAAGCCGGCCCCACCCGGAATGCCCCTCAGTTAATTAAGGGGGCACACTCGCCCCCCTCGGGAAGGCCCTGCCGCAGTCTCTACTGGGTGCCGAGCTTCATTTCACCTCGAGGCTTTGTTCCTGATGTTCTGGGCCTACAGACCATGGCCTGGGCAGGATTCCTTCTCATCGCCTCACTCATTTCCAGCTCCTTTTGGTGGACGATATTCTCTTGTTAGACTAAGTTTCTTGAGGGCAGAAAGTGTGACTTTCTGCTTTAACTTCTATCCTCAAGGCTTGGCGCAGGGCCCGATACATGGTAAGCCCTCAATACATACTTGTTTCCATCCTTCTGCACCCCCATTTCTAGCACCTCACCATCACTACAGAACGGAGCCACTTGGTTTGAGGGTTGCCAGAAGTAATCATCTCACGGGGGTGAGCCCCTCCCCAGCTCGCTAAGTCCTACACCAGCAGACTTGCCTGTTGCTTCATCTGCCTGGGAAGCCTTCCTAAGCGGGTAGACCCCGTGAGAGGTTGCTCTATACTTGTGTAGCCCTGACTACCCACGATCACCTCAATGAAGCATCAGACTGTGACCTTACAGAAATGAGCATGTGAAAACTGTTATGGAATTAAACTAAAAATTAAAACCAGGAAACTAGTTATCAGGGGCCAAAGCATAAGAGGGGCTCTCTCGGAAACCATCAGACTTAATGACTGTAAATGCAGATACCATGAAATGAAACGTTGAAGAGAGGAAATTCGGAAGAAAGATAGGAACAGCATGTCTCCAACACTACCGGGAAGAATGGGGGACAGACATACCCATGGGTACCTTCGAGTTCCAATTCCGTATCTCCATTAAAGCAGCTTTCTGATTTGAATCAGGTTTTGCAAAATGCTTCTCCATAAGGAAGAAATGTCTTTCCCTAGCACAGTGTTAAATCGGTCCTCTCACAATCACGCCCTGAATTTGAGTCTTCCATTATCCTGCTCACACAAACTGACCTCTGACCTTGAAGCTCTCCCTGCCAACCATTATGCTGATTAACATAAGGGCTGAAATATAATGGCAAGCTAGTGAAGATGATTAAATAAATATTCCACAAACGGTTTACTATAATTGACCTTTTATTAAAAAAACTAATTACAGGGATTGATTTCCAGTACATCTCATTTTATAAAAAGTACTGTATATATCAAACATTTGTAATGAATCAAACATCACTGTTAATTCCCTTGAAGAGCTGCTTGTTTACTTGTTTTAAAAGGTTTAGTTCCAATTACCAGGGTATATTCTACAAAAGAAAATTTCCATAATCACTTCTGGCATCAGAAAACTTGTTTAAAAAATTTTAAGCTTTCAATAAGCAGTAAGAGGACTTATTGCTGTGTTGCAGAAGAAAAGATACTGCTCTAGCTCATTTTGTGTGACGGGCATTCTTTGGAAAAACTAGAAATATAAAAATCATCTTTTAAACTTTTAGGGTCATTCACAGAAAATAGGCGGATTTATTCATTCAAATTTCACATTGCTCAAGGGCCATCGGCTCCTAACTGTAGACGTTGATACTTTAAACAGCTCTTTAAAGGAATAATATGCACTAACAACGATTTTGTTCTTGCTATAATATCCATAATTGAAATGAATAAAACATGGAAGACCAACATTATTATCACACTGTGCTCCTCTTTAAAGGATGTTTAAAAAAGCACACATTTTGTAGCTCACTTGTGCTGAAAAAAATTCATGTGCATGAGAAGCTGAAAAAAAAACACCTTTTTACAACATGATCAAAAGAAAGTTATAAATTTTTTTGAAATTGCACTGTTATTTAAAACGCTTCCCTCCAGTCAAACCCACTTCTCAGGACAGTTCTTTCTCGGCTGGCACAGGTGGTCAGGTCTAATTGGCAACCTGGGGAGGCCCTTCCGGGATGAGTGAAGTAAAGAAGGTGGTGATAAAGGACCAGGCCGAAGCCATGAGCCCGGGCTGAGGCCCACCACTGGCATCCTCCCCGGCATCCTCTTCACTCTCCTCACCAAGCCCATCATCCATCAGATGCTCCTTTCAAACCAAACAAAAACCACATTGGTGAGGGACTTGCCCTGGGGAGTAAGAGCGACAAGCATGACCTGGGAGGCTGTACCCCCCGGCCTTCCAGAGAGAAGCCAAGAAGAGTCCTCGCTCGGGACTCAGACAGGGAAGAACCCAGCCAGGTGGGACATCCACTCTCACCACGCGCACAACCTGCCGGGCTAGTCTAACTTTGGATCATGAAATCAGGAGGAGGAAACCAAGCTGCCCTTTCTGAAGCTCCTGATCTTCTATCCTGTGGTTACTCCAGGCGCAAAGTAGAAGGGGGAGGGACCTTGTTAACAAGCCTCTGGGCCAACGTACCATTTCTTCAAGGTCCGGATTATTCCCATCCTGCCCATCGTGGTTCACACCGGCATTATTGGGGGCCTGTAGCTGCCCTCCTTCTTGTCTAAAAGGAAGCCATCCGGCCTGGTGTCTATTCGGCAACATGAGGAAAAAAAGAATCAGAGATCAGAAATGGCTGTACCGCTTAACAGTGAGTGAGATTACCCAGGGTGTCTAGGATCGGTGCTACGGCTCCCCACGGCAGGCCACGGCACACCCCCTTCCCCTTCCCCCTCAGGTAGAACTGTGCTCCGAGGGCCCATCCCTACTCTCAACTAAGACGGGCTCTTTGGGAAGCCCGTTCGTCGTGCTCACGGGCTGAGGAACTTCAGAAACCACCGAGGGGTCAGCTTGCCCACCGAGACTCAAGCTCTCCCCGAGGGGCTTCTCACTGAAAGAGCCGTTTGCAAAGGGCAGACTTCACCTGGAGCTCAGAACCAAGAGCGCCCGGCAGCTCGGACGCAACGGGCCCCGTCAGATAAAGGTTCCTGCCACTCGGGTAAGCCCCCGGCAGAGCTGGGCAGGTGATTTCTACTCACAGGTAGACCAGCAGCATGGCTCCCATCACCATGACAAAGCGGCTGAAGGAAGAGTAGAAGTACACAATACTAAGGAGGATAGCAGCTCTAGAAAACGTGTACATCCAGTCTAGCCAGTCTCGATTCAGGTCTTCTTCGTTGACCACAGGACCTCCCTGCGCGTTCATCTGCACATTCCGGTTCAAGGCTCGGTTTTCCTGGGCCCCTGCATTTGGACCAGGCTGAGGTTCATGAGCAGGGACGTGGGCCAGATTGGGAGCCTGGGCAGCAGCAGGTCGGGATGGGTCAGTATTGGACGTTGCTTGGGCTGAAACAGCAGCTTGACTGAAATAATCAAAGGGAAGAGAATTAAAAAGAAAAGTCACAATGTTTTGTTTGTTCTTTTTTCACCCAAAGGGCCTATATAGTTTCACAGGGAAACAACCTGGGAATAATAATTGTTGTGAACAGTAAAAACAAGTGAAAAGTAGTAAGAGCGTGAAGAAAATTTTGTCCCCCACCCAGTAAATTCCATTGGCAACAGCAGTGAATCTAAGAAGTTCAATCGGATTCCAGGTTAAGTCCTTCTCAGTTACAGAGCACCGGGTGAGGCACTGGGGGAGAGCCACAATTTCCATAGTTATCGCATTCACTGAATTTACATTATAATGGTGAGGACTTAGCTATAAATGTAAGAGAAGTTCTGTAAAGTACAAGAGAAGGAAGACTCAAACTCATTGGGGGAGGAGGGAAAAGGGCCTTTGGAGACCATCAATGAAGACTTCCCAGAAGAAAAAACAACTGAGCTGGGTCTTAAGGGCAGGCTTCCAGATGGAGGAATTGGAAGGGAAAACTTGTGGAATCAGAGAGCTGCAAAAGAGGCACAGGGGAGAGCAGGAAGCACGGGGCACCCAGCTCCAGATTACACAGGGTTTTAACTTTGGAGGGCCAGGATCAGGAGTTTGAGATTACGCACGAATTCCAAGAAGAGAAGAGGCCTGGGAGGGCAGAGCCATGTATTAGGAAGGACTGATGATCCTTCATCATCAAGACACCGAGCTGGGGAAGGTGGAGATGGAAGGTAAGTCACTAAAGTTGCTGAAGGAATAGGGGAAAACGCAGAGCACCCAAGGAGAACAAGGACAGAAGAGGCCACCAGATTGGGCAATTATGAGATCGCTGTGAACACCCACCGAAGTATCCCCACTGGACACTAGGGTGGACACAATTACTAAAAGCTCCTTAAAGAAACGAATGACCTAAATGAAGAAGTAATGATGGTGATGATACTACCAAAATTTATATATTTAGCGTTACTAAATCAAACTACCAAAGGGACCCTTTACAAATTCTACACAATAATGAGAAAATCATTTAAAAAAACAAAAGATCCAGAACATCAAGAGAAATGATGAATAGAGTAGGAATGAAGGATAGAACTTCCAGACCTCGAACTAAGGTATACATCCTCAAAACTATTTGGTGCTAGTTTAAAAGCAGGAAAGTAAATTTAAAAAAGAAAAAAAAAAAAAAGATCAGACAAGGAAGAATCAAAAATAATGGACTCCAATCACCCAGTCTGATAAACCTGAAAACAAATAGCCTAGTAAAGAATTGCTGGAAAAAGTGGAACGCTACCAGGCAGAAACTAGATTTACACCCATATCCTATAACACATATCTCCAAAGATTCAAAATGGATACATGACCTGATTATTAAAAACCACATAACAAATGAGAAAAATAAAGGAATCGTATATCTTCCACGGTTATGGGTAGTGGGTGAATTCTTAACCACCTAAATGACATGGATGATTACAAAAGATAAAATAATTCGTTCTAGTTATAACCAAATCCCAAAGCTTTTGTGTCATCAAACTAAAAGAACTATGAAAAGAAAGCAAATAAGTGATAAAGAGAAGATAAGCCTCCAATCAAATTTCTCCAAGAGTTTGCTATACAAAGATAGACAACTGAAAGATTTAAACTCAAAGGCTTCTTTAATAAAGAAGTGGATAAACGATAAAAACAAAGACTTCTCAAAAGTTGTAAATAATTAATAACCATTTGAAAAAGGCTCCAACAACAAAACCGAGAAATTACAATCATTTGGGCCCAATCTCAAAAAGAGGCTTGAGGAATCCCTTTCCTTGTGTCTGGGCCGAGTTGATTGGCTATGAGAGAAAGACAAGATGTCCGCTGGATTTTTGCCATGTTGGTTATTTCTGCTTAAATCTTTTCTTTTACAAAATTCTTTATTATGATGGATGGCTTCTCTGGGAAGAAGTGGGAGGAGTTTCAACTGAGTAATGAGAGTGAAAGCCAAAGCGCCCGGGGTTGATGAGACAAGGAGAGAAATACATGTATGTCTGTGTCTGCGTGTTTGTGTGCAGCACATACTTCTCCGGGGGAATGAGCCGTAAATAATGCCACACACCAAATACTATATCCAGGCTGAGTACAGTGGGAGGACTGGAGGGACGGCCAAATGGGGAGACTGGGATTAGAGCTAGATTTGAAGGAAGCCAGGACAGCTAAGAGACAGGTGATAGAGCTAGATATCCCAGGTGGGAGGAGTGGGAGAAAAAGAATCTCCAAAGACTCCTGACCTTCTCCCCACTCCAACAGGGTTTCAGCTCTTGATCAGCCCCCAAGCTCACACCTGTCGATGCTTCTTCACCCTCTCCTCCCCCATCTCCACTTCAGGAGCCATCTTCACCTCTGACCTGACAGATGAGCCTTCCTGAGCCATCTTCTTCCTGCCTCTCTTTTCTGTTCCGAGCCTTGTGTGCACACAGTAGGAGCCTCATAAACGATTACTGACTATTGGTGGGCAGGAGAGTGTGCAAAGGAACAAAGTCTAAGAAAACTGGAGAGGGAAGAAGATGCTGGGAGTGGGGAGCTTCAGATGTCTGAGGCTCTTGTATTTGCAGTGCTGGGGACCATTTACAGCATGGGGGGGAGAACAATCACTCAGGGGACCAGAGAAGAGGGACCTGAGGCAGGGGGCAGGCCCAGAATCTGAAAGCACGAGATGGGGGCCTGAGCGGCAGGGAGTCTGAGCTACAGTGGGCCACAGACAGAGAAGCGAGGGCGAATGAGGAGGAGTGGGTGACTGGGGGGTTGCGCTCGACAGGAACGGCAGCTCCAGAGGAACTAGAGAGTTCTGCTTTGCTGAATCCGAGATCTCCTTGACATTCAGGGGAAGAGGCTCAAGAGGAACTCGGGAAATAAAGGGAAGTAATGGAGATCACCAAGTGAGAGGAGGCAGGAAGGAGGCAGGAAGCAGCCAGAGCGACCCTGGCTGAGGAACTACCCAGATGAAGACCTAGTTAAGAAATGGGTATGGGATGGTCAGAGGAAGAATCAGAGAAATATCCCCCAAAACCCAGGGAGAAAATGTCCAGGAACTGACTGGGACAGGGTCAAAAGCCAAAATGAGGTCACGGGGATGAGGACGACTGAGAAAAGGTCATTAGGCTTGGCAGTGAAGGAAACAATGGTTTTAATTGGGTGGGAGGGGGAATCATTTTTGCCAATTGAAACAATAAACTTTAATTTTAAAAAGGAGAATAGTTCTAGATGAACAATTGGGAGCAAAAGACCCTGAAGAGGGTTCAGAAGCAAATGGGAGGAAGTGGAGGCTGGGCTCCAAAGGGACAAAAGATAGGAGCATCGCCAGGAGGAGGATTAAGGAGGTCCGGGCACTTAACCTACGTTTTTGGAATGAAGGTCCAGGTCCAGGGCTGTGTCACACAAGAAAGCCAACAGAAACACGAGGCTCCTGATTGGAACAGAGAGGCTCCCTGGAGGAATGGAGGGAGGTCGGGCGAGCCAAAGGGGCCATATCCAAGGAGCAGAGACTAGTTCTGGGCTCACAAGGGGAAGTATCGTGTTCCTTGAGGGACGGCCACCCAGTGACATGTCCCGGAGGATCAGCAGGATGGGGAGACTATCCCGCACAAAAGCCGAGGCGGAACCGAGGACGTTTAATGTGGAAAAGCACCTCTTGAGGCTCCTCCCTTGGTTTCTCTGTCTGTTGGACTACTCAGTGGGATGCTGGCCTTCTCCAGGAAGTCCTTCCCCATCCCCCTTAATGCTCGTGCCTCCTTCCGCATTCTCCTGTAGGGATCTTTGCTCCTGCAGTTACTTCTTTAAAAGCCAGGGACGCTGGAGCTGGCATGCTTTGCCTTTCTAGCATAGTACCTGGCATACAGTAGGCACTTAATAAGTGTCTGCTGCCTGGATGATTTCCCGTGAATCTCTTCTCTTATGTCACACCCCTCCCATAGACACCACAAGGCGACAGGCTGCTGGGTAGCCTCGGCACCTTCCCACTGGAGGTGAGGCGTTCAGCTGCGAGGTCCCTGTACTGCAGGGCAGGGGCACGTCTGACCGCGGGCATCATTTGGGCAACGCCGAATGCCAGGTACGACCATCTCCTATGGCTTTACTAAAGCTGCCAATGTTGCCCAGCCTGCAAATGGCCCTGGGTCTCTCCCGCTCTGAGTGACCCAGTCACAGCTGTCGAGCCGCAGTTTGGCCCCCCACTCAGTTCTGAAGGCTCCATGTGAATGCCTCCTGCACTGTGCAACTGGCCCCTTCTGGGGCATCTGAGCCTCTGACTCAGCCAGAACCGAATTCAAATCCTGCTTCTGGGATCCTGGCAGAGCAGGGGCCGCTCCACCTCAGAGGAAGAAGGAACACAGATGGAGCCAGAGAAAGAGCCTGGTGAAATGAACTCGGGGACTCGGGTGGAAGGGGCAGGGCCGGAGGGAGGCAAGAATTACACGGCTTGGGGGCTAAGCAGACAGAGGGGTCAGGGAGGGAATCCATGTCTCAGTCCAGGTCGAGCAACCCAAAAATGGTCAATCCCATCCCTGGAGGAGGCGGAGGGGGTGGGGTGGGGGGGCTGCTAAACCTCTCAAGTGTTTTTTTCTTTGTTTTTCCTCCAAGAGCGCCATGAAAGCAACAAGGAGCCTCTTCTGTCTGTACCCTCCTCTGTGATAAATCCTCCTCCATCTCCCTTTGAGAGGACAAATGGCAAGGACTTGGCCTTGGAAACTACTGGCCAACCAGGGAAGAGAAGACAACAGAAAGAGAATCAGGAGCTAGGGAAATCAAAGTGGTCGAGTAGGGCCAGAGAAGGAAGTATTTCAGGTTCGAGAAGCTGGCCAGTGGGGGATGGCGAAGGTCTCTTCGGGCTATAAATCCCACTCTCCTAGGTACTCTGCTTATTTTAATAGCTATAAAATGCATGTTCTCCTTCCAGCAGCCCAGGAGCTTGAGCCAAGGAGTCCTGGGAGTTCAGGATTATAGGCAGGAGATGACAACCAGGCTGCAGGGAGGGCCTAGCAGTCGGGGACTTTGGCCCGAGCCAAGGGGCTAGCTTCAGACTTGAAAGGTGGTGGGACTAAGGCTACACAGGAACAGAACTAGGCTGTGAATCTACTCTCCCCCCTCCCCTCTTCTTGGCTCATGGAGACCAAGGTAGTACAAAGGGACCTTTTAGGGATTGCTTAGGTTTGTTCCTGTTAAAACCTTTGAAGTGAACAGTTGTAAAAGCTACTCTGCCTCTAAATAGTTAAATGAAACTAGGGTGCCTTTAACATGGGAGAAACACAAACGGTAGGAGCTTGTGGCAAAGGCAAGATCGCTCTCCACCCTTTTAAGACTCCCAGAAAACCTACAGGAAAGGGAGGAAATGTACTGGCTTGCTCCTCAAGCAACGGGGTCTAGAATAATCTCTGTTAGCTATGAGTTTCTGCTAAAATAAAACTGGGCCCTTTGCATCAAGAGGGAATTTTGGGAGAGATTTTTTCCTCCAGAATTTTCTTTCTAGAACGGGACACTTGACAATTGTGCTCAGACCACAGATGGACAATCTCGAGAAAGATTTCTACCTAGGACAGTTTTGTCCTCTAAGAGACGGGGACACCCCGTTAATCCCAGGCCCCGAAAAACTCCTTAGTGGATTACTCCTTTTCAGTTCTAAGTGTAGAGTTGGGACGGCCTAAGCCCAGGGTGAGCCGTGGTAACCCTGGTACCCCACATTCGATGCCCACATGTGGCAACCAGCAACAGGGAAGGCCCAAGCTCAATGCTGGAGTCCCTGGACCTAAAGGGAAGGAGTGAGACTTGAACTGGAGGGAAAGATTATGCCCCCAAGGTGTTGCTATGTTTCCCCGATACCTCAAAGTAAATATTCCTTTGTTAAGCTAAAGAACCAAACTAAAAACAAAGAAGCAAACACAAATAACCACAACCCAATTCAATGAAGCATTTATTAAGCACCTACATTGTACACGGTAAGAGGAATCCGTGACATCCCGGAGAGAAAGCCAGGCCTGGGCTTAGAGAGACCAGGGCTCCGGCCTTACCTCTGGCTTTGTCACCTTAGGCCCGTCACTTCACCTTTGGGTGCCCCAGGCAGTAGCCCACGGGGCGAAAGGTACCAACAGCAGGAGGTTCTCTTAGTAAGTTCCCAGACACCAATGAAGTCACAGGGCTGAACGCAAGACTATGTGCTATGTGTCTGGTATCAGGGACAAAAAAAAAAACCCCCAGTGTCCCCAGCCCTCAAGACACTCACCTCCTACTGAACCAAGAGACAGGGAGGCTCCCCAATGGTCCCCCAGTATGCTGGGCATCAGGAGCCACAAGGGCCTCGGGCACTGGGCGTGGAATCAGGAAGGCTCATCCTCATGAGTTCATATCCAGTCTCAGATACTGACTGGGTGACTGGGCAAGTTACTTAACCCCGTTTGCCCTCAGTTCCCTATCTGTAAAATGAGCTGGAGAAGGAAAAGGCCGAGCCCTCCAGCGTCCGGGCCCTAAAGCGGGGTCCTAGAGAGGCAGGCGTGACTGAAACAATACAACCAAGGGCTTCCTTGTGCTATCCTCCCCGAGCTGTGAGTCTCGGCCTTTTACCGATGGGACGCCTGCCCATTCCAGCCAGCGTCTTACAGAGTCCCGAGCTCCCACCTCCACATTCTCCACACATCCCTCCTGGGAGCAGGGCTCACCACAGCCGGGGCGAGGTGCCCATTCACGCAGCGGGAAGCCCTGGCCCACATAACACTTACGGGATTTGGAGTCTGACCGGGCGACATCACGGACGCGACCAACGCAAGGCCAGCCTGCATCTGCGGAGACCCTTAGAGCAAACCACGCAACGGCAACTGAAAATGGTGAAGTGGGAAAAACTTACTACTGCATGTAATACTGCCGGGCGTACATCTGCTGCCACCAGAGCATCTGGAGGGGGCTGAAAGCAGGGTAGACGGGGAATGCAGCTGGAAGAGCTTGCCCAGGAAACTGATTCCCAACATTTCTGAAATAGAAAAGAGCAGGGAAAACAGGGCTGAGAATTTTAGCCTGTGGAAGCCATGATCCTGAACTTATTTTTCTCGATTATTTTCACTCATCATCTCAAAACATAGATCTTTAGTCCCCCAACATTGGGCACAGCACAAAATGCTCCTAGGTCCGTCTGAGTGACCACCAACATGCGAGTCCAATAGTTTTAATGGAAAGGGGACTCGCTTTCTTAGAAGTCCCGATGCCCACCACTGCCATTTCAGGACAGAGGTCTTTCCTCTTCCAGTCATTCTCAACAACTACCAGAGTTCCCCTTTAAATCTGGGATGCAATGCTAATGCTTCTCCATCTAACTCTATTACTATCTTTTGTCATTTCCAAATACGACCCCTCACCCCCCCCACACCTCTCCCACATCCTGTCCCTTGTAAGACTACAAATGGCATCAAGTTCAGTTCAGCAAATTTTTTCTTTTTGTTTTAAAGCCTTCTTAGTTAGATTTGAGAACCTGGGCAACACCTCCCTACCAGCCTTTGTCCGATGAACCTTATCTCTGACGAGGAGCTTATCGATCATGGTTTATAAGCTGTGACCCAGAAGTAAATAAGCAGGAAAAAAGCATTTATTAAGCACTTATGATGTACAAAAAATGCTTTGTGCTCTCCCCTTAGGATACTAAAAGATGCTTTCCAGAGCTCAAGCTCTATATTCATAAAGAAGAATCCACTAATCCTCAGGATGCAGCACGTCATCCGGTAACCCGCATCCACTTCGGGTGTCCGACCATTTGGCTGGACCACAGACCCTGGTCCAAAATAGCTTGTTTTCTAGGTGCGCAGGCACTGTGGTTCCAGATTGCATCTTCCCAAGATTATGGACAGGACGGGGCGGGCCATCTGACCAGAGGTCCGGGGTTTGGTGCGGCTTCCTAGAGCCACTTGAGCTCGGTCATGGCTGGGCAGCAGCGGATGTTGGCGATGGGCAAGGTGGGCTCCAGGGCAGTTTCTCCCCCAACAGTGGGTCTGCAGTGTGGCTGCAGGCAAGAGGCTGTTCCTGAAAGGTCTAGGGTCAGGATAATGGGCATTCTCCAGGAGGATCTGAGGAGATGGAGCTGGTCTGACTCCCCTGACACATTCCACTTCCTCTTGTGTGCTTGGGCTAACCAACTTAGTCCTCGTCTCCCCAGGGAAGGCGGCAAATGACTTGCTATCTATTAAGTCTCCCAATCTGCTTCTGCCTTCCGTGGACAAAGGGCCCCTAACGGGTTCCGTTTCGCCAGCACTGGTACAACCTTCCTCAGTTCCTTCTGGAAGAAAAATGTGTGCACGTGTACAAGATACACACCCCAAGAAAGTGGCAGATGGATTTACCGCGATCAGGGCAACCAAGCCAACCATCTTCTGGGAAGTGGCCAAGGGTGACAGCTTTCAAGCTATCTAAGCTCAGTACAAATTATAACAATTAGAGAAATGAAAATTAATGCAGCTCTCCTGGTGCCATCACCCTGGCTACTAAGACAAATGCTGGAAGGGCCACGGGAAAACTGGCACCTAAGGCCCAGCCCGCAGAGCTGCGACCTGGTCTATACTTTCTGGAGGGCAATCTGCTCAAAATGTCATTAAACTAAGCAACCCTCAGAACTAGAAATACCATTACGAGGGATCAAAGAGAGGGGCAACTCATCACACACAAAATTACTTATGGCTACTATCTTTGCTGCAGAAAATAATCGAAACCTAAGGGGATGCCCATTAATTGGGGAGTAATGCACACAGGATGGCATCTGAATGAACAGAATAGAACCGTGCCATACGAAACGACGATGGAGGTTCAGAGAAACCAGACGAGACACGTCTGAACGGATGCTGAGACGAGGGGAACAGCCGCGTGAAGGCACAAGCGACCCCTTCCATCCTGTCAATCCTGAGGTCAAAGATCTGACATAGTGGGAGCTGACTCCAGACACAGAAGGAAAAAGATAGGAATTGGGGGTCTGGGAGGGAATTTGCTTTGCTTTACTCTAGAGATCTGTGACAAGAGGGTTCTTCCCTCTTGAGGAAGAAGTAGGATGAGAGACAAAATACATTCTTGTTAACTGGGAAAAAACAGCCGAAAAGGAAAAAAAACGAAGCCCAAGAACAGCTTGTATCTGGTCAGCAAGTCCTGCAAGGAGGCCTTCGCGGGTTCTCACTCTCCTGCTCTTAGCACCTACCTGACCGTGTGGCGGCACCAAACGCTCGTCTCTTCAGGAGGAGCCGGGACGGCGTTCCCTCTGGGCCTCGCGCTCCAAGTCCTTGCCCTTCCCGGGTCTTTCCCAGCTCCTTCCAGGTGCTCTCCAGCCTCGGCAAGAGGCCATCATTCCTGCGTACATGGTCCACAAATCGAAATCCCGCTCTTGGCCAGGGGAGCCCACCGCTCCTTGCTCACACCGGCCTCTCCCTCCAGGCCGACAACCATGACAAAAACAGCCGGCTTATGGTGGCTGGCACCTCAGTCCTGTCCTTCATGTCCACCCCAGCCACGCTCAGGGAGTCAAGGGCCCAGCCTTCCTCCTCGCTCTCCAGCTGACCGCTCTCGGCAGCTCCTGGCCCTGGTGCAGACGCTGCCCAGGCTGCAGCCAGCCTCACCTTCCAGTCTCTCAGAGAGTGGGTGCTCGTGCCTCCATGAACCTTCTGGGTTTCTGACTTGAGCCAGACCTCTTCTTGAAATGGTTGTTGTCAAGGGTCGCTGCTCCTGTTTCATTCATTTTAAAGAGGAATAACAAACCTGAGACAGACTCCTGGTCCCCACCCATCCCACACCACGGATGCCTGAAGTGGCGGCTCGAGAGCGAGCCTGCTGGTCGGCAGGGCTTTTCTGCTGGGCTGGTCATCTTGGTACAGGAAGCAACAATGGACTTTTGGGAAACCTCCTCATGACTCAGATATCGGACAGGCTGAGGGGGTGGACACGTTTTCTGTCATCCACCTTGTCCTGGGGGGTTTTACCACAAAATCATTCTTTGAGCATCACGATTGTCAACAAACCACTTATATCCACATCAGGTGCTATCTGTCCTTGCCTTCCCAAGTGGGCACAGGTGTGCATGGGGTAACCAATTCACCTAGTACATGAAAAGTGAGATGGCGCGAGCGGGCAGCCGGACATTCACATGTCCTGGATTCAAGTCTTGCCTCTGGCACGCCCATGGGACCTTGGACACAGTCCTGTAACCTGCTCTCTGTGAAGAGTTGCGACTCTGCTTTAGCAGATGGTTCCAGACATGAGGGTTCCCTGCATAACATTTATTAACCCTCTAAAACTAAAAAGTGCAATTAAGGATCAAATGATATAGTTGTAAATCACTTAGCACAGTGCCTGACATACAGAAGGTGTTGCATAAATGCCCATTTCCTTCCTTCTTTGAGATATAAAAGTATTTTAAAACCATTCCATTTTATGCTCTAAAGTTACTATTGATTAGAGAAATGAAAATAGTACTCTGAGGTTCCACTTTGTACCTCTCAGACTGGGTGACAGGAAAAGATCATGATGTATGCTGAAGGAGATGTGGGAAAACTGGGACACTGATATATTGTTGGTGGAACTCTGAGCTGGTCCAATCATTCTGGAGAGCAATTTGGAACTATGCCCAAAGGGCTATCAAACTGTGCGTCCCCTTTGACCCAGCAGTCTCTCCTGGGCTTATATCCCAAAGAGATCTTAAAGGAAGGAAAGGGACCAACATGTGCCAAAATGTTTGTAGCAGCCCTTTGTAGTGGCAAGAAACTGCAAACTGAGTGGATGCCCAGCAGTGGGAGAATGGCTGAATAAATGATGGGATATGAGTGTTATGGAATATTATTGTTCTGTAAGAAACGATCAGGAGGATGATTTCAGAGCGGCCTGGGGAGATTCACATGAAGTGATGCTGAGGGAAGCGAGCAGAAGCAGGAGATCATCGTACATGGCAACAAGATTATGTTTTCATCAACTGTGATGGACTTGGCTCTTTTGAAGAATGAGGTGATTCGGGCCAATCCCACCAGCCTGTGATGGAGCGGGCCGTCTGCTCCCAGAGAAAGCACCGGAGGAACTAAATGTGGATCACAACGGAGCATTTTCACCTTTTGGTTATTTGTTTGTTCTCTCTCTCTCTTGTGTGGTCTGATTTTTCTTGTGCAGCATGATAAATATGGAAGCACGTATAGAAGAACTGCACATGTTTAACTATCTAGGACAGGAGAAGGGAAGAGGAGAGGGAGAAAAAACCTGAAGCCCCAAACCTTACAGGAATGAATCCTGACAACTATCATTGCATTTATTTGGAAAAAATAAAAAGTCATTAAAAAGTTTCATTTTACCCTCACAAAAATGAGGCCAACAGAAGAAGGGAGGAGACTTGCCAGGCTCATCTAGTCAGTAAGTGCCTGAGGCCGCACTCGAATGTAGAGCAAGTTGAGCTCAGCCCAGCTCTGGACACTGGAAGCCCCCGAGACCTCAAACGCTGGCGCCAGGAGGCTGGGTCAGCCTCTGACTGTCTCTCCCATCTCCTCCACATCTGCACTGAATTCCCCAAGCTACTTACCCTTGCACCACGTACGGGAACTGCAGGCTCTGCTCAGGATTGGCTGGTGCTTGCGGTGAGTTCCGGTACCTCGGGCCTTCAGAACCAGAACTGGCCGTGGCAGTCAGAGACTCCTGACTCGAAGATGGAGTTGATGATCCCGAATTATCTGAACTCTTAAAATACAATTTGAATTTTTTCAGGTAAATTGGTTTCATAGCAATCCAAGGGATCACAGCTCTACCTTCCCAGTATGAGCACAGCCCGTTCCCACAATTTTATCAGAGCGCTAAATATATTCAGACGGGCCTGCAGCGGATGCTGGGGCTGGGGAAGGAGCAAGGCTCCCACTGTGCAGACTTTCACTCAGAAGGGCTCTTGGAAACCAGCCCAATAAGGTTTGTCCCTGGGGTTGGACCCCAGTCAGGGAGACAGGGCATGAGCAAGGGAGAGACCTGGGCTGCTGCGTGCCCCAAGAGGGTCCAACCTCAAACTACAGGAAGCAGGGAAGGTCATGAGCAGCTCCTGGCACAGTTCTGGCAACAAGCCATTTGGAGAAGCTCTCAGGGAACAAGCCCCCTCCTTCTGTCAGACTGTCCATGTAAATTTGGCTTTAATCAGTCATTTTGGTGGCAGTCGCTGACCTGCTCTGAGTTACTCTGAAACAGCCTCAGCGCCACAATGCCGGAGGCCGCAGCGACCGCAGCCCAAGCTCCTCAGGACAGAGCTCCTTCCTGGGGAAGCCTGGCAGTGGGGGGCATTTCGGCCACTGCCGCGACCCAGAGAGCTCCTTTCTGGGGAAGTCTGGCCGACATGCTAGCCGGGTGTAGACGGGCAGGGTGAGCTTAAAAGGGAACCCCAGGCCCTGGCTCCCCTCCCCAAGTCGGCACGTACTAAGTGCAGCATTCAAGAAATGCCTGAAAATCAAATGCCCATCCTTAAACAAGAGCTCTCTCCCACTCCGCCTCGGGCATTTAAAAAGCATAACCTCCACACATCAGCCTGGCAGGCTCCCCCGGGGATCACCAGGTCAGTAAGCATTTGCTGAGCCCCCACACTCCACATGAAGACAGGATAAAAAAAAGGGTTCCTGGCAGACCCAGAGACAAGTACACGGGGAGTAAATGCTGAGAACTCTGGGGGCCAGTACTCCAGACTGACCAGAGAGAAGGGAAAAGGCCTCCCCCAGGAAATGGCCCTGAGAGCTCTGAGAAGGTTTTGGGGGTTTTCGGGGCTTAGGGCCTTTTTTCCCAGTCCTCCCTCGCCCCATCCCCACCAGGCCAACACTCACATAACTGCTGATGGAGGTCAAGGCTTCCTCGCTGCCTCTCCGGCTACTGGACTGTGGGGAGCTGGGAGGAGATCGAGAAGCACAGACTAGATGGACCATATGATAGTCATCTTGCTAAAATGAAATAAAGTGGAGATCACCAAGTAATCCTCGGCAGTCTGTGGTTTGAGAGGCGGCCGCCAGGCCAAAGCCCCGAGTGAGTGTTGCGAGGTGCTCACTCGGCCTCCGGGAGGGGCAAGTCTTGGGGCTGCTGCCCCCGGCTCCTCAGCATCTGAAGAGCATCTCAAACCCCGAGACCCTACAGTGGCACGGACGGGCCGGCAGCTCCACTGCAGCCGCCCGCTGGGCCAAGAGAAATCCGGGGGTTCGACATCACAAACACTTCCTCAAAAATCAAAAATCAAAGCTGATGTCATAACTGTCACCTTGGAGAGTCTGCACATCCCAATTATGCAAGCCATGCATGGAAACTACAATTGGGAAAGAAGTGCAAATGATTTCAGTTGGAAACGCACTCCCCGGGCCTTTCTGTGGGAGAGGGACGGGGGGTGGGAGAGGGAATCTGTTGCTGGGGGGATGGCAAGGCCAACGAATCTCGAGGTCTCGCCCAGGCCTGAGCCTCAGCGTCTGGCCATCCAGACATCATATGGGATCCAAGCTTATCCTGAGCCACAGAAATGCACTTCCCAAGGCAGGGGAAGGACACTGGCCCATGTGCTCCGAGGCAGCTCTCCTAACATTGGGGGATTGGCTGGGCTGACTGGCTTTGGGCATCCCTTCCAGCTTCAGAGCAGGGGTTCCTTCCCACAGAATCAGTACTACAGGCTGTGGGTGGCCACGGGAGCTCCTGGAGAACCTCAACCCGCAATTGCCCCTCCAACGCCAGAGTAGTCTATGGCTCCTCCACATAGTAATCTATCTCCAGCCCGTCAACTGTGGCACTGTTAAGGGTCAAATTCAAAAGTCTGATTCAGGTAATGGCTAAGGAGATTTTACTTCAATTTCTGCCTGTCTCCAGCACCTCTCATCGGCCCCCTGGAAAAGCCTGATGAGGTAATTTGGCTGGATCGGTGCCAGTTCATCAGCACCTCGCGTCCCCCACCCCCCCACCGGCTACACCCATTTCACAACTGGCTATCAGATGCACACCTTACTGACAAGTTAGCAAATTACCCTAACAGCTCCTTAGGACGGCTTCAGGAACGCTCCCCAGCCTCACCACATGTTCTAAGGAATAATTTCGAGTTCTTAGAAAGTGGGAAACGAAACGTTGGAAGCCAATTCCCTTTCCGAACACGGCCCCTTTCAAAAGGAAATGGAACGACAAACTTAGCAAACGGTGTTGGAAGACCTTACTTTTCTGAGAATATCTTTCAACTGCAGATGGTCAGGAAGCAGTCTGCCAGAGTATACCAGTCTTTGATCCTTTGTACGCTACAAGATGGGACAAAGAGAAGAATCCTAATTACACAACTGGGGGCAGCTTCCCGACTAAAGTTAAAAAACCCATTTACTCTCAAAGCATTAGAAAGCTGGCAGATACCAAGTACCCGAATTGGCTACACACACACACTCTCTCTCTCTCTCTCTCTCTCTCTCTCACACACACACACACACACACTCTCACACTCACACTCACTCACTCTCTCATTCTCTCTGATGAGAAAATGCTAACATAATTAGAGTCACAGAATAAAGCTGGGCAGGAAGTGCCCCACTGGGTTCAAAACATTCAGCCAGAGGGAAGCTAAACATTTGAAAGAATTTACTGAAAGACAGCGGTCAGGGCAGTGTTATGTCTTTCTGAACCACATTTGATGAATATTAACAGATAATAACAAAAGTGACAAGAACAGCAGCAGCCTACTATGGAGGACGGTCCCAAGGGCTTCTCTCCTCTGTTGCAACAATAACCCTGTGAGAGAAGTGCTATTACAGTTCCCATTTTTCAGATGAAGAAGGTGGTGCTGGAAGTCTGTGGGGAATGGGACCAACTGGTGTTCTGCCCTTAAAGTGTCCTCCCTTCCCAGGCTCCTTGAGTCTTAAGCAGTTCTGTGAGAAGGGGAAATAAAAGCTGCCCAGCCAATGGCTGTGCATAAAAAGGGGAGGCCTTTTACCCACACGGGGGAAGCAGGCCCACCACACCCAGATTTTATTTTTATTTTTTCTCAGAGTAAAACACTAGGCTGGGACATGAGCAGGAAAGAGTGGACCTGGTCAGGTTCGGAAACACGGGCCGGCCCAGAGTGTCCAGGGGGAAGGGGGGTGGGGGGGCAGAGTTGGTTCCCGTTTTCTCTATAACCTGGAGATTGGGGGAATGTGGACCTGGGCCAGACATGGAATTTACTGGGTGTGGCCCAGCGAGCCAAAGATTCCCATCCTATCTCATGAGCAAACATTCTTCCAAGTTATCAGCTTTCCCAGGGATCACCCTGCCCATCTTTACTTAGCATTTCAGAATTGAGTTTGGGCCCAGACTGGCTCAGAGTCACCATCTATAACAACCAATTCTGTTTTGGATCCAGAGGGGGGAAGGGCAAAGGCGGGAAAGGGTAAGGGGAGGGAGGGAAGGAGATGAACAGAGAGAAAAAGTAAGAGGCCGCCCTCTGCCTCATTTCTTCCCTGGCCTTCACCCCAGATGGGGCAGTTCCCTCAGTCAAAGTGAAGCCCTTAGCTTCCCTTCAAGGCCAACTCCCCACCCCCATCCAGGCCCATCTCCACTCTAGGTCTCTGTCCGGCTCTGGAGGAGGCAGGGAGACCGCTGACCTTGCCCAGCCCAGCTCACCTGTGTGCCATGGCATCCCTCCCCGCTTCCCACCAGCCATTGCTTGGCTCTACCTGAAACCCCCTCGGGCTCTGCGTTTCAGCCCGATGTAAGCCAGGCCCTGGCTAAGTGCTGGGATACAATGAAGGAGGATGGGTCTGTCCGCAAGGGACTGGCGACTAATGGGGGATCTGGCGCTTTTCTGGGGAGCAGAGCAGCCGGGCGGGCAAGGTGGGCACTCTGGGACGCTGCGCCCTCCTGTCCGAGGGCCAAAGGGAGGATTATGGAGAGCACCCTGGTCCCGAGGTCGCCATGACCGTCACATGAGACCTGCAGGGCCCCCAGCACCAGCGTGAACGCCGGCCCCCATCGAGGGCATCTCGCCTCCAGCTGGCTGCCTCCTTCCCACCAGCTCTCCAAGGCCCCATCAGGAGGAAGTGACTTATCCAAGGTCACACCATGTCGGGTGTCTGAAGCTGGATGTGGACTCGGCCTCCTGGCTCCACTGTGGGTCCCTGCCCTATTCTTCCATGTGCTCCCAAATGGGGAAACTGAGGCAGGTTAAGTGACTTGTTCGGAGTCACCCAATTCCTAAGTATGTGAGTCTGAGTTGGCAAGAAGGGGCTGCCTTTTCCTTCTCCCCTCCATCTGCCAAATAAATGCTGCTGCTGCGTGTTCCATGCTGATTTCTATCCCCCTGAGACCTCCTCCAACCTCTCCAAGCCTCCCCCACCTTTCCAAACCCCCGCTGGGCATCCCTGGGCATTTCAGCATCAGCCTGTCCAAAAGGGATTTCTTTCTCTTGCCCCCTAAAACTCACCCACTTCCCTCTAAAACTTGCCCTCTCCCCCCTAAAACTCGCCCTCCTCCCAACAGCTATTTCTGTGGCGAGTACCTGCATCTTCCCTCTCATCCATGTTCACAAGTTCCAAACCATGCGAGGTTCCCTCCTTCCTCAGTTTCTCCCCCTTCTCCACAACCCCAGAATCCTCACCGGCCGGAGCCCCACGTCCACACTCTCCCCCCTGCAGCTGCCAGGCGTCTGGGGGAGGTTCTGGGGGCTCCCCGCCGCCTTGGGGAGAGCTGGCCTTCCAAAGGCCCTCTGTCATCAGGCTCCCCGTCTTCAGGCAAATTGGCTGCTCTGCCTCTGCCAGAAAGTCCCTCCCTTTCTTAACCCCGGCTCAGGGGTCTCTCGTGCACCCCTAGATAACTTAGCAGCACACAGCTGCAAAGCCTCCTCTGGGTGCAAGATGATCCTACGGCTCAAGAGCAGGTTCTTGGGGGACTTCATCTGGGTCTCTGTACCCCCCAATTCACCCCGGGAGGCCCTGAGAAAGGCTTAGTGAACCCAATGAGAGACAGTGGGAGAGGGAGAAAAGTCTGCCAAAAGCCTGGAAGGAGACCCAGCGGGGCGGAAAGGGAAGGCAGAAAGAGCTCCAGCAGCAAGCCTGGTGGCAGAACCGCCGCATGTAGGCACCAGGGTTGGTGCAGACCCCGGATGGGGACAAAAGCCCTACAGCAAAGAAGCCCTCGCTGGGAAAGGCGCACAGAGCCCTCTCCAGCCCGGAGGAAGGCCCCGGGGCGTCTCTAAAACACAGCTCCGCAGAAGCTCGTGCTGAGGGTCTGCCAGCGTGTGCCCGGGAGCAGAGCCCCCACATCCTCCAAGGCTATTACTGGGTATGGCACTGGGCCTGTGGTCAGGAGGACCTGAATTCAAATCCAGCCTTTGACACAGCGTGACCCCGAACGACTCATTTCTCCTTGTTGCCTCAGTTCCCACACCTGTAAAATGAGCCAGAGATGGAAAGACAAACCAGTATCTTTGCCGGGAAAACCCCAGAGGGTCACCAAGAACTGGCCTGAAACAACTGAACTGCCACAAAACCAAAGGGTCCTCAGTCTGATTCAGCCTCTGCTTCCTCCTTGGAGAAAATGCCCAAAGGGCGACGCCTCACAACGCTGCCCATGGCAAAACCAGAAACCGCCGCCCCCCAGCCGCCCCTGCCGTGGCTCTGGCAGCCACTCACTGGGCCCCCCCGCGCTGGGAGCCCGCCACACGGCAGGGCCTCAGTGGTCTCTGCAGGGAACCCCCCTTCTCTAGGCAGAGGCTGCGCCCCCCGAGCTCCCCTTTCAGGCTGAAGGTCAACACAGGTTTTGGCCGTTCTCCCCATGTGTCGGCAGGAGGAGGAAGGCCCAGTCCCAAGCCTGGCTGGTCCTTCAGAATGCCGCTGGCCCCAACAAAGGGAGAAGTGGGTCAGAGCAGGGCTGGGAGGAGGAAGAGGAGGACTTCCAGGTGGACATTATGTGTTGGAGATGCCTGGAGGACATCTGGCTCCAAATGCCCAACGAGGAGCCGGGGACACTGTGGCCAAGTGGACGTGACGACGACTGCCGGACAGCCCTGGGCAGTCATCTAGAAACGATCGAGGGAGGAGGTCCTGGGACAGCACAGGAAGGAAAAACGTCCCGGGCAGGAACCTTGGAGAGCAAGACACAGAGGGGCACCAGCCAAGCCTGAGAACACATAGAAGGCAGACAGGGACAAGAGAGAGACAGAGACACAGAGAGAGGCGGAGAAAGAGACAAAAGGAGAGAAAGAGAAACAGACATAGAGAAAGGAGGAGACAGACAGAGACAAACAGAGACAGAGAGAGACAGAGAGAGACAGAGAGAGAGAGAGAGAGAGAGAGAGAGAGAGAAAGCACAGTATCATGAAATCCCAGGGAGGAAGCAGCATCCAGGAGAGCCTGGGCAACCCAGTGAGAAAGGCAGAGGAAGATAAGGACCCAAAAGAACACTTGAAAAATAAATGGTAACTCTGGGGGGGAGCGATGCAGTCAGAAGCGGGGCTGCACACAGCTGATAAGGCTCACAGACGAGAGGCTCCCGGCCCCGGAGGGAAGAAGAGGCAGACGGGGCCACAACAGCCCCCGCACGTGAGAACCGCCCAGCTGGAGGACGGGGCTTGTGGCGCCCAATAAAGAGAGATCAAAGGCCGGGTGTGGGTGTGTGGCTGAGGGAGTCACCCACACTCCCGGCGTCCCCACCAGCTCCCACAAACCTCCTTCTCCCAGATCACTTCAGGTCCGGCCCAAGGTCACCCTGGGGCCCCTCTCTCTGATGCAGCAACTATCAGAGACCTCAGCCCCAGCTAGACACGAGCCACCTCCTCATCCAAGCCTGAGATAAAGGAGAAAGCAGGTGTCAAGGAGGCTGAAGGAGAGAGCAGGGCAGGAGAGAGGCTCAGGGATCTAATCTTTTATTTTGTTGGGTTTTTGTTTAATACAATTTTATTTTCCAAACACATGTGAAGATACTTTCTAACATTGTAAGGTTCTGAGTTGCAAATCCTTTCTCTCTTCCCCACCCAACACAGCACATGCTACAGGATATTTGTCATGTTGTGCAAAAGGGGAAAAACCACAAGAAAGAAAAAGCAAGCAAAGAGGGAAAAAGGTGGAAACGCTGTGCTTCGATCACAGTCCTCTCCCTGGACGCAGGTGGCTCTCTCCATCGCAAGACCACTGGAATTGCCTCGAATCACTCATCGTTGAAAAGAGCCGCGTCCATCAGAGTTGATCATCACCGGATCTTGTTGCTGCCATATACACTGTCCTCCTGGTTCTGCTCATTTCACTCAGCATCAGTTCGTGTCTCTCCAGTTTTCCCACATCCCCTCCAACATCCATCATTATCTTCTCCTGTCACCTTAGCCAATCTGAGAGGTGGGAAGTGGTTCCTCAGTTGTCTTAATTCGCATTTCACTGATCAAAAGTGATTTAAAGCTTTTTTTCATATGACTAGACATGCTTTAATTTCTTCATCTGACAGTCATCTGTTCAGATCCTTTGGGGAATGACTTGTAGTCTCCTAAATTTGACTCAGTTCTCTATATATTTGAGAACTGAGGTTTTTACCAGAAGCACTGGTTGTAAAGTGTGGCCTAGCTTTCTGCTTGCCTTCTAACCTTTGCTGCATTGGTTTTGTTTGTGCAAAACCGTTTTAATTTGATGCACTCAAAATTAGCCATTTGTACTTTAGAACATTCTCGAGTTCTTCTTTGGCCATAAACGGCTCCTCTCTCCAGAGCTCTGACAAGCAGGCTATGCTCTGCTCAAGAAGGTCCACTTTCTGATGCAGCCTGGGCTGAGGTCCTCAGTGCAGGGGAAGGCCGAGGAGAGGAAGTCTGGAATGGGCTCCCCATGAAGGGCAGAGACCAGAGGGCAGTAAAGCCCTCCCTTGCCTCATGGTAGTGAGACTGCTCGGAGAAACGAGGGGGACAAATCTGTCCAGAACGCGGGCGGATGCCCACTTCCTCTCCTCACCCTCCAAGACCAAGGCTCTCTGAGGAGATGCTGGTGGGACAGCAGGGGGAGGCCCGCGGGACCAGAAGAACAGAAGAGGCAGAAGAGGCTTAGGCAAAGCGCAGCCAGGGGAACGTGGCACAAGCTATTAGGGTCAGATTTCTGATCGCAGACCTGGGGGGGATCTTGGCCTTCCCTCTGTGTTCCCTGAGGCTAGAGGTCGTCATCACTGGAACTGGGAGACCAAGATGTTGGAGGAAGCACCGGCATAAATGGTTGGGTCCCCTAAGCAGGGCACTGAGTGAGGGAAAGTCCAGAACTCCTGGCAGAAGGGTGGGCCGGGCCTGGAGGAGGCCCCAGACACTCCCCAGATGTGGGGCCCTTCTCAGCTCCTTCTACTGTGAAACCAGGGCTGTTCTGGGGATAAACCTTCCAGCGCCAGGCTACCAAGCAACCAGCCTCCGGGTTACGCCTGCACACGACCATCCCTGCCAGGCCCTGGTCTCAGCACGGGCCCCACCTGCACCTCAGAACCCCTTCAATACTAGTAATAACGATGGCAGGCACTGCGGCGCCAGGGTCAGGAAGACACCCACTTAACCCTGTTTGCCTCAGTTCCTTTATCTGTGATATGGAGAAGCTGGCAAACCAGTGCGACCAAGAAAACCCAAAGAGGGTCACCAAGCATCAGCATGACAACCGGCACGTCTACAGAACCTTTAAAGCTTGCCAAGGGCTTTACACACAGAAACACCTGACCCCGACAACCCTGAACCCTGTGAATTCTCCCTACTTTACAGATGAGGAAACTGAGGCCACAAGCCTGTTAAAGGACTTCCCCAGGGTCATTCCCACAGCTTATTAGCCTCCTCACAGCAGGCCTTTCCTGACCCCTCAGTTCAGGGAGCCCTGAAGTTGTCTCGTTATAAATTCTCCACTGATCAGACCGCCACACAATTGGTCTCCTCTGGGAGGGGGCCCACAGGCTTCCCACCTGGCCAAGGCCCTCAATGCCTGAGCCTGCCACTTCCCCCGAACGTGGCTATGACCTAACATCACACACTGACCCTCCTTGAGGGCTCAGCCAGTTCCATTCTTGTGTCTGAATCATGGGACCAGCCTGGGCCCGGCAGAGTCGGTGCTTAACAACTTCCTGACGTACTGAAGGGCCGAGACAGTCTCCAGGGAGAAACAAAAGGCCCTGGGTGCCAGGTGGCGGACGCCCTGCAGAGAGCCACCACGGGCAGGGGCAGACGGCGTCACGAATGGGGAAAAGCGCTAGACTGGCTGCCGGGGACTTGGGATCCCGGCTGGCCGCTAAGACTTGGTGCGGCCACTCGACTGCTCCGGGCCTCGAGTCTCCTCCCTGGAAAAAAGACTGAGTGGTCCCTTTCCTTCCCGCCCTAAATCGTGATTCAGAAAGGCCAAGTATTGAGAAGAAACAAGTGAGAAGCAAAGAGTAGAACCTGGCACTCATTATTAGGAAAATGCAAATCAAATTAAAAGAAGGGCAGCCCCTTGAAACCATTACATTGGGTAGAAAGGAAAATGGCAGTTCCTGGAAAGGAGGTGGGAAGACAGGCCCCCTGAGTACATGGGGGAGCAAGGGGCCGAGCCAAGCTTCTGAAAATCCCAGACTAAGCTCTGCCCATCCTTTAAGGCAGGGATAACTCTGCTAGGTCTATTTCTGCTCTGATGAGATTAAGGTGGGGTGGGTGGGGTGAAAAAACCGTTTTTGTACAAATATCGGTACTTGCTCTATTTATTGTGGCAAAGAACTAAAAACCAAGGGGCGTCTATCAAAGGGGGAAGGCTTAATTCTAAGGCACAAACAAAATGGAATATGGCTGAGTGAGAAGAATGAGAACAAGGGCAGATTCAGAGAAATGTGGCAAGAGTTGTGTGAACAGAGGCAGAGTGGAGAGCAGAACCCAACTCTCCGTACACTCCCTACGGCATAAGGGACAGGACTTTAAGCAGTGTCCCCATTCCAGGGGACAAAGGACTTTTCCTTTTCTGTTCCCGCTCTGGATGAAGAGGCCCTGGAGAGTAAGGGAGGGAGAGAAGCAAAACTACTTTTGTTTTCTCAAATCTTTAGCCACAAACAACGAAAGGAGGATTAAAAAAACAAACAAGTGGAGGGAAGAAAAACTACACGGAGACCAAGAAAACCAGGACAAGTTTTTCCAATGGGACTTGGAGGGCAGCTAGGAGGTCCAGTGGCCAGAACCTTGGCCCTGGAGTGCGCAGGACCACAATGCTGGTGCAGTCTCAGTTACCTACTAGTTGTATATTGGGCAACTCACTTAACCCTGACCACGTCCCCAAATGGAACAGAAAATGGGATGTAGAGTCCCAGGTCACGGGTAAGAACGAATCAGAGGCTGGACGAGGACGGAGTTAACAAGGGCTGGCGCTGCACCTGGGGCTTTCTGGGGACACCTGGCAAAGGCGGCCCTAGTTACAGTAACATTTCTGGATGCATAAAGTCAAACACTTAAAATAAATAAGGAGAAAATTACACGAAAATGCAATTACGCAAAAAACCCCTCTCAAAAGCACAAACTGGAGACCGAGAGTTAGGAATCCCTCACTAAAGCTGCTTCCAAATCTACATTCAAGGCTTTATAACTGAAGAAGCGGAAGAGACCCCCCCGAGAAGCAGCCCCTGGCCACTATGACCAACTTTCCAAGGGGGAAGTTGTCCCGAAGGCCAGAGCCCTTCGGGTGGGAGCAACCCCTTCTCGCCTCGCTGCTCTTGGCCCCGGCTCCGCGGGGAAACTGAGGCACGCCTCAAAAGCCGTCCGGAGCGATACCTGCCCCCACCCCCGACCCTGCACGTAGAGCCCGAGCCCACACCCGCCCCGACTCACGGGCTTGCCGGGGTACACGTCGGCCAGGTGCGCCTTGAGGCGGCCCACGCTCCACTGGTCCGGGCAGCGGATGGTCTGGTCGCCGTAGCGCTGGTTGGGCGTCTTAATGATCAGGGTCACGGGCGGCGTCTCGGACCCGCTCGGGCCCTCCATGGCGGCGGCCGAGGCCGGAGGCCGGGCCGGGCACGGCGGGCGGCAATTATTCCGAGTCCGGCTCGGTCACAAATCCATGGGCCGACGACGCGAGGCAGCGGCGGGCCATGGGCGGGCGGGGCCGCGGGGGCGGAATGGGACAATCCCCGCCAGCTCCGGCCCGGTCTCCGGCTCCGGCGGCCTGGGGGAGGGGAAGACCGGGAGGGACGGACAGGGGCGGGAGAGGGAAGAGGCCCCGGGCCCCGGCCCGGCCCTCGCCCCCGCCGGCCACGCAACAAGGCGACCACCGACGACGCGGGGGCCGGGCCGGGCCGGACCGAGCCTGCAGGGCTGGGCTGAGCTCAGGAGGAGCGGGGGGAGGGGGGTAGCGCGGCGGCCTTTCTGCCCTCCTCGTTCTGTCCGGGCCGTCCCAGCGGGGACACGGGGACGGAAGCCCGGCCCGGCCAAGAGACCGCGGCGGCGTCAGGAAGAGGTCGAGTCCGCGGGAACGGAAGCCCGGCCGGGCCAAGCAGCGGCGTCAGAACGAGGTCGGGCCCGCGGGGACGGAAGCCGGGCCGGGCCAGGCGGGGGCGGCGGCGCCCGTCGGGGAGGCCGTAGGCAGGTGGGCGGCTTACACCCGGAAAGTTGCCCGCAGCGTCGGTCACAACTCACAGGCGCCACCGCCGAGGCGCCGAGGCAGCGCGAGCGATTCACTCTGGGGGGGCCTGAGCCTCCTCCTCGCGGAAAACACCGGTTAGGCGGCCTCCAGTTCCCGGCTCCGCCTCCACCGCTGCAGCCCGGCTCCGCCCGGCGCTCTCGCGAAAGAGGGAGGGAGCTGGGCGGTGCCAAGGAGCGGAGGCAAAGCATCAGTGTTGCGCCTGCGCGAAGAGGAGAGGGCGGGGCATGGGGAAGGTGAGCAGCGGCCGCGACGTGCTCGCTCCCGCCCCTTGCGGGCCGGGGATGCGCTGGGGCGTCCACAGGGATGTAGCGGTATGCTTTCGGGGAGCGGAAGTACGTCAATTCAGGGAGGACTGAAACTCCGGAACTAGGTGCGGTCCCGCTCAGCCTTTTGGCGGAGAAAACGGAGGCTCGGCCGGGGCGTGTCTTCCGTGTGCGGAAGACTGGGGGCGAGGAAGTTGTCCTCTCGTATAGAAGGGGTAACCTCGGGGAAGGAGTGAGTTCAGGAGCCGGGGGATGCCCATCGTGGGGGCGTTCCCCAGGAAGGCGGCGTGCGTGGCCGCGAAGGGCCCTTTCCAGCTGCGGGCGCTGCCACTTTGTGGGGTGCTCCTGACCAAGGTCCATCCCGGGGGAAATCAGAGGAGGAGACTGAGGCAGGCAAGATAGCCCACTAGCTAGTGAAGAGTCAGGTGCAGGATTCGAACACAGAGCTCCCTCTCTGCAGCACCGGGCTGAGACTACAGCCTGGACAAGGCAAGTGGCAACAGGCCGGGGCTGAGGGAGGCAGAGCTCGAGCCTCTTCGGCTTTCCTTGTGTTGGACCACCTTTGTCCTTTTCTGAAAGTCTGTCTCCTCGTGCGCCGACCACCAGGCGTCGTTCCTTGGGTCCCTGGGCAAGATCCAGATTCCACAGGGATGCAGCTGAGCCCATGGCTGCTCTCAGTCCAAGCTGGGTCCCGGCCTACATCCTTTGCTCGTTTGGCTGTGGGCCGACTTGGGGGCTTTGCTGGAGGAAAGAATATAGTTTAGTGGCTTGGACAGGAGGGGGGCAAAGGTGAAAAGTCCAGCACGTTATTTTGTTCCACAAAAGCAGATCGAGAACGTGCATTGCAAGAGAGAATATGAACGTGAGAAGCAATTTTCCTCCAGGGGAACCATCCCTCAAGTAAATGAAAGAGCAGCATGGGGACTGGCATCATTTATTGGGTGCTTAGTGCCAGGGATGCCAGTGCAAACAAGGCCCTAGCTGTCCTCATAGGCGTCAGACCCCTGTGTTCCAGGCCCAACAAGCAAGCTGAGCCCCAAGCTTGGCCAGGTGACTTCTGGAGCCGCAGCAAAATGGCAGATGGCGGCACCTGATTATTGTGTTGCTTTGACCAGCGCCGGGTTCTCTGAGCTGGGGCAAGCACCGCCCACGTTCGGGTCACGAGGCCCCGCTGTGACTTAAACTTAGCACACTATTGCTGTTACCCCTTTGTCCGCCCTACAGCTCGCTGCAAAGCCCTTGCTCTAATGGGATTTGCCCACACTGACTGGGGGGAAGGGGGAGTGACCCCGTGTCTACTTTTCAGCTAGTTCTGGCCGCCTCTGTCCTTTCAGGTCGACCCTCGGAGGGCCCAGAAGCTCCTTCCGGGCGACCTAGGGAGAGAACTTCTGGCTTTGGGGGCAGGTGGGGAGCAGGAGGCCTGAGAGGAGGGGCAAGCTGAAAACTCACGCACGGCCGCTAGATGGCACCACGGTGCACAGGGCTCACGCACGGCCAGTAGGTGGCACCAAAATGCAGCGAGCTCCGGAACAGCACTGCACAGGTCACATGGCACTGCAGTGTACAGAACTCACGGACGGCCGCTAGGTGGCACCAAGGTGCACAGATTCAATCATTTTCAATCTTCCACATCCCCAGAGTTTCTCCCCTCTAAAATGTAAGCGCGTGGAAGACAGGGCTTTTCCTTCGCGATCGCCTCTCCTTCGCCATCGCCTCTCCTTCGCCGTCGGCTCTCCTTCGCCGTCGCCTCTCCTTCGCCGTCGCCTCTCCTTCGCCGTCGCCTCTCCTTCGCCGTCGCCTCTCCTTCGCCGTCGCTTTGTCTTGCTTGAGCTCGGGAGCTGCTTTCAGTCGTGCCCACACTCTTCGCCCCCCGGTTAGAGTTTTCTCGGCAGAGATCCCGGAGGGGTCACCCCTTCTACAGCTCGTTTTACCGAGGAGGAAGCCAGAGGCAAACGAGACGAGGTGACTTCCCCAGGGTCAGGTGAGGCCAAATTCCAGCTTGCTTCCAGCCTTGTACTCTAACCACTTTGGCGCCACCTAGCTGCCCTTAGAATCAGGAAGGCCAGCGTTCAAATTCAGTCTCGGCTACTAAATAGCGCTGTGACTCCGGCTAAGTCACCTAAGCTCTGTCTGTTTCAGCTTCCTCACAAGGTGGTTGTATGGATCAAATGAGATGTTTGTAAAGTGCACAGTACACAGTAGGCACCTATAAATGCTGCTTTCCTTTTTACACCATTAATCAGAATGTAAGCGATACACCTAAAATGAGATCTTTGAAAAGAGATATTTATAGAGTGAAAATCCTTCTACAAAAACAGCACACAAAGTATTTTCTGCGAAGTATATTTTTTAAAATCTTTAAAAAAGATTTTATTGAGAGTAGCCACTTGTCAAACTGCTCAGTTCACGTGATTTAAGATTCATGGACATCACCCCCGTTCTCTTGAATGAATTCTGCTTTTGTACTTGTCCCTGTATTCTAATGACATAGCACCAAGGAATTTCTATTGATGTGAGCAAAAATTCAGCCAATATAAAATGACAGAAAAAGATAATGATAAATGTTGGAGGGGATGCAGGAAAGCTGGGACACTAATATATTGTCGGTGGAGTTGTCAACTGATCTAACCATTCTGGAGATTAATTTGGATTTATGCCCAAAGGACTGTCAAACTGCATGTTCTTTACATTCAGCAGTGTCTCTCCGGGGCCTTTATCCCAAAGAGATCATCAAAGAGGCAGAAGGACTCCTATGTGCAAAAATTTTTGTGGTGGCAAGGAACTGGAAACAGTGGATACCCATCAATTCTGGAAAGACTGAGTAAGTTGTAGTATATGAATGTTATGGAATATTATTATTCTATAAGAAATGATCAAGATAATTCCAGAGAGACTTCCATGAACTCATGCTAAATGAAGTGAGTTAGGACCAAGAGAAAATTGTACACAGCAACAAGATTATATGATGATCAACTCTGATGGATGGGGCTCTTTTCAACAGTGAGGTGATTCAGGCCAATTCCAATAGACTTGGGATGGAGAGAGCCATCTGCATGCAGAGAGAGGACTGTGAAGACTGAAGGTGGATCACAGCACAGTATTTTCACTTTTTTTTGTTGTTTGCTTGTGGTTTTTTTTTTCCTTTCTCACTTTTCCTTTTTGACCTGATTTTTCTTGTATAGCATGATAAATCTGGAAATATGTTTAGAAGAATTGCACATGTTTAACCTATATTGGATTATTTACTGTCAGTGAGGAGGGGATGGGGAGAAGGGAGAGAGAAAATTTTGGAACATAAGGTTTTGGAAGGGTGAATGTTGAAAACTATCTATGCATGGATTTTGAAAATAAAAAGCTATTGTAACATTTAAAAAAATCAGCCAATAATCCAGAAAATTCAGATTCATTGGTTCCAGGTATTCTTTATAGTATTCTTCTCCCCCACTCCAATTGCCTGAATACACTCCAGTTTTCATAGTCATTTATGGGAAAGGATGGGAGAATTCACAAGCACTATTCTTTGGAGTTATAATTGCTTTGGGGAACAAACTCAATCCAATTCAACAAGCAGTTAAATAACTCTGAAAAGCACAGTGTCAGTATAAGACAAATTTTTCCCTGTTATTGAGGGAGTTTTCAAAAATCTCGCTTTTGGGGGAGGGAGGAAGAGATACAGAGAAGACTAGGAAGAAGAGGAAGATACCACCACAGGAAGGGGCACAGAGAAGGCACAGACTATAGACAAAATAATTTCAAGAGGGAAAGAATACATTAAATGGGTATCAGGAAGAGGTACTTGAGCTGTGCATTAAAGGAAATTTGGGATTCTACAAGGTGAAGATGGGGAGAGTTCACACTTGAGACATAAAGAACCTATCCAGTAAGGAATCCCTCCATCATAGGAAGAATCAAGAAATGGAATGTCCTGCAGGCAATAGCTGCCAGGCCAGTTTACATCATCTAAAGAGGAGTTGTGTGAAATAAGATTGGAAAGGAAGGAACCTAATTTAAAGAACCTTAAAAGCCAGGAGTTTTATATTTTTTTATTTTTTATATTTTCTCCTCGAGGCACTAGGGAGCCATCGAGTGTTCTGAGGAGAGGAGACATCAGCTCTGTATTTTTGTTTGGTGTTTTTGGTTTTGTGAAAAAATACTTTCATTTTTATTTGTTTTTGACATTTATTTTTGTAAGATTTTGATTTCCACTTTTTCTCCCTCCCCTCCCCTGAATCTCAAACAGCACGCAATCAGATATAGGTGATATACATACACATACTTCCATATTAGTCATGGTGTGAAGGAAAAATCAGAACAAAAAGGAAAAACCACAAGAAAAGAAAAAAAAAAGTGAACATAGTCAGTGAGAGTTGTTCATCACACAATCTTGCTGTTACTGTATACAGTGTTTTCCTGGTTCTCCTCATTTCACTCAGCATCAGTTCACACAAGTTTTTCCAGGCTTTTTGAAAATCACACTTCTCATTGTTTCTTACAGAACAATAATATTCCATTACATTCATATGCCGTAACTTATTCAGTTATTCCTTAGTTGATGGGCATTCACTCAGTTTCCAGTTTCTTGCCACTACAAAAAGGGCTGCTACAAATATTTATGCACATTTATTATCTCTTTGGGATTCAGATCTAGCAAGGGTATTGCTGCATAAAGAATATACACAGTTTGATAGCCCTTTGGACATAGTTCCAAATTGCTTTCCAGAATGGTTGGATCACTTCCCAACACCAACAATACAATAGTGTTCCAATTTTCCTAAATACTCTCCAACATTTGTCATTTTCTTTTTCTGTCATATTTCTAGTGTGAGGTGGTACTTCAGAGTTGCCATGGAATCACATGATTTCTTATTCTGTTCAACCCATACTTCTAGTCTATTTGGAAATCTTTACTCCTAACTTGGTTGTTCAACTTGTCATTATATATCAATAAATATGTGAACCCTGTGTTGTCCAGATGATGCTTTAGATTTAGCCACCAAACATTAAGCACTCATTCTAAACACAGCATCAGGCCAGATGCTGAGGAGTTTCTAAAGACAGACCTAGCTGTGGGTATTTCAAATTGTTCTATCACTCATTACCAGACAAAGATGAATCAGATCCTTCCTGCCCTCAAGTAGCTCATGTTCTATCTGGAGAAAGAACGTGCACATAAAGCACTTTGAGCATAAGTACAAGCCAACTTTGGGAGAAACCTGGGGAGAGGGAAAGAACTGAGGGAAAGGGGAGGGAAAAGGAAGAACCACTGAGCCAAAAAGGTGCCAGAACAAGGGGCTGGGTTCAGATGCTGCTGAGGTAGGAAGGGAGAAATGACAAGATTTCCACCGCATTGACTATGGAGTTTTAGTTAGCCAGCAAGTATTTCAACTTCCCATGCCTGTCACTGGCTAACAGCCTCAGGGACCTCCTTTTTCAGCACAGCATTGGAGGGATCTTGAAGTGCATGCCAGCTCCAAGACTATTAGGAGTGAAACTTGAGCCAATCTCTGGCTCTCCAAGAGAAATTAGCTGCATATAAATGTCTTTTTCTCCTCCAGGCTGTATGGGCAAACTTTGTCTTTCTGCACAAAAAGTGAGAAAAGACAATTGTAATGGCCAATGAATTATTCAAATTCTCCATTTCACTTAGGCAGTCTAAGAATCAGAAGATAATCTAGCTCAATAAAGGAACCTAGAAGTGAAGCTCAATGTATACTTTACACTGGGGAGACTTTAAAACTTTCAAGATTCAGCCTGGTGGTACCAGACTAAGATCTGGAAGGGAGACAACCAAATCTTAGTCATCAGAAAGTGACCTTGACAGAGAAAGAGCGTCTCTATACAAAAGATATGATAGAGGAAGAAATCACAGGACTACTTTGATGAATGGGGATGTACCAGGAGAAGGAATAGGAATAGAGAGATTGAGGAGTTGGGGGTGACAGTTGAATTATGAATTTAGGTTCCTGAAAGGGGGTGACCTGGCCAATAATAGGGGAGTGATGAAGTTTGGGGCTGGAACTGGGAATACTGAGTTCAGTTTTGAACATACTGAATTTACATGTCAGACTTGTATCCGGTAGGTTCCCAAAGCCTTGGTGTGGATTTCTGGGTAATGACACCTTGAATGGTGTGTTAGGCAGAGATACTGAAGAATGGATTCCCATGGCTAGCAGGGAGAAGGCATGATACAGATCAGGTTAGCTCCACTGTCCCACTCTCAGGGGAGGTCATCTATCCAGACATCCATGTTATATCAAGTTCCTGAGACTTATCCTCTGCAGAGGTGTTGGACAGCCTCACCATGCCATGGCTTTTCAGAAATACCAGCCATGCCATAAGGTTAAATTCTCCCAATAAATTTATCTCTGACTCATCCCATGGCCACTACCTCTTTTGGGTCAGTCCACCATGACTGACATGCCTCTTTCTCCTAAACCTCCTCCCTGCCATGTGGTAACTCTCCTAACTCCCCAATGCTTCCCAACTTCGCTTCTCCTCCTTATACCTACCTAACTCTTTTTTAAGATGCTGTCACTTTCAGGATTTAGCCTGCAAGCTAAGGACATGCCCCAACCTCATAGGGTGCTCTCTTCACATCACAGTTGCCTATATGACATTCTTTTGCTACTCTATAAATAATCCATGAAACCCCTGAAGTTACTCCAAAGCCCTCAAGCTAGTGCTGGACTACTAAACTTGGGCCACGGAAAGACTGTAAAGTTCTCAAAGATGATGCTGTGAATGTGCTGCACTTGATACACCAGCAAATTTGGAAAACAGTAGCCACTGGATTGGAAAAGATCAGTTCATATTCCAGCCCCAAAGAAGGGCCATGTCCAGGAATGTTCAAGTTACTGAACAATTGGGCCCATTTTCCGTGCCAGCCAGGATACGGTTAAGATTTTGCTAGCTAGTCTTCAATAATATGTGACCTCAGAATTACCAAAAAAGCAGGCTAGTTTTGAAGAAGCAGATGAACTAGAGACCAGATTGCCAGCAGTTTAGTTTAAGATTGAAAAAGGATCAACAACAATACTATATGAGGATATATTTTGATGGAAGTGGATATCTTCGACAATGAAAAGATCCAATTCAGTTCCAATTGATCAATGATGGACAGAATCAACTACACCCAGAGAAAGAAAACTGGGAAATGAATGTGGACTACTTACATTTTTGTTTTTCTTCCTAGGTTATTTTTACCTTCTGAATCCAATTTTTCTTATGCAACAAAAGAACCGTACAGATCTGTGCACACATATTGTATTTAAGATATACTTTAACATGTTTAATATGACTGCCTGCCATCTAGGGGAAGGAGTGGAAGGAGGGAAGAGAAAAGTTGGAGCAGAAGTGAGTGCAAGGGACAATGTTGAAAAATTACTCATGCATATGTTCTGTCAAAAAAAAAAACTATAATAAAAAATTAGCTAGCTGTGTGAAGGAGAGAGGAGAGACTGGAAGTATGAAAACTAATTAAGAGGCTATTTTAATAGTCCAGTTGAGAGGTGCTGAGGATCTACTGGTAGAATGTTTGATGAGTGAACAAAGGAAAGAATGAATGAAAAAATGAATGAATGGATGAGTGGATGAACTAACAATGTATTTTTAAAGATATTTCCTAATATCATCTTACAGTTTTTATCTCTAGTTAAAAAAAATAAGTTGTTTCTGTAAGACTTGAAAAAAGAAAGATGTGTTGTGTTTTGTTTTGTTTTTAACCACTTTCTTCTCTTCTATATTATATGCTGAAGTTATTTTAAGGTTATGCTGCTTGGCCCAGATCTATATTCTCATACTATACTACTGCTATTATTTACAGCTCTTCAATAGCTGAAAAGACTCTAGACCATTTACACTTTTGTTTTTGAGCACCTGGTTCTGAAAACCAACCAAATTTACTTGAGTTGTAAACATATCAGTACAGTAGTCTACAGAAAAGAAAAAAAAACCAAGCAGATTCCTAGATTTTAAGTATATTTTTTATCAGCAGTTGACCTTTAATTGGAGTGAGATCGGTACTTTATGACATATAATAGTATGCACTATATATATATGTATATGTGTGTATGTGTGTGTGTGGTTTGTACACATATATAAAAAATAACAAGTTTGGCATATAATACCATAAATATAAATATAACCATTTGCCCAAGTGATACAATAAATATGTTGAAAGCTATTATATATCATACTCAGGTTTCCTTACATGCGGTTGCTAGAATTTATTTCTAAAGGCTAAAAGTACTTTCGCATATGAGTAAAATTATATGGAAGATGGAGATAATGATTAAACTCTCAGGCAGCTGTGCAGTTCTTTCTCCTAAAGATACTTGGGTTTGATCCATCATCCTCAGGGATTTTTTTTTCACTTTTTTCTTGAGTTCTTTTCTGTGTATTTTTATTTTAAATAGCTTTGATACACATATTCTGTTTTTACATAAGCTGCATTTCCTCCTTTATTCAACAGTGTGCTGGTAAAATATTTAACAATCGATTTGAGAGATGGAAGGGATGGAGGAGAATATATACAGTTCACAATTTTAAGTTTAAACAGCATTAACATTTTCCCATCACTTTCTTAAGCTTAGAAAACCAACAAAACAATACATTAAGCCTTGATTTGTAGTATTTGCTGTTTTCCCAAGGTGTAAATGCTCTCACTGAAAATATAACAGCTTAGTTGAAGCTAGCTCCAGCAGACATTGTTTGTGTCCATGTTCTCTACCCTCCCAGAGAACCATACCTTATAATGATTTTTTTCTAAGAGAAAAAAAAAAATCAGCAAATCAATCAACACGTCCCCCCCCAAAAAAAAAAAAAATCTAACATTATAGTCAATGTTCCACACTTATGGACCATCCCCATCTTTGCAAAAAAATTAGGACATGTATTTTCCTTGGGGAACAAGCTTGTTCTTTATTATTTCACAACATTCAGTTTCTAATGTTTTATAGTTGTTCTTTCCATTTGCATTGTTGTAATCATTGTATACATTGTTTTTCTGGCCCTACTTAATTTATTTTGTTTCAGTTTATATAAATCTTGCAGCGCTTCTTTGTATTCATTGTGTTCATTATTTCTTAGAGCACCTAAATATTCTGTTCCATCCATGATAAATCCATCACTTAATGAAGTTCTTTTTTTTTATCACCCCCCAAAAAAAGATTGAAAAAGAAATACAACAAGGCTTTATAGTGTCAACTTACTTGTTTAACTTTAATGCTTTCACACTCCGGGAGATTTAAGGGTTCGAGGTACAGGATTTAGCACAATCTACTATTTTTGTGATTTTTCTTCAACATTTTCAGAGCATTTTGAATGGCTTTGTGTCTTTGGCTTGACTAATGGCCTGGGGACTTTAATAAAAAACAATAAGTAGTATAGTACTTAAGATCTGCTCCGCTGGGATCAGCACCTTCCCAGAGAATAGCTGTGCATCGACACCCGCACTAACCCGGGGACCTACTCCGAGCCTGACACAGACACTTTCTGCGCAGGGATCGGCTCTTAAAGGATCGACATGGGCACCGCGTAGGGAACCGGCTCGGTGTTCGGGCTCGACTCTCTTGGACTCCTGCTATGACATCTTTCCTGACTGTTGGCTATCTTCCTCCTTTTGGGAGACGGGTTCTCCATTCCTCTGTACGGCCGTTTTAGGGAGCCTCTGTCCGGGTCTTTGTAGCTTTGCAGACGATGATACTCGGATGGATTCGTTTCTATCTGGTCTTGGTCCATCTCTTCTTCCTCACTGGACTTCACATCCTCCATTTCCTCCTCCAAGTCGCTGATTGGAAGCTCCAGTAAGCCAATTTCTTCTAGCATATGGTCCTTCTGGAGCCGGGGCAGGATGATATCACAAACCTGTCCACTGTGTAGCAGTTCATCAATAAACTCATCTACGTGTATGAATTCAAAGTCTCCCTTTCGGTTCTGGATCCTAATTTTTCGATTATCATTGTACAGAGGTTCCAGATATTTGTAGCAGTCCATGGTTGTGCCTGTCAACCTCATATACAAGGCCCCCAAAACACGGACATACTTGAAATATACATTTTTAATGAATTCAATGATGAGGTTCTTCTCTGGTTGTATCTGCAGCATTTTCAAGGTCAGGCAGAGGAATAGTGTTGGCTTGATATTGCTGCCATAGACGCCCCCCACAGATCTCAGGTCCATGGCTTTGTTCGCGAGTAGCTCAGCTGTGAGCCCAAAGCACTCCTCCTTCCAGTATTTGGACTCGTAAATTCGATTCCGGATTTTCTTCTCTACTAAGTATTGCAAGTTGGTGCCCTGGGTGTGGTGGGCGTCGTTCACTGGGCGGTTGGCCATCTTGGGCTAATCACTCCCTTTTAGTGCAACAAGACCGCTGCAGACAGGGAAGGAACAAGAGAAATTCCCTCCTTTCTCCTCCTTTCTCCTCCTTTCTCCTCTTTCTCCTCCTTTCTCCTCCTTTCTCCTCGAGCGCCAGCAAGTTCCCTGCTTGAAGTCTTTGCCTGAAAATGCCTTCCGAGCTAACCTCTTTATATATACCCTGCCAAGGCTTGTAGATGACAAAAGCTCACTCAAGGAAAAAGCTTTACACTTTGGCAAGGTATCACCTGGAGTTCACACCTGCTTAAGTGTCAACACCTCCTTACCTGGGTTGTCAACTCGATTCTCTCTGATTGCCTCAACCAATGGTAAAGCTGCAACTGAGCCAGATCCTAACCTTTACAAGCCAATAATCTTCTAAAGAATGTAACTTGCAAGTTGTTTAGGTGAAGAGGTGTTAATAATATTCCTAGGACTCGACTTTCAAAATGGCTGAGAGGAGAATGCTACATTTCTTTCTGTTAGATCGGGCTCTTAGATAAGGGCAGACCCAAGATATCACCTGGAGTTCACACCTGCTTAAGTGTCAACCCCTCATTACCTGGGTTGTCAACTCGACTTTCTCTCATTGCCTCAACAAATGGTAAAGGCAGATCATCTCCTTTACAAACCAATTATCTTCTGAAGAGTATAATTTGCAAGTTGTTTAGGTGAAGAAATGTTAATAATATTCCTAGGGCTCCACTTTCAAAAGAGGCTGAGTTAGGTGCCCATCAGTTGGGGAATGGCTGAATAAGTTTCGATGGATGAATGTTATATAGTATTATTGTTTTATAAGAAACAATCAGTAAGATGATTTCAGAGAGGTCTGGGGAGACTTATAATGAACCGATGCTAAGTGAAATGAGCAGAACCAGGAGATCAGTATATACAGCAACAGCAAGATTATATGAGGACCAATTCTGATGGACGTGGCTCTTGTCAACGATGAGGTGATTTAGATCAGTTCCAATGGTCTTATGATGAAGAGAGCCATCTGCACCCAGAGAGAGGACAGGGGGAACAGAATGTTCCCTTGTATTTTCACTCTTTTTGTTGTTGTTTGCTTACATTTTGTTTTTCTCCATTTTTTTCTCTTTATGATGATTGTTCTGATGCAGCATGCTATTTGTGGGAGTATGTATAGAGAACTTGCATGTGTTTAACATATATGGGATCACTTGCTGACTGGGGGATGGAGTGGGGATGGGAGAGAAAAGAAGACAAGGTTTTGTAGGAGTGACTTTTGAAAATTATCCATGTCTATATTTTTTGGGGAAAAAAAGCTTTAGTTAAAAAATATTCCACAGCAAAAACAAATATCAGTTATTTCCCTGAGGTTAAATTCTCCCTATAAATGTATTTATGTATATTCCATGGCCCCTGCCTCTTTGCAGTCAGTCCATCCTAACATTCTGCTTCATATCTTTCTCCTGAACCTCCCCCATGCCATGTGGTATCTCTCCTACCTCTTTTATGTTTCTCAACCCACTTCTCCTCTTTACACTTAACTAATTCTTTTTAAGGTACTAAGTCCCTTTCAATCTAGCCTGCCAGGCTTTTGCCAAAGAGAAGAATGGCCATTGTGAATTCTTCACATGACTGAATCCCAACTTTTGGTGCCTACTGTCATCTGGTATCTCCATCAACCACATCAGGATTGATAAGGGTCTTTTTTATTAAATTGTCTGTTGGAATCTTTACAAACTGCTAACTCATTAGAGTTGATAGATTATTGATCCGATCTTACAAGAAGATGTTTGGGGCCAGAACCTGAAACAAGGTACTAAGTAGAACTAATTGATACAATGCTTGTGTTTGCATCTTTACTCATTGGAGTTCACACGTTGGGGAAATTTCAGGGTTTAGTATGAGTTAGCTGAATTCATACCTCCCTTGAAGCTCTTAGGGCCAGAGAGCACTATGGGAGAAATCCATAATTCCTCTCTCTAGTATCCCACAATTCCTCTCTCTCGTATAAAAGAGACAGACAGAGGCTCTCAGAGAGAATTCAGCCAAATTACATGAATAGAAGAGAGTCAAGTCAGAAGAAGCCACGAGTCGGAGCTGAGCTAAAGATTGAGAAGGCTCTCTCAAAGGCACAACCAGATTCATCTTCATCTCACATCACTGTGGTAGCTGGGCTCCTGCACTTCCCCCACTGAGACCAAGCTGGTCTGAAAGACTGGCCAGAAAGCTGGCCGAGCCCCAAGTGAAGGAGACAAGAGATACATTCCATCTTTGTGCTGGCTGGAGGCTGAAAAAGCAGAGGCAGAAGCAAAGGACAAAACTGCAAGAGCCTTACAGGCTCCTTTTGTCTCTAGCTTTTCTCTGGTGATAATGAGTGGTGGCTCTCTTGCTGTGTATTCAGGTGCTGACTTTGCTGGAGGTCCCATTTCATGATTTCTGGCTGATGATTTGGTGTACTTTTGGGGTAGAAGAATTTACTTGCTGTAGTTTCCCATTGAATTTCTTCAACATTATTGATTTTAGTGGAATGTTTTTATTTTTGCTAAAATGCCTCACTGAGGCAGCCAAAATGTCCAGAAGTTTGAAACCACTTTTTCCTGAATGATAGTTCATGAGCCCTGACCAGTGTGCTCCTCATTTAAAATCATCTTATAGGCATAATTAACTCTTAGCAGAGCCCTTTATTAAAAGGCAGTAAGAATAGTAAAAGAAAATATTTCCCTTATAAAAATGGGGCATTTCCCTGAAGAAATACTCATAGAATCAGAGGGGAGGGTGAGTACAGAGTACAATGGTAGCAAAACGCACTGGTAGGGAACACTATGGCTAAGGTAACTTTTTTTTTTAATTTAAATTTTATTTTATTTAATAATAACTTTGTATTGACAGAATCCATGCCAGGGTAATTTTTTACAACATTATCCCTAGCACTCGCTTATGTTTCGTTTTTTTCCCCTCCCTCCCTCCACCCCCCCTCCAAGATGGCAAGCAGTCCTGTATATGTTAAATATGTTGCAGTATATCCTAGATACAATACATATTTGCAGACCCTAACAGTTCTCCTGTTGCACAGGGAGAATTGGATTCAGAAGGTAAAAATAACTCGGGAAGAAAATAAAAAATGCAAATAGTTCACATTCGTTTCCCAGTGTTCCTTCTTTGGGTGTAGCTGTTTCTGTCCATCATTTATCCATTGAAACTCAGTTAGGTCTCTTTGTCATAGAAATCCACTTCCATCAGAATACATCCTCATACAATATCGTTGTCAAAGTGTATAATGATCTCCTGGTTCTGCTCATCTCACTTAGCATCAGTCCATGTAGGTCTCTCCAAGCCTCTCTGTATTCATCCTGCTGGTCATTCCTTACAGAGCAATAATATTCCATAACATTCATATACCACAATTTACCCAGCCATTCTCCAATTGATGGGCATCCATTCATTTTCCAGTTTCTAGCCACTACAAACAGGGCTGATACAAACATTTTGGCACATACAGGTCCCTTTCCCTTCTTTAGTATCTCTTTGGGGTATAAGCCCAGTAGTAGCACTGCTGGATCAAAGGGTATGCACAGTTTGATAATTTTTGGGCATAATTCCAGATTGCTCTCCAGAATGGTTGGATTCGTTCACAACTCCACCAACAATGCATCAGTGTCCCCGTTTTCCCACATCCCCTCCAACATTCATCATTATTTTTTCCTGTCTTCATGGCTAAGGCTGCTGACACTGCAGGACCCTGCATAGAGTAGGTGCAAATACACTTTATAAAATGGAATCGAACGAACCTTCACATCACAGTTGCCTATATGACATTCTTGTGCTGTTCTGTAAATAATCCATGAAACCCCTGAAGTTCTTCCAAAGCCCTCAACTTAGTGCTGGACTACTAAAATTGGGCCACTGAAAGACTTTATAAAATGCTCAAAGATGATGCTGTGAATGTGCTGCAAATTTTGGAATTTTGGAAAATTTCCAAATTTGGAAAACAGCAGCCACTGGGTTGGAAAAGATCAGTTCATATTCCAACCCCGAAGAAGGGCCATGTCCAGGAATGTTCAAGTTACTGAACAATTGGACCCATTTCCCGTGCCAGCCAGGATAAGGTTAAGATTTTGCTAGTTGGCCTTCAGAATTATGTGACCTCAGTATTACCAAAAGAGTAGGCTAATTTTGACGAAGCAGATGAACTAGAGACCAGATTGCCAGCAGTCATGATTGTGGAGAGAGCAGGGGAGTTCCAGAAAAGCTTCTACTCCTGCTTAGTTGACTGCACTACATCTCTTGACTGTGTACATCACAAGGAAATATGACAAATCCTCAAAGAGAGGGGAAGACCTCTCACCTTACTTGTCTCTTGACCTTCCTGCATGTGGGACAAGAAGCAAAATTTAAAACTGAACAGGAAATAACAGATTAATTTAAGATAGAAAAAGGAATACAACAAGGCTTTATATTGTCAACGTATTTAATTTAAAAGATGTAGGGTATATAACATATGAAATATATGACAACATAATCGTCTATTTTTTTTTATTTTACTTCGACATTTCGGGGAACTTTAAGTGTTTTCTTTGTGTCTTTGGTTCGGTTGATGGCCTGGAGGCTGATAAAGAATAGTGGCGCAGTACTTCAGATCTGCTTCGAGCCTGCCATGGCAATTAGCCTGGGACTATGTCCGCACCCGGGACCGCCTGCGTGCCCTGGACCGCCTCCGTGCCCGGGACCGCCTCCGTGCCCGCGACCGCCTCCCTGCTCGGGACCGGCTCCGTGCCCGGGACCGCCTCCGTGCTCGGGACCGGCTCCGCGCTCTTGATCGACTCCTGTAGCGTCTTGAGCTCCTCCTGTGACATCTTTCCTGACTGTGGGCTATCTTCCTCCTTTTTGGAGACTGACTCTCGCTTCCCCTGTAGAGCCGTTTAAGGGAGTCACTGTCTGGATCTCTGTAACTTTGCCGACAATGATACGGGGATGGATTCATTTCTAGCTGTTCTTCATCCTTCTCTTCTTCCTCACTGGAGTTTACACCCTCCATTTCCTCCTCCAAGGCACTGATTCGAAACTCCAGTGAGTTAGTTTCTTCCAGCACATGGCGCTTCTGGAGCCGGGGCAGGATGATATCACAGACCCGCTCACTGTGGAGCAGTTGATCGATAAACTCATCTACGTGTATGAATTCAAAGTCTCCGTTTCGATTCTGGATCCTAATTTTTCTACAGTCATTGTACAGAGGTTCCAGATAATTGTAGCAGTCCATGGCCGTGCCTGTTAACCTCATATACAAGGCCCCCAACATGCGGACATACTTGAAATCTTCATTTTTAATGAATTCAACGACTATGTCCTTCTCTGGTTGTATCTGCAGCATTTTCAAGGTCAGGCAGAGGAATGGTGTTGGCTGGATGTTGGGGCCAAAGACACCCCCCACAAACCTCAGTTCCGTGGCTCTGTCCACGACCAGCTCAGCTGTGAGCCCAAAGCATTCTTCCTTCCAATACTTGGACTCGTAAATTCGAGTCCGGATGATTTTCTCCACCAAGAATTGCGGGTTGGTGCCATGGATGTGGTGAGCATTCTTCGCTGTGCGGTTGGCCATCTTGGGCTAATGCTCCCTTTCAGTGCAACAAGACCGCTACCTGACAGGGAAGGAAAAAGAAAAATTCCCTCCTTTCCCCTTGAACACCAACAGATCTCTGTCTTGAAATGCCCTCAGAGAGAATCTCTTTATATATATCCTGCCAAGGCTTGTACATGACATCTGTTTACCCAAGGAAAAAGCTTCATTCTTTGGCAAGGTATCACCTGGAGTTCACACCTGCTTAAGTGTCAATCCCTCATTACTTCGGTTGTCAACTCTACTTTCTCTGATTGCCTTAAATGGTAAAGCTGTAACTAGCCAGATCATCTCTTTTACAATCCTAAGACCTTCTGAAGAATATAACTTACAAATTATTTTAGTGAATAGATGTTAATAATATTCCTAGGGCTCAACTTTCAAAATGGCTGACAGGAGAATGCTACATTTCTTCCTCTTAGATCTGCTCTTAGATAAGGGGCAGAGCCAAGATGCACAGGAATCAAAGTGGAGGTCTCCCAATATTCCCCTCCAACGACTTTAAAATAATGCCTTAAATCCATAGTTTCTTATAAAATGATAGGGATAAAAGATTAAAAATAAGAATATTTTGGATAACAATGAGTTTAATTTATTGTGCACTTTTAAGTGCAATGATTGTTAGTAGCCAAGATCTTGGGGAGATCCAGAATTCTTCCAAACTCCTAATTTTAAGTTCAATCTCTTGAAGGACATTATTGACAGTGAGATTGAATTAACTCTCCTCAATCTTGCTCTAATAAACTGTGACCTCTTTGATCTAAGAGGGATGAAAAATGACTATCCTTTTATTAATAATATGCTGGTCCCATTAATAAAATAACTAAATTTCCCTGAAAATGTCTCTTTTAAAACTTTTTACTCATTACAGAGATATGAAATAGACATCTTTAATTTCCCATATAACTTTTTTGCTATATTTTGTAATGAACATTTAATTTGTTTAATTCAGAATTTTAAAAACACTGGAAAAGGGAAAAGAAGTCTCATTGTTCACTTCTTAATCACCAAGTCATGCCTTCATTGGGCCCAAACTTCACAGCTGAGTTTGAGAAGTGACCCAGAAAGCACCCAAAGAAAGAACACTGGGAAATGAATATAAATTGCTTGCATTTTTGTTTTTCTTCCCGGGTTATTTATACCTTCTGAATCCAATTCTCCCTGTGCAACAAGAGAACTGTTTGGTTCTGCACATATATATTGTATCTAGGATATACTATAACTTATTTAACACGTAAAAAACTGCTTGCCATTTTGGGGGAGGGGATGGAGGGAAGGAGGGGAAAAATCGGAACAGAAGTGAGTGCAAGGGATAATGCTGTAAAAAATTACCCTGGCATGGGTTCTGTCAATAAAAAGTTATTTAATTAAAAAAAACTAATTATATTTAAATAACAGTATATTTTCCAAGAAATTATAACATGTGTGTGGCAGTGAGAAACAAGGAGAAAGATTTATTTTAGATATTTGTTATCAAATCTTAGAAATTACACCTTTTCAGATGTGTAAGAGACTTGTCAAATCCAATGCAACCTTATAAAGGATGCCCTCTACAGCACACCTAATGCTCATCCTTCCTGATATTAGTCCATTTATTCATTATCCCTCAAAGTCATCCTAACATAACAAAAAAATTTTCAAAATTACCTGACTTTTATTTTTGTTGTTGTTGTTTATGGGAAGTTAGGGCTGTACCAGTATTTTCCTAGGATCCAAACCTTATACTGTGAAATGAGCAGTCGCTTCTATTTTTACCTGTCTTTCCTCCCCTACCCCTCCCCATCATGTTGAGTTTTGTGTCTTCTCATGTCCTTACGGGAATAATCACTAGATATTGACCCTGAGAGGTGGGTGGGTGTGGTATTCTCTGCCACACTCTGTGGAGGAGTAAATCCCATGGCATTGGTTGGTTTTCCCACATGGAGATAGAAGACAGACTAAGACCAAGAAGTTACTATAGAGGAAGAGAAAAGTGTGTTGTCTGGTCAACAGTCACAGTGATCAAGATGCAGATCTTTTTGTTGGAAGGTTGGAGTCAGTGATAATATGGTGTCCAAAGCTGAAACCAGGTCAGGATGAAGACCAAGAGCCCAGCAACAACTCACACAGATTTGTAAGAATACCAGTTAGTTCTTAGTGGATGAATGAATCAGCTTAGAAAAGAAGAAACTTGGGTCAAAAATAAACACCTGAACAATAATTAAATCTCTTAAATGACGAGATAAAATGTAAAGTTCCATAACTGTGGGGTCCTATAATGTTCTCATCAAATAGGCAAAAATTAAAGTGACAGATCTCAATGTTGGTGGGTCTTTAGAAAATTAGGCATACTTTTAGATGGCTGGTGGATTTGTGAGCAGAGATATTCTTTGGAAAACAAGCATTATAGTAATAATAAAACTTAATAAGAGTTATGCACAAGATTCTTAGTATTCTTTGGATCACATTACCCAGAAGTCTTTACATTAGGTCAGCAGTGTCCAAGTATCCATTTCACAGAAATCTAGGTGGAACAAGTAGTAGATAGGAGAGCAGGTGGCAGTTTTGGGGAGAGGAATAAGTCAGTGGAAGGATCCAGCATGAGTCATTTGCTCTCAGATGGTTTTAGAGCTCCTCTTAGAAAAGCCATAGAAAGCATTGCTACTTCCCCAGAGAAAGTAATAGTTTTTCTTTAGTGTTACTGCCCTCTCTATTTGTGTAACTAGGAAGGGCATCTCTTCAGTGCCCAGGCTTCATTCTTCATAAAATGAACTACCTTCTGACCCTCTTGGTGGCTTCCTACATTCCAGGGCCATTCAGGGAAGGGTCTCCTATTAGGATCTTCTGGGAACTAAAACTTGGGTGGTGAAAGGAAATGGATAGGAGAGAGGCCTTGGGCCTCTCCTTTGCTTTTTGTTCGTTCCCTTGTATTCCTTTCAACTAAATACTTTGTTTTATTTCAATCTCTTTGTTCACTATAACTTGGCCTGGGACAGCCATCTCTAGGGAGCTAGAGATGCTTACTTTTTGGATACCAGGGTCCTGAGAGTAGCCCACTAAGTATTCTCAGTGGAAGAGTTATGGTGTTATAAAACAAAGCACTTTTTTTTTTCATCTAATGGCCCCTAGTACTGGGATTGCATTTATAAACTGTGGAAGTCTTTACCCCAATTCCTATTTGAGTCCATGATTTCTTTGAGTCTGATTTCTCAGAACCTGGCTGGCTCCATCTTCCTCCTGGTTTTAGGTGATCCAATTAGGGGTATGGGTATTTTCCTCTAATACTATTAGCTCCAGACCCTATTAGATATACTCCCTCTAGCAATCCCAGTGTCACATGTTCTTAATTAAACCCAATGTTAAAAGTCCCAGAATGATTTAACATCAAATACTTCTCACAAAAGGACTATTCCTGCCTGCCCTCCAGAAGGGAAAGGAAACAAAAACTAGAAAAAAATCTTTACTTTCAAGGGTTCTCATAAAGGCCTCATTTCTAAAATATATAGAAAATTTATTCAAATGTATAAGAATTCAAGTCATTATACAATTGATAAATGGTTAAAGGATACGAACACGCATTTTTCAGATGAAATTAAAACCATTTCTAGTCATAAGAAAAGTGCTCTAAATTATTATTGTTCAGAGAAATGCAAATTAAGACAACTGAGATACTTCTACATGCCTCTCATATTGGCTAAAATGACAGAAAAAAGACGATGACAGATATTGGAGGAGATGTGGAAAAGTTGAGACACATACATTGTTATTGGAATTGTGAACTGATTAAACCATTCTGAAAAGCCATTTCAAACTATGCACAAAGAGCTATCAAACTGTGCATACCCTTTCATTTAGCAGTTTTACTAGTGGGCCTGTATCCCAAAGACTTAAATGAACTGATGCTAAGAGAGACTTAAATCAACTGGTGCTAAGTGAAATGCACAGAATCAGGAGATTGTTATATTACAGCAACAACAAGATTATACTAGGATCAATTCTGATAGACATGGCTCTTGTCAACAATGAGGTGATTCAGATCAGTTCCAATGGTCTTGTGATGAAGAAAGCCACATGCACCTAGAGGGAGGACAGGGGGAACTGAATATGGACCACAACATAGTATTTTCACCCTTTTTGTTGTTTGCTTACATTTTTTTTTCTTTTTTTCCTCTTTATGATGATTGTTCTGATGCAGCATGTTATTTGTGGAAGTACGTATAGAGGAATTGCATGTGTTTAACATATATTCGATCACTTGCCCACTGGCGAATGGGGTGGGGATGGGAGGGAAAATATTAGAAGACAGGGTTTTGTAGGGGTGAGTTTTGAAAATTATCCATGTCTCTATTTTGAAAATAAAAAGCTTTAGTTAAAAATATTCCACATCAAAAAGAAATATCAGTTATTTCCCTGAGGTTAAATTCTCCCTATAAATGGATTTATGGCCCATTCCATGGCCCCTGCCTCTTTGCTAAGGAACATTCTGCTTCATATCTTTCTCCTGAACCTCCCCCATGCTATGTGGTATCTCTCCTAACTCTCTATGCTTCTCAACCCATTTCTCCTCTTTACACCTAACTAATTCGTTTTAAGGTACTAAGTCCCTTTCAAGATCTAGCCTGCCAGACTTTTGCCAAAGAGAAGAATGGCCATTGTGAATTCTTCACATGACTGAATCCCAACTTTTGGTGCCTCCATCAGTCACATCAGGATTGACAAAGGTCTTTTTATTAAGTTGTCCTCTGCTCTCCAGATAGAGCCTTACAGGCTCCCTTTGTCTCTAGCTCTTCTCTGTGTGGTGGCTCTCTTGTTTTATGTTCAGGTGCTGACTTTGCTGGAGGTCCCATTTCATGAGCTTCTGGCTGACTGTTTGGTGGTAGAAGACTGTTTGGTTGTAGTTTCTCCTTGGATTTCTTCAGCCTTATTGATTTTGGTGGGATATTAGTGTTTTTGCTGAAATAGATAATGTGGGAGCTGGGCTGCCTGCCTCACTGAGGCAGCCAAAGTGTCCAGAAGTTTGGAACCCCTTTTTCTAAGTGATAGTTCATGAGCCCTGACCAGTGTCCTCCTACAATTAACTCTTAGCACAGGCCTTTATTAAAAGTTAGTAAGAATAATAAAATGGGGCATTATAAAAAAAATGGGGCATTTCCCCCAGGAAATACTCATAGAATCAGTGGGAAGAGTGGGCACAGAGTACAATGGTAGCAGAGCACACTTGTGGGGAACACTATGGCGAAAGCAACTTTCTGCTGACACTGCAGGACCTGCATAGAGAAGGTGCTAATGCAGTTCATAAAATGAAATTGAAAGAATTAAGCTTCCTATCAGTTGCCTAGGTACCATTCTGTTATTACTCTATGAATAACCCATGAAAGCCCTGAAATTTGACCAAAGCCCTAAACTAAGGCTGAACTACTGTAAAAAGTGTAAAATTCTCACAGGGGATGCTGTTGATGCGCTGCACTTGATACAGCAGTGGATTGGGAAAAATCAGTATTTTCCCAGCCCCGAGGAAGGGATGTTCAGGTTGCTGAACAATTGGACCCATTTCTCATGCCAGTTTAGGGTAAGGTTAAGATTTTGCTAGCTAGCCTTCAACAATATATGACCTGAGAATTACCAAAAGAGCAGGCTAGCTTCGGAAGAAGCAGACGAGCTAGAGACTAAATTGTCACCCGTGGTGATTGTGGAGAGAGTAGGGGAGGTCCCGAAAAGCATCTCCTGCTGCTGAGTTGACTACACCATGTCTCTGACTGTGTACATCACAGGGAAATATGGCAAGTCTTCAAAGAGAGGGGAAGACAAGTTCACCTTCCTTGTGTCCTGACCTTCCTGCCGAGGAGCAAAAGCTAGAATGAGACAGGAAATAACAGATTAGGTTAAGATTGAAAAAGGAAGACAAGGCTGAATATTGTCATTTATTTATTTAACTTAAATGCTTTCACACACGGGTTGACTTAGGGTTCGAAGTCCATGACTTAGCACAGTCTACTCTTTCTGTGCCTTTTCTTCAACGTTTTAGGGGACTTTGATATGTCTGTGGCTTGGCTGGCGATCAGGACTTTGCTAAGGAACAGTGGCGCGGTGGTTCCGATCTTCTCCGAGCCTGGGATCAGCATCGAGAGGGGAATCGGCTCCGAGCCAGCCACCAGCACCGAGTGGGGACCTGCTCCACCCCCGGGATCGACTCCAGTAGGGCCTCGGATTCCTGTTCCACCCCCGGGATCGACTCCAGTAGGGCCTCGGATTCCTGTTCCACCCCCGGGATCGACTCCAGTAGGGCCTCGGATTCCTGCTGTGAGATATTTCCCAACAGACGACTCCTTTCCTCCTTTTCGGAGACGGGCTTTCGCTTCCGCTGTAGCGCGGTTCCAGGGAGCCTCTGTCCCGGTGTCTGTAGCTTTGCCAGCGATGATACCCGGATGGATTCGTTTCTAGCTGGCCTTGGTGCATGTCTTCTTCCTCAAGGGAGTTCACATCCTCCGTCTCCTCCCCCAGGACGCTGACTGGAAGCTCCGGTGGGCCAGTTTCTTCCAGGACTTGGCGCTTCTGGAGCCGGGGCAGCCAGATATCACAGATTCGCTCGCTGTGCAGCAGTTGGTGGATAAACTCATTTGTGCGCATTGATTCAAAGTCTCCGTTTCGGTTCTGGACCCTAAGGTTTCGATCATCATTGTACAGAGGTTCCAGATACTCGTGGAAGTCCCTGGCGGTGCCCGTCAGCCTCATGTACAAGGCCCCCAGCACGCGGGCGTACTCGAAATCTTCATTTCTAATGAATTCGATGACGACGACTTTGTGGGGCTGCATCTGAAGCATCTTCAAGGCGAGGCAGAGGAACGGGGTGGGCTGGCTGTTGGGGCCAAAGACCCCCCCCACAGACGTCAGGTCCGCGGCTCTCTCCGTGAGCAGCTCCTCCGTGAGCCCGCAGCACTCCTCCTTCCAGTACTTGGACTCGTAAATTCGAATCTGGATGATCTTCTCCACCAAGTACTGCAGGTCCGTGCCCTGGGTGTGTTGGGCGTCGTTCACTGGGCTATTGTCCATCTTGGGCTAATCGCTTCCTTTCAGTGCAACAAGACCGCTGCGGACAGGGAAGGATCAAGAGAAATTCCCTCCTTTTTCCTTTCTCCTCCTTTCTCCTTTTTCCTTTCTCCTTTCTCCTTTTTCCTTTCTCCTTTCTCCTTTCTCCTTTCTCCTTTCTCCTTTCTCCTTTCTCCTCCTTTCTCGTTCTTTCTCCTTGAGCGCCAGCAGGTTCCCGGCTTGAAGTCTTTGTCTGGAAATGCCTTCCGAGAAAAACTCTTTATATATACCCTGCCAAGGCTTGTAGATGACATCAGTTCACCCAAGGAAAAAGCTTCACACTTTGGCAAGGTATCACCTGGAGTTCACACCTGCTTAAGTGTCAACACCTCCTTACCTGCGTTATCAACTCGACTCTCTCTGATTGCCTCAACCAATGGTAAAGCTGCAACTGAGCCAGATCCTCTCCTTTACAAGCCAATGATCTTCTGAAGAATTAATTGTGAATTGTTTAGGTGAAGAGGTATTAATAATATTCCTAGGGCTCTACTTTCAAAAGTGGCTGAGTTGGGTGCCCATCAGTGGGGGAATGGATGGATAAGTTAGGGTGGATGAATGTTATGGAATATTATTGTTCTGTAAGAAACAATCAGCAGGGTGATTTCAGAGAGGCCTGAAGAGACTGACATGAATTGATGCTGAGTGAAATGAGCAGAACCAGGAGATAGTTCATACGATTATACAATTATCAATTCTCAAGGAAGTGGCTCTTTTCAATAATGAAATGATTCAGGTCAGTTCCAATGATCTTGTGATGGAGAGAGTCATCTACACCCAGAGAGAGGACTGTGGGAACTAAGTGTGGATCATAGCATAGCATTTTCACTCTTTTTATTGTTGTTAGCTTGCATTTTATTTTCTTTTTCACTTTTTTTCCTTTTTGATCTGATTTTTTTTTTTTTGGTGCGGCAAGATACTTACACACACACACACACACACACACACACACACACAAACACAATTTAATTGTAGAGGACTACAGACTTTGGGGGAGTTCTCAGTGAGATATAAGACCCTTCAGCCTAGAGGGAACCTGCTGACAATGTCTGGTAGATGAATGAATCAGCTTTGAAAAGGAGAAACATGGGTTACAAGTAAACACCTGAACAATAATTAAATCTCTTAAATGATAAAATAAAATGTAAAGTCCAATAACTGTGAGCTCCTATCTTGTTCTCATCAAACAGGCAAAAAAAAAAAAGGTGACAGATCTCAATGTTGGGGGTCTCTAGAGAAACAGGCATTCTATCAGTTGACTGGTGGATTTGTGAGCAGAGGTATTCTTTGGGGAAAGGACCATAATGGTAATAATAAGACTCGATAAGAGTTATACACAGGATTCTCAGTATTCCTTGGATCACATTACCCAGAAGTCTCTGCATTAGATTAGCAGTGTCCAAGTATCCATGTCACAAAAATCTAGGTGGAACAAGTAGTAGGCAGGAGAGCAGGTGGCAGAGTTGGGGAGAGGAAGAAGTCAGTGGAAGGATCCAGTATGACTCATTTCCTCTCAGATGTTTCTAGAGCTCCTCTTAGAAAAGCCACAGAATGAATTGCTACTTCCCCAGAGGAAGTAATAATTTTTTTCAGTTTTTTTGCCCTCGCTATTTGTGTAACAAGGAGGGGCACCTCTCCAGTGCCCAGGCTTCATCCTTCATAGAATGAGCAAGCTTCTGACCCTCTTGGTTGCTTCATAGGTCTCAGAGCCATTCACAGAAGAATTTTCAACTAGGACCTTCTTGGAACTAAGAGTTGGGAGGTGGAAGGAAATGGAAGGTCTCCTTTGTTCTCTGTTCTTTCTCTTGTTTTTTTTCAAGTGAATAGACTTTGTTTTGTTTCAGTCTCTTGGTTCATTGTGACTTGTTCTGGTCTATAGCAATCCAGTTATTTGATAAACCCAAAGACTCCAACTTCAGGAATAAGAATTCACCATTTGACAAAAATTGCTGGGAATACTGGAAAATCATAAGTCAGAAACTCATCATAAACCTACATCTCACACCCCATACCAAAATAAGACAAAATGGGTTCGTGATTGGGGTATAAAAGGTGACACCATAAACAAATTAGGAGAACAAGGGATAATTTACCTTTCAGCTCTTTGGACAGGGGAGGAATTTTATGACCAAAGAAGAATTAGAGAGTATGATGAAAGGCAAAATGGACAACTTTGATTACATTAAATTAAAAAGGTTTTGCACAAACGAAACCAACAGAAACATTGTAATTTGGTCTGGGACTGCCCTCTCTAGGGATCCAGCGATGATTACTTCTTGGATACCAGGGTCCTGAGAGTAGCGAACTAAGCATGGCAGTGGAAGAGCCATTTGTTATAAAACAAAGCTCATTTTTTTTCATCTAATGGCCCCTAGTGCTGGGGTAGCTTTTTTTTTTTTTTAATAAACTCTGGAAGTCTTTATCCCAATTCTGATTTGTACCCAAGACTCAGCTTCCTCAAAAACTGGCTGGCTCCATCTTCCTACTGGTTCTAGAGAATCCCTTTAGGGGTGTGGGTATTTTCCTCTAATACTATCAGCTCCAGAGTCCATTTAGGTGTGCTCTCTCCAGTATTCCCAATCACAGTTAATATCTCATATTTTTTATTGACCCAGTGATTGAAGTCCCAGTATGATTTAATATCAAATACCTCTTATCCCCCCACACCCCCACATAAGTCATATTGTGAAAGAAGAATCAGATGGAATGAGCCATCCCCACCTAGACAGAGGAGTATGGGCACTGAATGCGGATCACAATATAGTATTTTCACTTTTTTTGTTGTTGTTTGCTTGCTTATTTTTTCCTTCTCATTTTTTTTCCTTTTTGATCTGATTTTTCTTGTACAGGATGAGAATGTGGAAATATGTTTAGAAGAACTGCACATGTTTAATATACATTGGATTACTTGCTGTATAAGGCATGGGGAGGAGAGGAAGAAGGGAGAAAGAAAAATTTGGAACACATGATTTTGCAAGTGAATTTTGAAAACTATCTGTTTTGAAAAATAAAAGCTATTAGTATAAAAATATATAAATAATGTTTTCACTCAAAAAAAAAAAAAAGGAAAACAAAACAAATTTAAAAAGAAATACTACCACAAATCAAAAAAAAAAAAAAAAGTGAAAACAGTATACTTCAATCTGCCTTGGACTCCATTGTTCTTTCTCTGGATGCTGATTGCATTTTCCATCATTAGTCTTTTAGAATTGTTTTAGATCATTTTATTTCTCAGAAGAGCAAAGTCTTTCAAAGTTGCTTAGTAATGGTATTTCTGAATCAAAGGGTACACACAATTTGGAGCTTAGTTCCAAATTGGTCTTCAGACTGTTGGATCAGTTCATAATTCCACCAATAATGCATTAGTTGGTAGAGCTGTGGACTGATTTTACCAGTCTGGAGAGCAATTGGGAACTACACCCAAAGGGTTAACAAACTGTGCATACCCTTTGACCTAGCAGTGTCACTACTGAGTCTGTATCCCAAAGAAATCATAGAAGAGGGAAAAGGACCCACATTGCAAAAATGTTTGTAGCAACTCTTTTTGTGGTGGCAAAGAACTGGAAAATGAATGGATGCCCATCAGTTGGGGAATGGCTGAATAAGTTATGGCATATTAAAGCAGTGGAATACTATTGTTCTATAAGAAATGATGAACAGGCTGATTTTAGAAAGTCCTGAAGATATTTACATGAACTGATGCTGAGTGAAGTGAGCAGAATGAGGAAAACATTGTACACAGCAACAGCAAGATTGTGCAATGATCAGACTTGATTCTTCTCAGAGGTTCAGTAATCTAAGGCAATCCCAAAACTTTGGATGGAAAACTCCCATCCACATCCAGAGGGAGAATTATGAAGACTGAATGTAAATCAATACATATTGTTGAATACACATTATGTTCATTTTTCCCCCTTTTTCTGTTTTTTTTTTCTTTTATCATTTTCCTTTTTGTTCTAATTTTTCTCCTCCAATATAATTCATAAAGAAATAGATTTTAAAAAAAAAGATAGAAAGAAAGAAGGTACATATATAACCCCCAAAAAAATTAAGAAAGAAAGAAAAGGAAAAGCTCCCACTTAAGGTTATGGGGCTAACCAGGACTTCAGAGGCCTTTTGTTCTAATTTTATTTCATAAATAAAGAAATCGATTCTAAATACTTGCATTTGTTATAAGAAAGTTTGTTAATATAAAGGAAAGCACAATTTTTAAAAGAGAGCTGGGACACCAAGATCATTCCCCAAAATGTGCCCCTCTCTATTCTAGAGGCCAACCAGATCGGTATATAATTCAGACAGTGAAGCAACTAAATGGCTAAGTCCCATTTTTCTCGTCACTTCATTATGGGCAATTCAACCCATTTCTGCTTCTGCTTCTGCTTTGTACAAGCTTCCATATATTTTAATTCAAGAAAAGTTAACAAACTGTTCCTATGCATGAAGTCAGAAATCCAGCCATGGCGATGATATTCTAAGGAAGTTGTCAATAGTCTGAAAAGGCCCATAGATCCCAAAATCTTTATAGAAGTAATGTTTGCCATTTTCAAAAGTTAGAGAGGAAATACGTTCTCAGCATCATTGGATCTTAGACCTCAGAAGCAGGTCCTTGAACAGATCTGAGAAGGATGGATGCATGAATGTAATCTCTAGCTGTCGTTGAAGCCATGTTCCAGCAACCCACGAAACAGCCATTAAACCCTTCTAATCATGAGCAATCGTGCTTTTTATTTGGTTACAAAAGTTTCGTTTTAATTACTTCCTAAAGTTTGGAAGCAAGAATATTCTTGAAGTCTCACCCTCCCCACATCCTTTTTTTTCCTTTTCCATTTCCTACTTTGGAAAATGTATATCACAGTGTAACTGATCCACCTACTCTCGTGACCCTTGACTTTGGTGAAGTGGAGCTCCCTCTAGTGGTCCTCAAGCTTTTTGTACATGCTTAAAAATTATGGAGGACTCCAAAGAAAGCCTAATTATCAGAGTTATAAGGAACAATATTTCCCACATTAGAACTTAAAACTGATCATTTGAAATTCATTCATTTATTTAAAATAATAACATACTTATTTCATTTTATCCAAACAACATAATTTTGTGGAAAGTAACTATTTTTTCCAAAACAAACAAAAATATTTTATTTTATTTTATTTATGAGAACAGTAACATTGTTTTGATATCTTTTTTTATTTATTTATTTAACAAGTGGCTTAATAGAAGGCAATTGTATTCTCTCATCTGTTTCTGAATTCTTTCTGTTGAGATATGTCGTTCTGGATGAAATTTAAGAAGAAAATCTAGTGGGGAAGGGGAGAGTATAATTTCCCACTCAGAATCCCCATTTCAGGAGGGTGCTATCTGCAGCAGGCCTAGAACTCTAGACATCCTAAATCAGGCGGCCATGATGGCTCTCTTTGTCCTTCCCTTCCCCTTCCTTTTTTGCTCCCTTTTATGTTTTGTGTCTTCCCATTAGAAAGGAAAACCCAGAAATTAGTTTAGATTAACACCTTGCACCATATTCTACAATACTTTCTAAAAGAATAGGCAACTTTTTTCAAGGATATAACAGACAATTTTCAGATGATGAAATTAAACCCATCTATAGGCATTTGAAAAAAATGTTCTAAATCACTATTAACTAATTAAATAACTATTAATTAATTAACTAAAACTCTGAGGTACCACCTCACACCTCTCTGCTTGGCTAAGATGACAGGAAAAGATAATGATAAATGTTGGAGGGGATGGGAGAAAACTGGGATACTGATGTATTATTGATGGAGTTGTGAAATAATCCAACATTCTGCAGAGCAATCTGGAACTATGCCCAAAGGGCTATCCAACTGTGCATCCCCTTTGACCCAGCAATGCCATTACTGAGTCTGTACCCCAAGGAGATCATAAAGGAGGGAAAAGGACCCACATGTGCAAAAGTGTTTGTAGCAGCTCTTTTGGTGGTAGCAAAGAATTGGAAAATGAGTAGATGCCCAACAATGGGGAATGGCTGAACCAATTGTGGTACATGAAGGTAATGGAATATTATTGTTCTATAAAAAATGATGCACAGGATGATTTTAGAAAGGATTTACATGAACTGATGCTGAGGGAAACAAACAGAACCAGGAATACATTGTACACAATAACAGCAATAATGTGTGATGATCAGCTATGAAAGACTTGGTTCTTCTCAGAGGTTCAGTGATCCAAGGCAATCCCAATAAACTTTGGATAGAAAACGCTGTCTGAATCCAGAAAAAGAAGTAAGGACACTGAATGTAAATTAACACATGCTATGTTCACTTCTTTTTTCTGTTTTTTTTTTTTCCTCTTCCTCATGGTTTTTCCCTTTTATTCTGATTTTTCTCTCCCAATATGATTCATTAAAAAAATGTTTTTAAAAATTAAATTAAATTTGTAAAAAGAATAGGCAACTTTACTATGAAAGATTGTAGTATAAACTATAAAAAGAATTAGAGGAGAAACAGATCCTATACCTCTCACAATTGTGAGAGTTAGATATATCCTTAACCAAACAAGCAATGGAGACAACTAAAACAGATATATAATAGACAGTTGGATAGGGAAAAAAAATCTTGTATAAGATTTCTCTGATAAGGGTTTGGTATCCAAAGTAGAAAAACAATTAAGGGGTGTGTGTGTGTGTGTGTGTGTGTGTGTGTGTGTGTGTTTTAAGCCAGGAGTTGTTTTTTTTTTTAGACACAAGATTGTGACTCTTTTTATTTAAAATGTACCATTGTTATATAGTGTAGCATTCTTTACAATAATCTGAATTAAACTTCCATTATTTCTTTTCTTCTTGTTATCTTTTTTAAAATAATAGCTTTTATTTTCAAAATATGTACAAAGATAGTTTTCAACGTTCACTTTTGCAAAACCTTGTGTTCGAAATTTTGCTCCTTCCCTTCCTCTCACTTCCCTCCCCGAGACAGAAAATAATCCAATATATATTAAACATGTACAATCCTTCTGTATATATTTCCACAAATAGCACACTGCATGAGAAAAATCAGATCAAAAAGGAAAGAATGAGAAACAAACAAAACAAATGCAAACAACAGCAAAAAAGTGAAAATGCTCTGTGGTGATCCAGTTTCTCAGCCCTCTCTCTGAGTGCAGATGGCTCTCTCCATCACAAGGTCATTGGAACTAGCCTGAATCACCTCCCTGTTGAAAAGAGCATGTCCAGAGCCACGTCCATTAGTGCCGATCATCACATAATCTTGTTGCCACATACGATGTTCTCTTGGTTCTACTCCATTGAAAAACATAATTCTGAGAAATGGCCCAGAGGTGTCATGAGGCTGACACAATGAGGGAAAGGATTCTTTTACTTAGCTCTGCTAAAACCTAGTTTAAAAAATTATTTTTGTCTGACGTTTCTCTCTTCTAAATCAGGAAACAAAAGATTTGGAGCAAAGAACTGAGTCAGTTGCCATGGAGAATTCTGTGATCCGCAGGTCAAGAAACTCAATCTACTTCCCCAAGCAACTGTTACTTAGAAAAACAGTGTTAAAAACAGCCATTCCCCAGCAGGCCTGTTACCATTCTCCCCTGCAAGTCCCTATGGAAGTCTGGCCGCTGCAGGACAGATCTGGGGGCATTCCTACTGGCGTGGAGCAGGAAGAACGGGTGCGTGGTATCAGCTGCCAGGGGGCTGGGGCACAGATAATGCTCAGAAGGAGGTGGGGCAGCTCCAGAGGCTCATCTTCAGCCAGGCTCCATCCCTTCTCCTAGGACCCTTGAGCAGCTGTTCTTTCTTTTTTCTTTCTTTCTTTTTTCTTTTTCTTTCTTTCTTTCTTTCTTTCCTTCTTCCTTTCCTTCTTTCTTTTTAAAAAAATTTTTATGAAAACTTTTTATTTTCCAAAACATATGCATGGATAATTCTGCTACATTAACCCTTGAAAAACTTTGTGTTCCAATTTCTTCCCCTTCTTCCGCCCCCTTCCCTAGATGGCAAGTAGTCTAATATATGTTAAACATGGTAGAAATACATGTTAAATCCAATATAGGCATACATAGTTATACAATTCTCTTGCTGCACAAGAAAAAGCAAATGAAACCAGAAAAAAAAAAGAAAAGAAAATGTGAGTAAACAACAAAAAGTGAAATGCTCTGTGGTGATCCACACGCAGGTCCCACAGTCTTCTCTCTGGGTGTGCATGTCTCTCTTTGTCACAAGTCCATTGGAATTGGTCTGAATCATCTCATTAATGATCATCCATCACTGTTGATCCTCACATACGCTTGTTGTTGCTGTGTACATTGTTCTCTTGTTTAGAAACTCACTTTCCTCAGCATCGGTTCCTGTCAGTCCCTCCAGACAATCTGAAATCCTCCTGCTGGTCGTTTTTTACAGAACAATAATATTCCATAACATTCATAAACCGTCACTTATTCAGCCATTCTCCCACGGAAGGGCAGCCACTCAGTTTCCAGCTCCTTGCTACTACAAAAAGGGCCGCCACAAACGTTTCTGGGTCCCTTTCCCTGCTTTGTGATCTCTCTGGGATACATACCCAGTAGAAACATTGCTGGACAAGCTGACTCATTGTAGCCTCAGATAATCGTCACAGGAATGGATGTTTAGCTACAACTACCCCAGTCTGTACTTTTAAAGTGACCTGACTATAGCCTCCCCCCAACCCCCTTATACTCCTCTCTCTTTCTTATTTCTTCTTTTTCCGCTTCCTTCAACGGGCATAAGGGCTCACTAAAAAGAGTCTTTTTGGTTATTTGTTGGACTGACTGAACTGATTTCCTTTCCTTGCAGGCCAGCGACCTGAGATAGAAAAATGGCCTCCCTGGGCAGCCTCCAGGTCCAGGCTCGGCTGCAGGCCCCGGGGAGCCGATTTCATCCCTGCCTTGGGAGCAGAGCCTTCTGCCGGCCTTAGGATGTGGGTGCCCCCCCGGGCTGTCAAGATAAGCTCCCGAGGCTCCCGGGAAGCCTGTGGAGGGGCTGTGGTCCCGGCTTTCTTCCCCACCATCCCAGCGCCATTCCTGCAGCCCCCTTGGAATTCCTAGGCCGGCAGTCCTGCTCTGTTTTCTTTGGGCTTGCAGGCTTCCTTTATCTCTGCAGATATTTCCTGTTCTGTGTCTCCCCAGAGCCTTGGAATGACTTCCTTTGGGGGTGGGAGAGTGGTGGGAATTTTTTCCCCACAAGAATCTGGACTTTTAAGGAGAGGGTTGGGAATGACATGTCTGAATAAGGTGCCTGGGACACCTTTGCTTTCCACTGCTGAGTTTCCCAGTCCCTGAAGGAAAATCTCCCTGTTTAACAGCTCCATCAGCATCTTGCTCCTAATACAAGCCCCAGGGCACCCCAACCCCTCATCTGGGACACGTTCTATGCAGGCCGGGCTAGAGCCTGCAGGCCTCTCACCCCCACTGCTTCTCAAAGGATCCCTCTCAGAGGCCCAAGAGATGGGGGAGGGGGAGTCTCACTGACATTTAAAGCTCCCCAGGAGAGCTCAAGGCCCCTCCGATCCCAGTCTCCACTGAGTCTGCCTTTGCTCCATGGTGTCCCCCTCGGGGAAATCAAAGCCCTTTTAAACCTATAGAAACCCATAGGGATTTAGAGACCACCAGAGTCCAACTCCCTCATTTTACACATGAGAAAACTGAGGCTCAGGAAGACTAAGTGATTTCTCCCACACCATGTGAGTATCAAGAGATTGAAGATCCAGTGTTCTCTTTACCCTATTAGGCTGAAGAAAAGCTCCAGGTCTCAGCTGACCAGGAAGCCATTCACATTTTGTAACATTCGCCTTTTAAGCTTCTCGGTCTTTTTTTCAGTGTCTCTCTGTAACTCAGGATATCTGGGCAGCTTTCTCTAGCTCTGCTGCTGCCCTGAGGGACCTGGGGCACAGGCTGGTCTGGAGGGTTGTGAGAGGGTTTGTCACCTCCGAACTTTCACCTCTGTATCCCTTTTACCAGCGGGGAAATCATTTCACAATGTCTGTCTCCCTCTCTAAATTCAGACACTTAGAGGAGCTGGCCTAGAATCCCTGTCTGGTTCCCCTGAGGCTTCAGAAATTCCTAGAGAGACAAGGCTCGCCCGGAATTTTGTCTTCGCCCCATTGCCAGTGGGTGGTCAGGTCAAGGGTCAGTGACTTCATCGGCCAAGGGTCAGTGACTTCATGGGCCAAGGGTCAGTGATTTTGGGGAGAGTGGAGAGTGTTGTATTGGGAACTCCCAAAGTCCCCCAGCAGCTCTGACTCAGGGGAGACGTCTCCCTGAGTGGCCCGAGGCTCCGAGATGGTAAGTGACCGGCCAAGAACTGCCCAGCCTGGAAGAGGTCGGCCATCTTTCCTGACTCTCAGCCCAGATCTCTGTACCCCCATGACCTAGCCCACCCAACACATAGTAGGTGCTTAATAAATACCCCCACCTGAGGCAAGGCTATTTTGCCAGCTGACAAGAGGATTGTTAAGATCACTGACAGAAGTCATCTCCCCGCTTAGGGCCTCGGATAATTGGAACAGGTACGGGTTACAACCTTCAGGGCTCTCAGTCAAATGCTTTCGAAAATAACCGTCCCTGGAAATCTGATCTCGGTTGTTTGTGAAAAATGTGCTCTGCCCTCGCCAAACGCCTGAGAAATTCATATCAAGGAAATCATGTTTTCCATTTTCACAAAAGCCTTTTTTTTTGGTGCTTTATCGAGGTCATTTCAAGCTCACCTCCCCATAAAAACCCCGATGGGGCAAAGCAAAGCGAACGTGGGCTACATTCTGCCCCCGAAGTCCCGGAGGAGGGAGGGAGGCTTCCATGTTCTTTCCCTGGCTCCTGCCCGGATCTCTCCACCACTCAGAATTTGGCTTCCTTCCTGCCGGAAGTCTGACAGGTCCCCCAAGATCCCTCGACCCTCACGTCCCCCAGCGATCACCGGGCTGCCACCCTTGTGGTTCAGCTTACGGGCACCTGCTTCAGCTCCCACAAATCTCCCCGTGGTTCTCTGCGCTGCTCCCCTCCATCGTTTCTTACTGCCACACACGAACCTTCCCTCGCTGCTTTTTTCCTAATCCAGAGACGCCACTTTGTTTCCTGCCCCCGCTCCCACCAAGGGCACGGCCATGAGCTTTCAGGTGCGTTGGATCTCGGGGTCCCTGGTTGGTTTCCAGGGGGACGTGCCTGGTGATGTCATGAAGCCGACTCTTTTTGCATCATTTCTAAATTGAAATCTGGCGGATCGGCTCAGTCACAGGTGCCTTCGCTTCTCTGCTTTCCTTCAGCTGCTCCGACACGGATGGGGCCTCAGCTGCCTGGGCGGCCTTCACGCAGGTCCTGCCATTTCTCTGAATTTCTCCCATTGTTTCCTAAAGTATGATGAAGTTATTACATAGAGATAATATATATGCCGCTAACCAGCATTTATTTAATATTTCATTTGATACCCCGAGAAGTAGATGTTATTGTTCCATTTTACAGATGAGGAAGCTGAGGCAGACACAGGCTAAGGGACTTGTCCAGAGTCACATGGCTAGTAAGTGTCTGAGTCCAGATTCGAACTCGGGTTTCCCCGATGCTGGGGTTAACATTTTGCCGCTTTCCAAAATCAGTTTCTTTATTCATTCCCCAATTGCCAGGGACTTAACTTTCCAGGTTTTTGCTGCCACCAAAGAAAGGCATGGCTGCCCCACCCATGTGTACATACGTGTGTGTACGACCCAGCCATGATTTCCTGATTGCACGTATGTGATGGGTCTCTAGTTTAGCAGCACCTTGTGTACCTTGTTCCAGCTGCTGTGTGGAGTTTTTCACTGTTTGAGGAGCCCGCGGCTCCGGGGAGCCCTTCCTTCTTTCTGAGCCCCCGCTCACTCCCGTCTCCCCTCTCCTCCTGAAGGGAAAGGGCCCCTCTCTCAGACCCCGAATGAGCCCCGAGGGGCCGCCCTCCTCGTGCCTGGCAGCCCTAATCAGACAGGGAAGCCCTGGCACCCAAACAGCCATCCCCTTCGCCTGCTAAACACGGCTGAGCAAAACAGCTCCGCGGGTCCCAGGAAGGAACTACGATCCGCAGCCCAGATCAGGCGCCGGACAAAGGCCCAGTGTGCCAGGCTGCGGGAGGGCGGCCGGAGCGGGCGCAGAGAATCTGCCCCAAAGAGCCCGAGGGTTCGGGAGGGTGAGAGCTGGAGCCCGTAAAGTGCAGGAAGACACGTGGAGCGGGGAGAGGGAAAGGTGGGGGAAAGGGGCTGGCGCTGGGTGGGAGCCGGACCGGGATCCCACCCAGGTGGCAAAACTGCATTAGAGTCCAGCCATCCGGGACTCGAGCCCCGCTCCGAGGCTGAAACCCACGGCCCCCATTAAAAAGGCTCCTCTCCAGTTCCCAGCAGCCTCCCCAGGAAGTCGCCGTCCATCCTCCTCAGGCCATCCTCCCCGAACTAGTCCAAACCTGATTTCTAGTTTCCTATACCGTCCAAGGTCCCCAGTCTCCCCTGGGCCGTGGGAGGGGAAGGAGGGGAAGAGGTAAGGGGCAGCCTGAAAGGGACCAGGAGGCCGGCTGCTGCCCACCCTGTCACCTTGCTGGCTCACCTGGCTGCTCCCAACGCCCACTTACCTACCTGGAGAGAATCATGCCGGTTTAACCTCACAAGGGGGCGCTGCTGGCCACTAGGCTGATGCTGTTCAACTAGGCAAGGGGGAGTCAGCATTCCCTGCCCCTCCCCCTCAGTCAAGGTGACATTGGAGAGGAGTCGTCTCCCAGCCCTGGCAGGAGGGGGGGCTTCTCTTGGACTCCCAGAGAGCTGCCGCCAGTGGTCCCAGCTCCTCCCCACTTGTGCCGGCGCTGCCTGTTTGTGGTCCGAGGGGGGTCTGAGGCAGAAGCTAATTGGGTGCTTGTGTCAGAACCCCCACCCAGAGAGGGGCTCCACTGCTCTCCCTTCCTGTCGTGGGGCTGCTGGTTGCAGTGGAATCAGACAACTGAAGACTTAAGGCTAATTACTCATTGGACAATACTCTATTAGCATATGCAGGAAAATGGCCCTTCCCACTATTCTGTGCTGGCTCAATCTTTTGGCGTATACAGAGAATTGTAGGAGGGGTTAGAGGGTGGAGTAAGACAAGCCAGAGTCACTTTGGCAATAGACCAGGAGAAGGAAGGTCCTGGAGATATGAAGTATACCCTAAGGTGCTCACAGCACAAAAACTGTCCTTAAGAACAAGGAAGCTAAACACCTTAAATGACTTTCAGAAATTGATAGGAGATATCCAGTGGATGCCACCAGTGTTAGGCTTGACTACCTATCAGTTACAACCATTATATGATATTTTTAGGGGAGACAGTGCCAGTGCCAGCTTACAAAAGAAGCTCAAGAGGCTTTGAGAGAAGTTGAACTGGCTTGATCCAATGTGGTTGAAAGAGTCACTCAAAAACCCTTGGAAATATCAGTTTTTGCTACACAAGAGGCACCCACAGCAGTCCTTCCTCAAGGAGACAGTGTGATAGAGTGAGTGAACCTACCGGCACAACCAGAACAAAGCCTTACACCTTATCCAGTGCTTGTGACTAGAATTTTATTAAAGGCCATTAAGCAAGCAATACAATTATCTGGGACAAGACCTGACAAAATATACACCTTTTACACAATACACAAATTAATGTGTGCTGTGAGACTATCCCAGAGTGGCAGATTTTATTAGCCATGGCTCCAAATTTTGCACATGGGTCTCCACTAAAGATAACCAGACTTTTACATAATTGGCGATGGATTCTTTTTTTTTTTTTTTTTTTTTTTTTTTTTTTAAATTTTTTTATTTAATAATTACATTATATTTACACTCATTTCTGTTCCGATTTTTTTTTTCCCCTCCCTCCCTCCACCCCCTCCCCTAGATGGCAAGCAGTCCTTTATATGTTGGATATGTTGCAGTATATCCTAGATACAATATATGTTTGCAGAACCGAACAGTTCTCTTGTTGCATAGGGAGAATTGGATTCAGAAGGTATAAATAATCCGGGAAGAGAAACAAAAATGCAGATAGTTCACATTCGTTTCCCAGTGTTCTTTCTTTGGGTGTAGCTGCTTTTGTCCGTCATTTATCAATTGAAACTCAGGTCTCTTTGTCAAAGAAATCCACTTTGTCAAAGAAATCCACTTCCATCAAAATATGACCTCATACAATATCGTTGTCGAAGTGTATAATGATCTCCTGGTTCTGCTCATTTCACTTAGCATCAGTTCATGTAGGTCTCTCCAAGCCTCTCTGTATTCATCCTGCTGGTCATTTCTTACAGAACAATAATATTCCATAACATTCATATACCACAATTTACCCAGCCATTCTCCAATTGATGGGCATCCATTCATTTTCCAGTTTCTAGCCACTACAAACAGGGCTGCTACAAACATTTTGGCACATACAGGTCCCTTTCCCTTCTTTAGTATTTCTTTGGGATATAAGCCCAATAGAAACACTGCTGGATCAAAGGATATGCACATTTGATAATTTTTTGGGCATAATTCCAGATTGCTCTCCAGAATGGTTGGATTCGTTCACAACTCCACCAACAATGCATTAGTGTCCCAGTTTTCCCGCATCCCCTCCAACATTCATCCTTATTTTTTCCTGTCATCTTAGCCAATCTGACAGGTGTGTAGTGGTATCTCAGAGTTGTCTTAATTTGCATTTCTCTGATCAATAATGATTTGGAACACTCTTTCATATGAGTGGTAATAGTTTCAATCTCATCCTCTGAAAATTGTCTGTTCATATCCTTTGACCATTTATCAATTGGAGAATGGCTTGATTTCTTATAAATTTGAGTCAGTTCTCTATATATTTTGGAAATGAGGCCTTTATCAGAACCTTTAACTGTGAAAATGTTTTCCCAGTTTGTTGCTTCCCTTCTAATCTTGTTTGCATTAGTTTTATTTGTACAAAGGCTTTTTAATTTGATGTAATCGAAATTTTCTATTCTGTGATCAGTAATGGTCTCTAGTTCATCTTTGGTCACAAATTTCTTTCTCCTCCACAAGTCTGAGAGATAAACTATTCTATGTTCCTCTAATTTATTTATAGTCTCGTTCTTTATGCCTAGGTCATAGACCCATTTTGATCTTATCTTGGTATATGGTGTTAAGTGTGGGTCCATGCCTAATTTCTGCCATACTAATTTCCAATTATCCCAGCAGTTTTTATCAAATAATGAATTCTTTTCCCAGAAGTTAGGGGCTTTGGGTTTGTCAAACACTAGATTGCTATAGTTGACTATTCTGTCTTGTGAGCCTAGCCTTTTCCACTGATCCACTAATCTATTTCTTAGCCAATACCAAATGGTTTTGGTGACTGCTGCTTTATAATATAATTTTAGATCAGGTACAGCTAGGCCACCTTCATTTGATTTTTTTTTCATTAATTCCCTTGAGATTCTCGACTTTTTATTGTTCCATATGAATTTTGTTGTTATTTTTTCTAGATCAATAAAATATTTTCTTGGAAGTCTGATTGGTATAGCACTAAATAAATAGATTAGTTTAGGGAGTATTGTCATCTTTATTATGTTCGCTCGGCCGATCCAAGAGCACTTAATATTTTTCCAATTATTTAAGTCTGACTTTATTTGTGTGGAGACTTTTTTATAATTTTGCTCATATAATTCCTGACTTTCCTTTGGTAGATAGATTCCCAAATATTTTATGGTATCAACAGTTATTCTGAATGGAATTTCTCTTTGTATCTCTTGCTGTTGGGTTTTGTTGGTGATGTATAAAAATGCTGAGGATTTATGGGGATTTATTTTGTAGCCAGCTACTTTGCTAAAATTATGAATTATTTCCAATAGCTTTTTGGTAGAATCTCTGGGGTTCTCTAGGTATACCATCATATCATCTGCAAAGAGTGATAGTTTGGTTTCCTCATTGCCTACTCTAATTCCTTTTATATCTTTCTCGACTCTTATTGCCGAGGCTAGTGTTTCTAATACGATATTAAATAATAATGGTGATAGTGGGCAACCTTGCTTCACTCCAGATCTTACTGGGAAAGGTTCCAGTTTTTCCCCATTGCATATGATGCTTACTGATGGTTTTAAATATATGCTCCTGACTATTTTAAGGAAAAGTCCATTTATTCCTATGCTCTCAAGTGTTTTTATTAGGAATGGATGTTGGATTTTATCAAATGCTTTTTCTGCATCTATTGAGATGATCATGTGGTTTTTGTTTGTTTGGTTATTGATATAGTCAATTATGCTAATAGTTTTCCTAATATTGAACCAGCCCTGCATTCCTGGTATAAATCCTACTTGGTCATAGTGTATTATCCTGGTGACAATTTTCTGTAATCTTTTTGCTAATATTTTATTTAAGATTTTAGCATCAATATTCATTAGGGAGATTGGTCTATAATTTTCTTTCTCTGTTTTCAGCCTACCTGGTTTAGGTATCAGTACCATATCTGTGTCATAAAAGGAGTTTGGTAGGACTCCTTCAATCCCTATTTTTTCAAATAGTTTATATAACATTGGAGTTAATTGTTCTTTAAATGTTTGGTAGAATTCACATGTAAATCCATCTGGTCCTGGGGATTTTTTCTTAGGGAGTTGATTGATAGTTTGTTCTATTTCTTTTTCTGAGATGGGACTGTTTAGGATATTTACTTCTTCCTCTGTTAGTTTGGGCAAGCTGTATTTTTGGAGGTATTTTTCTATTTCATTTAAGTTGTCGAATTTATTGGCATAAAGTTGGGCAAAGTAACTCCTAATTATTGCTCTAATTTCCTCTTCGTTAGTGGTGAGTTCTCCCTTTTCATTTTTAAGACTAACAATTTGATTTTCCTCTTTCCTTTTTTTAATCAGATTTACTAAGGGTTTGTCTATTTTGTTGGTTTTTTCATAGAACCAACTCTTAGTTTTATTAATCAATTCAATAGTTTTTTTACTTTCAATTTTATTGATCTCACCTTTTACTTTTAGAATTTCAAGTTTAGTGTTTGACTGGGGGTTTTTAATTTGTTCCTTTTCTAGCATTTTTAATTGCAAACCCAATTCATTGACCTTCTCTTTCTCTATTTTATACAAATAGGCCTCTAGAGATATGAAATTTCCCCTTATTACCGCTTTGGCTGCATCCCATACATTTTGGTATGATGTCTCATTATTATCGTTTTCTTGGGTGAAGTTATTAATTATGTCTATGATTTGCTGTTTTACCCAATCATTCTTTAGTATGAGATTATTTAGTTTCCAATTATTTTTTGGTCTACTTCCCCCTGCTTTTTTGTTGAATGTAATTTTCATTGCATCGTGGTCTGAAAAGGATGCATTTACTATTTCTGCCTTACTACATTTGAGTTTGAGGTTTTTATGTCCTAATATATGGTCAATTTTTGTATAGGTTCCATGAACTGCTGAAAAGAAAGTGTATTCCTTTCTGTCTCCATTACATTTTCTCCAGAGATCTATCATATCTAGCTTTTCTAGTATTCTGTTTACCTCTTTGACTTCTTTCTTATTTATTTTCTGGTTTGATTTATCTAATTCTGAGAGTGCAAGGTTAAGATCTCCCACTATTATAGTTTTACTGTCTATTTCTTCTTGCAGCTCTCTTAGTTTCTCTTTTAAGAATTTAGATGCTACCCCACTTGGTGCATATATGTTTAATATAGATAGTGCTTCATTATCCATGCTACCCTTTAGCAAGATATAGTGTCCTTCCTTATCTCTTTTAATTAGGTCAATTTTTGCTTTAGCTTGATCTGAGATCAGGATGGCTACCCCTGCTTTTTTGACTTCACCTGAAGCATAGTAGATTTTGCTCCAACCTTTTACCTTTAACCTGCATGTATCTCCCCGCTTCAGGTGTGTTTCCTGTAAACAACATATTGTAGGATTCTGGCTTTTAATCCATTCTGCTAACCGCTTCCTCTTTATGGGGGAGTTTACCCCGTTCACGTTTATGGTTAGAATGACCAATTCTGTATTACTTGCCATCTTGTTAACCCCGGTTTATGCTTTCCTCCCTTCTTTCCCCTTTCCCCCCCTTCCAAGTATTAAGCTTGTGAGCACCCCTTGCTTCTCACAGCCCTCCCTTTTTAGTATCCCTCCCCCCTCCTTAGAGTTCCTCCCCCTATCTTACCCCTTTCCCTCCCAGTTCCCGTATTCCCTTCCCCTTAGCTTATTCCTTCCCTTTCCACTTTTCCCTTCTCACTTTTCAATGAGATGGGAGAAGTTTCACCATAGATTGAATATGTCTTAAGATTTTTCACTTAAAGCCAATTCTGAAGGCAGTAAGATACCCACTATATTCATCCCCCTCCATTCTTTCTCTCAGATATAATAGGTTTCCTATGCCTCTTCATGAGATGTACTACCCCCACTTTACCCTTTTTCTGGTACAATGTCCTTTCCACATCAATTTCTAGAACAAGGTATACATGTATTCTTTATACATCTATATAGTCAAAATATAGTTCCCAAGATTAATCTTTACCTTTTTAGATTTCTCTTGAGTTCTATATTTGTAGATCAAACTTTTTGTTAAGTTCTGGTTTTTTCATCAGAAATAGATGAAATTCGCTTACTTCGTTGAATGTCCATCTTCTTCCCTGGAAAAAGATGCTCATTCTCGCTGGGTAAGTTATTTTTGGTTGCATACCAAGTTCCTTAGCTTTTCGGAATATCATATTCCAGGCCCTTCGATCTTTTAATGTGGATGCTGCCAGATCCTGGGTGATCCTTATTGTGGCTCCTTGATACTTGAATTGGGTTTTTCTAGCCGCTTGCAATATTTTTTCTTTCACCTGAGGGTTCTGGCATTTGGCCACTATATTCCTTGGTGTTTTGATTTTAGGATCCCTTTCAGTGGGTGATCGATGAATCCTTTCAATGTTTATTTTTTCCTCTGTTCCTATGACTTCTGGGCAGTTCTCTTTGATAATTTCCTGGAAGACAGTGTCCAGGCTTTTTTTTTCATCATGTTTTTCTGGGAGTCCAATGATTCTCAGATTGTCTCTCCTGGATCTGTTTTCCAGGTCTGTTGTCTTCCCCAGAAGGTATTTCACATTTTTCTCCATTGTTTGATTTTTTTGGATTTGCTTGACTGATTCTTCTTGTCTCCTCGAGTCATTCAATTCCACTTGTTCAATTCTGATTTTCAGTGAAGTATTCTCTTCACTCACTTTTTTAAAATCTTTCTCTAATTGTCCAATTGAGTTCTTTTGTTCTGTGGAATTTTTTTCCATTTCGCCAATTTTGTTTTTTAGAGAGCTGTTTTCTGTTTCCAGTTCACTAATCCTATTTTTCAAGGATTTTACTTCTTTATCCACTCTCTCTTTAACTTTCTCCAGACTCTTTTCCCATTTTTCTTCTAGCTCCCTTGTGAGAGCCTTTTTAATCACTTCTATGAGGTTCATCTGTGCTGAGGAACAGCCGATCTCCTCCTTTGGGAATCACCTGGGGACTGCCTGTTTTTAGTCTCCTCAGGATTTAGAGTCTGCTCTCTATCTGTATAGAAGCTGTCAAGGGTTAAAGTCCTCTTCAGCTTCTTGCTCATTCTGTCTATTAATCAGAGACAAACTACCAAAGAAAAACAGAAAAAAAACTGGAGTCTTTCTTTGGGGGGGGCTGGGTGTGTTATCGAGCTTCCTCTACAGACTGCAGGTGGCAGCAGTGAGGCACTAGCAGGACTGTGCTGCGCCTGCGCTCTGAGATCCCAGAGTGTGCTGAGTCACTGAGGGGGGGGAAGGGGGGGGGCCAGGTCCTGAGAGACTTCAGCTGTTTGGGGTTGTGTTCTTCAGCCCCGGTGTTTTTAGCTTTTCTGCTGGGCTGTTGACTTGCTGCCGGAGGAAATTATCCAAACCTGTAGCGAAGCTCTCCCCGCAGAGACGGCTACGATCACTCTCCACCCCCTCTCAGCTCTGCTCCCGTGCTCTCACTGCCGCTGCCCGCCGCCTGCGCCCGATCTAAAACCGCCCCAGCCCTCCAGTAAAGACAGACCTTTCTTGGCGGATATCAAGGATGGCTTCTCTTGGTAACTATTTGTGGGTTTTTTTCAGTCAAGCATTAATTCAGAGGCTTGTAATGAAGTGGATAGTGAGAGAAAGCGCGGAGCTTATGCAACTGTGAGCCTCCTCTCCGCCATCTTAACCGGAAGTCGCGATGGATTCTTGAAGAAAAGGTTTCTAAAGCTCCTCTTAAAGGACCAACTATTTTTACAGATGCATCCAAACATAATATTTGTGCTGTATACTCTCATGACTTAACAATAAAAAGAGTAATCAGAACTCCTTTTCAGTCCACTCAGCAGAACGAATTGTATGTGATCATGCTAGCTCTCACTTATTACCCAGGAGACATAAATATAATATCTGATTCACCCTATTCAGTAGGTGTGGTACAAAGAATTGCCACAGCCCAAATAAAATTTGCAGCTTCTAATATATATCAGCTCTTTAAGGAACTTCAAGAGCAAGTGAGAAAACATCCAGGAAAGATTTATATCCTGCATGTCCACTCACATAGTGGACTTCCAGGTCCTATTTTTGATGGAAATTCAAAGGCAGATAGCCTTTTAACTATGTTGGCCAGTACGCCTTTATTTCAGGAGGCCCAGGAATCCCATTCTAAATACCATCAAGCTGCTGTTTGTAGTGGCTAGAAACTGGAAAATGAATGGATGCCCATCAATTGGAGAATGGCTGGGTAAATTATGGTATATGAATGTTATGGAATATTATTGTTCTGTAAGAAATGACCAGCAGGATGAATACAGAGAGGACTGGCGAGACTTACATGAACTGATGCTAAGTGAGATGAGCAGAACCAGGAGATCATTATACACTTCGACAACGATATTGTATGAGGACATATTTTGATGGAAGGGGATTTCTTTGACAAAGAGACCTGAGTTTCAATTGATAAATGACGGACAAAAGCAGCTATATCCAAAGAAAGAACACTGGGAAACGAATGTGAACTATCTGCATTTTTGTTTTTCTTCCCGGGTTATTTATACCTTCTGAATCCAATTCTCCCTATGCAACAAGAGAACTGTTCGGTTCTGCAAACATATATTGTATCTAGGATATACTGCAACATATCCAACATATAAAGGACTGCTTGCCATCTAGGGGAGGGGGTGGAGGGAGGAAAGGAAAAAAAAAATTGGAACAGAAACGAGTGTCAATATAAAGTAATTATTAAATAAAAATTTAAAAAAATAAATAAATAAATACCATCAGGCTGCTCAGGCTTTGCATTTACAATTTGGGATTACAAAAGAGGAAGCTAATGAGCAGAACCAGGAGATCACTTTACACTTCGACAACGATATTGTATGAGGATGTATTCTGATGGAAGTGGATTTCTTTGACAAAGACTCAGTTTCAATTGCTAAATGATGGACAGAAGCAGCTACATCCAAAGAAAGAACACTGAGAAAAGAATGTGAACTATTTGCATTTTTGTTTTTCTTCCCGGGTTATTTGTACCTTCTAAATCCAATTCTCCCTGTGCAACAAGAGAACTGTTCAGTTCTGCAAACATATATTGTATCTAGGATATACTGCAACATATTTAACATATATAGGACTGCTTGCCATCTTGGGGAGGGGGTGGAGGGAGGGAGGGGAAAAATCGGAACAGAAGCGAGTGCAAGGGATAATGTTGTGAAAAAAATTACCCTGGCATGGATTCTGTCAATATAAAGTTATTATAAAATAAAAAAAAATATATTATAAAATAAAAAAAAAAGGAAAATTAGAAAAAAACAAACAAAAAACAAAAGAAGAAGCTAGGAGCATAGTAAAAGCCTGTATGGCTTGCCTTCCTTTCCACCCTCCTATGCTTCCTCCAGGGAAGAATCCTCGTGGTTTGAGACCTAATGAAATCTGGCAAATAGATGTGACCCATTATAAATCTTTTGGTCGTCTGTCTTTTATCCATGTTGTGGTAGACACCTTTTCAGGATTCACTTTTGCCATACCAGCAGCAAAAGAGACAGCCTGAGTGGTCACTGAATTCCTCATGCAAGCATTTGCAATTATGGGTGTGCCACAAGCAATAAAAACAGACACTGGTCCTGCATACACCTCCAAACATTTTGCACACTTTTGTGCACAGTATAAGATTTTACACACCACTGGCATACCCTTTAATCCTCAAGGACAGGCAATAGTAGAGAGGAGAAACAGAGACATTAAGACGCTGCTCCAAAAACAAAAGAAAGGGGAATCACAGGTAACCCTAGAGGACTTCTAAATCTAGCTCTTTATACTATTAACTTCTTGATTTTTGACAAAGATGCACTGGCTCCGGCAGACAGGTTTTATAACCCACCGGAAGGGCAGTGTCCAGTGCCAGCAGCTCCACTATCTTTAGATCATCGCCAGGTGATGTGGAGAGACCCAGAAAGTGGTGAATGGAAGGGACCAGATAGACTAACTGCTTGGGGGAGAGGGTTTGCTTGTATCTCTACAGGTGGAGAAGGAATCAGATGGGTGCCTATGAGCCGTATTCGCCTTGTCCATCGCAGAGAGACGGAGCAGACCCTTGAAACGAAGGAGAAGACCCAAGAAACATCGGGTGGTTCCGTTGCTGATTGTGCTCACCATTGAAAGAGTGTGGCAGTTATGGCGTTTGACTCATGGACATAGAAAATCATTGGACTTCAAAACCCTCAGAAATCATTGGATTCTCTGAGACATGAAAAGATTGTTGCAGGACTTCAGAATCTGCTGGAATCATTGGATTCCCTAACACATAAAAAGACTGTTGCAGGACTTCCTTTCCTGTTAGGATTCTCACAAAGTGAAAAGTCAGTTGTCTAATTTTAGCATTGTGCTGAGCAGTTCTCTAGTTCAGAGTTCACACTTTTCACACATTAGTTCACACATTAGCTTTCGAGATTCACATGTCAGGAACCCACAATCCCACTCTCTTGGAGGAGTCAACCTTTGAGTTCCCACCTCTGAAAGAGCATATAAAAGGACAAGCACTAGAGACTTTTGAGAGATGGAGAAAGCAGGAGTCAGCTGGGGAGATTGAGAAGCCAGAAGTCGGAGTTGAGCTAGAGGCAGAAGCTGGAAGAGCTAAAGGACAAGCGGCAAGCGCTCGTAGAACCAAGGAGGGAGAGAGGCCTCTAAGAAAACTAACTGGGCTATTTTGAAGGAGACAATAAAGGATTGGATTTTAACTCCTGGCTGCGTTTGAGGTGATTATTGATCTGAACTGAAACTAAGGCTGCCTCCAGAAGCTCCCCAAGAAACCTGCTCCCAGAGAACAATCATATTTTAAAGAAGAGAACGCTACACCTCCCCAAGGCTTCCTGTCTCCCCGTCCCAACACGGGATCCCCACAGACAAGGACCATCCCAATACCTTCTCTGCTTTAGCAATGTCCGGCACCCAGAACATGCCTCTGGGCATGTGGACGAGAGCAGAAGACCAAGGACATTTGGCTCCTCCCTCCCAGAAGCCCCACTTTTCTAAGGGAAACCCAGGGCACTTACTGCCAGGTCAGAGCCAGCTTGCAGGCCACTGAGGCCTCCGGCTCCTTTTCAGATAAAATGCCTCTTCCCTTGTCCTTGTGAGCCCAGATTTCCACGTGTGCCCAGTCAGCACCATCTGACCGCGTCAGGGCCGACTTCTCCCAGCCCACAGTCCCTCCCTTCCAGCTCTGTGGCACCTGCCCGTGGCGAGTTGCCCCTGACGGCCTCTTGGGAAGTCACTGAGAAAAAGGGACAGGGCAACGTGCCCAAGGAGGAAGCCCCGGAGCCCTCAGCAGGCACCCCATTCTGCCAGCAGCCAGGCTTGCCCTGGGGCGTCCGCCCCTCCCTCCATCGGGCCCTTGCCCACTCACCCTCATCAAAATCTCCCTGAGAATCCCCTCTCCTCTCCACCCCAAGGATGCCGAGGTTTGCCCACAAGGGGATCTTCTCCCTCCAGGCCTCCGAGCCCTCGCCATGATCGACGCCATTGGCCTGTCCCTGTTGGACAGAGCAGCGGGATGGGCAGTCAGGGTGTCCTGGGGGTGGACACCCCCTTCATGGCCCCTTGTCTGAGAGCGGAGGGGCCTGAGTGGGTGAGGGGCAGGGTGGCCGTTGTGGGGGCTGTGCCCCACCTGCCCTCTGAATACTCACGCTCACTCTCACACTCCCATTCACCAGTGGGACAGGGAGGCTCCTTGGCCCCTCCGTGCTTTGCTGACCAGCCAAGGAGAGCCCTCTGCCCTGAGTCTGTGCTCCCAGGCGGCCTCCCTGGGCTTCTCTGGGTAACATGGGGCCCCCTGCCTCTGGAGCAGGGGCGGGGAGGTTGGCCACATTCACCCCCAAGTCCTCCAGGGGCCATGGCACCGAGAGGCTGCAGGAAGTGGCCAGCCCCCCGGACAGCTGAGCCCCGGTCTCCAGCGAGGGAGGCTGAGGGAGTCTCCTGCTCCACCTGGGACGCTCCAGTGACATCGGCCGGCTCCTTCCTGGCTGTCTCCTAGCTCAGGGGCTATTACATCATCATCTTCATCATCGTCATTTTATTACCAGAGCCGGAAGTAGCTTGGGGTCGCCTGGGCCTTTCCTGGCCACACGTGGCGAGCCGTGGACTGCTGGTCACGAAGGACGCGGGGACGGCCCCTCTCCCCCTCCCTAGGATGGCCGGCTGGTTGGGGACTGTGGGAGACCCAGCCGGCTCGGATTGGCCCGAGTGAGGGGGCGCAGGACCCGATGTCTGAGGGTCCCCGGGAGACACCAGGCCCATTGGGGGCAGCTCCTTCTGAAGCTTTCCAGAGGCCCAAGAGGGACAAGAGGGGAGGCCCAGGGGGGGAAGGAGGAGCAGGGGAAGTGGGGGCTGCTCCTGCGGGGAAAGGGCCTGTGGCGGGGATTGTCCGGAGCCTGTCTGTGATGCCGGAGACGGAGGCGTGTCTGTGCCCAGGGCGTGGCAGGGATGCCCAGGGTGTGGCTGTGCCCAGGGGACACCGGCTGTGCCCAGGGGCAGGGAGTGGCACCCGGCTCAGCCTCCCGTCCATGGGTCCGACCTTGCTGGCTCGCCGGGCTGGGCCTCCCGTCCTTCCGAATCACTTCCTTGGAGCCTTGGGCGGCCCTCTGCCTGGGGAAGCTGCAGCAGGGGGATGCCCGGCCTGCCCCTGCCAGAGCTGGGCCCCCGCACTTGTAGGGAGAACTTGGGGTTCAATCCTGCGGGCGATCTCCTGCTCGAGTCCAGGCCTGGCCCTCCTGGCAGCACCGGTGTCTGGAACCTTCTCCTCCCTTCCTGGGCCCTGGGGGAGGTGCCCCGGGCCAGGGTGGGGGCAGAGGGAGGGCTACTGTCCAGGTCCCCCCTTCCTGTCCCTGACTCCGGCTCCGGGCTCCCTTAGGTGCCCCCAGGGAAGCCAAGGGATCTGCCATTAGGCTCCCCTAATTACGGGCCTGTCCATTGCTCCCAACAGTAACCAGCCCGACTGGTTCTCCTTCAACGCCCCTTTTGCCCCGTAATGTGCCCAGGTCCCATCGGAGGCCCTTAATGCGTGGGCCTCCACCCCCGAAAGGAGCTCTCTCTGATCCTCGGACCCAGGAGGGCTCCATGACCAGTGTCTGGGGAGGTGGCCAGATGTCATCCACAATGACAAAACCCCAAAGCCTTCTGGGATGCAGCCTCCAGGGACGGGGAGGCCACGAAGCCCCTCTGCTCTGCCCTCCTCAGACTCACCTAGAGAATTGTGCCGGGCCTGGGGCCTCAGGGAGGGGTTGGAGAACTGAGAGTGAGGAACAGGAGGACCAAGGAGCTCGGGGCCTTCCCTCCCCCCAAGGGGCTCGGGGCCTTCCCTCCCCCTTCCCCTCCCCGCCAAGGAGCTCGGGGCCTTCCCCTCCCCGCCAAGGGGCTCGGGGCCTTCCCCTCCTCCCTTGGGAGGTGCAGCTGGGGAAGACAAGGCTGGGGGGCAGGTGGCTGTCGGGCAGGGGGTGAATGCTGGCCTTGAGGTCAGGAAGTGAAGGCCTCCGAGGACCACTAAAGGGCGCCTGCCCTGCTGGAGGCCGGACCTCTGTTTTCACCTTCTTGGTCTGAGATATGGGGGAGGAAGGGGGGAGCCCAGAAGCCCCGGGGGCACTGGAACCGGGCTGGGCGGCTCCCGGAGCTGGGCTGCGCGTAGCTAACCGCAGGCCCTCAGAGAGGCCTCTGGCCCGGCCCCTCCTCCGTGCAGGTGGGAGCGCTTCCTGCTGGGGCCCGGCTGCTCACGCCCAGGGACACAGATCTGACCTGGGGCCATTGTCACTCCCATTTAGTAGAGGGGGAAACTGAGTCTCGGAGGAGGCCACGGCTAGGAAGTACCCGCCCTGCCTACGGGCCGCACGGCCTCCCAGCAGATCTTCACACACCTTTTGGGAGCCAAGATCCCCTGGTCACCTTCCCTCTCAGCTGCCCCACGGCCGGAAACTCAGCCAGGAACAAAGAATTGGCCGGGGGATCTGGGGAGACCCTGGGGTCATGGACAGGCTCATCACCCTCTCGGCCTCAGTTTCCTCATCTGTCGGATGGGCGTCCCCTCCCTCACAGGCTGCTGGGGGAAAAGCCTTTTTGAATATTCACCTGCTGTAAAGAGGGGACCCACAGTCAGGGGGCTGGCTTTGTGGCAGTTGTGGAATGACCCCAAGCTCTGGGCAGGCCCCGAGTACCGGGCGGGGGCAGGAAGGGGCGAGTTCAGGTCCAGCCTGGCGCCCTTGGCCGGTCACTTCACCGCTGCCTGCCTCAGTATCCTTAGTGCTAGAATGGGAACAAGCGCACTCCCTCCTTAGGGCTGTTGGCCGGATGCAACATCAGAGCTGTCAAGGGCTCTGCAAACCTTGAGGCGGCCCAGGAACACAAGCTGCTGTAATTACTGCTCCCGCCCACGGGGAGAAAGTCCAGAGCAGCCTCGGCTCAGGCCCGGTTGGGTCATACCTGGACCTCACGGGGAGCTCAGAAGCCACTGGGCGTGAACCCTTTATTGTGCAGGAAGCCGAGGTCAGAGACGGGCTGAGGAGGAGCCCTCTGCCTGGGGGCCTCCCCGAGTGACAGGGCCGGCTCTGCCGGGGCCTCCCGCCCGTACCCAGCCTCTCACCATCCGGCTCCCTTTTTGTCCAGGCCCCTTAACAGGGGGATGGGTCTTGGGATAGAAATTCCAGAATTCCTCTGGGTCCCTTCCCAGCGTTGCAAGAATTCCTGGGAAGGGCCAGGGCACAAAGGCCGGGACCAGGGGCTGCAATCTGAGATAAAGGAGATCCCCCCCATCCCCCAAGGAGGAGAAGGAGAGATTACATTGAATTCTCCAGAGGTAGGAATTGGAATTCCTCCCTCCCAAAGATTACAGGAAGCAGTGAATCCCATCAGAGTCCAGAAGATAAGAGAGCTTTGGCTTGGGGTGGGGGTGGGGGTCCTTGGGGCCGGGACTCTCTCCTCCCCCCTCCGCTTCCCCCTCCGTGTCAGGTGATGGGCCGGGCGTCTCCCGGGAATGGGGAGCTGGGATGGGACTGCACATGAAGTCTCCTCAGGAGGGTCTTCCCCCGTCTGGGGCTGGCGAGCCAAGGTCCCGCCGTCTTTGGGACCGCATCCAAGATGGGAGGGTCTCTTGGCCAAACTCTCTCTTTGCCACGTCTTTTTCTTTCCCTTCTTATTTTTTTTCAGTAATATATTCTCTTCCCAATCACGTAATATTTCCAACTTTCACTGTGAAAAGGTTGAATTCCAGAATGTTTTTCTCCCTCCCTCTTTTACCCCCCCCCCCCCAGCAGCCATCCGATAGCGGTTACACGTGCACATTCATCTTCCACACATTTCCATGTGAGTCGTGTGGGAAGGGAAAGGACAGAAGAAAAGGCGGCGCCCTTTGATGGGCATTCTCTCTGAACGTTTTCTATCCAAATGTATGGCCCGGCCTTGGGCCTCCTCGCTGCTGGGGAGAACCGGCCAGAGGACTGACCCCGTACACTGTGGCTGTTGCCGTGCCCAGCGCTCCCCGGGCCCGCTCCCTTCCCTCAGCATCAGTCCCCGTCAGTCCCCATCAGTCCCCGTCAGTCCCCGTCAGTCCCCTTCAGTCCCTCCGGCCACTCTGACATCCTCCAGTCGTTTCTCACAGAACCCTAACACCCACAGCCCTCAGGAACGGCCATTGTCCGGCTCCGGCCACCACAAACGGCCGCTCAGAGGCCCGTGTGACCTTGAGGGTTCCCTGCCCCAAGGAAGGTGGCAGGAGCATCCCAGCAGTCAGGAGGGGCCGCCGCCCGGCAGCTCGTTCATTCTCCTGCCCTGGGGGTCTCATTCACCAGGGCCTCGGCTTGGGCACAAGGACCCACACGGGGCTCCCGGTCACTGCTCCTTGTCCTCCTCAATCCTCGCCCATCGCCAGCCGCGGAAATCCCAAAGAGAGGCTGGCCCAGGAAACCAGGGCCCCACAGCGCAGCCGGAAAACCCCAGCCCACGGCCAGAGCGCCCACGGTCCAGAGCCTCCAACCCCCCTGGAGTAAACAGGAAAAGGAAAATGCCCATCCCCGGGGCCCCCGGGCTCTGCAGGAGGAAGCCCGCGGTTCCCCATGGAGAGCTGGGCCCCTCAGTGGTCTGAAGCAGCGGCCTCCAGGCCGGAGAAGGGCCCACCGGGCAGCCGGGGGTCTTTCTTAGGGGGAAGGGGCTTCAGGGGCCGAGCCTCTTGGGCCCTGGAGTTTCAAGCCCCCCAGAAATATGAGATGTTTGCCACAGGCCGGGCCTTCTTGGAGATGCCCAGGGAAGGGAGGGGCCTGGGGACAGAATGGGGGGGGGGCAGGCAGTGATGTCATCAGCAGGGGCTCTTTCCTGCACTGGTGATGAAAGGGGACCCGGGAAGCCTTGGAGCAGTCTCTGCTCTTACACTAATTCTATAAATGACTTCCTGAGGTCCCCAAAGTACTGCTGGGCCCAATGGAAACCTTCCCTGCGGCCTGGCTGGCCCCCAGCCCCAGGACTAATCAGCGCCTTGGGAAGGTGCCGGGGCTCTCTGTCTCTGTCTCTGTCTCTGTCTCTCTCTGGGTTTCTTTCTGTTTCCCCTCTTCCTGTCTCTCTCTTTATGTGTGTCTCTGTCTCTTGTCTCTCTCTTCTTTCATCTCTTCTCCCTCTGTGTCCCTATCTCTTTCTCTCTCTGTCTGTCTCCTCGCTTTCTCTCTCTCTCCTTTCTCTCTGTCTGTGTGTCTCTGTCTCCTCTCTTTCTCTCCCCTTTCTCTGTCTCTATCTCCTCTCTTTCTCTCCTCTCTTCTCTCTCTCCTTTCTCTCTGTCTCTATCTCCTCTCTTTCTCTCCTTCCTTCTCTCTCTCCTTTCTCTCTGTCTCTATCTCCTCTCTTTCTCTCCTCTCTTCTCTCTCTCCTTTCTCTCTGTCTCTATCTCCTCTCTTTCTCTCCTTCCTTCTCTCTCCCCTTTCTCTCTGTCTCTGTCTCTCTCTTTCTCTCCCCTTTCTCTCTGTCTCTGTCTCCTCTCTTTCTCTCCTCTCTTCTCTCTCTCCTTTCTCTCTGTCTCTGTCTCCTCTCTTTCTCTCCCCTTTCTCTCTGTCTCTGTCTCCTCTCTTTCTCTCCCCTTTCTCTCTGTCTCTGTCTCCTCTCTTTCTCTCCCCTTTCTCTCTGTCTCTGTCTCCTCTCTTTCTCTCCCCTTTCTCTCTGTCTCTGTCTCCTCTCTTTCTCTCCTCTCTTCTCTCTCTCCTTTCTCTCTGTCTCTCTCCCCTTTCTCTCTGTCTCTGTCTCCTCTCTTTCTCTCCTTCCTTCTCTCTCCCCTTTCTCTCTGTCTCTGTCTCCTTTCTCTCCCCTTTCTCTCTGTCTCTATCTCCTCTCTTTCTCTCCTCTCTTCTCTCTCTCCTTTCTCTCTGTCTCTGTCTCCTCTCTTTCTCTCCCCTTTCTCTCTGTCTCTATCTCCTCTCTTTCTCTCCTTCCTTCTCTCTCCCCTTTCTCTCTGTCTCTGTCTCCTCTCTTTCTCTCCTTCCTTCTCTCTCTCCTTTCTCTCTGTCTCTATCTCCTCTCTTCTCTCTCTCTCTCTCTCTCTCTCTCCTTTCTCTCTGTCTCTGTCTCCTCTCTTTCTCTCCTTCCTTCTCTCTCTCCTTTCTCTCTCCATTTTCTGTCTCTGTTTCTCTTCCCCTCCATCTTTTCCTCTCCCCCCCCCCCACTGTCTGCTCCCTCTCTTTTCTCTCTGTCTCTGCCTCTGTCTCTTCCCCCATCCCTGTCAGAATGATCTAATTGCGGGTCCCCTGACTCAGGACTCTGTCCCAGGCTCTGTGGCTTTTGCCTGGAATCCCCTCCCTCTTCCCTCTGAGCATCCTGGAAGGCTCGGCCCCAGGGCCCCCTCTCCTGAAAGCCCTCCTGGGCCCCAGTCATGACTTCTCTCTCCCTGCTCAGGTTATCTTATCTATAAGCCTGTACGCACTGGCCCCCAAGCCCTCCCATGAGAGAGAAGAACCTTTGTGTTGGTCTCTGAACCTCAGTGCTTTGTATACTGTAGGTGCTCAATAAATGTTGACTGAAAGCCGGGTATTGTCTTTCTCACACAGTATCTGAAGTGGCCTAAAATTGCCTAAATTTTTGCAGGGTCAGAAAAGCAGGAACAGCTCCTTTGAGGCTCCCGGCCAGGTCGGGCACCCAGGGGCACAGCCTTCTCCTCCTCCGGGGGTGCTTGGCTCAAGGCCTGCTGGGAGCCCCCTCCAAAGCAGGTTTGCTTCCCCCGAAATCCCTTGGGAGGGGGCCTTCCCTCCACAAGGGGAGGGTCCCCGTGGGACGCAGGGGGCGAAGGGGAGGGAACGCCGGCCTTGGGGGCCGAGGCCTGGCTTTGGGCACCCACCCACGTCGTGAGCTTGGCAAGGGCACTCCCTCTGCTGCTCTGAGCCCCGAATTGCTCATCTCTATCACAGAAATACAAAAGCTGGGGCAGAGATGAGAGGGCAGCCAGTGAAGGGCGGTGGAAGGCGGCCCCCAGTCCAGGTTCGAGTCCAGCCTTTGGCGGCCCCTGGTCCCGGGTTTGAGTCCAGCCTTCGGGCCGGTGACTTCGGGCCTCGCTTCCTCCTCGGCCTCACGGGTCGTGGGCTCTGGACCCGATCCGGAGGCCTGGGGCGATGCCATCTGCAGCTGCTCCCCCGCCCCCACAGGAGCCCTCGGCGGCTGACCGCGGGCCCTCACACACCCAGGCTGGAAATGGGGTGGAGGGGACCTCGGAGAAACCCCCGACTCTGGGCCTCCCCTTGGAACCCCTCCTCCATCTGTCCGAGTCTCTTCCCGGCTTACGTAAAAACTGTTTTTCTGCAGCGAGAACTGGTGGGAACCCGGGAGTTATTTTTAAAAGCAGCTCTCTCCCTCCGCCTGGGATTCGCGTCCCAGCCTGTCAGAAGAAGGGATGAACAGGAAATGGGAAGCTGTGCTCCCAGCCTGATAAGGTTCGCTAATGGAAGACATATGTCGCGCTTCTTGGCTGAGGAGTCGGCTGCGAGGGAGGAGGAGAGAGAGAAATGGCTATATTTGTCTCTAACCGGCTCCCGCTCGAAAAGCCCAGGAGGTTTCTGGGCTTGTGATTGGACAGGCCGACAGCGGGAGGGGTGGCGAGGGGCAGCTCTGACATGGGGGGGGGGGGGAGTCTGCAGAGCCAGTGGGGGGTGGGATTTGGCCCGAGGGTCTGTGCTGGGTGGGGGTCGCCCCCTTCTCCCCCTCCCTCCCACCGCCTCCCCTACTCCGGGCTGGCTGGGAGAATCCCTCCTTCAATCAAAGGACATTCCTTGGGAGGGGAGGTTAATCTCTGAGGTCTGGGACTCGAGGAGCAAAGAATTCGGCCCCTTCACAAAGCTTGCTGTGGCCGGATTTTAAGTCCTTATTTCTGGTGTTAAAAAAAAAAAATGGGATCGTTCTGAGGGGCTCGAGAAGGGGGCTGGTATTTTAGAAAATGGCCTGATTTGGGTCACGTGGAAAGGGTAGCGTTGGACCCAAAAAGGGGAAGCCTCCGATGGGCTCGGAGGGAAGAGGGACGATGCTTAACTTGTGGGAAGGCCCTCGGGGTCTGAGGGCGCTGACTTGAGGTGACCACCAACTGCCCCCCCACGGGGAGGAATGGCGAGTTTCTGCCTCCCTTCTTGCTAAGAAAACACAAAACTTGCTAGAAATGGGGCCTGAGTCGGGCAGGGCCGGACCTGGAGTTCTGGCTCGCTCTGACTGAATCCCCAACGGGCTCTTTGGGCAAGACTAGTTGATGCCCTGGGCCGGGAGGTGAAGGCAAAGGCTTTGGGAAGCCGATGGCTCCCAGTCCTGAACCGCCCTGGGCCGGCTTCCTGAGCCTCCCAGCTCACTGACCGCTCCTGTCCCCATCGTGCCCAGCTAAGAGCCTTGCATGGACTTGTAAGATAAGGCTTCGGGAAGGAGGCCCTGGCTCCGTCCTTCCCCAAGGAAAGCTCCTAGCTCACCCTCGCTGGAAGGTAGGGAATCCCCTGCCTGGGGCAAGGAGCTCGGGGTCCCGGGCCGCAGCCCGACCTTGGGAAGCATCTTCCTTCTGGAACCAGACGGCCCTTGGGGCTCCCCCTCCTCAGAGGCTGGGGGTGTCCCTGGCTCATCGGACACCGGCAGCAGGGAAGGAGCTCGGGGCTCCCGGCCCGCAGCGGGGACCTTGGGAAGCATCTTCCTTCTGGAACCAGACGGCCCTTGGGGCTCCCCCTCCTCAGAGGCTGGTCCGGACACCGGCGGCAGGGAAGCAGCTCGGGCAGAATCTGGGAAGAAAGGGCCAGTCACCCGGGAGCCGACCTTTGGCTCGGTTCCTGCCCTGGCCACTGGCTCGCATGAGGTCCACAAAGGTTTCCGGTACCGGACGTGAACAGGCCCTCCCTTGTTCTAAGCACTGGCCGGGTGAGACTTAAATCAGGCAGAGCTCGGGACCTGGGAAGGAAGCCGGGAGCAACAGCCTGGCTTTAAAGGGCTGACTGTGTGCCGAGCGCCGCGCCGAGTGCGGGACAAACCAAACCCGAGCCTCTGCACCGAGGGAGCCGGCCCGTCCTCATGACTGAGGGAGACTCCAAACGCTGGGGCAGAGTTGGGGTCCTTGGGTGCCCGGACAGTGAGACAGGCCGTGGCGCTCGGGCGGCCGATGGGGCCTTCCTTCTCCCAGGGGACTCCTCGCTGTCTGAGCCTCCCTGAGGAGGCTGGGCTGAGAGGCTGGGGAGGATGGGCCTCTCCCGCTTCCTCCCACCCAACTTTGCTTGGGCTCCAGGAGGCTCAGGACGCTGCCATTTGGGTCTTAGGATATGGAAAACTTTGTGCTCAAAAGCTTTGAGGTAATTCTTTATCTTTCTGGGGATTTTCCGGGAGAGCTCCAAAGTAGGGCCAATGTTTCGGAGGCTCTGACCCCCCTCCCCCAGCCTGACGTCATCCAGCCTTCCTCCCCTTTCTTTGTGGTTGTGCTCCCCCATTCAGAATGGGAGCTGCTTGGTTACCATTCCCTGGCCCGGTCTCCCCAGCTCAGGGCCGGGCACACAGCGAGGGCCGGATAAGCGCTTGGTGACTGAGGCTGAAGCTCTCCCGGGCGGGCCCCCAGGCCCCCCCGCCCTGCGCTGGGGAGCAAGTCTGTGCCGATCTCAGGCTCCACTCAGCGTCTCTGAGGTTCCCTTCCCGGCTCTGCCCTCCGAGGCCGAGGGCACCGTGGCCGGTCCCTCCTCCATCTGACGGACTTGGGAGACTTTCCCCAATCCTGGGACACGGACTCCGGGCAGTCCTTGGGTCCTTCGGCCCATGCTCCAGCACCTCAGGGGCCGTCCCCAAAATGACCACCAGCTTCCAGCCCGGGGCCTGAGGCTCCTTCCTTCCTTCCAGCAAGGCGAGAGACTATGTGGGAGCATTTGGGGCTCACCCCCCTCCTCCCGAGCCCCCCCTCACTCCTTCCTCTTATTCATATGAAGCCTCGAGTCCAAGTGTGAGCGTTACAGCCTCGTCCTCACGAATGTGTTCTCATTGGATTAAGCCCAGATTCTTGTCTCTTGTCTGGCTCGCTAAATAATAACGGGAAGTTACCGCCTATAGCACCTACTATGTGCTGGTCACTGCACCTCTGGCTCACTAAATAATAACGGGAAGTTACCGCCTATAGCACCTACTATGTACTGGTCACTGCACCTCTGGCTCACTAAATATAACGGGAAGTTACTGCCTATAGCACCTACTATGTGCTGGTCGCTGCATCTCTGGCTCACTAAATAATAACGGGAAGTTACTGCCTATAGCACCTACTATGTGCTGGTCGCTGCATCTCTGGCTCACTAAATAATACCGGGAAGTTACCGCCTATAGCACCTACTATGTGCTGGTCACTGCACCTCTGGCTCACTAAATATAACGGGAAGTTACCGCCTATAGCACCTACTATGTGCTGGTCACTGCACCTCTGGCTCACTAAATATAACGGGAAGTTACCGCCTATAGCACCTACTATGTGCTGGTCGCTGCACCTCTGGCTCACTAAATATAACGGGAAGTTACCACCTATAGCACCTACTATGTGCTGGTCACTGCACCTCTGGCTCACTAAATATAACGGGAAGTTACCACCTATAGCACCTACTATGTGCCAGTCACTGCACCGCGGACTAGGGATACCAGTATTCAAAAAAGATGCATTCTCTGCATTTAGGGAATTTAGGGGGAGGCTGCCCATATAAGGGAGGGGGGAAGGAGTCTGGGGGTCACAGGAGGCGAACTGAGCCATAGGCCGGTGATTGTTACTCTGGCAATGGTGCCATTGATTTCATTCCATTGCCCAGAGCAAGAGGTGGAAAGGGAGGGGCTGGGCTCGGGGACTGCAGTCAGCCCCCTGGATGAGCTGAGTGGGAGGGCAGGCCTGGAGCCAGCACTGCCCGACGGAAGCAAGCCCGAAGGCCCCGGACTCTCCCAAAGAGCCTCCGGATACGTCAGAGGAGACCCCGCCAGCCTCCCCTCTCCCACCCCCAGACTCGGAACAGCCCTAAGGAGAAGTCCTAGGGAGAAGTCGGAGAGATGAATGGCCTTCCCCGGAGCACAGCCCGGGACCCCCTCCCGCCCCCTTAAAAGGCCCAGATTCTGCCGTCTCCGCAGACCTCGCCCGCTTCCCGCAGGCTCTGGCAGGCCCCGCGGCTCTTGCCCCCCTCCCCGGGGGCTCCCGCCAGGCTATCCTGGGTAAAGGTCCCTGTCCGGGGCCTCCTGTTTCTCCCCTTGTTCCGTTAGGGCTTACAAAGGGGTTTTGGACTCTCATGTTCCTTCCCGACTCCGAAATGTTAGGATTTGGGGAAGAAATCTCCCCCAGGTACAGGCAGCCGAGCTGGAAGGTCGGACAAGCTGTGTGCGTGGGAGAGGGATGGCGGGCCGGATGACGGCCGGGCTCCGGACAAAGATGCTGGAACCGAAGCTCTGGCTCCTGCGGCTCCATCGGCTGCCCAGCGCGAGCGAGGCAACTGTGACCCAGTTAACGTTCCACTGGAATTAACAGCCAACAATATGCCCGGAGAACTTTAAACTCAGCCAGCTTTAAACTCAGCGCGGATTTTGTGTGATGTGGAACTAACGGCAGGAGAGAGGGCTCCCAGGGCTCTGGGCTCAGAGAGGCTAGATTCAAGCCCGAGAGTGACCCTTGGGCGCCGGGCGAGGGAAGGGAGAGAAGGGAGGGGGGAAGGGGAGGGGGGAAGGGAAGAGAGGGAAGAAAGGAGAGAGGGAAAGATGGAGGAAGAGAAAGGTCGAGGGGGGAGAGGAGCAGGGACAGAGGGGGCAGCTGGGATCTCAGAGCTGCCTTATTAGTGGGGGGGGGGGTCCTCCTCCTGGAAGAGGACCAGAGCGAGGGGCATTTAACTGAGCCGGAACTGCCCAAAGTCACCTGCCTCACTCTCCTCCAGGGGCATCAGAGTCAGGTGCCCGGTGGCAAGATAAAAGTCAAGGTGACTGGCGACGGCCCAGGATGGGTGACCTTGGCTTCTTAAAGGAAGGTCTTTCTCAGGGCTGTTTGTCTGAGGCAACACCATTCAGTGATCAGGGGCTAAGCCAGAAAGACACGAGACCCTCAGAGCTTCTGCGCAGAACAAAAAACAATGACTTATGCTCCCTCTGAGCCATCCAAACCCAAACAATGGCCCAGAGAAGCTTGGATCCGAACGAGGCCTTGAGTGAAAGTCAGAGCGATGCTTAAAAGCAAAATAATCAAGGAGCTCCGTTTGAATCACAACGGACTTTTTGAAAGCCTGTTTTTTCAGATCTATATTTCACAGGGAATTGCATAAAATGAAGATAAATAACAAAATAAATAATAAAATAAAAAAAAAACCAAAAATGGGAATTGCACAAGTGTCCCAGAATTTGGGGGAGGGGGGAGGGAGAGGGGAGAGAAAATAGGAAATTAAAAAAAATCTAGTCCCCCCCAAACCCCGCCCCAAACCTTATGAAAAATAAGCAACCAAAAATAGAGCAAAGGTGATGTAAGAGCGCGGCTTCCCACGTGGGCAGAGGGACCTCAGGGAATGAGGGAAGGAGGTATCGCGTTCTCTGGTTGGGTTCCCGGGGCCTCTGGGGCAGCCTTCCTTTCTGTTCCGTAATCCCCCCCCCGCGAGCAGCCAGGGGTTAAAGTCCAGGTCCTTTATCGGCTCTTTCCTTGCCTCCTTTCCCGGCCCGGTTCTTACAGGCCCGTCTCTCCTTGGTTCCGAGAGCTTGAGCCCCCGCCCCCTTGTCCGCCCTCGGACTCTCCCGGACTGACTGCTGGCTGAGGCTCCGGGTGACGTCTCTGCCCCGAGTGCAAGCCCACCATTGATCACTAGGGAACCGCTACGTGCTGTAGGAGTGACTCGGTCCCACTGAGCCACGTTGAGCCAGATAATCAGGGTCTCCTCCGTCCCCTGACTGAGCGCCCGGTGGGAGCCTTCGTTCCAGGCTCTGGCCCGAACCAGGAGGAGAAGGACGAACTGCCCGCTGGGAGGGGCCGCCCGGGACCCTGAAGGATGATGTCGTGACCTGCGAGCACGTGGGAGTCCCACTGACCTGAGGCAGAGCCGACAAACCCCCCCCCCTTCTCCCCTGCAGGATCCTCGGACACGGTGGCACGAGCAGCAGCTGCTGGAAACCACCTCCCGAGCCCCACCGTGACCCCGAGCCCCCCGACTGCGAGGAAGGTCGGTGCCGGGGACACACCCACTGTCCTGGAGCCCCAGGCTCCTTTCCCATTGTCACTGAATCTGGGACAGGATCAGCCCCTTCCCCAACAAATGGCCCCGGGGGCTCATCGTGGGCGGTTTGCACCTTCCTGGGTACAAGCCCGGCTGCCACTTCTGTCCCTATCCGGGTCTCCCAGAGTCCCCCAGCAAGGGCCTGCCAAGGAACCTGCTCCTGCCTCGGTGGCGGAGCAGAGGGGCAGGCCTGAGGCCGGAGCAGCTCGGCCCCTTTGGGAGGCCCCGGCCTCGGCCGCCCCGGGCCGGCTGGGCCCCCCTGCTCCGCGGGCAGAGCCCCAGACTGTGGCCGAGGCTCAGCTTCCGGCCTGGCGGGACCCAGGGCCTGGCACCGGAGGAAGGCTCCGGCCTCTCGCTGCGCTGACCTGCCCCCAGCCCCCACTTCCTTCCAGGAGGGCAGGGGAAGCTTGGCTGGGGACCCGCCGATGGGGCACCACAGGCCAAACGCTCCGCGGCTCTCCTGACCAAACTCCCTTCCACGCGGTTCTAAATGGCCCATAAATGGGCCGAGGGTAACCTGGGCTGGCAAGTGAATCAGCCCTTTGGGGGAGTCCCTTCCAAACTGAGGCAGGGGCAGGGTGAGGGCCATGGAGGGTCCCGGACGGGGGGGGCACCTCAGGGCCCCCCTGCCCAGATGCCTGAGGGGGGCGCTCTCCCGGCCTGAGCCCCTCCCCTCCCCCACACTGGGCACTCATCATTCCCGCATTCTGTCCCTTTGTTTCCCAGCTCCACTTGCCTGCCCCATTCTCCAGCTCACTGGGCAGTAACGTGCCAGCTAGGGGAGGGCGGAAACAGTTGCTTTTTGTGGCCTCCCCCACCCCCAGCCCCTCGCCCAGAGCCTGGCACAGGGTGAGGGCTTCGCTGGCACTGGGGGAATGGAATTTTCCTCTTCTTCCTTCTCTTCCCTAAAGCAGCGAGAGATCCACCGCCCCTCACTCCCGAGGCGATCCCCCGCCCCCCCGCTTTCCCTCCCCCCTCCCAGCACTGGGCCGGATGTAGCCTCCCTGCCTCGGTGGGATGGGGCTGCCCAGGAGCCTCACTGTCCTGGCTGGGACCACCCAGGGCACCCAGCACAGCCCGCAGCCCCGAGGACCACGGACAGAGAGAGGCTCCGGTCCTCGGGGCTGCGGGCTGGGAGTTCAAATCTGGCCCCAAACGCCAGCTGTGTGACCCTGGGCAAGTCACTGAGCTCTCCGTGTCCTAGTCTGTGAAAAGGAGCCCAAAAGCAGCATCCCCCCCCCCCCACATCCTGCCAGCCCTCCCCCTCCCCCAGGGTCAGAAGGATCAAATGGAACCGAATGTGTAGGAGGGGCTTAATAATGTCTGTTTGCTTCCATTCTAGCGCCTGGTTTTCCTCCTTCATTCCCCCTCACAAGAGCCCCAAAGGAAGCACCGTTAGCATTCCCCCTTTCAGGGATGAGGCTCCCGAGATTAAGCGATTGCTTTGGGGTCATTCAGACAACATTGAAGCAGGGTCCAAGCCCAGGTCTCCCCGGCTCCGTGACTAGGACACTGTCTTTGTGGGAAAGGTGGGCAGGAGGCGCCTGGAGAAGGAGCAGCCCAGGATGGGGGGGTCACAGAAGGAGAAGGGGGGGCATGGAAGGAGAAGCCCGGGAGGAGGGAGGCGGGGGGGGCCACGGAAGGAGAACTCAGCCAGGCTTTTCCTCGGGAGCCCCAGGTTTGCTCCAGGTCTGCAGGAGAGACGTCCCTCTCAGACTACGGCAGCCAGCTGCCCTTTGCTGGTCCTGATGGGGTGTGGGGATAAACCCCAAAGTATCCTGGGGCTTTGGGCCACTGTCAAGAGGTGCCTCAAAAGAACCTGTAGGTTTAGACCAGCTCTAATCAGGAGGCAAAGTTTGATTATGACGCCACTGGTATTAGCTGGTGAGGAGCTGAGTTAGCCAATGACAAGGGGGAAGGCACGGGCTAAGTTCCCAGAGACCCAATGCTGACGTCTAGATCTGGGACCTAAAGGAAACGAGGGTTTAGTTAAGGTCCAGCGGCAGGTCTGGGGTACGGGGAGTCAGCAAAGCTCCCCCGCAGCCCCCTTGGATTCGGCGCAAGGATACGGCGGTAAATGGGCTCTAGTGGAGGCGCGAGTCCCCAGGAAAAGCATTTGTTGGCCGAGAGCTAGATTGATAGAAGAGGTTTATGCTGGGTTTGGAAGGAAGGAGACAGGGGAAGGTAGAGATAAAGAGGGCGCCGGACAGAGGGTCCGGGGGGCAGAGGGTCCAGGGGGCAGAGGGTCCGAGGGGCAGAGGGTCCGGGGGACAGAGGGTCCGGGGGGCAGAGGGTCCGGGGGGCAGAGGGTCCGGGGGGCAGAGGGTCGGGGGGCAGAGGGTCCAGGGGACAGAGGGTTCGGGGGGCAGAGGGCCCAGGGGACAGAGGATCCAGGGGGCAGAGGGCCCGGGGGACAGAGGGTCCGGGGGGCAGAGGGTCCGGGGGGCAGAGGGTCCGGGGGACAGAGGGTCCGGGGGGCAGAGGGTCCGGGGGGCAGAGGGTCCTCACATGGCTGCCATGTTTGGAATCTCTGCAAAGAGCGATGGTGGGAGTCCTGGATGCAAACCCTGCTCCCGCACCGACCGGCTGTGTCACGTAGCCCTCACTGGGCCTCAGTCCCTGCACTGTGAGATGCAGAGTTTGGACGTGATGCTCTCCGGGGTCACTTCTAGCTGCTGCTGTCACCCTCTCGCCAGTGACCCGTCCCAACCTCTGCTGCGACTCCAGCCTTGGTTGCCACGGTCTTGCTTCCTTGAGACGGCTCAGAGCTCTGGGTCACTTTGGGGCCTGGCCCTAGTGGGGACAAGGTGCCCCCATGTGGTGCCCCCGAGGGACCCCGAAAACCCACCTCTGAAGCATCCGGGCCCAGGACAGCGGAAAACTCAGGATCAGCCGCACCCAGCCCCACCCCATGCAGAAGGAAGGGGGGCGGCTGCCCCCGGGCCGGAGCCCGCTCACCCTCAGCACAGCGGTTCCCACTGAGGCCGGGGAAAGGGGGCGGGAGTCGCTCGCTCTCCCCCAGCCGGGAGTGAGGGCTGAGGCCCCGGAGGAGTCATAGGAAGCCGGCCGGGAGAGTGCTCCAGGGCCCGCCTAAAAGCGGGGGAAAGATGATCTGGGCTGGCTGCTGCGGAAGGCGAGAGCAGCAAAGGTGTGTGGGGCAGGGGGCGGCTGCCGCCGGCGCAGTCTCCGGTTAGCTACAGGTGACAGAGAGCTGGCGGTGAGCAGCGGGGCTGGGAAAAAGGCCGGGGCCCAGCCGCAGCGGGGCTGCAGGCCCACAAATATCAGAGGCCCAAGTTCCTCGTCACCTGCGAAAGCTTTAACGTGGAAACGGGGGGATCGCGCCAGCATCTGACTGCTTCCCATCTCAGGGGGGGGAGGGGAAGGAGAGGAAGGGGGATAAAAGTTGGAACCAAAATTAAAAAAACACAAAGGTTAAAAAAAAACTGTTAACATGTATTTGGGGGAAACACACACTCACACCCTCACACTCACACACTCACACACACTCTCACACACCCACACACTCTTACACACTCACACACACCCTCACACACTCACACTCACACACACACTCTCACACACTCACACTCACACACACACACTCTCACACACTCACACACAGTCTCTCACGTACACACACTCTCACACACTCACACTCACACACACACACACCCTCACACACTCTCACATACACCCACACACCCTCACACACTCACACACACTCTCACACACACCCACACACTCTCACACACACACACTCTCACACACACTCTCACACACTCACACTCACTCACACACACACTCAGACCCTCACACACACTCTCACACCCACACCCACACACTCTTACACACTCTCACACACACACTCACACCCTCACACACACACACTCACACACACTCACTCACGTACACACACTCTCACACACTCACACTCACACTTACACACTCACACACACACACTCACACCCTCACACACTCACACACACTCACGTACACACACTCACACTCACTCACACACACACACACTCAGACCCTCACACACTCACACACACTCTCACACCCACACACTCTTACACACTCACACACACTCTCACACACTCACACTCACACTCACACACTCACACACTCACACACTCACACACACGTGCATGAACATCATCACGGATCCTTTAGCCCAGAGCTGGCCCTGAGCACGATTATGGAGGAACGGCCGGACTTTGGACCCCGCTCTGTCTGCTTTCTTCTGTTATAAAGGGTCCGGTGTGGGCGGACTCCCTTTCACTGCCTCCCCCCCCCCCCAACCCACTCCAACGGAGCCCACTCAGGACTGGCTTATTAGGCCGTGGGCGAGTGAGCGCCAGTTGCCGACTTTGTGCCAGGCGCTGTGCTGAGTATTCATGGTCTCCTTGTCACCCGAAGGTAGAAATGACCGATAATAACAGACAGCGGTTAGGAAAAGCAGGAAGTCTGTGTATTTTTACGAGGATCAAAGGTTTCAGGGGAAGGAGGTTTACAACCTGGCTGGGAGGCTGGGGGCGGGAGGCCTTTTAGCGGAGGGCCTGCGGTACCCAGAAACCCCCCACGCTCCCCGCTAGACAGGATTTATCCGCCAGTGGGATGACTTACTCCCCAGGGGGCCGGTCTAGTTCAGCAGACATTTATTGGGGGTTATTGTACACAAGGTGTCGGGCTGGGCCGCCCGTGACTGCCAAGCGTCCATGTGGAGCAGGCCCTTTGGCTGGGCAGCCCGCAGGCCGGCTCCCCTTGGCTGGGCCCACCTGCGGACCCTCCCTGAGGGGTCTCCCAGTGCGCTGGGGGCCTCCTTTTCTCTGAATTTTAGTCAGTTTTGTTCTCAGTTATTTCCCGTTACACGTCGCCCACGTTGATGGGGAGCTTCCCTTTGTGACAGACTGAAGTCGACCCTTCATGGGCTGGGGATCCAAAGGAGACTCTTCCCCCGGGAGCGGGGCTACGTGGGGACACCTAGAACGGCCTCCGGCCTCGACCTCCCCGACGTCCTGGCAGCCGGCGGCTCCCTCTCCTCCTTGTGATCGGCACAGAGGGCTCATTTTCCTCGGCCAGCAGGAGGGAGTGTGCGTGTGGGTGCGGGCCTCTCACAGACACGGGGGCCCGGCGCTGCCCCCTCAAAGCCCCTTTCTTTGCCCAGCTGGGTTCCCCCCGTACACTGCAGTGCCAGTGTTCCGGGTGCCCGGCAGGACGCCACAACAATGGGCAGAAACAAGAGCGCCTTCTTCCCCTGGCACTGGGCTGGCAGAGGCTGCTTGTGCTCATGGATTTTTCCCCTTCCCTCAGAATCACTTGTTGACAAGGGCTCTGAATGGCTCTGGCACGGACCCGGGCTGGTGGCTGGAAGGCAAACAATATGATGCTATTTGTGAGAAACGCCGGCTTTTGTGGGAGGCGCAAGGTCGGCCCAGCCTCTGGGAGCACGGGGCCTGGCAGGTACAAGGACGTCCCGGAGCAGGAAATGATCTCCAGACGCCGACGTAGGCTGTCCCCTTTCCTTAAGGACTCTCAGGCTGCAAGCAGAGAAAGAACCAAGCAACGGAAATCAACCCATGCTGGTGTCTCTTCTTTTTTCTGGTTTTAGTTTTAGTTTTTTTATTTTTCTCTCTCCCATGGTTTTCCCCATTTGCTCAGATTTTTCTCTCCCAACATAATTCATAAAACAATGTGTAATGAAAATAAACAAACTAAGAAGGGAATTGAGGGATTAAGGGACAAGCCGAGCTAAGGCAGCAATGGTGGCCCAGTTCCTGAGTCCCAGGCCATCTATAGGCCCAGGAAGCCTCTCTGGCTGTGCCCTGGGCTTCTGCCCGCATTGAGGACCAGTCTCAGAGTCCTGTATATGGGTGAAAGCCGTGCTCTAGGATCCAAAAGGGAGAAAGGACCTCGTCTTCAGTCGTCCTGGGCTACACACACATGCACGTACACTCGCACTCACACATGCACTCTCACACACACACAATCACACACAAACACTCACACACACAAACACACACACTCACACCAACACTCACACACACAAACACACTCATACACCAACACTCACACACACAAACACACACTCACACACACACACTCACACACATACACATTCACAAACACAAACACACTCACTCACACACACATACACACTCTCACACACACACTGTGCATAGTTGTTTGCATGTTATCTCCCTCATTCAAATATGAGCTCCTTGGACAATGAGCAGTCCTTAGTAAGAGCTTAATGCTTGTTGACTGATGGATGATGGAGTCATCAATCCAAGGCCTCTGGGGCCTTCCTTTTCCGAACCTTTGGTTACCTGAGCAGACAGGACTCATCCCTGATCTGTTTTCTTGCCAAGGGTACTGGCAAGAAGGACCCCGGCAGGGAAGGAAAGTTGGGGTAAGGCGGAGAAGCCACCATTCCAGAGGCAAGGCAGGAGTTGTCAGATAGAGGTGGGAGCAAGGTCAAAGGCAGCAGCTGCAGAAGGTCTGGGATCAAGGATGGATGCCATTGTTCCAGATGGAAGCGACTGGCATGGCTCTGGTGGGGAACTTTTGCTCAACGAGTGGTGCAATCAAGAGCACTGGGTTAAAAACCAGCTGCGTCCACACCAGCTGATTGTCCACACTGGGAAAAGCCTTCTCCTAGCTCTTTTTCTCCAAATGTTTGTGGGTGAATGGGGCTCATCAGGGAGGGGGACATAGACATCTGCCCGTGATTCTCATGCTCATTATTTCTTAAGACACAATAAAGTCCACTGCATTAACATACCACTTTTTTTTTATATTGCCCAAAGTCATATTTTATTATTATTTTGTTTTTTTTTCCCCTTTAAAAAAAAAATAACTTTTTATTGACAGAACCCATGCCAGGGTAATTTTTTACAGCATTATCCCTTGCACTCACTTCTGTTCCGATTTTTCCCCTCCCTCCCTCCACCCCTTCCCCCAGATGGCAAGCAGTCCTTTACATGTTGAATAGGTTACAGTATATCCTAGATACAATATATGTGTGCAGAACTGAACAGTTTTCTTGTTGCACAGGGAGAATGGGATTCAGAAGGTAGAAATAACCCGGGAAGAAAAACAAAAATGCAAGCAGTTTATATTCATTTCCCAGTGTTCTTTCTTTGGGTGTAGCTGCTTCTGTCCATCTTTGATCAATTAAAGCTCTCTTTATTGAAGAAATCCACTTCCATCAGAATACATCCTCAAACAGTATCATTGTTGAGGTATATAATGATCTCCTGGTTCTGCTCATCTCACTTAGCATCAGTCCATGTAGGTCTCTCCAAGCCTCTCTGTCTTCATCCTGCTGGTCCTTTCTTAGAGAACAATAATATTCCATAACATTCATATACCACAATTTACCCAGCCATTCTCCAATTGATGGACATCCTTTCATTTTCCAGTTTCTGGCCACTACAAACAGGGCTGCTACAAACATTTTGGCACATACAGGTCCCTTTCCCTTCTTTAGTGTCTCTTTGGGATATAAGCCTAGTAAAAACACTGCTGGATTAAAGAGTTTGCACAGTTTGATAGCTTTTTGAGCATAGTTCCAAATTGCTCTCCATGTTCACAATTCCATCAACAATGAACATACCACTTTAAAAAAAAAATCTATTTCATGGGTCCCTACTTTGTTTCCAGTTCTTTGTTAGCCCAAAGAGGGCTGCTGGGAATATCCTGGTATAAGTCAGATCTTGGGTTCTTCTTTGCTTCTTTGGAGAGCATAACCACAGAGGGACTGCTGGGTCACAGAGTGCAGCCAGTTTCATGAATTTTCTAACCTAATTTTAAATTGATATCCAGAATAAAACTCCTAACAGCTTCCTGAGCCGAGGATGAGTTTGTTGCTTTTATCAGGTTCCTGTATTAACTATTCTTATTTTGAGGTATCTTTGCCAACAGGATATGAAATAAAATAAGAGTTGTTTTTACTTTTTCCTTACTATTATGAATTGGAATGTATTTTCATGTGGTCATTTATAGTTTATTATTCTTATTAAAATTTTTTTCATTTAAGTGTGTATATTGAGAAATGTCACATATCTGGGCCAATTTTCTGTATTGCTTATTTATCAAACTTGGATCATAATATTTGAGGAAAAAATTTTCCCATTCTACCAGTTTTTATTCTATATCAATTGATTTTCTTTGTGCAAAAGCCTTTAATTTCACTTAAAATTATTTATTTTGTCTTTTTTCGCTCCTCTGTCCTTTGTTTGGTTAAGAATTCTCCTCCTCTCCATAACCTTTTTCCATTCCCTTTATTTTTTTTTTATCATGTCACCTTTTATGTTCAGGTCATACTTTCCTTTTAAACTGATTGTGGTATATGTTATAAGATGGTTTTTCTAAGTCTAATTTCTGACAAAAGGATTTCTAATTTTCTCATCAGGCTGTAAAAAAAAAGGGGGGGGGGAGGTCCTTCCCCTATTTCTTTATGTTCTTGGGCTTATCAAATACTAGGCTACTGTTTTCATTTGCTTTTGGTTCTTATTTATTTTTATTTTTATTTGGTTCTGTCCCACTGTTTTGCTTCTCTATTTATTTTTGGCCAGCCCGCACTACATGGGGTAATTTGATGTGCAGTAGTGCCCGCTTTTCTGGGATTGATGAGGGCTAGATATGGGGTATCTAAATGAAATCAGGATTTAACTGAGGTCTAGCGGCAGGTTCAGGGTACAGGGAGTCAGAGCTTCCCTGCAGCCCCTTTGGATTCGGCGCAAGGATACGGAGCTAAATGAAGTCTAGTGGCGGCGCGAGTCCCCAATAAAAGCATTTATTGGCCTGAAAAGCTAGATTGATAAGAGGTTTATTCTGGGGTTTGGAAGTAAGGTTAAAGTCTAGTTAAGGAAATAGGTGAAGGTGGAGATAAGAAGGCACCGGACAGAGGGTCCAGTGGACAGAGGGTCCTGGAGTGCCAGGCGTAAGGCCGCCATGTTTGGGACTTCTGCAAAGAGGGGGTCCCAGTGTGGCCTCTTTTATAACGGGAGATTTAGCTCGAGGGGCCTGTGGGTGTAGCTCCGAGTTGGCTCAGATCCGGGTGGGGCCGGATCTTCTATTGGAATTCAAAGGGACCAGGATTTGTGAATCCAAAGGTCCTTGATTGATAATTACCTCAACTAGGAGGGCTTGGGAATCAGAAAGAAAGGACTCTTAAAGGGACCACACCAGCATCAGGATGACATCTTTTTCTCCCCTTCTCCTTTTAATTCTTTCTTTGTCATCGGTTGCAGGCCACGTGCCTCTCCATGGTCCGCGTTGGGGTGACATTTCATCATCATTTCTCTTTGAAGTCTGGGAATTCCCCAATGGAGAAAGAAGCTCAGCAATAAGCAGCCCTCTGATGCTTTATGGCCACGTGCAGCGCCTCCTTCCAAGGAAGTCACCCAGCAGTCAGCAGCCACCTCCTCACAGACATCCTTTCTTAGGCTCTCCCATGCTCATGTACCTGCCAGAGTCAGGTCTCCTCCATAAAGGACACAGAAATCGCTTAGATTTCGGTCCAACATCCCTTGGCCATCGATCCTCAGTGGGAACAGGAACGCGGAGCAGCTGACTGGGCGCGTGGCCAGGCCGGTCTCCGTGGCCTTGGGGCAGCTGTCCCCCCTAAGCCGAGGCCTTGGGCACGGGGGTGCGGGCTGGATGCAGCTGTTTCCTTTCTGGGTTTTCTGCTTTCCTGGGCACGGATGCTTCGGAGATGGGTTTTCAGGAAAAGGCCACGGCGGGTCAGGAGCTTGCTGAAGGAAGGCTGGCTCAGGCCAGGAGAAGTATGTCAGGCTGAGGTCACTCTGGGCTTGTTCAGTCACCACGTCCTCTCTGACTCGAGCCGAGTTCGATTTATTTGCGTTAGGCTTTTGGGTCAGAGGCAGGGAGAGCCGTTGCCAAGATCAATACCTTGTCTGGTGTATGAAGGCCGAGGGCTCCGCCCCAACCAGGGCCCATTTCCCATTCCTGCCCGCGTCTGATTCCGCTCGGTCGGGCTCCAAAGTGCTGGCAGCTGGGCCTTGTTACCTCATCCCCAGTCCTCCCCCGCGTGTGGCAGCCGTTTTTCCTACGGGGCATAAAGAGGTGTTTGTCCCGACTGGGAGGTCGTGACAGGAGCTGCTGGGAAGCTTCAGGAAAGCGAGGACGGACCCGCTGCTCGCCCCCTGGGACCAGTTTGCATCCCGGGGACTGTGGGTGTCTGGTGAGCGGCCCAGGAAGGTGCTCACTAAAGGTCATTCCTTCCTTCCTTCGCCACGGTTGGCGCTGCTGGTTATTCTGGTCTGTGTTTCTCACAAATGGGCCTCTGCTGGCCCTGTTTCAGGGAGCTCGGGAGCAGGATGTCATCCATCAGGGCCTATCTCCCCACTTGCTTTGATCCTCTGGAGCCATTTGATGGCGCTCTCCTATTTCCTTTTTCTTCCCATGCCGGTCTCCTATTTCCTTTTTCTTCCCATGCCTGTCTCTATTTCCTTTTTCTTCCAATGCTGTTCTCCTATTTCCTTTTTCTTCCCATGCCGGTCTCCTATTTCCTTTTTCTTCCGATGCCGGTCTCCTATTTCCTTTTTCTTCGGAGCTGGTTCCGTTGCTCGGGATGTTCGGCCGTAAGACGCCTGGAGCTCATCTGAAGAGAGCTGGATAAATAGCTGACTCAGTTGAGATAGCAGACATTTCACACGGGGGAGCAAGGAAATGGTGGCAAAGTGAGGGTAGAAGAGCAGCTGGTGTAGACCCAGAATACAGGGGAGGAGGACTGTGCTGGGAAGTGCCCTGTTCTGGAGGCACTGAGGGATGGCTCCTCACAATGCCAGGAAGCAGAGGGAAGAATAGCAAAGGCCTGGAAAAGAACGTTTGATTTATCCCTTCCGGGAGAATGAGCTGGAAAATAGAAATATTGTCCAGTTTCTGGGCTGCTCCTCACATCTTGCCCCTGCTCTCCCATGCTTGAAATGTTGTTCCTCCTTTAAGCCCTTGGTGTCTTCTAAGGCGCGACTTAAATGGCACCTTCTGAAGGAGCCCTCGGGCCCGGATTTGCCCCCATTCCTTCCGTTGGGAGATCCCTTCCTCTTCTCTGTCCACTCTATCATGAATATACACAGGTCTTTATGGGTTGTCAGGTCAGGTATTGCTTTTCCCCCTTCCTTCCCTCTCCCTCCTCCCTCTTCTCTCTTCCCCCTTCCCATCCTATCCCTACTTCCCCAACAATTCAGGATGGCACCAGGTGGGGAGGGAGACTGTGGACAATCTTCATCTCATTACCGTTGCCACCTTCTACCTTCGCCATCCCCATATCTTTTCTACTCCCTACGTCTCAATCAAAAAGCTTCATTGGACCCGGGACAAAGCGCTTATTTCTCAATTCCAGATTTCAGGTTCTTCACAGTTTGGCTCCTCTCCCTCCTTCAAGACTGAATTCACACATTTCTTCCCCTTCCCCTTCCCTGTTCCCATACAATAATTTACTTGTTGTCGGCAGCTGCTGTGGAATCTCCTACCTCCAGGCCCGTGATCCAGCTGTTCCCCATGCCTGGTATTTCCAGGCCCCTTGCCTTGTCCTTCCAGGCTTAGCTCCAGGGCCATCCCCTCCTGGAGCCCTTCCCTGATTCCCTTATCTCTCCACTCCCACTTTGATTGCCCTGACATTCTAAAAATCCTGGCTCTCCCTTTCCGGTGAGGGCCTCCTTAGGGAACCTTAGCTCTTTGAGGGTAGTAGGGTCCTTATCTTCCCGGCACTTAGCACAGGGCCTGGCACCAGCTGCGTGAAAGCAGAGACCAGGCCCAGAACAGGGGCCGGGGGTCCTGGGACTGTTTAGCCTGGAGACGGCTGAGCTGGGGCAGGTTCTCCCCTTGGCCCTTGCAGAGGGGCAGCTTCCCCTGGTCATGTAGAAACAGCCTCCAGCCTGGCAGTCTCAGCAGGTCCCTCCTCCGGCCCCTAACACATCCTCAATCTGGGACTGAAGGTCTGAGTGTGGCAATGAATCGATGAACTGATGCTGACTCTTGTTCTGCTCTAGGATGGGAGGATGGGAGCCATGGCTTCCTCCCAGCTGGCGCCGTCCCCGGGCAGCACAGGCTGCTCTGAGGCAGAGAGGGCCAGGAAGGGGCCACTGCCCATTTACTTGTGGGGCGGGGAATGGGGGCAGCTGCTCTCCCAGGTGGCAGAAGCCAAGGTTTTCTGGGTTCTATTGGGAACCTGCTGTTGTGCAGAGAAAGTTGCCTTCGGTAGGTAGGTGCTCCCTCATGCCATGGGTGACTAGGACAGAAGGGACAAGCCTTGAGCTTCTTGGTCTCCCCATGGGTGTCGCCTTCGTAGCCATTGGGACCAAAAGGCCCAAAGGTTATTGAGTGACCTCCGTATCCTGATTGAGTGACCCCCGTATCCTGATTGAGTGACCTCCGTATCCTGAGAAGCAATGACTTCTCTAAGTTCCTACAGTTTGGGGAGGAGGACGGGTTATTCTTATGCTCAGGCCTTGGATACGTTCCCTTGGTGGCTGAAGGAATGCCAGCCTCTGTGCCTATGGAAGTGAGTCACTCCTGAATTTGGTTCAGGTTTAAGAATAAATCACATTTTCATGGAAAAAACTGGCTGCTACTGATTCTGTTCTTCCGGAAGCTGCCACAGTCCCCGCTCAGGGATGCTATTCTTACCTCCCAGGGAAGAAATGTAACAAGTCTTTCCTTGACTTCCTCTTCACAGGAGCAGGAGCTTTAGGGCTGGGAGGGACGCTCCGGTGGGCCAGCCCACCTCTCCCATTTTATTGATGGGGAAACTGAGGCCCACTCAGCTAAGAGGCTTCAACGTTAGGCTTTGAAGCCAGACAAGAAGATCTCTCTGGACATCCCCTTCCCAATGCTAAGCGACAATTGATGTGATCAGACCTACGGTTTGCGAGGAAGATGTCGAACTCTCAGTTCCGGGAGTTGCCCTGGTCTCCTGGCTTCTAGTGTGATTTTCTTGGAGGGCTCTGTGGTCCCCCGGTGTTGAGTTCTCTTGGTTCAGCTTCCTTCCCGTTCTTGATTCAAGCTCCTTCAGGCCTGAAGTCCCTCTGAATCCCCCATCCACTTTGTTCCTTGTGGTGCAACAATCTTTCTATTTATAATTGATTCAGCCATTCCCCAGCATCCCCTTGGGTTGCTGCCCTTGTTTGTATGAGTCCGTTCTCCCTCTTTTCCTTGTCTTCTCTGCAGGTTACTGGGTAACCCCGCAGCAAAGGGGATACACAGAGTTTTGGCTTATGAAAAGCTTAATAAATGCTTTTTCATTCATTCCCTCAGAATGGTCGGCTCCACGCAGAGCTCCCGACTAGAATCTGGGGCCCAAGAAAACAGAATGCACCGCTTGGGTTCTGCCATCCTAGCGGGGGCTGGGGCTAGTGACCACCCGGTGTATGTCGGGAAGCGGGTGGCTCAGGTCCCCGTCTCTTCAAGGATCAGCTCAAGGGCCATGTCCCATGGGGGAGGTCCCTGAGCTCTCCTTCCTTCCCCACCGTCTGTCTCTATCCATATTCCTTCAGTCTAATGGAAGCCCAGGGGCAGATCTGTTTGGTATCTTTGTGTCTCCAGCAAGAGCTTTGCCAGGACTGCTTCCTGATGACTGCTGGATATTTATACCTTCTCTCTATCTATCTATTTATATTAGGAGAGAGGCTGTTCCAGGTCACTGGGGATGGGAGGGAAGGTCTGGAGGCAGAAAAAACCAGGTTGGGAAGATAAGACTCAGGACCTTATGGGTCAGTTTGGGCCCTGCTCTTAAAGTCAGCCTTTGGGCCAGGCGGGATTTCCCTATGGGATGGACAGGGCTTTCTGATTTCCTGCACAGCAGAAAAATCCTCCAAGGCAGACTTATTTTCTGGGACTTATTCTCTTCCCCCGCCCCAAGTTTTTACAAGGGGATCTTTATTGAAAAGAGAAAAGACAGACATACAACATCTCCCCGCTCCTCCAGGTGCATACTCTCCCCTAGACCACCTTGGCTCCTAGGGGCAGTGGGCTCCACCTTCCCGAGGCTACTCCAAGGTGTTCACGGCCGTATGTGACACGGCTCAATCCAACTGCCCTCTCGGCTGCTTTTGAGCCACTTCCCATGAAGGATCAAGAGGGATCCTAGGGCCTTTCTCTCTATCAGGTTTACTTGTCTGCAGAATCAGGCAGAGCCTCCCACTCCCAGACCTCTGGAGGCTTGCCCGCCTAACCTTTCAAAGGCCACAAGCTTGCAGCTTAGCCCAGTACCCAAACACAGGAAGACTGGACCCGAGAAACAGAAAACAGCCTTGCCAGGTATATGGCTGCATGCCAGTGGCCTGGGTGGGGAGATCAAAGCCCAGGAATTCAATTCTCTCTCTCTCTCTTTTTGTCTCCTCTCTCTCTTCTTCTCTTTTTTCTCTCTCTCCTTCTCTTTTTTCTCTCTCTCTTCTCTGTTTCTCTCTCTCCTCTCTCTCTGTCTCTCTGTTTCTGTCTCTGTCTCTCTCTCTCTCTCTCTCTGTCTCTCTCTGTCTCTGTCTCTCTCTCTCTCCAACCAGGAGGCTCACAGCATTCCTCATGCAAACACGCCCAGGACATGGAGCTGGTGCTTAGGGGCTGTCAAGGTGACCCTGTGCTCGGGGTGACCCAGCCGGGCTGGGGCTGAGCTCAGACTCAAGCCCAGGACTTCCATTCTACGGGTCCATCTCTATCATTCCCAACATATCAAGCAGGAGGAGGAAGTGGGCCGGATCCCAGTGGGGAGCTGGTGCAGGGCCTTCTGCGTCCCAGGCATTCCCAGGCACAAAGCCCTAACTTCCTGTGGATACCATAGGGCCATAAGTCACCGACTCCAGGGGACCAGCGCTGGGCAGTGGAGAGAGCCATGCGGATGGCTTTGTCACCAGAAGACATCATGAGTCTCATGGACATGGGGAAAGGAGGCTGCTTCTGACGTCCTGCGTTGCTGAAAAAGACGCCCGCGGGGCAGAGCCAGGCAAGGGAGGGAAGCCCTCCGCAGGAGGAGCAGAGGTGGAGGAGGAGGACTTGGGTGGGAGGGTCCGCTCTCCAAGAACCCTTCCCCCGCAACGGGATTAGGGAGAACTTGACCGCATGCCCTTCTCTGCTCCCACCCATAAGTGTGTCCTTCGGCTCTCCCTTTTCCTGGACCAGGGACAGAAATCCACTCATGTTCGCTGATGCACCGAGAGGGAAATCAATCAGAGGATCCGCCCAGGGCGCTCGGTGAGCCTCGGCCTGGGGACCAAGGCAGGCGGCCTCCTTCCTGGGACTGGGCTCCCGCTAAACCGCTTCCCCGGCCCCCGGGTTTAAGTTTCAGAGCTGGGGTCTGTGGAGCCTGGAATGAATGCTGTTTCTCTTTTTGTCTTTGAATTCTCCGGGCTTAGCCCACGGGAAATGCCCAATAAAAGCTTGGGACTGAATATCTTGTGATTCATGATATCATTTCGGCCACTTTATTTAAAAACCCTATTTAACGATATCAATATAGGAATCAGAGAGGGAGACCATGACGTCACAGGGCTTTCCCCCCAATAACAGTCTTGGCTTTGGGCTTGGTTGGAATCCCCCCCCTCCGAGGCTTCACCTTCATGTCTTTCCTCTACAGACCTGGCCATCGAGTCGGTCATTTTTATTTCGTTTCATACATTCGTACGAAAAAATTCGGAGTTCCCATTCTCTGCCTCTTCCTCGCCCCTCCCCCGCAACAGAGCTGTCTTTGGGACCGGCTCCCTGGTTAAGGTCTTTGAGGACAGGAGACCCCGGAGGGCGCCGGGATCAGCGGGGAGGGAGCTCAATCAGACCGCGCCCTGGCCCTTTTGTGAGCGGCCCGGCTGGGAGGGCGCTAAGCGGGGTCTTGCGCAATTCTTAGGGAAAGGTCAATAGGGAGAAGCGGCCGGATTTGACCTTTCCACACCAAGGGGCCGGAGCTGGCCGCAGGGGGGGAGGGGGGAACAAGTCCAGGATAGAGGGCGCTGTGGGCGCCCGACGGACAGAATCTAGCCTTGACACCAAGGGGATCCCGCACCCAGGAGGGGCCGCGCCTTGGCCAGGCCACGGGCCAGCCGGAGCCTCGGTGGAGGACTGCGGGCACCTGCCTGGTCCCAGAGAGCAGCCTCGGCAGCAGTGGGGGGGAGGAACACAAGCGAGGACTGAGGCCCCACGGGAGCTTCTAGCCGAGGACAGGGAGGCTCCTGTAAGGGTGGATCAGTCCAGTTGGACTTCCCAGCTTTGAAATTTTGAGGTTTTTTAGGTCAAAGTGGGGATATGTGTGTCTAGTCAGGGGAATGGTGGTCCTGAGCTTGGAGGGGGTGGCCTGGCTCTGGTCTGAGCTCGGGCCTCTCTGGGACTCAGTTTCCCAATCTGTAAAATGGGCCGTGACAGCCGAGGGCCCTGCAGGGCTGACACTGGGCCCTCCGCAGGATGGGGGCAGGGGAGTGAGGGTCCGAGGAAGCAGCTCAAGCACCGCCCCGATTCGGCGTCACCTCCTCTAGTTCCAAGAGCAGCCCCCAAGACTGCCCGGGGCTCCGCGCCAGCCCCTGCGCCCATTGCGTAGGTTGCTCCTCCAGCAGGCTTGACTCCCCCCTCCCCCCTCCCCAATCGCTTCCTTTACGCCAAGTGCGTGCGGAGGCTCGGCAGCTCTCCCACACGCTAATTGCGTAGGGAGGCACCAGCTTAGTCCCGGCCCTGCATTGCCTTCCCTTCCACCAATTGCGTAGCCAGGCTCTAAAGCTGTTGGAGACGCTCAGGCCGAGGACCGGACGTGCCTTTTAGGCGGCCATCTTTGTTATGGGCAGGAGCCGCACCCTCCCGCCTTCTCTGGCTATCCCCTGAACTCCAAAGGGAGCCTCAAGAACTTCAGCCGCTTCAGGCGAGCGCGCTCATTACGACCAGAATGCATTGCCGAATCTCTCCGGGAGGTTCGGGTCCTGAGGAACCCCAGAAGCTTCCCGTCTGCCCGACTGCAAGATGGCTGCCGACGGCCGGTTGCGCCATGGTCGGATCGGCCTTTGGGGCGGGGGATGCTGTCTGGTGCTCTCGCGAGAACGGTCCGGGCGCGCCGCTTGGAGGGCGGGGCGCGGACGGCGGAGAGGTCGAAGCGGCGTACGTAGGCACCGTGGAGCAGCGCGAGACTACGCTGCGTCAGCTGCGCAGGCGGCGTTGGAGAATCGGCGGGCGGGCGGGCGGCCTCGCCGGGGGAGGGGATGTCGGTCAGTGAGCGAGCGGCTGAGGAGAGGAGCGGCGGCGGCTGCGGCGGCGGCGCCATGGGTGAGTCTCTACCCCGGCCCAGCGCGGACTGGCCCCCCCGAGGCTCGGGGGAGGCAGCGGCGGAGCGGGCCGCGGGGGCGGCCAGGCGGACCGGGGGCGGGGGCGGCCGTGACAGTTTGAGGGGAGCCTGAAGAGGCGGCGGCGGCGGCAGGCCCGGGCTGGGCCGGACCCCTGGGCTCGCTTCCCTCCTCCCCCACCCCGCGGCCCCCGCCTCAGTTTCCTCTTGGACCCCGGGGGGGTGGGGTGGAGGCAGGCCTCTGCCAGGCGCCTCAGAGGCCGCGATCGTGTCCGGGGACAGGCCGCGGGCTGCGGCCGCAGCGCCTGGGAGAACCCGGGAGAGCTCGGGGAGAGCCCGGGAGAGCCCGAGGCCCCCCGCGGCCCTGGCGGGGGGCGGCCGAGCCCTGGCAGCACTTGAACTCTGGGCCGGCGCCGCGGGAGGCCACTGGAGCCCGGAGAGGAGGAGGGGGTGGAGTGGGTGGGGGCGGGGAGGGCGGAGGGAGGCAGGAAGCGAGCCCGGATCACGCCAGCTGGTGCGGGGGCCGCGGGGGGCTGGCCGTGAGACCCCCATCGGGCACATCCCGCTTTACAGAGCCCTTTTTGTTGGGCCGGGGCCCGGTAACGTCCTTAGTTCATTATGGTGGACCTGACTAGGAGTGGGGAAACGGATGCAAAGGTTACGTATGAGGGGCACCGGGAGGGGGGGAAGCATTTATGTGGTGCCTACTGTGTGCCCCTCGTGGTGCTCACAGGATTTACAAATTGTGGCTTCTGTGGGCCTCGCCCGGCCTGCTTTGCCCCAGAGGGTCTTTGCCTGTGAGAGAGCTGGCAGAGATGCAGTGGAGAGGACAGTGTAGGAACGCACACTGAACTGGGATGAGGACGGGGTGTCCCAGAAACCGGGGTCCCCGAATCTAATGCAAACTCGCCCCCCCTCCCCCTAAATAGCCGGCAGCTCTGCACACAAGTCTGGGGCACTGGTTTCTCTCCGGGAATCCGGTAGAAAAACTCCCCCTCCCTGTGACAGCTCTTGCAGACCTGGAATCGGCCCTCCCGGAGTCCGTGTTCCTTCCCCTGATTCTGCAGCCTCAGCTCCGCCTGCCCTCCTGGTGAGCTTCTGAGGCAGCTCATGGACCCCTTCTCAGAACAGTGATTTTTAATAAAAGACATAGTTTTACAAAGGAAACTAATGCTATTGAGTTAGAGGCTTCAGAATATTTGCAAAGCACATTGAGAGACCCCAGCTTGGAAGCCCCTGTTCTGCAGATTCTCCTTTCAACAATTTCCTTTCATTTATTAAGCAAGTTCCATGTGCTGGGAAGTCAAAGGAAAAACTCTCTTCTTCAAAGAGCTTACATTCTCCATCCCCTTCCTGAAATGTAGGGTCAACCCTTTAAAATAACCTTACCTTTTTAAGGAAAATGTAAATTGTTTTTCATTGGGATAGTGGCGTTTGGTTTGTAGTGTGCTGAAAGACTTCTCTGTATGGCTCACAAGTTGTGGAATACGACATTTTGAAGAATTAAGCTTTACGGTTGTCCACAGGACCAAGAAGTGGCATGGGGTGGGCCCCGGCAGGCTATGAAGTATCAGTAACAAAAAAGGGAGCAGAAGTCTGTAAGATTAGCTTGCACATCATGGAATGGAGATCTGGAGGAAGGCCCCTTTGTGAAATGAGTGATGGATAGCAGGGGATAGAGAAGAATTGGATGTGATAGGATGCAAGGGATTAGTCAAATAGATGAAATTCCACATCCAAGTATTGATTTGCCAAAGAATAAGAGTATTAATATGTTGGGAAACACAGTTGAGATGTTTACCTTGAAGTATTTCTTTCACCAGGAGGCTTTTGGACTCTTGGTAGATAGAAGCCTTCATGCAGACACTGACCGACATTGCTTGTGGGGATTGGATGGATGGATCAGGAGTCCGGGGTCCCTTCTTTTGGAGATATCATGATTCTTTTTTATCCCATAACCCCCAGTGTGAGCTCTCATCACAACAAACTTGAGCCTATAAAAATGAATGCCTTCTGTGAGCCAGGCACTGTGCTAAGTGCTGCATGTAAAGAGAGTCCTGAGCCAGGGCCCTGCTTTCCAGGAGCTGAAAGTCTGAAGGGACAAGGCTCTTATGTAAGCGGGACAAACTGATCCAGTGAGATTGGATCCTCACAACAATCCCAGGAGGCAGGAGTTGTGATGATCCTCAGTTTACTGATTGTGGAGAGACATGTCAATGACTTGCAGTATTTGCCTGAAGCAGGAGCTGAACCTCTTACCAGGCCCAGCCCTCTTCTCTGCTGTGCTACCCAGTGAGGCCTGGGGGTTGGACAGAACTGGAAGACAAGAGCCAGAAGGCCTCTACTATTTGAGCTGAGTTACTGACAGGAAACTCAGAGTCAGCAGAGGGGAGGGAGGGAGGGTTCAAAAATGGCCCATCCTGAGGGAGGAACAGCTCGAAGGACAGTGTCCTGAGATTGGTAGGTGTGGAGCAGAAAAGATTGGGAAGCTAGGAAGGGCTGGAGAAGCCAGAGGATTTGATGTTTCCTCGAGGTAATAGGGAGCCACTGGGGGAGAGGGGAAATGGTCAGATTTTTGCTCTGGGAGGAACCGTGGGGAGTACATGGAATAGTCTTCCTGCTTCTGGTCTTTGGCTCTCATACTACACCAGCTTCTGGAGATGCTGTTCCAAAATGTCCAATTGCTTCAAATTGCTCATAGGGTAGAGTCCATTTTTTTAATTTGTCATTAAAGGCTCTCCCTGGTCTGTCCCTGACCTCTACGCTGCATGGTTCTGCCTTTTGTGGAGCTGTTTGTACCATTTTCTGCCTTGAACTGTGTTCTCCCCATTAGGCAAAACCTGTTCATCCTTCATGATGCAGCTCCTGGCCCCTCCTGCCTCTTCTCTGAAGCTTTGGAGCACTTCCTGTAAACCAACTGTGGGCTGCTTAGAGCACCTGATGTTGCCTCACTTTGGTCTCATCTCTCCCACGCTTCGGGCCTTGCCATTTTTGTATAGCCCTGTGCACGTACAGGCTCAAAATAAACATTTTTCCACTGAAAGACCGTTTTCTGTTCTGTTACACAGCACAGCCTGTTGTCCGTCTTAGTCTATACTGCCTTTAATTCCATTTACTAGATATTCTCACCTTGGATTGTGATGTGTATTTCTGAGTTTCAGATTATGTCATTTTTGTATCTTCTAAAATATTACGTAGTATATGGCAAGATCTCTAGAATTCTCATTTAAGGTAATGTTCTATTTTAACCAATTGCAGTTTTTTCTGTAACAGATTCAGTCATTTTAAAAAAATGGATTTGCTAGCTAGCTGAGTTCTCAAAAAGGCTTTGTCAGTGAGGCACAAAGGCTGGCCGGTCCTTCCAATTTTGCACCCATTTAAGTATGGATGGATGGATGGAGGAGGTATCATTTTGTGTGTGTTAGAAGCCTAGCCAGCTCAGAAGTCAGACAGACATTGTATTTAACCTGCTTGGCTGCCCATTGATGACTTTTTGAAGACATGGATAAGGTAGTAAAAGGTCTGTGTGATCTGTTATTTTGGGAGGAAGTACCCACATTAACAACATTAGAAATAATTAAAGTTCAGCCACATGGCCTCATGCCTGGAGAGCCAGCCTCAGAGGCAAGGCCTCTCTTTGACTTAATCTGGTCCCAGGCAAGGCTCTTCCCATTAGTATGTGAATACCACCTGTCTTTGTTTTTATTCTCAATGTTTAGCACAGAGCTTTGCTGCACATAGTAGGTGAATTTTTTTCTTTTTTATAATTTTGTAATTTTCCATTCATTTCCTTCTCTAATTTGTGGAGAACGTGAATATTTATTTCGGTGAAATGATTAGTGTAGCCACTATTCCTCTGAAGACTGAATCATAGCCTATTGGCTCTTATCCTCATTTTGATATCTCATTTAAATCCATTCAAGTGTAGCCAGAACCAGATTGCAATGTAATTAGGAGATATTTGACAAGATAATTAAAAATAAAGTAGAACACAAATAATGTTAATATATAGTTTTCTAAGCCAGTATTTGGCCTGCAGGGATCTTTATATATGGTTTCTATTATAGTTTGACCCCACTAATTTAGAGGACAGCCCCATTCATCAGCCTGATTGCAGCTGTCCAGGGGAGGATCACAAGGACCTGTCCTTGGTCCTGTACTACTGTAGTTCAGTACTTGTTATCAATGATGAAGACAGAAGACAGATTTTCAGATGATACGAAACTGGAAAGGGGATGAGCTAGCACATCAGATGACAAGATCCAGAGATTTCAACAGGTTAGAAAGATAAGTCTAGTAAGGTGACATTTAATACAGAAAAATAGAATGTCCTACTCATGGCTTTAGAAAATCACCTTTCTTTGAACAGGAGGAAAGGGTTGTCTAGATAGCCTTTCAGCATAGCTCAGTGTAGATCTAATGTAAGCATGAAAGCTGATCTGGAATTTAGGCTGTACTCATTGTGGAAGAGGCACTACAGAATGAAGTCTTGTTATTCTGTTTCTTGCTCTTTTACTTCTGGGCCCTATATTTATAGGGGACACTAAATCAGATTCCTTTAGTTTTTCTTTCTTTTTCTTTTTGTTGTGCAATTAGGGTTAAGTGACTTGCCCAGGATCACACAGGTAGGAAGTGTTAAGTGTCCGAGATCAGATTTGAACTCAGGTCCTCCGGACTTCAGGGCTGGTGCTTTATCCACTGCGCCATCTAGCTGCCCTAACCAGATTCCTTTAAAGGATATCTAACATGAGTAAAGAACTGGAGAGCTGCCATATGCATATCAGCTGGAAGGACCTATCTGGAAGTATTTTTATATTTTATATATATATTATATATATGTCATATATATAATAAAATATATTTAGAAATGTTCTTTTTTTTAAAATGTTTTATTTTTCTTATTTTTAAAATAAAAAATTAATAAAAAATATTTAAAATAATGATATATTTTTTTAAAGCTGCATTGATTTTCTTTGTGCAAAAAATTTTTTAATGTGCAGAATGAACATTTTTTTTAATGTTCTGGGCAGTTTCCCATCTTCTGGAATTCTTTGATCACAAACTCATCCCTATCTACAGAGCTACAAAAGGAAATGTGTAACCTTTTGTCTCTAATCTATTCATTTGGATTGTATGTTGATAATATGACGCTAAACCTCATTTCTTCCAGACCATATTTTAGTTTTCAAGCTGAGGATTTATGATCTCGATTGTGAGTTCAAAAGGCTATTGTGTAGAAAAGGGTTTAAATTCTGTTTTGCCCTAGAAGATAAGAAAGTTTGAGACAGATTATAGCTTGATGTTAATGAAGAAAAAACTACTCCATTAGTTCAGTGGTGCTATATAGAAGCTGGCATGGGTTGGCTTGGGAAGTAAGCTCTTGGTCATTGGAAGCAACCAGAAAAATACTTATTGGGCTCTATATACAAAGAACTATCCTGTTATTTACAGAAGCAGGGTGTTCCTTTAATAGGGAGATTTTGGAGGGTATTTTTGGTCATTTAGAGTTCTGACTCTTGAGGTTCCTTTCTTTGGTGATTCTTAACTTAATATTTTTTTTTAATAAATTACATTTTCTGTACTTTTCAGAGAGAACCAAAAGTCATACTTGATGAGTTTAGCCTAAAACTTAAAATATTGATATTTTAATTTAAATCACTTTATTTTATAATACCATGCTATTTATATCTTGTGGCTTTGACAAAATCAAGCTAAAGCCTGTCAGTTTTTAAAAGTATAACCTCAGCTTAACCCCTACCCTTTAGCAAGGGAGAGATTAAAAGAATTAAGTTGGCATGAAAGTTAGCCTGTGCCTTCTGATCTCTCATCCTGTAAATTTTGAATAAGTGTTGTAAATGATGTTGAATAAGTATATATTTGAGAAAGATGGGCTAGTCGTGTGGCCAGGGTTGATGTAACAGCAGGAATTTAGTATACATTGGCTGCATGCTAGGTTTGGGGGATCCAAAGATCAAATGTTGTTTTCTCCCCCCGGATTCATGCCTAATGCCTTCTTTCTTTAGATTGTCTTTAGTTTGTTCTATCTGGAGTTTGTTCACACATTGTTTTGCATATTGTCTCCCCCATTAAATTGTGAGCTTGGGAATGAAAACTATGTTTTTTCTTTGTATCTTTAGTAGTTAGTATCACTACTATTTAGGCAATTGGAAAGAAACAAGTACATAGTAAACTATATGTATGCTAAGTAATTTGTTGAGGGAAGACCCAAGTCTAACATGAAGGGTGGTTTAAAAAAGGTTCATTGGAAGGATAAGGAAGAGTGGAATTGGAACTGACATGGATGGGTGAGGCAACTCATGGCATGGTAAAGTGGTCAGGGAAGCGAAGCTTTCACATGGCCAGCCTGTAGTTCACCCACAGAGATTTTGAGAGGAATCATAAAGTGGTATAGATTGTCATGCCCTTCAGAGGAACAAATGTAATGATATTAGTTTATCAGTCCCCAAGAAGGAGGGAGTAAGGTGGACAGAAATGGTGGCAAAGATGACATCCCCTCTTTGACCTGAGTTGATAGTTCAAGGACATTGTCTGTGAGGTCCTAGGGCCAGACTGGATATAGGGGGGGGGGGGGCATATTTGATGTACTTGATGTACTTAATATTACTCCTGGCTCCAAAGTTAATTCAGTGCCTTCCCCCGCTTTGGGGTGAGTTGAATTTTCTAGGCTGGTGACCAAGATAGAATGGGAGGGAGCAACTTTGGGGACCCCTATTCTAGTGCTGACTAAAGTGGTCTTGACTTGCAGTATCATTTTTGTTCTTTTAAAAACAGGACTGTTTTTATTAGGAGCAGCTAGGTGGCCCAGTAGTTAGAATGTCAGGGTTCAAATCTGGCTTTAAGATACTTAGTAGCTGTGTGATTCTTCATTCTGTTTTTCACTTTCCTCATCTTTAAAATGAGCTGAAAGTTCTTTTTGCAGTGGCAAGGAACTGAATGGATGCCCATCAGTTGGGAAATGGCTGAATAAGTTATGGTATATGAATGTTATTGAATATTATTGTTCTATAAGAAACAATCAGCAGGGTGATTTCAGAGAAACTTATAGGAACTGATGCTGAGTGAAATGAGTAGAACCAGGAGATCATTATATACAGCAACAACAAGATTATTCGATAATCAGTTCTGGTGGATGTGGCTCTTTTCAACATTGAGGTGATTTAGGCCAATTCCAATAGACTTGTGACACAGAACCATCTGCACCCAGAGAGAGGGCTATGGGGACTGAAGGTGGATCACCTTCACGTAGGATTTTCACTATGTTGTTTGTTTTTTGTTCTTTCTCGTTTTTTCCTTTGATCTGATTTTTCTTGTGCAGCAAAATAAGTAGAAACATGTATAAAAGAATTGAACATGTTTAACATATATTGGATTACTTGCTGTCTGGGGGAGAGAGTGGGTGGAAAGGCAGGAAAAATTTGGAACACAAGGTTTTGCAAGGATGAATGTTGAAAACTATCTTTGCATGTATGTTGAAAATAAGACACTATTATTTTAAAAAATGAGCTGGAGAAAGAAATGTCAAAATATGGCAGCATCTCCACCAAGAAATACCCAAGTGGTGTCACAAAAAGTGGGGCAGGAATGAAAATTACTGGAACTACAGCAACAGCAGTTTCTCTGCCTTCATTGGGTGAGGGTCCCAATGATCTAATCTTTGCAATGGCCAATGTTGGCCCTGGCCCTAATTTCCTCTTCTTCCTTCCCTGGATGTCTGTAATCTCTCAAGGCCAGTGACCCTGTTCTCTGTGGGAGTCTGCATGACTGTCGGGGTCATCACAGCTTTGCTCCTTGGACCACTCTGGATCTCAATGAAGGCCGCCTCCATTTCTAAATCTGTGGCCTGAGACATTCAGGTGCTGCTGTCAGAGCATGCCCTGACTGACTCTTGTCTGACACCTGCTGGCTGCGTGACCCGGGGTCAGTCAACAAGGTCATGTCTGACAGAGGCTGAAAAATGAGGACCTTGGTTGTAAGAGTTTCTGTTTGATCTAAATCACCAGCTAATTAGGAAATTGGGTGCTGCACAGTGAGTGAAAATGATGTTTTATCCCAGTAAATTTGGATGTAAATCTGCCCCTGCTGTTTTTTTTTTTGGGGGGGGGGCTGGAAGGAGAGGCTGGCTAGGAGGATGCATCAAGGGAGGCTGGGGCACTAGAGAATGGGGCCCTGCAGGTGGGGGCCATCCTTTGAAAGCTGGATTCTGCTGCCTCTCAGACTGTGGCAAAGTGAGTTCGTCAGTTTCAGTACCTTTGCTAAAACTTTACTTTCAGTTCGCATTTCAGAGCAGTGACTGTCAAAATAATTTTTGTTTTAAACTTAAAAAAAAAAAAGCCCGTTTGAAATGGAGTTGGAGCCAATTTAAAACTAAGTCTAAGAGAGGCACATTTTGATGTAAAGAGTTAAATAATTTTGACAAGATTGAGAATAATTTGCTTTGACCCCTTGAGCTTTTATCTGCTGTCATTCTTTTCTATAGCCAATGTCACTGCCCAAACTAGCTAGCCCCACTTGGCTTCATGTCAAGAATCTTTGTATTCTTACGCAGCCCATTTTTAGGGCTCCTTTGTCCATTGCAGTGTGAAGTGTAACAATTTATTCAGCTGGTCTTTAATCTGGCACCTATAGGTAGTTTTCAATGATGGGGTATTACAAAGTAATTGGATATTTGTAGGCTCTTTCCTCCTGTAACTCGACTGTTCATTGTCAGTAGCGGAATCATTGGGTCAAACAGTATAGATTCAGTTTTGTAACAACTTGTAGCATTAACTGTTTTAAAATAAGCAAAATTCATTTGTGCAGTGTAAGGTTCCCAAGTCTTTTTTTTTTTTTCTCGTTGGTATTTTATTTTTTCAATTCCATGTAAAGACATTTTTAAACATTCATTTTTATAAGATTTTTGAGTTCCAAATACTTTTCTCCTTCCTTACCTCTTCTCTCCCCGTGACAGCAAACAGTCCAATATAAGTTATACTTGTATAATCATTTAAAATATATTTCCATATTTGTCATGTTGTAAAAGAAAAATCAGAATAAAAGATAAACGATGTGAGAAAGAAAAAACACACAGACAGAAAATGTAAAAATAGTGTGCTACCATCCACATCCAGTCTCCATAGTTCTCTCTGGATCCAGATGGCATTTTCCATCCAGAGTTTATTGGAATTGCCTTGGATTACTGAATTGCTGAGAAGAGCTAAGTCTATCACACAATCTTCTTGTTGCTGTGTCCTGAGCTTTTTTCTTCCCAACGGCACTGTGACATGTGTCACAGATGAGTCAAAGAGATAATTTACATATTTAAAACTTGTGAAAAAGTTCCTCTTTTGGTTGTTAGGTTTCTTTGTATTACAGAGAGCTTAGGGGCATATTTAGCATTTTAAATTCAGGACATAGTTGAAACAACATTCTTGTAGCCATTTAAAATAAAACTGACAGGGAGGGAAATCTCAGCCTTTGGGCTTGCTCCTCACAGAGCTGAAGGAAGACTGAGAGCTCAGATATATCAGTGAGGACTCTCATTTTTCTATTGGAATCAATGTCTAGCACAGAGTGAAAATTGAGATCAAAAGAGATTGTTTTGTTTTTAAATAATTTTTTCTCTGAGTACCTCATATTGGCTGAGATGACAGGAAAAGTTAATGATAAATGTTGGAGGAGGTGTTGGAAAACTAGGATACTAATACGTTGTTGGAATTGTGAACTGATCCAACCATTCTGGAGAGTAATTTGGAACTATGTTCAAAGGGCTATCAAACTATGCATACCCTTTGAAACTGCAGTATCTCTACTGGGCCTGTATCCCAAAGAGAGAAAAGGACCCACATGTGCAAAAATGTCTGTAGCAGCTCTTTTTGTGATGGCAAAGAATCAGAATGTGAGTTCCAATTGTCATTTGCGAAATGGCTGAATAAGTTATAGTATGTGAATGTAGTGGAATATTATTCTAGATCTACATGAATTGATGCTAAATGAAATGAGCAGAACCAAGATATCATTAGATATTGCAATAGCAAGATTATATATGAGGATCAATTCTGATGGATATGGCTCTTGTCAACAGTAAGATAATTCAGATCAGTTCTAATAGATTTGTGATGGAGAGAGCCATCTCCGTCCAGAGAGAGGACAGTGGAGACTGAATGGATCACAACATAGTATTTTCACCTTTTTTTTTTGGTTATTGTTGTTTGCTTGCTTTTTTTTTTTTTTTTTTTTTTTTTTGGCTTTCCCCTTTTTGATCTGATTTTTATTGTGCATCTTGTTAAATGTGGAAATAGGTTTAGAAGAATCACATGTGTCCAATCTATATTGGATTACTTGCTGTCTAGGGGGGGAGGAGGGAGGAAGAAAAATTTGGAACACTAGGTTTTGCAATGGTGAATATTGAAAACTATCTTTGCATGTATTTTGAAAATAAAAACTTTTAAAACTTAAAAATAAAAAAAAAAGAAAAATAAAATAATTTTTATTGGTTCCATGAAATATTTTCTGATTACATGTAAAACAATTTTTAACAATCATTTACATTTTTTTGAGTTCCAAATTCTCTCTCCCACTCTTTTCCTTGAGAAGAATCATATAAGTGAAGTCATGCAAAGCATGTCTATATTAGCCATGTTACAAAAGGAAATACTAAGATAATAAACACTAAAAATAATAAATACTAAAGAATACTAAGATAATAAGATAGTAAAAATAAAGTTTAAAAAAGTTTGCTCAATTGGTATTCTGAGTTCCCACAGCTGACAGAAGTGGGGAAAAAACTGTTCACTTAAGTGAATTTTCTGTATAACTGAAGCTTATTACTTAAGGTACCAACCTTTTTTCATTTTAAATCATTTTGAATAGAAATACTTTTGAAAAATGTAAATTTTCCAAGGTTTCATCCTGCACAGAATTTTAACTTCTTTGTATAGACTTGAGGTCATCATCAATTTGTTGCCCTATGTTTGATATCTTCAAGGAGAAAAAGTGAGGATCTTGCAAAGCTAGAGATTGTCAGGTCTGCCTCTGACCTCAGCAGACTTTGTAATGGGTCACTGAAAACGTTTAGGGTATCAAATCACCATGAGTTACCATGGAGTTATCACACCATGAATGTGAATCAATGGAGGGAGTTTCCACATCTGAAGTTTCCCATATGGATGAGTATACAGGTCTAGACTAAAAACATTTGAAAAGCCCCAGGGAAAACTGTATGTAGAAGCATTTATTGAGCATTTACTGTGTGTGATCCCCTGGAGGTACAAAGCTGAAAAGGAAACAAAATTGTCTCTGCCCTTGAGGAGCTTATATTCTGTACAGTAAACTAGAACATAAAGATAGATAGATTAGATAGATGATTAGATCCAAGCCAAGAATTAGGTGACTTGATGATGTCATTCAGGTCAATTTTCACATTTTGTGAGAATAGATACAAAAAGTTGTCATTAAGAAATACTAGCTAGGAGACTACAACAATGTATCGTAAAGATTTTTACATTGTGACCAAGTGGGATTTATACCAGAAATGCAGGGATGCTTTAACATAAGGAAAAGTATTAATATAGTTGATTATATCAGTAACGTCATAATTATATCAATAGATGAGAAAAAACTTGACAAAATACAACACTCATTCCTATTAAAAACACTTGAAAACTTAGGTATGAATAGATTTTTTTCTTGAAATGATAAGCATTTACCTGTCATCGGTGAACATTATCTGTTAATGGAATAAGCTAGAAACCTTTCCAGTAAAATCAGAAGTGAAACAAAGGTGCCCACCCACCATTATTATTTTCTGCCATAGAAATGCTAGCAATAAGAGAGAAAAAAAAGAAATGGAAGGAATCTGAATGGACATTGAGGTAATAAAGCTAATTTTGTGTGCATATTTGGAAATGATATGCTTGGAAAGCCTTAAGAGATATTTTTTATACAAATAAAGCCAAATTTAAATAATTGGAGAAATTAATTATTTAATGCTTTCCCAATTCAATACCCTAAAAAGTTATTTCATTGAACTCAAAGAAATAATAATGATTCACTTGAAATAGCAAAATATCAAGAATATCAAAGGAATTCATGAAAAAATGTAAAGGAAGGAGATTTTGCAGTGGCAGATCTATATATAGATAACTATTATAGATATATAGATATAATATAGATGACTGTAAGACAGTAACTAGAGAAATGGAAAGGAAAAGGGATCAGTGTAACAGTAGAAACATTTCATATATAGTAATAAATGATTATAGTAACCTTGTATTTGATAAATGTAAAGATTTAAACTTTTTGGATAAGAATTCACTATGTAGTTAAAAAAATTGGGAACTGGAAAGCAGACTGGTAGAACTTAGATATAGACCAGCATCTTATACCATTTACCAAGATAAGGTCATAAATGAATACATGCCCTACTTATAAAGGGAGATTTCATAAAAAGATTAAAAGAATATGGAACATATTAGTTCTCAGACTTTTGAATGGGAGTGGAATTTATGAACAAATAAGAGATAGAGAGTATTTGTGCATTGTAAAATGGATAATTTTGATAACATTAAATTAAAAAGGTTTTATACAAATAAAACCAATGTAGCCAAGATTAGAAGGAAAGCAGAAAATTTGGGAAATTTTATAGATGACATTTCATGGATAAAGATCAACAGATATATAGAAAAACTATCAAATTTGCAAAAATGTGTCATTCCCTAATTGACATGATCAAAGATATGAACAGGCAATTTTTCAATGAAGAAATCAAAACTATAAAAAGCCCTATGGGAAAAAATACTCCAAATCATTGATTTGAGAAATACAAATTAAAACAATTTTGAGATATCTTATACCTATCAGATTGACTAACATAATAGAAGGGCAACTGACAAATGTCGAAGGAAAAATTGGGATACCTAATATATTTTTGGTGGAATTGGGAATTGATCCAACCATTTTGGAGAACAATCTAGAATTATGGCCCCCAAATTATAAAACTCTATTTTTTGACCCAGCAATTCCACTGTTTTATTTTTCAAGGTGATCAGGGAAAAAGGAAAAGAACCTATATGTTTTTAACTGTAGCAGCTCTCTTTGTGGTGTTAAAAGACCTGGAATTTGAGGGGATGCCTGCCCTTTGGGAAATGACTGAACAAGTTGTGGTATATGATTGTGATATATGGTATGTATGGTATGTGATTATGCTATGAAAATGACAAGCAGGTTGGTTTTGGAAAAACATGGAAAGACTTGCATGAAATAATGAAGAATGAAATGAGCAGAGCTAAGAATGCTGCATGCAGTAATAGCAAGATTGTTCAAAGAACAACTGAGAAACACAATTCTTTTGAATATTATAAATGTTCAAGTCAGCTAGAGACCCCTATAAAGGAAAATGCTATCTACTTCTAGAGAAAAGCAAACAATACAATTTTCTGTCTGTCCATCCATCCATTCAGTGGTGACTTGCTCTAGTGTAGGATAGGGAAGGAGAGAGACACTTCAGAACTTTAAACAAAAAAATAAATATTCCTGCATAGAAATCCTACAGTTATGCATGATATTGTTCCTATTCCATGTTGTGAGATGAGATGGGACTGGGCTGATGATTCCACTAATAAGAAAGCTCCTTGTCTGGATCCTCAAGAAGCCTCAGTTTGGGCAGCAGAACTGGCATTGCATAGGGCCTTAATGTGGCGTGGTTTGACCCCAAGCCCCGGGCACTAGCTCTCCACTCCCTCTGCCTTACCATTTCACTGCAGCTGCTTTTGGGTCTTACCAGGAAGGCTTTCGCCCTCCTCTTTCTTGGCCCCCACTGCCTGGGACGGCACTCGAGGCTTTCCTGCTGCTGCTCTCTTCTGGTCCTCCTGCTCGTTCTGCCAGTCCTTGGCTGTGTATCTCTCTCAGCCTCTTGGCTCAGGCTTTTTTAATCTCTGTATTGCCTCATCTGGGGATTCTGACCTCTCCTGACCTTGGCTCTTGTTTTTGCAGCTCAGGCTGGACATCCCACGGCAAACTTGTCTTTCTCCTGATGCCCTTTGCTCTTCTCTATTTATTGTCAAGGGCATCACCCAGGCTTATCACCCAAGAATCCTGCTTGACTTTTCTCCTTCCTTTCAGCTTCCCCCGTTCCCCCACATCAAATCAGTTACCAACCCTGTTAATTCCACCTTTGAAATCTCTTCTGTGCTCCCTTCTGCTCCAAGCAGTTTTGCACTCAGCACTTCCTTGACAAAAATCCTAGAGTGATTGGCCCTTTCCTTCTGCAGGTCATTTTACAGATGAGGAAACTGAGGCAAACAGTGATGTGACTGCTTCCCTTGAATCATTAGCCTATTCTTTATTTCATTCCCTAATAATGAGGTGACCCATTTCTTCCCTAGGTAACCCAACTCTCTTCATGTACTTTTTTGGTTCTTTCCTATCTTCTTAGAGATTACTCCCTCAATCATAATCTCTCTCTATTGAAATTTCAATCATTTTTTAACTGGTGTTCCTTATTTGCTGCCTACCATTATATCCAGATCTCCTTCATCCTTACAAAACTATTCCTAAATCACTCTCAAGCTGTCGTCTTAGATTTTGCCTTTTTTTCCTCAGCCAAACTTGTAGAAAAAGTTGTCTCTCGACTCTCATTTCACCAGCTTTTTGAAATCTTGTTTCCAACGTTGCAATTCATTTGTTGCTATTCTTTCCAAAGTTAACAACGATCTTGTAATTGTTATGGGTGTTAGCCTATTCTCTCTGCTCTCAGCATTCTGTTGTGTCTAACCCTATTGCTGTATTCCTGATCATTCCTGTTTGACTTGTGATAGTCATCTCCTAGCTGTTTGACAGCTTCTCATTCTCCCTTGCTGGATCAGTCATGTCCTAACTCCCTAACGTTGGGTGTATTCTGTACCTCAGGACTCTAGGTCAGAGGCATCTGAGGTGAAACCAGTTAGTTTCAAGCAGCATGCAGGGACAAAACCCTCTTGTGTAGCCAGACCCAGATTCAAATGTCAATGGACAATTTTTAACAGAATAACATTAAAAAAACAACACAATATAGATGATGCTAATTGGTGTTTTTAAGTCAGTCCCCCCCCAAAGGGAATTTTGAGTTTGACACCACTGCTTTAGGTCCCCTTCTCCTATTTCTACTGTATATGGTGTGGTTATTAGAGGGAGGGCATTTAGGGGGATGGCGTGAGAATTAATAAAAGCTTTATGGCAAAGATGGTACTTACAGAAAACCAGTGATTCCAAAAAGCAGAGGTAAAGAGGGAGTGCGTACAAGGCCCAGGCTTGATGAGGGGAGGGAGACCATACAGGGAACTGTTTATTATCCAGTCAGTTACTCAGATATTCTGTCTGACACTGTGCTAAGAAAGGCAAAAAACCAGTCCATCCTCTCAAGGAACTCAACAGTTTAATGGGGGAGACAACAGGTAAACTACTATGTAAGAACAACATATATACAGGATATTGGGGGCAGTCTCAGGTAAGGCATTAAGAAGCCAGGAGGTGGAGATAAGGAGGGAGAGATGGGGAGGGTCTTGTTCACAAACAACCAGAAAGCCTGTGTCACTGGACTGCAGAGTACATGGAGAGGAGTTAGGTGAAAAGCCTGGAAAGGCAGGAAGAGATCAGGCTGTGGAGGGCTTTGAGTACCAACTAGAGTATTTTGGTTTTGATCCTGGAGGTAATAGGGAACCACTGGAGTTTCTTGACTAGGGGGTGATATGAGTCAGGCTTTCATTTTAGGAAGATCAAGTTAACATCAGAGTAAAAGATGGTTTGGAATAGGGAGACACATCAATCTATAGACAGGTGTTGAAGGCAGTTTCAGAGGAGGGAAGGATTGTTAAAAAAAAAAAAACCAGGATTTGATAATTGATTGGCTATGGCAGTGGGAGAGAGAGAAGACAGTTGATGGGAACAGAAAGCTGCTATGGGTATACACTCCCCTCCCCTATGGGTGGAGAGTTAGGGAGGGGTGACCTGAAGCCAGTTGGGGGCAGGTTTTGAAGGATGTGAAGTTATCTCTGGGACATCCTTTCTTTCTTTTTTTTTCTTTCTTTTTTTTTTTTTTCTTGGAATAGAAAAATCAGAACCAAAAAGGAAAAAAAAGTGAATATAGTATATGTTGATTTGCATGGAATTTTCCATCCAAAATGTCTTGGGATTGCCTTGGATCCCTGAAGCACTGAGAAGAACCAAGTCTGTCAATTAAACATAGCACAAAATTGCTGTTACTATGTACAATGTTTTCCCGATTCTGCTTGTTTTGCTCAAGATCAGTTCATGTAAGTCTCTCTAAGCCTTTCTAAAATTAGCCTCTTCATAATTTCTTATAGAATAATATTCCATTATTTTCATATATCCTAACTTATTAACTATTTGATGGGGCATTCATTTTTCCAATTCTTTGCCACCACAAAAAGAGCTGCTACAAATGTTTTTGCACATGTGGATCCTTTTCCTGCTTTTCTGAAATCTTTGGGATACAGACCTTGTAGTGGCACTGTTGGGTCAAAGAATTTTATAGCCCTTTGGTAACAGTTCCAAATTGCTCTCCAGAATGGTTATATCATTTCACAACTCCACCAACAATGCATTAGAGTGGGACATTGTTTTTAAGCGGGAGATCGAGGCTTAAATCAAATGTGTTAGTCCTACTGAGGGGAGGAACAGGGAGTATTCTGACTCCTCTATTGGGTACATATTCTGGATGTAGTTAATGTATGTTTTTATTGTCTCCCCCATAGTGTGTGAACTGTGGTTCAGAGGCAGTTTCTGCTTTGTATCCCCACTTATTTTTTGATATGAGCTTTAGTCCCAGAATTGCTGTATTTGAAGGAAGGACATTGTAGGCACAGCATGAAGTCAGATAGAATTCTAGAAAGTGGGAAGGTGACCAGAGAAAATTACAGACAAGAGGAATCTAAACTTGTTTATTAGTCCCTATTCTACACCTTTCTCACTTTATCTGGATAAATGCAGTGAGAACTAAGGCAAGAAAAGGTTTCTGCCCTCAAGGAATTTACATTCCTTTGAAGGATATTTGTTCATTGAGAAGTGAAACTCTGAGCCTATCCAAATGGGAATTTATTAACTTTCCCTTTCTTTTTATTCCTGTTTCTTTTAAGGGTGGCAAGATTCTTCTAGTTATAGAATTAGAGAGCTGGATGGGACCTCAGGAGCAGCCTCCCTGTCAGTCACCCAGCTCACTTTTCTTGCCCCACCCCAGACAGTTGTTGATCTCTTAATTCCCTTTTCTCCACTTAACACACAGCCACCACTCTCCTTCAGACCTTTAGTAATTGGTTTCTCTGCCTCCATGCTCTTCTCTTATGTAGCCCAGACAACTGCCAAATTGATTTTCTTAAAAGCATGGGCCTTATCTTGGCCTTCCTTGCTCATGAAACTTTATTGGCTTTCTGTTGCCTCTAGGAGAAAAGAGCAATTCTTTTTGCTATTTAAGCTTTTTACATTTTGATTCAAACTTCTCTTCCCACATGGTTTCATTTTATTCTCTTCTACTCTTTTTATGTCCTGACTTTCTTGTTCTTTTCCAAACAAATTAGAATTCTATCTCCTCCATCTTCCTCAGTGGTACAGCTTAGGCGCTACCTCCTGTATGAATTCTTTCCATTACTTGTTGTTGGGGAAACAGTGACATGGCCAGGGAGAACTTAACAGGTTTAATTTGGTAGCTGATGAAGGAGGGAGTGGAGAGAGATGAAACCTCAGTCAGAAACCAGATAAATGACCTAAGGGCGTGCCTAGGTAATAGAGACTTTGTGAAGTTTGAAGATGTAAATTTCTGGGAAAAGATTATTGTTCTGCTTTGCATATACTGATTGTGAGTTGCCTGAGTGACTTAGGTGGAGCTGTCCAGCAAGCATTTAGTATGGATTTTGGAGAGAAGAGCGAGCTGGATATTTGGCTCTGTGTTTTTCTCTCTAGGCATTTATCTCATATGTAAATTAAAATACACTAATCATACACATATAGAGTTATCTTCAGCCACATAATAGACCTTGCAACTTACATATCATATGCATGTGTGTTTAGAGATAAGGTAATGCAAAGACTTGATCACCAATCAAAAAAAAAAAAAAAAAAAAAAGGATGCAGGAGGCAGAAGAAGCACCAGAGATTGAGAAGGAATGGAATGGTCAAACAGATAAGAGGAAAACCAGGAGAAATGAGGGTCTTAAGCTAAAATAGATGAGAGTATTTTGGAGGACGGGATAAAAAGCTGTGTCAATAGTAATAGAAAGGTCAAGAAAAATGAAGAATCAGAACTTACGTTTATGTTTTCAGTAACATAAACTAGAAGTGAATGAAAAAGATTGTAGTATGTACTGTTTTTCAGAGGGCACGATATGCAGAAAGATTCTTCACTATTTGCTTTAATAATGGGTGTTTTAAAAGAGAAAGGTTAGATAAGCATCATTTAAAATAACTGTGTAAAATATTTGGGACTAGAAAACATCTAATATAGCCTTAAGATAATTGCAATTACAAAATACTTTAAAAAGGAATTTTAAAAATTAACCAGAAAGCTAGTCAGTGGGTTTCATTGGATTGTGCCAATGTAATAAAAGTGCTGATCACTTTATATATTTAATGCTATACCTCCTAAATTTAAGGATTTCTTAGAATTAGATTTCTCTTGTGTGCAGCTCTTGACTTTTTTCACAAGCCCTTACCTATTTAAATTACCTACATAGTTCCTTTTCTAATTCAGTTTATGCCCTTCTCCCACAGTCTTTCCCTACACTTCTGTGGCACTCCTGAAGCCTTAGTTAGCATGGCAGGACCTGGCATAGCTTATGTTCCAGTACTCATACTTTTTTCAAGGTGGGGCAGTTTATACTGCATTGATTCAATCTTTTGTGGATTACACAGCATCTTCCTGTAGGAGGCTCATTCAAGGAGATAGTGGAAACAAGTGATCAAGTAGTCTGTAGGAAGGGGATAGAATTTGAACCTGGGTTCCCTAACTTCAATAACTTTTTCATTCTTTTTTTTTTTAACTGCTTATATCATTTTATTAGATAGATAGATATAGATATTTATACAGTTATCTTGTATTGGATTTAGAAATAAGGTAAAAATAACCTTAGAAAAAAAAAACAGAAATGCAAGTGAATAATAATAGAAGGAGTGGAAATGCTATGTTGTGGTCCACACTCATTTCCCAGTGTTCTTTTCCTGGGTGTAGCTGGTTCAGTTCATCACTGCTCTATTGGAACTGATTTGATTCACCTCATTGTTGAAGAGGGCCAAGTCCATCAGAGTTGATCATCATAAAGAATTTTTTTTATATTTTATTTATTTTATTTTTTCAATAACTTTTTATTGACAGAACCCATGCCAAGGTAATTTTTTACATTATCCCTTGCACTCACTTCTGTTCCAATTTTTTCCCCTCCCTCCCTCCACACCCTCCCCCAGATGGCAAGCAGTCCTATGCATGTTAAATATATGTCACAGTCAAAGAGAATTGTTGTTGAAGTATATAAGCTCCTGGTTCTGCTCATTTCACTCAGCATCAGTTCCTGTAAATCCCTTCAAGCCTTTCTGAAATCATCCTACTGATCATTTCTTACAGAACAATTATATTCCATAACATTCATATACCACAATTTATTCAACCATTCTCCAATTGATGGGCATCCATTCAATTTCCAGTTTCTAGTCACTACAAAAAGAGCTGCCACAATTCATGATGTCAGAGGAACCTTAGATAGCACAGTGAAGATGATTCATGAGCAGGATAATTGGAAGTTTTTCATAGGAAAATTTTTAGAAAAGTGAATCTACTTGACAGGAGAAGGGCTTAAGTTGGTTTTTTAAAAAGAAATTTAGTTAAAATATATTGATATGTAGTTATGCTATTAATGTGTGGAGACAGGAAAAGAGTACATAATTGTTTCTAAGAACATCATCTCAGAACTGCTAAAAACAGACTAGATTTGGAGAATTCGTCAGGCTTCAAAGCAGAAAAAAAAAATCTCATATTGCCTGAAAGGCCTGCCTTCTGATAAAAATTTAATGGGAAATAACTTCATACACAAAGTTCAGACATTCAGATTTAGATGGGGTTTTTTTGGTGTGTTTTTTTCCCCCCCTGAGGCAATTGGGATTAAGTGACTTGCCCAGGATCACACAGGTAGGAAGTGTTATATATCAGAGGTCAAATTTGAACTCGGGTCCTCCTGATTTCAGGGCTGGTGCTCTATCCCTAGCTGCCCCCAGATTTAGTTTTGAAAAATAGGAATGAGAGTAAACATTCAGAACTTCTATCTTGCCTTGCACATAATAGGGACTTAATAAATTGTTGAATTGAAAAGGTGACAATCTTTCTAGGGCAGAATTCCTCCTTTTCTCAGCTGGGAGGGGCAGGAAAAAAACTTTCACCACAAACATGAACTCAATCTAAATGAAATTACTCAGGATATCACTTTAGTCTTATAAGAGTGAGAGTGAATTTAGATATTCTAAAAGGCAGGATATATTTGAACTATTCAAAAAATCTAAATGATGAAATTCCTCAGCTTGCTTCTAAGCTATATGTGAGAGTATGTGTCAGTTCTGCCTGTGTGTAAGACAAGATTTTAGTGTGAAAGTGAAGTTGGAAGTGGTAGAACATACATTTCAGTGTCTTTCTCTTTTTTCTTTGATAAACTTCTACAATCTTACTTATGTGCCTTAGTGCTGTTGGGTCTAGGAATGCAGTGATGAAAAATTGCCCCTCCCTTCAGGAGTTTGTTTTACTTGGAGCAGGAGAGAAAGATGAATGTATGATGTCATGGGAATAGAAGAAGGGCCAGTGAATGCAAAGAGCACGAACAGCTAGGGGGAATGGGAAGGGCTTTCCTTAGGAAGAGACACCAGAGCTGAGCCTTGAAGACAAGCAGTCTACGAGGCAGAGAGAAGAGAGGGTGGGCGTTCCAGGTATGAGGGACAGATGGAGAGATGGTCTGCCAAGTTTTGGAATCAGCCAATAGGCCATTTAGGCTGGGACGGGGAGTGCATGGAAGGGAGTAATGTGATATAAGCTTGGAATTCATAGAATTTTAGAATTGGAAGGCATCTCAGAAGCCATCTTGTCCAGCCCATGCATGCCTGAAAAATAATCCCCACCAACTCGTACACACAAGTGTTAGCCTTTGCTGTATGAAAAGGTAGCCTGGAGCAAGACTGCCAAGTAGAAGAATTTAGACTTTATCCAAGAGGAAAGATGGAAATTTTTTAACCAAGGCGGTGAGCCCTGGGCCTGGGCTCTGCTTTGGGAAGATTGTCTTAGTAACTCCGGAAGATGTGCTAATAGATGCACGATGGAAAGAACATTTCATAAGTGTTTAGTACATAGAAAACACTGTGCTCCAGTGCTAGGGATGCAAATGCAAAGGCAAGACAGTCTGCTCTCAAGGAGCCCCTATTCTAATGGGGGGAGACCTAGCAAGTCAGATGGCAAGGCCCAATGAACTGAGCGCAGCAGCAAAGAAGATGGTATGTGTCAGAGTATCTGTTTCTGATTCTTCAAGGACTTTAGTGGCAAGAACTTTCTTTTTTTCATCTTCACTAGCTTGTAGCTGCTAAGGAGAGGCTGGAGTTGCTGAAGTTGAAGCATTAATCATATCTCCATAAAAGTTGCTCCTTTGGAAGAAAGTTCAAGAAGGGGGCAGGTTTGTTGGTCTGAGGAATAGGGCTATTCCCAGGATGCTTTAGCTTTGCAGCCTGCTTGTCAGTGGCAGTTAATGGAGGGAGAGACAGAGCCAGAGAAAGAAAATGAATGAATTTTTATTATCCCCTATATACTTTAACTCCTCCTCTAGAAATGGGGATGGTGGGCTCATTGTACAGTGAGTTTGTTTTCCTGGATGATGGTTACTGTAGAAGCTGAACCTGTAGTACTTTAGATAACCAAGGAGGGGGCCAAGGTTCTATGGAAACATGGAAAACAGAGATCTTTTAAAAAGGCCCAGGAGAGGGTAGGTGACTCTCTGAGTGAAGATAAGGATATAGATAAATTCTGGAGATGGAATTGACAGGACCTGACCACTGCTAGGATTGGATGGGTGGAATGAGGTAGGGATAAGTGAACTTGGAAAAAAATGGGTGTTACTGAGTTGTAAGGTATAGATTGTAGGTCAAAACTTGAAGGTAGCAGGCAATCTAATGTGGTCCTTCCTAAGGTGCATGAATAGAAACAGTGGTCAGACATAATGTCTAGATGTAGTCCCACATCTAGGATATTATAGTCATTGTTGGATGCTGTTTTGGCTGGGATATGAACCAGAGAGAGAATGGAGAGAGAAATACCTTAAGGGGATTGGTTGAAGAAAACATAAGTGCTTAGGGGGAAGAATAGAAGAGAGGAGATAGATATTGAGACAAATATCTGACTCACTAGTATGGCGAAGAAGGATTCAAATTGTTTTCTTTAGCCTGAGGTATAGGGCTTACTGAGGTAGAGAATAAACTTTGGGGAGATAGGACTGAAGCATGGGGAAACTTGATTCTACTTGGGAAATTTTCTAAAATTAAAATGTACACCTTTGGAGAGAAGCTAGTGGGTTCCCATTTATTGTAGTTTTTTAAGTAGAAGGAATTATTGGTCACATAGTTGGACAAGCCATTATGTGAAAGAAGGGAGATTATGTTGGTATGTCAATCAGCAAGCATTTTAATAGAGTTTTGTTAATATCTTTTTACTTAATATTTGCTGATTAAATCACACTACCTAAATTTCCCTCCTTATGGAGCCATCCCTTAGAACAGATTTTTTTTTTTAAGTAGAAAAAGTAAAGAATAAGAAAAAATTTCAGCAGAACTAATTGATACATTGAAAAAAATCTGATATACTATTATGTGATCCATATCTGTGGGAGAGCACCTTTCCCAATCCCTACTTATCTGTGTACATGAGTTATGGGAGATCTTGTCAGGTTTCTTCTTTGAGCCAAGCTTTAACAAGCATTTATTAATTGGATGCTGGGAATCCATAGAGAGTCCAGGCAGCTCTGTCCTGGCAAAGTAACCTTCATTTATATATCCATGGCATTTGGAATCAGGATGTGGCTTCAAAGCCAGACTCTACTTACTGTAACCTGGGTCACCCCGGGGCAAGTCACTGAATTTCTCATCTGTCAACTCTTAAGAGATTTGGACTGGATGGTCTCTGAGGTTCTTTCTAGCTCAGTCCTGTAGTCCTCTGGTTTATAAGGACCAACTGGTTTGGATGAGATGGCTGGCTTTAGTCTCGTTTGTGAAGTCATCTTGGTTTGGTCTTTTCAATAAAGTAGGAAGTGAGGTCATCTTCTGTGAGTTGGGGGGTGGGGCAGAGGCAGAGACTTAAGATTCCGAACTACTTCATGCAAATACAGTCTGAATAGGGAAATTAATTCAAAGATCACAATTGAGGTGAGTGTATTTGTGGGTAGATTCAGGAAAGCATTGACCTGACTGGCCAGCAGTACACTTTGGGGAACTAGGATTGAGGATTAGCAGGCAGGATTAGGTACCTAATAAATGTTTATTGATTGATCTCACCCACAAATTCCAAAATATTTGTCTTCTACGGGAGGGGACACCTGTCAAAATTACATGGTAATGAATGAGTGGGCTTTCATAGGCTGTGAAGTTTCAGCTTGTTGGTATCAGAAATTGACGCTCTAAATTTTTTTTTTTTAAGTATTTGTGTCCTACACTCACATATGAAAAGCTTTTTTTTTTTTTTTTTTGTGGCCAAAATGCATCAGGCTCCAGTGCCTAAAGTACAATTCTGTTTTCATTAAAAAAAAAAAAAAATCCTTTATAACTCCTCCCTTATGTTTCATACATATTGAGACATATAGCTTGCGGGTCGTGAAATAGTCTTATTCATCTAGTTTTATGTCCTGATCATCTTGAAAAAAAATTCTGTGCTTTCTGGAGAGTGCTGTTTTGAACAAATTATTACTATTTTCAGTGTTTATAATAAACCACAAAAATGGGTCATACATCTTTGTCATGTTTTCTGCATTAAGTAGACAAAGGGCAGGCACATTAAGTAGATACAGTAGGGTAAGATTTCTTTACATTTGGAGTATTTTTCTGATGTGTCTATTGCTGTTGGCTCTAGATTTGGAAGGCTGTTATTGCTTAATTTAACTTTACTTATATGCCTTTAGTTTTATACACACACATGCATACATACATACATACATAAATAAAAAGATTGAATACTGTTGTAGAATTTTTAAATGACCCTCATTCTTGCGCTGTGAGGTCTTTGTCCATGGTAGGTACAGACGTGCCCCGTATCTTAACAGATGAGCCTTCCAGATCCTCCAGGCCAACCTCTCAAATTTAACTGAGCAAATATTAGGACAGATCAATCAGTAAACATTTATTAAATGCCATCTGTGTCCCAGGCACTTTGTTAAATGCTAGGCATACAAAAAGAGGCAAAAGACAATACCTTCCCTCAAAGTCTAGTGGGGGAGACACCAAAGAACCCACCCATATATAGGATAAATAAAAAATAATTAATTTAGAGTTTGGGGGAAATTTGTGTGTATGAGTGTGTGAGTGTGAGAGTGAGTGTGTGTATGAGTATGTGAGTGTCTGTCTCCCTCCCTGAACATTACTCTGTACATTTGCTTGTTATGAAAGAGAGGACCAGGACAACAGGGAGGCCTAAATAAATTGGAATTAAGTAAGGAAGGACCCTTGGGCAAGGTCATCAGCCTCACTTTGTCTTCCAGAGCCCTCTGGATCCATTGGCAAAATAATAGATCAGGACAACTAGGGGTGGCTTTGGATGCTGTGGGTGACCTTGGCCTTTTTAAGCAAAGGTCTTTAATTGAGGCAATACCCAGGTGATAAAGGATTAAGGCTAGGTAAGAAATGAGCCAGACAATAGCCTACTTTTAATTAACCAAATATATATATTCTGTGATGGGAAGACCTTCAAGGGTTCTGGCCAAAACAGAAACAACTGTTTTGTTTATTTATGTTCATCCTGACCCACTCTGGTTCCAAGTGGGGCTTGACCTGAGACCTATTGTTGGCCGATGGGTGAGAGTCTGAGTGATTTGAGTTTAAGGCCTCTTCCTAAGCCTATAAACCCTAAAGATATCTTGCAAGGTTTCAGCGATCAAAATTTACATTCCTTTGGGCAGAGTATCGGCAGGTAAGGGTATGATACCCTATGTGGACAGAGGGAACGGAAGGGAAAGAAGAAAAGAAAAGAAAGGAGCTGTGTTGCCCAACTGGCCAGTTCCAGTTGGGATCCCAGTGGAGAGCACCTCTTACTCACAACAGAGGTTGTTGTTTGCCCTTCGTTGTCGAAGAGGATCAAGACTTCAGGGAGGTGATGCCATGACATGCAACTGAATTGGATTTAAGTGAGGGAGGGCTGTGCAAAATCACCAGCCTCACTTTCTCCTGGAGCCATCTGGGCCCAGAGGCGAGATAGAGATCAGGATGACTGGAGATGGCTTGGAATTCAGTGAGAGACCTTGGCCTTTTTAAGCTAAGTTTTTTTTTTTTTTTCAACTGGGCAACCCCATTCAATGATTGAGGCTAAATAAAAAATGAGGCAGAAAATGGTCTCTTTTACCTTGTCCAAAAAAAAAAAAAAATCAACCTGGGAGGGAAACACCTTCTAGGTTTCTGGTCAAACAATTGCTATTTATGTTTACTCTGACCAAAAAATGACCAAGTGGGGCTTGGCCTGGGACCTGTTGTTGGTCAGCAAACACTAATGTGGGAGCTTAAGATGTCTATGGGATGTGACGGAAAAAAATTGAGATGTTCAATAGGGAAATGGATATGTGAGCCTGGAAGTCAGCAGAGAGGTCAGCCTAGAGACGGGATGCAAATGTTTAACAACACAAATATAATAAAACAGTTTTGTTATTGTGGCTGAATTGTTCTAATCATGTTCAACATCCCATGATCCCATTTGGGGTTTTCTTGGCAAAGATCCTGGAATGATTTGCTAGGACATTCTCCAGTTCATTTACAGATGAGGAAGAAATGGAGGCAAACAAGATTTGAATTGACTTGCCCAGGGTAACACAACTAATTAAGTCTGAGGCTGGATTTGAACCTAACTCCATAATAAAACATAATATTAAATCTTGGCTTCTCATAATAGTAGTGTGTAGTGTAAAGAGGACTTGTCCTGTAGCCAAGGACATGGGTTTGCATTCTGCCTCCACTCATACAGGCCACGTGATACTGGCCCACCCATTCCTCTTAACCTCTCAGTTGTAGAGAATGTGCCAGTTGGTCGAGGGAATTAATTTTCCTGTCAGTGAAACTGCCAAGTGCCTTTCTTAACCCCATATTGAGAGTAATACAAGATCAATCCAAAGGGATGTATTGCCCACCTAAAGTTGTAGCTCCCTGGTTTTTATTATTATTACATATCTGTGATAAATAGAAACTTTTCATCAGTGATTTGCCAAAAGTTGAGTTTACTTTCTTATTTTGTTAACTATTAGTTCTTTTGTTTTATACTTGAAACTGCCTTTTCTTTTAATTTTCTTATTCTGTTAATGTTCTTTTCAATTTTATATCTCATAAACTGTCTTCAAGTTTTTAAGTTTCTAATTCTCATTATCTTTATTTCCATTAATGGATTTAGCCTCAGTTTCTGGATTTATCTGATTCTGTGTCATCTAATCCAGTAATTATAAAATAGTGTTGTACTAGGATTCTTTATTTGTCCCAGGATGGATTGTCGTTAACTACTCCTTGTATATTCCATGAGTTTAAAGTGTGTATTGTAACTTCTCATGCCTTTTGATATACATTCCCCTACTTCCCTTCACCAGAGAGCAATGAAAAGGAGGGTATATACTCATCATTTAAAAAGAATCTGTGTTCCCTGTAAAATATGTTTACATTTTTTGTACCAGAGTTTGAAGAATGAAAATCAGTGTTTTTTTGCTTTGGTGAAGTATTAAGATGCTATGTTTGACAAAATTATGGTTTGTTTTGCAATTCTAAATAACTTTGAATTTGATTTGTTCATTACATGTAAGTAACTTTCATTTTTTTCCTCCTTTTTTGCTTTGTTCCTTTGGATCACACTTTTTGGCCCGACATTGCAACATACCATTCTTGGAATGCTTCATTTTACCATGCCTTTGGGGAACTCCGCCACTGATATTTGGAACACTGGAATGATGGGAAAAATATTCTTTACAAAGTAGCTGTGAGTATCCTATGTGACTTTTTTTAGTCAAGTAAACAATGGATTTTCTCCTCCCCTAGCTCGTCATAAATTAAAATGTAAAATTGTTTGAAATTGAGCTGAGGAAAAATTTAAAATGCATTTTCATACTCTGTACATAATGGACATGCAGTGTAATAGTTGATTTTCAAACAGAATTATGAAAGACTATTCAATAGCCAAAAAGGGGAGAAGATTCTAGATTTGACATATTATACATATACCTTCTTAGTAAATTTTGCAAGTGAAATTTGCAAAGGATTTTTCCAGCAACAAAAGCAAGGTGATGTTGGGTTTCAAGTTAGAATTTTCACAAATGTTGATCCTGTGTAGAATTAATTTTTAAGGGCTCCTTGGTCATGAACTTTTAGAATGAAAATATAGTTTTCTCATCACTAGAGAAGTATGCCAATAAATTGGATGAGATATAGCCATTAAGACTAGAAGCTAACCAGTATGATGTCATATTAAGCCTCCAGGATGAAAATTTTTTGCAGATGGCTAAGTGAAAGATCGCATTTATTTTTATAACCCTATAGGAATATTCAAATTCCACTTTGAAGCATCCACTTGAGATGATTGAAGATTTTTAACAAGTTGAGATAAAATTGGCTTTGCAGCTTGGTTAAATTTGATTTCCCTGAAGATGACGGCAGCAGAATCTTCTGAAACACCAGCCTGAAGTCATTATCCAGCATAGCTGCTTGCCAGCGCTGCTAACATGACACTGACTGTAAAAACCTGCACAAATTTATGGAAAACAATTGTTAAGAATTCAGTGCTTTGATTTCCCTTTCGGACTGGGATCAGTTTCAAGAAAAGTACTCTGTGGGGAGTGAGCCAAATGATTGTATAATTAAAAAAACAGAAAAATAATTCTAAATGGATTTAAATGATTTTGTGAAAAATTCTAGCAGCTTGCTTTCTTAAAGTCAAAATCTTGTTACTAACCTTCAGGGTTTGTCAGGTGAAATCACTGGTCTGAGATAGGTTTCTTTAATTGTGTTGTTATTCTTCTTTCCTCCCCTACTCCCCCCATGCTGTAACATTTCAAATGAGCTCTGAAACTCAATTCATCATGCTTGTTGATGCTATTTTAATAAGTGCTTTTTTTTAAACTTTTAATTTCTGATATGAAAAGCTGGTGTGATTTGCTGTGAATAATGATTCGTATAATTTTCAAAATTAGTTTGAGGAAGGGTATTAGAACTTTATAGTATTGGAATTTTTTAATGACTAATTTTGTTCCCTTTTCTTTAAACAACAAACAGCAACAGAAGAACCTTGAAGGCTATGTGGGATTTGCGAATCTCCCAAATCAAGTATACAGAAAATCTGTGAAGAGAGGGTTTGAATTCACGCTTATGGTAGTAGGTAAGACTTTTTTGGTCATTTAAAAGTAAGCTTTGCTTGGCACATAGGTGGTGCTCAATAAATGCCTTTTTCCCCTTCCATTCTCTGTTCTTCTAGTTGTTCAATTTAGGCTTAAATATAATACAAAAATCCCTTCCACAATATTCCCTCTGATGCTTCAAAAGAAAATATTCCAGCTGAGAAATTCTTCATTGAGTTTGGGAGGGAAGGGTGAGGATAAAAAGGGAACTAGATGTTGAAAGAAATTACTGTTATGGTCCTGAGGCACTGAGGACATGATCTCAGGGGTCAGGTGTGCCACCATAGAGCACTGCTCTAGATCCATCTGGGCCCACCCCTGGACTGATAGAAACAGGGGCTGTCAATGTATGTGCCCAACCCATGGGGTCCCTTTAATCTCTGCTGGGGGCAGGGCAGCCCTGACTCTCAGTCAGTGTCCCCTGCAGAGCTAGAAGAGGGCGCAGTCTGGTTGGAGGGCCTGGCAGAGGCAGCTGTGGAGCCAGGGAGGAGAAAAGGATTTCAGATTGCTCTTCCCTTCATAATCTTCTCAGGAGTGGATTTGGGAAGGAACAAATCCAAGTCCAGAAAGGACCAAGTCTCTTTTACTGAGAATGTTTTCTAATGGTGTCCAGCATTTGAAGATCAGAATGCATGTTCTTGATGGTGAAAATTGGTGTGGAGCTCCCTGTACCAGTTAGTGATTGTCCTCATTGACTTTCAGCAGAGACGGAACAAAAAGGAGCAGGGCCATTAACATTCACCTGCCCTTGGCTTCTGACAGGCCTTCCTATAAAAAGGAAGCACCGCCATCTAATCAAATGAGATTGGGTTGGACGTGAGAACTTTGACTTCATTTAAATGGCTGTTGGGAAGTTGGGTTCACTTAGTTTGAATGTGATTCAGGGAAGGGAAGGGAACAGACTTATTTAGCACTTACTTTGTGCCAGGAAATAGCATCTTGTTGAATCTTCCCAGCAGCCCTGTGAGATTTTACCCCATTTTACATTTGAGGAAACTGAGGCTCAGAAGCCAAGGGATTTGCCCAAGGTCACCGACTTCTAAGACTGGATTTGAACTCTGGTATTCCTGCTTTCAGTGGCTGACTGCAGTGTGGTGCCCCCTGCTGACACATTTAGAGAAGTTAACTGCTTGATAAAGCCAGCTGGTCCGAGGTGGAGGTGCTCTTTGTGACTCAGGCCCCACTGCGTCTCGGGGATCTGTGGGCTAGGTCCCTTGGTCCAGAAGTGGGATTGTAGTTTGTAGAACGGCTGTCCTAAATTAGAAACTCCTGTAGCATGCTTGTCCATTTTGGGCCTCCCCCTGCTCTGGCCCTTGCCCTCCCCATTTCAGGCTTCCTGGACGTCCCCCGTTTCTGCTCAATAGAGTAGTCCCCATCCCATCCCGCCCCTCTGTAGGCTTACCTCCACCTCTCCTTATTCCCATTCAGGGCTGCCAAGACTACTTCAGTCCCTTGGATCCCTTTCTCTTGCACCTTCCCTTGGATGCAGTCTGCGCTTTCCATTTCCCTCCTCCCATTCTCCCATAGCTATAGGTTCTAAGACTAGAGGCTCTGATTAAGAACACCAGATGACCTCTTGCTTTAGGGTCATTTAGGCTGTGGAGCCAGGGCAGCTGGGCTTTAGCCTCTCCCCCATCCTAGGCTGCTTGTCCACTCTTGAGCTTTCTGGGTTCTGTCGTAGAGGCCAGTGGCCCACTTAGCTTGAGGTTTCTCTCTAACCCTTGGGCTTCTGTGCCTCAAATGAAAGCCCTCTGTCCTTCTTTCTCTTTAACTTCTATCTATCCAGAGGGATCAGCTTCTGGCCTGAGGTTCTTACTGGAGCTTTTCCGACTTTTTCTTTTGTTATGTATATTTTGTTGCACAGTGGTTAGAGAGCTGATCCACACACACTTAACTACCTAAAATGACCTTAGGCAAATTCACCATGTTTGTCTCAGTTTTCTTATCTGTAAACTAGCCAATGTTTTTGCTAAGAAAATCCTAATTGGAGTCCCAGAGTGACTGAAGCCAGTCCATCCCCAATGCCTGTTTGATGGCTTGTCTGTTAGGCCTTTGCGCACTCTAGGTGCTCAGCAGTGTATGTTGGGTTCCCTAAGCCTGATAAGGAAGGGCGCCCATGCTTAGACCGGTTTGCATTAATCACCAAGAATTGTTGACTATAGCATCTGGCCATTGATGAGGCTTCCCCAAACACCTGCCTTGTAGGATGAATTCATAGTTAGGGAGTTGTTTCTAGATACGAGATATTGGGATTAACATATGAAATATAATGAGAGAAAGCAAATATGTGAGAAGAGAATTGAAATCCAAAGATAGAAAATAAATGGATTTTTTGGGCACAGAGTTTTCTGTGACTTATTTTAAGTAGGGAACAATCATTGTGGATGCGATTAAATTTGAGCTGGGTCTAAATTGCTCATTCAACAAACTTGTATTGTGTGTGGAGTATTTGGCCCAGTGCTGGGAGAGATACAGAGCTTAGTGAAGGCTGTTCATGCTCTCTTGGAGGCCATTTTTATTGGGAGATCGATCCAAATATGATTCCTAGCTCTGACAGGATGAATGGCGCACAGAAAGCTATTAAAGAGCCAGGTGAGACCTTGGGAGGTGCTACTGGGCCACCGACTACCCCAGAACCAGATCACTTCAAAATAGACTTTTCAAATAGCATTTATTCAGCACCTGTTGTATGCCAAACACTGTCATACCTCAGATGGAACTTGCTTCACCTCTCTGATTGTCCCTCTAGGGATAAAGATTTCAGCACCCCCTGGCCTGGCCATCGGTGTGACTCATGTCTGTGTCCTCCCCTACAGTCCCTGAAGAGAGAGCTTCCCTTGGCTCGTTGGAGCTTCAAGTCATCACTCCTGATAAGCCCAACTGTGGGCCTCCATTTATGTCCCAAGGCAGCCTTTCAACTCTTTTTTTTTAATTGGCCAGCATGCACCTCTCCAGTGTCCCCTTGTGGTACTCATTTTGATGTTTAATTGTGGGCCCAGCAGGCCTCTTTGTGTTTTCTCTCTACTGAGCTGTCAGTTTTTCATCCAACTCCAGGTTGTTGTCCCCATAGGAGAGGCTTGCAGGACTATCTTTTTTGGGGAGATCTCTTCCAGGATTTGGGGATTTCATGCAGTTGGAACAGTAGCATTGTCCAGTAAGAGTATTTGGGGGGCCACACCCTCAGGGAATGTCCCTTAATGTGGACTGTGTCCTGTGCCTCTTCCGTCCCATTTGGTGTGGAGCGTGTGTCTCGTCTAGATTTAGGCCTGCTTGGACATTGATAACTGGGTGTGGACAGGATGTTTCTGTTGTATGTAGGGGTTTTGAGGACCCTCAAATGATTATGGTATGTGAATGGGAGGCATCTATTTGAAAAGAGCTTTTACCACCAAATGAAGTATGTGTTCGTAAACCCAAAAGAAACCTAGTGGGGATCTGGGAATTGCCACCTTTCAAACACTTCAGGGATGGTAAAGAAGGTACCTCATTTTACACTGTGTTTGGGAGAATGTTTGTTTCCTCATCAGGTGTTCACATATTGGTGAGTCCCATAAAGATTCCACGTTGATCTTGGGCAGAGGTGTTGCTGCTTCAGAATGTTGGCAGTAAACCTGAGAAATTGTCCCTTTAAATCTTTCAATGGCCATTTCTGGCCTTGGGCTCCTAGATAGCTTTGGTCTGAAAGCACTGAGCACCCCCTGGATCTCAGCACAATGTATGTAAATTGTCCTTGGTTAGCTTTGAGCATCATGGGAGAGAGTTTGTCTCACAGACTATTGTGTTTGAAGAACACAGGCCAGGAAGCTGCTGTTACACATCACAGACTGCATGAAGGTGTGTCTGAAGAACTTGTGAAGGGCGTCAGATACCGAGCAGAAGATTTTCTGTTTGATCTTGGAAATAAGAAGCTCTTGAAGTTGGTTGAATGCTCAGGCTGCTGTTGCTCAAGGAAGATTGGTTTGGTGGCTGAGTGGAGGAGGGCCTGGACACGGGAGGCAGGGAGATGAACCTGCAAGCTCTTGGAGCTCTGAGGGTTAGGTGGGGTCCAGGTACTTGTCAGGGATGTTCCCGAAGGGAATTGTTCAAAATTGGGTCAGTGAGTTCTGCGATTCATGCATGTGGGGGAAATGTGCATCCACTGGGCCAAGTTAAGGGTAGGCTGTCCCTGAAGTTCTTTAGAAAAAAACTTAGAGCCCAGAGGATTACTCCTAGTTCCAGGTTGAGGGAGAAGTGGATCTATTCTCAGAAAGGCCAGCAGGGCCTGATGGCCCAGCGTCCTTGCAGCAAGAGTATTGTCAGTGAATGGGGCCTAGGAGAGTTCGAAGCCTATTGGATTGGTCGATATGGGATTCCAGAGAAGAGCTTCATTTTAGCGGCAGGTTTGCCCAAAGAGGTAAAAAGAGGAAGGAAGTTCATGCAGGCCCAGAACTACCTTTCTTGTGGTAGCTGAGACCTGGAATCCCCAGGGGTACCCATCCTGTTGGTATGAGAATAAAGTAGTAGTGCCTACCTCGAATGACTGTTTGTGCATGGCGGGGGTGGGATGGGAGTGGGGGTGTGTCAGGAAAACCTGGGAGATTCGACTGATGGCCAAGAATATTGTGAAGAAGGGCATCTTTCAGTGCAGTGACCACCTAGGACTCCAGTGACCTGATGAGGAGGCTGCAGTGGGTGAAGGTGGGGCAAGAGTAATGCTCTGGGATTGGCCTGGCAGGAGTTGCTTCTCTTGGCCAAGTTACTTAAACTCTTAGCCTCGGTTCCCAAATCTCTTTAAGAGAGATTTTTCTTGACATGCTTTCCTTATAAAATACTTTGGTTCCTATATTTTCATTCACCTAGCTATAGCAAGAAGGTGGTGAACTGAACCAAATTCAAATTCACCCATCTCTAAAACACGTTTATTGCTCAGTCATTTTTGTGGATTTTACAAAGTCTGATTATCCTGTTTAAACTCATTTGTAACAACCTGATTACTAGGACAAAATTCAGACGTATTTATCTAAAAATTGAACTTTTGTTTTTAGTTATAGTCTAGCCATTTGTATGCCAACTATTTCTGGAAAAAACAATTAAGGAATGGTGGGGACTTAGAGTTGTGGTCCAGTGAAAAGGATGGCTCATTATTCTTTGTTTTGTTTTTTGTGAGGCAATTGGGGTTGAGTGACTGGTCCCACAGCTAGAAAGTGTTGTGTCTGAGGTCAAATTTGAACTCAGGTCCTCCTGTCTTCAGGGCTGGTGCTCTATCAACTGTGCCACCTAGCTGCCCCGATGGCTCATTATTCTTAGTGGACAAATTCTTTGGTCCATCTGCCTCAGTTGCTTTAGGTCTTAGGATTAGCTTTAATAATCACTCAACTATCAGAAGATAATGGTAAAAAATAAATTTCCAGGCAAATTATAATGAGTCAGCCTGGTGTTCAGTGGGGTAGAACATTAGACAAATCCAGCCTCAGATACTTCTTAGCTGTGATGCTCTGGACAAGTAAGTCACTTCACCTTTGTTTCCTCATCTGTAAAATGAAGATAATTATGGCACACACACACATACAGAGTCTATTTGTGTGTGTGTATAATAACTTAGCAGCAGTGGCTAGCACTCAGTAGGCACGACATAAACTGCCATGCAGCTGTTGAGATAATTGAATTTGTCTTGCAGACATGGAGCTAGATACAGTAGAGTGTCCAGTAGAGAGCCTTGGGGGATATCCACAGTTGGTAGGCTTAATCTAGATAAGGAGCCTGGGAAGTAGTAGCTGGATGGGTGTGGGGGAAGACCAGGAGAGACGGTGTCGAGAAGAGGGTTTTAGTGAAAGGCTGCAGAGATGTCAGGGTAGATGAAGATTGGGACCATTCAGCTGTCTGAGTTCAGGAGGCAGAACCCAGGAAAGAAAGTGCCAGTGCACTGAATGATTATGGAGGAGAGCTGAGGGGTTGTTTTGAAGTAGTAGACATGTTGCTAAGTAGGAGAGGAGCTGGCAGTAGGAGATATGGAAAAACAGAAGCTGAGAGCAGAGACAGCAGGTGGGAGAAGCTGGGATGGGCCGGGGTCATTTGTGCATTTAGAGGGGATACTTCAAGTGTGGTAGACGTGAAGGAAGACATATTAGTTGTCATCCACAGTTTTATGTCTCTAATGAGCTTCCTGAACCAGTTCATTGCTACTGTGTCTTTGAATTAATCTTGGATAATAATTATGTTTTGTGGCCAGGAAAAGTCTTGTTTGGAGAGAGCCTTTAGGAGGCAGGGTTTCCCTCTTTCATGCTCACTTGGGGTTCTCTAATCGGCCCAACCCCAGCTCTGGTATTCACTCCCTCTTTTAGACGCCTTTAGTCAGTGATTCTGAGCCCTCTTAGTGGGAGTGCTTTCTGGGCTTAACCTGTGTCCACTCACGTGGGGTCATTTTCATATTTTCTCTACTGAGACCTAGGAGCTCCTTGAGGACAGATGGGTCTCTGGCACTAGTGTTTAGTAAATTAAGTTGCAGTGAGACAAACTGAAGGGGTTTATTGTAGAATATTTTCAGTAGCCCCTCTATCCCCCTGCCATGTTCCTTAGACAAGTGACTTTACCCACATTCACTTTTAAGAAATTAGGATTTAAGAAAAAATGAATTTGGTTCAGGAAGTTTTCTGCACCTTTGGTAACTGTTCCTTAAGTACCTTGAGATTGGATTTGAGGCTAAATGGCAGATAGATAGCATGGGCTTGGCCCTTCAACCAGCTAGTTGTTGGCAGCCTGACCTGAGTCAAATCATGGCATCTCTTGGTTTCTCTCTTTAAATATAGAGCTAAACTCCCTGGCTCCTAGAATCCCTTCTGGCTTGAAATCCATGACATGCTTTTTTTTGTGAGCTCTCACACAGATTTCCTGCATACTGATGTCCAACTGCTTTTCCTATTTCTTTATCTGTCTTTCTTCTAGGAATAGCTAGACAATTTTCTTTCTTGAATTCCCCTTGATTTCCTTTTCTCTGCCTTTTGGATGACAGTTTGGTTGTTTGTTTTGATTTCTGACTTCCTTTCCACTTCTTCTGTCTTTTTCCATCTTAGGACAGCTCGCAAATGAGTTTGTTTTTCGATTCTGGCAACATCTTTCTCAACTTGATGATATTTGTCAGACATGTGATGACTTAGGGACTCTGGGAACTCTTTTGGTTTTTTGGTAGGATCACAACTCCCTGACCTTCAGCATTTCAGCACATTTTGAAAGCTCTCTTGTTTCCCTCCCGAAGAACAGAACCTTCTTGAGGGTAGGGACTGTCTAGCTTGAATTTACATCCTCAGGACTCAGCACTCCCATACTTCCCTTTTCATCTCTCCTTTTTTGCATTAAGTGCTTGTTACAGATGCTGCAATATAAGACCAGTTGTCCTGTGAAATAGTTATTATTTTTGGCTGCACAATAAGATTGACTCCTTTCTTGCTTTTGCAGCAAGTATTCCCTGGCAGCCAACCTTCCTGGACCTGGATCTTTTGCTTTTGTTTATAACAAGAATGTCAAAATTACCAGCAGTAAGTCTATTGTGGGCCATAGGAGCTCACAGTTAGAGTTCCAACAGACAAGCTCAGTTATTTATTTTTGAAGAATAACTTTTTATTTTTCAAATACATGCAAAGATACTTTTCAGCATTCACCCTTGCAAAACCTTGTGTTCCATATTTTTCCCTTCCCTCCCTTTCCCCCTCTCCTAGACAGCAAGTAATCAAATATAGGTTAAACTCGTGCAATTCTTCTAAACATATTTCCACATTTATCATGCTGTACAAGAAAAACCAGATCAAAAAGGAAAAAAAAAGCAATCAAACGACAACAAAAAAGATGAAAATCCACATTTAGTCCTACAGTCTCTCTCTGGATACAAATTGCTCTCTTCATCACAAATCTATTAAAGTTGGCCTGAATCACCTCAATCTAATAGACAAGTTTATTGATGGTCTTAAATCTGAAATTTTTAGCACCCTCTGCAACCCCTTTATATTTATAGAAACAAGTGAATAAATGTCATCTCAAGAAGGGATTGGGTGGGAGTTAAAAGGAGCAGCTAGCCTGTCCTTTGTAGAAACTTGTGAATCATAAAAAGCCACTTTGCATCTGAAACATTGCAGGGGTGGGATGCCCCACTTGGCCAAAGGCACAAAAATGATAAAGTGGCATATTATGGACATAAAGGACAGGCTATTCCCATGAGGGAGAAATTGGGCCCAGCATTAGCTATGTGCCAGGGACTGTTCTGGTTATTGGGAGTCACTTCCTCACTTTAGATCTTTGTCGTGTTTCAGATTGAAAGACCTAGCTAGGTATGTGTACTAGAGCTTAGTAGCCTCACGGGCCTTTATGTACCTGCCTTAGATGTGGGGCATAGGAAGGAATCTCACTGTACAGTCACATTAGGGACATGTTTATGTGCGATAGTAAAATGACTAATACTTTTTGTTTTCTTGTAGGAGAATCTGGATTGGGGAAGTCAACATTAATCAACTCATTATTCCTAACAGACTTGTATTCTTCAGAGTATCCAGGTCCTTCACATAGAATTAAAAAGACTGTACAGGTATGTACATTTGTAGCTTGAATTATTTTACTTTTGATTTAATTTACTTGCAAATAGCCCAACTTCTGGAAAGCTAGAAACTGATGTCACAGAGAAATGTTTTATTTCTGATGTTCAAGGATTGTACTCGTGTAGCTGTTCTGAGTGCCTCCTGGACCAAATGGAATTAGTCTGTTAACTGATATTTAACCAAATGATTGCGTACCTGATGCCTTTTGGAGCTGATTTCCTTTCCAATCAGTGCCCTCAATCTTAAACAATAGGTTAGTCATAATTCCATCTAGAGGATACAGTATAGACTTACATTTTGTAGTGAAATGTCAGCAACAAAATTGGAAAGTCATTTTCAATGTTGTGCCTTAGCCAAAGATATTACCTTTGTATCATAATGACATCTCTTCATTCTGAATAGCTCCAATTCATCTTGGACCACAACCAGCTTTATTAGTGATCCAGCAAATAGCATGTTAGGTGCTGTATATCACTAAAACATTGACCATGGAGGGAATTGTCTTTGTTCATCTGTAGCAGAGATTCTTATATTGAAACCCATGAACTTGGATTTGTTTTTTAATATTAGATACATAGTTCAGTATAAGTTGTTTTCTTTGTGATCCTTTTTTGTTATTGTTGTTGTTGTTTGTTTGTTTGTTTTGTATTCACTTAGAAGCACATTCTGAGAAAAGTTACCTGGGTTTCATGGGAAAGGTATTGTGATACCTATTGGATTGTCATGGAATTGAAACAGCCCCTGGTGATCTCTTTTAGTGTTTTTGAATTTGGGAACACACAGAGGGCAAATTCTGTGTTTGCTGTCAGGCTTTTTGTGGGGGGTACACAAATGTAAGTAAAGCTATCTTTGATATGGTGAAAAGTGTTAACCTCATCAGAATTAAGAGTTTGAGATCTTAAATGATTCACTTGTATTCTGCCAACATTTCTTTTTTATTGTGATGAAAAATGATTTGGTGACATGGGCTATGGATTGGATTCTTCTATGTAGACACAAATGGGAGTCCTATTTGTATTCTCATTGAGATTGTAAAATACCTTTTCCCCCATCTTTCCTTCCTTGTCCTTTCCAAATCTTGAGATTCCCTCTTCCCCAAGATTGTAGAAACACATAGACCCAGAAGGGATTCAGAAGCCTCCTTGTGTCTAGACCATATTTAATTTTTTTCTGGTAATTTTTTTTATTTTAATACACATTACTTTATGAATCATTGGGAGAGAAAAATCAGCAAAAGGGGAAAACCACGAGAGAGATTTAAAAAAAAAAAAGAATTAGAAGAAGTGAACATAGCATGTATTGATTTACGTTCAGTCTCCTTAGTACTTTTTCTGGATTTTCTGAACATTTTCTGTCCAAAATCTGTTGGCATTGCTTTGGATCACTGAAACTCTGAGAAGAACCAAATCGTTCATAGTTGATCATCTCACATTCCTGCTGTTGTGTACAATGTTTTCCTGGTTCTGCTTGTTTCGCTCAGCATCAATTCATGTAAATCTTTCCAGGCCTTTCTAAACTCAGCTTGTTCATCATTTTTTATAGAATAATATTCCATTATCTTCACATATCACAACTAATATTCAGCATTCCTCAAATGATGGACATCTATTCATTTTCCAGTTCTTTGCCACTACAAAAAGGGCTGCTACAAACATTTTTGCATATGTGAGTCCTTTGCCCTCCTTTAAGATTTCCTTGGGATACAGTTCCAATAATGGCACTGTCCAGTCTGTATTTGAATGAAAACCCTGTGCAGTTGTCACCTAGCTTTGCTAGAAGGCACATTTCAGCATTAATAATTTAGGGGAAGTTTTCCTTTACATGAAGCTCATGTTTTGCCTTTTTGCCATCTTCCACCCATTGGTCTTGGTCCTTTTTTTCTGGAGCCAGATAGAGCAAGCAGAATCACAGCCCTTGGAGAAAAACCCTCTTAATGGGGAAACATTAGAGAGACATTAAGCCAAGAAACTCAGTTGAGAACAACATTTTGTGTGTTCCATTATTGGTTGCCTCATCTTTATATAGAGCAGCACATAGGGAGCTTATTGTTTCAGTGTTCAAAAATTGAGCTTAGAACTTCAAGAACTTTCTCTTTTATTATTAATAAATGATATTTCACAATTCATAAATTGTTCATACTCCTAAAATGGGTTGCAGCGCCCTTTTTACCTTGGTCATTAAGCCCCAAATTCCATCCTCCTTTTGGTGAGTTCAGTAATTTCTAAAATGTGGAATGACTTTGAGCTTGCAGAGATTCAATAGGATGTTTCTTGGTCTGTATTGGAAGCATTCTTGTGATCTTTGAGAACCCATGGCCATTTCCACACCGTGACAGGGCATCAGAATGGCATTCTAATGGCAGAATAAATAATGTCTTAAAATGAAGGGACTGAGATAGGAGGTAACATGTGTAGTAACAGCACTTCTGGACCCCCAGCTTCCCTGAGATTCCAGTGGAGACAGCCCAGGACCCTGAGTCTGAAAGTCTTGGAAGGACCAGTGACCTCTGCTGTTGTCCGGGAAGGTGGGCCCTGCTCTGCTGAGGCCGCAGCCACAGACCCTGAAGATGTCTGGGAAAAGGAAGAGCTAAGCACTCTCCAGGGCAGTGGGAATGGCCTCTGCTCTGCTACAGCCTCCTCAGGACCCTGGGTCCTTTTCTCCTGACCGGCAGCCAAGCCACTCCCTGGATATCGTCTTTCCAACAGAAAGGGGGGGAGAGCAGGGCCTGACTCACTAGTAACGTTTATGATCCTAATGCTGAGCCCAGGGCTTTGTACAGAGCAAGAGCTTTAGGAAAGGATTTTCTCCATTTATCCATTCAAGTCAGAAAATTAAGGGAGTGGTTTACATGGTTTTTAGTAGTGACCAGAGTGTGCTTAAAATAGAGTTATCTTAAATGCACCAGACCACCTTCTTTCTTCACTCACCCCTTATGAAACCTGACAGCTGGGGCACTAAGTCATCACCCTGATCTGATTTATAGGTGGTCAAGGTTTCTAGTTGGTCATGCAGGTTTCCCCATTCTCCAGCTGAGATGGCTCTTCCCATTGAGTCAATAACCAGCCCCAGTGATTGGCTCCTCCTGGCACTCCCCCTGCCTCCCTCTTTCTTCCCTGTGACTTGACTAGTGATCCTGGGCTAGAGATCCTTTTTGGCCCCCTCCACTTAGCATCACTGCTAATCACTGCCATTATACGGCAAATCTGTAGATTTCTAGACTAGATGGGGTGAAGAAATAGCAAGTGTTGCAAATGGAACCTCTTCTTGTTTGGTTACTTTTGGAAAGTGTGTATTCCTTACTTGTAAACTACATGAAGGTTAATGGTTTGCCACCATCTGCAAGGGCTGCCTTGATAAGAACTTGGAACAGTCTCTGCAGATAGGAAAGGGAGATCCTGCTTGGTTTGAAAGCTAAGCATTTTACCTGGGGATTCTGAGGCAGTTGGATTGGGAGAATGATGTGAGAGTCAGGCCCAGATTCAGGATTATGGGATTCTGGACAAGTTTGTCTCAGCTTCTTCATCTGTAAAATGGGGTTGTGAAGAACCAATGAGATAATTTTTGTGACATTTTGCACAGTACCTGGCACTTCACAAGTCCTTGTTAGCTGTTATTGTTGATGCTCTATTGGTAATTTACAGATTATATAGAATTTTTGGTTTTAAGTTCAACTATATTATTGGGGCAAGATTTTTAAACATAAATCTTTTAATCAGCTTATGAGGTATATGAAGGATCTAGTCCAGGAGACCAGAATTATGATGCAAATACCTTAAAGGAGCTTCAGTCACATTATTTGTTTTTCAGAAAAGTTAAGATGCTGAATATTCTTTGTCCTTTGCTAAAGGATTAAATTTGCATTTAATCTCTGGAGGACGCCAGGGAGTGCCAGAAAGTATTCTAACATGACCCCCTGCAGTAAAGTGCATGGGAAAATGGCCATTTGGAAGAGATTTCTTAAAAGTTTGAAATTCCTGCACTTGAACCAATTTGTTTTCCATGAATCCCATGAGAATGCTTGTCAAGCCGGATGAGGGGATAGTGTTGGACTCTGAATGTCTGTGAATGACCCGGGTTCACAATTGGGTTTTCTGGATCTCCTCCAGATGTTGCAAGCCATTTGTATTTGACCATGTATGGACAACACAGTTCTGTAAACTATAAATAAAAAGAAACTGTGTGAATAGACTCCTTGAAGAATTCTACATACTGACCCCCCAGTTTTCACGTCAGGCTGATTCTATCAGTAAGTCTTAAGGATTGTTTGCACAGTTGAATCTCATAAGAGCATCCTAGTGTGCTGCTTGGCTGCAGTTCTGGGAATAGCCATCATGTGCTTTGCTGCCAAGAGAAGTGGGCTTTGACCAGAGTCACATTTTATAAAAAGAATAAACTTTCTTTTAGTGTTCCTGGTGAAAATAGGTTAGTTTGTTTTTTTAATTTTCTGGGTAAGTTAATGGTTTTATTAAGACTAGTAGATAATAAAATGACCATTTGGTTTTCTTTTGTAAACCAAAAATGAAGCAGATTCATGTTTAATACACTTCGAGAAGAGTGGGAGCTCCCTCAGAAGTGGGCTTATTCTTTTGATTATGTCACTTAAGGATCAAGACTCTTCAGCTCCTGGATAATCTATACAAAAGGATCTGCCCTAAAGACAGTGGGCTAAGAATTCCACTGAGATAAGATGGTCTGGGTGCTGTTAATTTTAGAGCAAGATTAGAAATGTCTCTGAGCCACTGAACTTGGAGGAAATAGAAGTCTTAATCGTAATTTAATAGTTGATTATCAGTATGAGAGAAATAATCATTTCAACTGAAATTAATTAAATGTTGGTCAGGCTACAAGTGTTTGATTTTATCTCAATTTGGCCCCAAAGGTAAGATATGGGTTTGGTCTTTCACACCCACCCAGTACCTAGTACTGTGTCCTGCTTTGAGGAGGTGTTTAGTGTTTCATTAATAATATATGATTGACTAGGAGCTCTTTTTTTTTTTTAACATATGGACTTCTAACCTCTGACTTGAATAACAGAGCCTTAAGACCTTCTTGGTTTCTTCCTGAACGCCCCCTTCTTTTCCTCTGCAGCACAGAGACCCGGGCCTCCGTGCTCTTCTCCCCACAGGACAAGCCATTTCCTTACTCTAGGAAGTAGGTTCTCATTGAGCAGTCTGCTTAGCTGAAATTGACCGACACCTTTCTTTCTTTACTACCATTTCTATTCAGTTTTTAAGGACTTCAGTCATCATCAGGGACCCTTATCTTTTTCACCGTGTAATTTAAGCCTGAGACTTGTTCATGAATCAGTGCAGTAGAGAGAACCTAGGGGACTGAACATGGCCTCCCTTCCTCCAGGACTGCTGGCAGTTGGGCTATTGTGTGCATGGGGGAAAGAAACTTGTTTTTTGAATTTCCTGATTGTTTGGATTTTAGATTGAGGCATTCAGCACTGATCCAGTGACCTTTCCTGATCATGGAAGTGGCTGTCTTCCACAGTGAGGCTGGGATGTGGTTCAGAAGCTAACAGTTGGATTGCATTTTGCTTAGGGCCAAAGATGAGTCTTCATTAACCACCACTCCAGATATGATGTTATTGGCAGCTGACAAAGCTAATTAAAAGCCCAGGGCGGGTTTTCATAGAATTAGGGTGATCTGCCATTAGATGAACACTACTAGGACCTTGACTCTAGTTTTGGTCACAAAAAGCCACCCTTGAGCTTTAAGTCAATTAAATTAACTCCCAGTTTCTCACTTAATCCCCTTTAAAAAAAAAAAAAAAAGAATAGGCAAATATAATAACTGGTCAATGTTAAAATTTATTTTAGGGCAAGATTTAAAGAAAACAAAATATTTGCTTTACATTTTTTTTAATTAAAGGTTTTTATTTACAAAACAGATGCATGGGTATTTTTCCAACATTGACCCTTGCAAAACCTTTTGTTCTAAATTTTCCGCTCCTTCCCTCCACTCCCTTCCCAGCTGGCAGGTAGTTCAATACATGTTAAATATGTTGAAATACATGTTAGATTCAATATATGTATACATATTTATAGTTATCTTGCTGCAGAAGAAAAATCAGATCAAGAAGGAAGAAAAAGAAAAACCGAGAACGAAAACAAAATGCAAACAAATAGCAACGGAGAGAGTGAAAATGCTCTGTGTGTTCTACACGCTGTTCCCATGGTTCTCTCTCTGCGTGTAGCTGGTTCTCTTCATCATTGAACAGGTGGAACTGGTTTGAATCCTCTCATTGCTGAAGATAGCCATGTCCATCAGAATTGATCCATCATATAGTCTTCTTGTTGCTTTGTATAATGATCTCCTGGTCCTCATTTCATTCAGCTTCAGTTCATGTCGGTCTTTCCAGGCCTCTCTGAAATCCTCCTTCTGGTTGTTTCTTCCTTCAGAGCAATAGTATTTCATAGCATTCATACACCATAATTTATTCAACCATTCTCCACCTGATGGGAAGCCACTCAGTTTCCAGTTTCTGGCCACTACAAAAAGGGCTGCCACAAACATTCGTGCCCATACAGGTCCCTTTTCATTCTTTAAGATCTCGTTGGGATATAAGCTCAATAGAAACATTGCTGGATCAAAGGGTATGCATCATTCCAATTATTTCCAAAGTGGTTGCATCCGTTCACAGCTCCATGAATAATGATGTCCCAGTTTTCCCATATCCCCTCCAACATTCATCCTTATTTTTTCCTGTCATCTTAGCTAATCTGAGAGGTGTGTAGTGGTATCTCAGAGTTCTCTTAATTTGTATTTCTCTGATCAATAGTGATTTGGAGCTCCTTTTCATGTGGCTACAAATAATTTCAATTTCATCATCTGAAAATTGTCTGTTCATGTCCTTTGACCAGTTATCAATTGGAGAATGGCATGAACTATTATAAATTTGAGTCAGTTCTCTATATGTTTTAGAAATGAGGCCTTTATCAGATCCTTTGGATGTAAAAATTTTTCCCAGTTTATTATTTGCTTTACATTTTTTATTTTTATTTTTTCATAATTATAACTTTTTATTGACAGAACCCATGCCTGGGTAATTTTTTACAACATTATCCCTTGCACTCGCTTCTGTTCCGATTTTTCCCCTCCCTCCCTCCACCCCCTCACCCAGATGGCAAGCATTCCTTTACATGTTAAATATGGCACAATATATCCTAGATACAATATATGTGTGCAGAACCGAACAGTTCTCTTGTTGCACAGGAAGAATTGGATTCAGAAGGTAAAAATAACCCGGGAAGAAAAACAAAAATGCAAATAGTTTACATTCACTTCCCAGTGTTCTTTCTTTGGGGGTTTGCTTTACATTTTGAACTCAAAATGCATAGAACTGAAGTTCTCTTTTCTCTTTCCCCCTCCCCGTTTTGTCAAGGATACCAGCATCTTCATCCCAGGGTAGGCCTTTAGGTTCAGAATGTTCAGGAGTGGGGCAGCTAGATAGTACAGTGGATAGAGCACCAGCCTTGAAGTCAGGAGGACCTGAGTTCAAATCTAGTCTCAGACACTTAACACTTCCTAGCTGTGTGACACTGGGCAGGTCACTTAACCCCAATTGCTTCAGCAAATTAAAAAAAAAAAAAAAAAAAAGAATGTTCAGGAGTCCTCCCGAATCCCTCACCCTTCCTCAAATCCCATGTTTCCCTTCCCCCAATCATCTCACATCCAATGTGCTGTGAAAGCCTATTGATTTCATCTCCGTCGCATCTCTCCGACATAGCCTCTCTTTCCTCTGGTCCTGTTCCTGCCCTGGTACAGTCTGGGCCATCACACCTGGATTATTTCAATGGCTGCTGAGGGTCTGCTTGCCTCAGTCTTTTCCCAGTCCATTCCATCTTCCATTCAGGTCCAACCATGTCACTGCCCCTTTATAGACTCCAATCACTCCCAAAAGAAAGATAACATATATTTGACATTCAGAGCTCTTTCCAATCTCCCCCTCTCCCTCCTCTTTAGTTCTTACACCTCATTCCCCAACATCAGGGACTTATGGCTGTTCTATGAACAAGACCCTCCCCTTCTTCATTCTGGGCATTCTCTCCAGCTTTCTCCCTACCTGGACTGCTCTCCCTCTTCAGCTCTGCTTATTGACCTCCCTGGCTTCTTTTCAGTCCCACTCCTACAAGAGGCCTTCTCCAATCCCTCTTATTTCTAGAACCTCTCTTAATTATCTCCTTGTTATGTGATTGTATGACAATTTATACTTTGTGAGAGAGGGAGCCTGGGCCTTGCTTGCTGTTCCCATTTTACAGATGAACCGGCTGAGTTGCCACGGCCACAGGGCTTACGCTATTAAAGTCGGCATTCTCCAAGTCTAGTGCTCTTTCTGTAGGCCCAGTTTTGCTTTTGTTAGTATGGGGGGTTTTGAGTGGGCAGATTTTTTCATCAGGGCTGATTGGCAACTCTTTATAGACTATATTCAGTCTCTAAACATTTGCATTTAGACAATGGATCCAAGATCCAGTCCAATTCTGAAGAGTTTGTTCCGCCATCCCATATTGTTCTTTTCTTCCCCTCTTTTTGGAGGTATCATTATATTCCTTATCCTTGCCGTTTGGGGAGGCCTGATCTCTAATGTCATTTACATAGGTAACACCTGGTGAAAATGCCCTCCTCCCTGCAAGCTATCTAGTCCTAGTTAAGTGCAGTCACCTTAAGGTTTGGATTGCTCCAAGGGTGGTCCCTCGCTAGCCCCATTCCATTCTTTAGCAACTGTACATAAAGCAATGTAGATGGGGAGCTCTTGCTGTTGACTCTTCCTTCTTCCTGGCAACTTCTTCCTTCCTGGTCCTGTTCTGATGCCTGTAGAGCCCGGAGGACTGAGTTAGAGTTTGGTTTAACTGTTACTGATTCAGTATTAACCTTTGAACCGTTGGATCTTTCAGGTGGAACAAGCCAAAGTTTTAATCAAAGAAGGTGGTGTTCAGTTATTGCTCACAATAGTGGATACTCCTGGATTTGGTGATGCAGTGGACAATAGTAATTGGTAAGAAAACTCTTTGTCTCCATTAGTTCATGCTTTTTTTAGGTATCACAGAAACTTATTTTCAATCCTTTTAAAAATTCTGTATTGCTTTTTCTCCTTTTACATTATGAACTCTGGTGTTTTATCTTTTTTTTTTTTCATTTAGCTCTACCATCCCCTTAAAGCTATCATCATCATTTTTCTCCTTCCTCAGCCAGACTTCTGGGGGGGGAAATTGCCTTTACTTCTTGCTTCTGTTTCTTGTCATTCATTTTTTAACCCTCTCATTCTATTTTCTGATTCGTTGCCCAGCTGAAATTACTGTTTTCAAAGTTACCAATTGATCCGTTATTTGTTATGTTTTAATAGCTTCTCACTCTCTTTACTCTTATACTCACTTCTTGATCTCTTTGCACCAGTTGATGGTGTGTTTGTCGGTGCTCTCCTGCATAAGCTTGAACTGCCTTGCAGGATCATTCCTCCCTGGACTGTTCTCTCCTTCCCAGAGATTTTTGAGCTAACTATTCAGATCCCATTCCCTGGTCCTTTGGCCCAATCCCCCAACATTCTCCTCTGAAGCCACTCAGTGGTTGCACAGATTCTCAGCGGGGCCGGCCCCTTCACCCTTTTTCTTTGTCCCTCTGTCCGTTTTCCGGTTCTCACGGACTTCTGGCCTCCTTTTCCAGCCCTGGCTGTACCTTCACTCATTGATCTCACTAAGGGAGCCGGACTACTTCTTGCCTCCTTTTTGCCACTTCCAAGTTTTCTCTCATTACTACTTGTGTTCCACAACTGTTGAGATTTAACAATTCTTATTTACTGCCCGATTGGCCTCCAGAATACTCTTTTCTTTACGGCTCATAGTCTTTCTTTCCTGCCTACATTACTACTCCCTCCAACTCTTACCTGCTAGTTGCTTGACTTTTCACATGACCTCAGTTATACTTAGAAGTGGTCCTAACCTTGACCTTGCCATTGTTCACATGTTCTCCCTTGCTCTTAATCTCTCAAATTCACTTTTCCTAGTACAGGCTGTCATTATTCTCCCTCTCCCCCTGCCTTGCAGCCCCAAAACCTGTCCTTTGCCATACTGTGTTCACCTTCTTCAGTCCTTTGGCTTACTCTCCCTTGCCTCTCCTATTCTCCATGTTCTGCTGATTGAAACTGGATCAGATCAGGAAGCTGGGCCAATTGGGGCACCACAACTCCGCTTTCCCTATTGGAAGGCCTAGCTTTCTCTCCAAGACCCCTCAGATCTCTGAAGGCTCCCGTCCCCCTTGAACAAATCCCCATCACCCAGATGTCTCTTACTAAGGCATATGTACCCCCATTCTTTTTGCTTTTCCTCTTGCTCACAAATCACCCCCTCTCCCCCCCAAATTGTGCAAACTTTGGTGGTCCATCCATCTCTGTTGGAACATGTCTCCTCTTCTTTGTGGCTGGACTCATTGAGCCTCAGTCTGCCCCTCCTTGCTTTTCTCTCCCCGATGATTCTGTCCCCACATCATTCAACCAGAACTTCTCTTGCCAAAAGGACCACATTTCTTCATTGCCTTTCTCATTCCTCATCCTTTCAATGACCCTGGTTCTCATCTCTCAGTCTCCTTTACAGGATCTTCATCTGGGTGCCCCAGGGAGGGCTCTGCCCTGGAGCCTCCCTCCTCTCTGCTTTCCAGTTGGTAATTTCATCAGCTCTCCTGCATTCAGTGATCTTTTTTTTTCTGATGATTTAAATCTTCATCTCAGCCCTAACCTCTCTGTTCAGCTTCAGTCCTACATCTTTAACTCCCTATTGGGCTCCTCAGACTCTGTCTTATCCCCATGTTAAACTAGTTTCCTGTTTTCCTTCCCCACGCTCTGTGTCTTGTCTTCCTCACTGCTCATATACACCCTAATTGTCCCTTCCTCACATCATCTCCTGGGGCCGGCCCTCATCAGTTTTTCCCCACTTCGCTGTATCTTCCACCAGCTTATCAGTGATGCTCCTAAAATTTCCTCCCCTTCTTCTTTTCCTCTAGTTCTTCCCCTCTGTCTCCTTCTTTCCCTCTCCTTTCCATTTTAGGATTAAATAGAAAATCCTGTTTTTTCCCTCCTACCTTTTCAGGCTTCTCACACATTATTCTTTAATCCTGAGCAGTGGCCTCCTGATTGTTCCATGAACAAGACCCTCCATTTTTGGACCGGGGCATTCTCTCTGGCTTATCCTCCAGGTCCCCCTTCCTTTGCTCTGATGACTGACCTCTTCAGCTCCCTTTTGAGTATCAACTAAAAATCTCACCTTCTACAGAAAGCCTTTCCTAATTCCAGAGCTTTCCCTCTGGTCATTAATCCCTATTTATCCTGCACATATGGAACCTGTTTGTATGTATTTGTTTGCGTGCTCTCTCCTTACTAGATTACAAGCTTCTTAAGGGCAGGGATCATATTTTTTTGGCCAGTTTTTAATCCTGAGAACTTGACACAGTGCCCGATGTTATTTTACTCTTATTAAATTAGGATTTGTTTTTATGCCTTTATGTAGAAGAATTTCAACTTATCTGATCTTAAAGAGTAATTTTATGGCATACTTTGTCTATTCCTCTGCTTAAGGAAGAATTGGCCATTGTTAAAATAATCTGCATACTTGACCTGGGCAGAACATCAGCTATATATGCACTTGCACGGGTACTAAGAAGTGCACTGCAGATAGAGCTCTTTCTCATCATTTTCTTTCTTTTTGTGTTCTTTAGTTGGCAGCCTGTTATCGACTACATTGACAGTAAATTTGAGGATTATCTGAACGCAGAATCTCGGGTGAACAGAAGGCAGATGCCAGACAACAGGGTGCAGTGTTGTTTATACTTCATTGCCCCTTCAGGACATGGGTTAGTACCTTAATCTTTCTGTTTGGTGTTTTTAATTTGTCTTTGTGGGTTTCTGGGTGTTTTAGCTGGCCCCAAAGTCTTCTTGGGTAATACCTCTTTCAATCACAATTTCTGATAAGACATAAGCCAGACACCCTCAGTACCCGATGTGGCTGTGTTCTCAGGGTAATTGGCTTTTGATGCTGAGGGAAGGAATGTTTTATTTTGCTTCCTTAAATATTGGTCGTGTGACACCAATTTCTTTGTGCCTTAGATTATGCAGTGGAATTTTTTTACAATTCTCAAATCAAAATGGTGCTAAATTGAACCAAATGGGAACACTGAGGAGGAAGAGAAAGGCACAGAGGAACTATTTAAGCTCTCTGATGCTGAGTTTGAAGCCAGGTTCCGCTGCTCTGTGGGACACTCCAGATTTGATTGTTTAAGTTGGAAATGACTTCCTGTACCCAGAGAGTGGCAGAGAGAGCGCTCTATTCTATTTCATATTTATTGAGATTAATCTGCATTTAACAACAAAGCAGATGGAGTTGCCTTGCGTGCCATTTTCCAAACCACTCTCCAGGAGGTGAAATCTCTATAGTTAGTACTGTGCCATATTATCTCATTTTCTGAAAATATCATGAAAAACACCAAATTAGAATTTCCAGAAGGCCCAAGTATGTCAGATTTTCCTAAAATGCCTCAGTGGTTCCAGAGCAGTTGATTCAATGATAATTCAAGAAATTAATTCTAAAACTCTGAATATCTTGAATATTATTTGGATCAGACTAAGAATTACTGATAAGCATTCTACAATTTTGGATTCAGTGAAAGGAAGTGATAACCATCCAATTTTTATGCATTATGGCAAGTTTTATCTAGAAATTTCTATCAATAAATGGGAAAGAATCAGGGCCTGGAGTTGTCACGTCCCTCACGGTATGCTGGGCTCTTCCTATCACCTCCTTAGCCGCTGTGTTAGCAGAAATACACGGTCTGGTTCTAAGTAGGTGGGTCTTCCTGCGTTTCTGTGAAGCTTGACCACAAATGCTCTTTTCCTGCTCCCCAGAACTACCTTAGCCTAACAACAATAATAGCAATGATAATAATAATAAGGGGGGGCAGGGGTTATAGAGCGCCTACTAGAGGCCAGACACTGTAAGTGCTTTACAAACACTATCTCATTAAGTCTTTGGAAGGACCCTGCGGGAGAGGGGCTATGGAGACAATGGAGGAAGACCTGACCTTGGGTCCTTCTGACCCCAAACCCTGAGCCCTGTGTTCTGGGGCGTCTCTACATGATGAAACCTGGAGGTTTGCCCAGAATGGGGCTGCATTCTGGTGTGAACCCTCACTTGTTGCTGGCCTGTGCCCCTGCCTCCTGGAAGCCCCACTGAGCATCTGGCCAATGTCTGTCCTCCCAGTCTAGGGCCCCAAGGCTGCTCTGGCCCTTCTGACAGCACAGGGCAGCAGAGGCTCCAGGGGGATGGCTGGTGCGTGAGGGGTTCCGCCTGTGTCCCTGGGATGTCTGGGCGTAAGGAGCCTGAGAAATGACCCACACTGTCACCCTGACGGTCATGTCTTGCAGCCTCAAGCCCCTGGACATCGAGTTTATGAAGCGCCTGCATGACAAGGTGAACGTTATTCCCCTCATTGCCAAAGCGGACACGCTGACCCCTGAAGAGTGCCAGCAGTTTAAGAAGCAGGTATGTGGTGGGGAGGGGGGTGTGTGTTGTACCCCATTGGGCCTGTAATATCAACTGCTGCTCCTGCTTCTCAGTGCCAGAAGCCGCTCTCCTTGTTTGCCTTTTTTATTAGAAGGTGTCCCTGCCTTAGTCCCTTAGATGCACGGCTGTGGCTGCTTCCTTGAGAAGTAATTGCATCTTTTCTTATTATTTTCTTCTCCAGTTTTCTTTCCGACGTCCTTCCCTGCTCCCACCCCTCACCCCCAGTCCCCAGGAGGACACGCCAAGGCTCCTGCTGTTGGTACAGAGGCGAGCTGGCAGCTCCCTTTGAGGTGCCCGGTGCCCTGTGAGCTCTCCCCAGGGCGCTGTCATTCTTCAGGTTGTGTGACAGATGTCTCGATGGTGACCCGCCCTTGACTAGTCCTTTGAAAGTAGAATTTCCTCTCAAAAAGCTGTGCCTGGAGACCCTTTAGATAACCTCGGTCTGCCGCTCCATTTTACTGGGGGAGAAGCGAGGTCCAGGCAGGTCTTTCCGCTTCTTATCCCTTTAAATATTTGTTCCACCTCATAGCTCACTGTAGAGGAACTGCCTCGTCATGCAGTGCAGTGCGTTTGATGCTGGCATTTAGCGAAGGTCTCTGGCTCTAGACCTTGCTCAGGGTGCCTCTGTGTCCTTTGTCCAATGGGGGCCTGTTGGTCAACCCTTGCAGGCTTCTCTGACTTTTTGTGACCCCGGAAACTGTCCTGCCCAGCAGCTTTTCTTGTCAGAGATGCTGGGGGACTTGCCATGTCCTTCTCTGGCTCATTTTACAGGGAAGAAACTGAGGCAAAGAGGGTGAAGTGCATTGCCAGGGGAACCTGGCTAGTAAGTTTCTGAGGCTGGATTTGAACTCGGATCCTCCTGACTCCTGGCTCCGTGCTCTATCCACAGTGTCACCCAAGTGAACAGTTTTCACCTAGTATTCACTTAGAAATATATTGTTGGTTTCATGTTGTTTCATTCTGTTCTTTTCATTTCAATTTGTTTTAGATAATGAAAGAAATTCAGGAGCATAAAATTAAAATATATGAATTTCCAGAAACAGATGATGAAGAAGAAAATAAGCTTGTTAAAAAGATAAAGGTAAGCCATTCTTAGCCCATGTGTTGGAATATTAAGACCTTAGGAAAGAATCCACCTCAGTGGTTTTTTGTCAGCAGATCAGGAGGTCCCTCTTTAACCCAGCTGCTGGGCAGATTTCAGTTGTGGGCGCTCAGGTCCCTCTGCTAAGTCTTTGATTAAGGACAGGTCAAAGAGCAACCATCACTATGGGCTTAAAAATGTGGTTCTTCACTTCTGCAGTTGAGTTTACAGCAGATGGTTGGTTGTTCTTCAAGCCCAGGAGGGATGGTCACGTGGCTGGCGTTTCTGGAGCTTCTTCGCCAACACCTGACAGGCAGAACAGGCTCCTTATTTCTGACCCTCTTGGGGGCTTCTGATCCCACGAGCTTTGTTTCTTGCCATTCCTGTTTGTCCTGGGTGTGTCTGAGAACATGGGTCGGGGTTACTGGTGCTTTGCTGTGGCTGCTGGTGGGCAGCAGCAAGCAGACGAGGAAGATCTGGTGGGTGGTGTGGGGGGGACTTCCACTGTCACTTCTCTGTTGGCTCATGGCTGCGTGTCTTTAGAGCAGGCTGGTTCTCAGTGATGGAAGCCAGGATGTAATGAGGCCTTGAGGAGTGTCCCGCTCATGAGAATGAGGCTGTGCTTACTCACATGGTATTCTGGGAAGCCATCAAGGCTATTGCAAAGGCAGTGCCTTCCCATTGAAGAAGCCATTCTGTCTTTCTGCAAGCAAAAGGAACGTATTTTAATCATCTTCTTTTGTCTTCTAGGACCGTTTACCTCTTGCTGTGGTCGGTAGCAATACTATCATTGAAGTTAATGGCAAAAGGGTCCGAGGAAGACAGTATCCTTGGGGTGTTGCTGAAGGTAAGGCTTTCGTCAGGCCCCGTTCCTTATTTATATTCGTCCAGGTTTCTCCTTTGTAGGAGCCGGAAGCTTACTGCTCAGCTGTGAATCTCAGGGAGTTTGCTCGCTTGATTCAGGGTTTTAGACGTGCTCCTCACTTTGGGTCACGTGTGGCCTGGACTTTCCTGGCTGTCAGAAAGCCATGCACCTGTTTTCTGTGTGTTCCTCCTGCCCCAACCTGGGCTGTTTCTAAGTCACTGAAGGGCGAGGGGAAGTGCCTTCTCTTCCTGCTAAACCTCATTTGGCAGGAACGTAAGCGGCCCTGGCCTTTACCTGCAGCCTGGACATCCAGCAGGCCCCATTTCCCCTGCTCTAGCTGTCTGGTAGAACCTGATGTCCCTTTCTACTCTTAGGCTTTGTGTTTGGTTCGTCCCTATGCCGTAGCAACATTTCCAAGTGAATGATGACCCCATATTTCTTGGCAAGAACTATTGTTTTATCTGTATGGGTAAAATTCTCATATCTCATCTTTCTCCTTCATATCTTTCATTAAGTCCCCCAAGGACTGTTTATCATTTTGAGGCCTTTCAGCATTGCTAATGTTCGGGGGCCTGTGTGTCATGGTTCCATTAATATAAAATATCTTTTTATTTTTCCAAGTACATGCAAAGATAGTTTTCAACATTAACCTTTGCAAAACCTCGTGTTCCAAATTTTTCTCCTTCCCTCCCTCCGTCCTTTTCATTCTTAATTCAGAAGCCATCCACCTTCTTTTAAGGTGTCCTGGATAAAAGAAAAAAACCACAACACAATTTTCTGTGCAAGTACCTTTTTTTAAGTGGGGGAGGTATAATTTCCTGACACTTCTCATTAGCTTTTGGGTTACTTGATGTTCAGAAATTTGTATCAAGATTCACTGGGAGCCAGGAAGGTCTGGCCTCACATCCCGTTTTGGCTGTTGGCGATGCCCTTGGGATCATACCTGTTGGGATCACGCCTCCAGGATTGTGGAGGGAGTAGGCCACAGAGGCCTAATTGTTGTTCACTCATCTTTCACTCGCATCTGCCTCTGTGACTTCATTTGGGGATTTTTTTTGTTAACTTCTTGGAGAGTGGTTTGCCATTTGCTTCTCTAGCTCATTTTACAGGGGAGGAAACTGATACAAACAGGGTGAAGTGACTTGTCCAGGGTCACCAATTAATAAGTGTCCGAAGCTGGATTTTGAACTCAGCTTCCTGACTCCTGGCCCCCTGCCCTGTGCAATATGGTGCCACCTAGCCGCCTTGACGTAGCTGGGAGATCATGGTCCCAGTGATGGGGACTTCTGCAGTTTCTCAGAGCACTACCTCCCATGAACAAGGCTGATCCTTTTTTCCTCATTCTACTCCCCTCCAGCCGTGATGGCTCACCACCTTCTTGCCTCTCCAAAAGCTCTTGTCAACTGTGTGAAGGGCCAGGCCCCGGGGGCACGCAAGCCTGAGAGCATCTTAGTGAGTACGGATTGTCTGCCCTACCTCCGGCTCTCCTCTGGTCCCTGCAGACCACGCAGCCCCTGCTGCCCCCCAGTTTGCTGCTGCTCACTGCCAGAACCCCTTTTCTCTTCCTCTCTCACCCTGTCCTTCACGGTGCTATTCAGAGTCTAGCACCTTGTGAATTCTTCCTTGCCCTCCTTTCCCCTTTCTGAGCTCAGCCTGACCTTTACTATTGACTGGCCTTAAACAACATGGACTTTTTTAGGGAACACGGAGTTTGACTGTCTTTGCCCTTGTCTCCCGAGGAGGGTGGAAAGCGCCTCGGTTTGAAAGGCTGTTTATTTTCCTGCCCCGTCAGGTGCCAGGAAGGCCCACTAAGGTCGTGCCACTTTCAGAGAGAATGTTCAGCTACTCTCCATCCCTTTCTAGCTTTTCTCTTTAAAAAAGAGTTTTATGATGTGCCAGGTGAGCTTCTGGTAAGTATTTTGATCCCTAGTGTATAAACATCAGCACGGCCTCCCATCACTTCATCATCTTCCTCTTTGTCCTCTGGCCTGGAGAAGCCACTGAGTCACAAAGTGCATGTCCTTTGGGAAGATCTCCCCCTGTTCTTTCCGCCAGATTCCCTTCCTGGTGAATGGTCTCCCTACCAATGGTGGGAAGTGAGACGGCCTCTGCCCTCTCCTCCCTTGGCATCTTCATGGAGCGCTTGCAAGCCGGTGCCCTTCTGTGACTCACCCAGGGTGGGCCTGGCTTCTCTTGCCATCCTATTGGACATGGAATTATGCTCTTCATCTGTGCAGAAAGTACAGTTACATTTGTTTTTGTAAATGGTCTTAAGATGCGATGATTTTTTGTCTCTGCAGAGGTAGGATGATAACAGGGGTGCCCAGAGCTCAAACATGGGGGTAGAAGGGGAGGGAAGGTCCTACTTCTCAGGAGCCCACAGGATCCAGAGTTTGGTGCCCAGCCTCTCTGCCATGGTGGAGTCTTTTCACCTTGGTCTTGTGGGGGGTGCAAAAAGAACAGGCTGTAGCCATTACTGCCATGCTTTCCAGAAAGATGGTCACAAATGCTCCCCCACGCTCAGTTCTGGTGACTCTGGCGTCCTCCTCTGTGCAGTGAACATCAGATGAGGTAACAAAGTACAACAGAAAATGTATTGTCCGAAGACTCCTGGATTTCTGCTTTTTATTGGGAATTCATGAGGGAGAAGAGGAAATTCGGGCTGGGGTTGTCTCTGTTCTAAAAAAGGCATTAAAACATTTATTTAAAAGGACAAGCAAATGGAAGGTGGGAAGTAAATTCCGATATATATCTTTGAAAGTTATGTATTTAATAAGAGAAGCAGATTATACGTACTGGAAGATACATAACGCTGTCTTGTGCTGATCTCCTTTTCTGTACTATACATATGGAAAGGCTTGGTTTATTTGGTGTCACATTTAGAAAAACAGTAGAATGTGAGAAAATAGACTGGGCTGCTTATCTAGCAAAGGATGATGGTCTTTAATAGCCTATGGGCTCCTTGAGATGTGGAGGGAACTAGCGGAAAGCCCTGCACACTTGTGGGCAGGCTTGGAGAGGGCCTGGGTTCAAATCCCAGCTGAGTACCCATTCTGGTACTGGAACCAGTCGTTTCTCTGTGGGCCTTAGTAAAATAAAAGGGGCTGGACCAGATGACCTCTGACATTGCCTCTGTTGGATGGCTTTATGGCTGTAAACTGCATCAGTGGATGAGTGGGGAGCACTGACCAATTACATGTCACTTCTATCCTTTGCTGAAAGGCGTCACTGGCATTTCCCATCCCCAATAGCTGCCCGGTCCTTGCCAGTTCCTGTAGAGCCATGGCCCAACCCCATCTTTAACCATTTGGAGCCTTAGTTGGGTTATCTATCTCCGGCCATCTATAATTCTGTTATCTTGTCATTCTGGGCCCTCGGCACTACTCACCTTAAACCTCATCCCGTAGGAAACTTCAGGCTTGTTTAAATTGTTTAAACAAGCATCGAATCCATCTCTAAACTTAGACTGAAAAGAAGCAACCCTAAAGTCAGCGTACCGGCCTTCTTTTCTCTCTGAGACTGACGTGTATTTAATGACAAAACAGCCCCTTTCATTGAAGTTTATGCCCAGCAGGAAATGAGGGAAGCTGAGCAGGCCTAAAAGTGGGTGTTGCTTTGTAGGAAGCGGGGTCTACATGAGGAACTTGGGGGCGGGCTTAGTGATTTCAGGCATCTCCAAAAGGAACAAAGCTGCATCTTAAGTGCCATCAGGAGAATGCGTCCTTCTTGGACACAGCCTAACTGACGTCATTTCTGTTCAAATGTGTCTTGGCGTGGTACCAGAAAAAAGCACAGAGACATAAGAACAATGTTACAAGTGGGCATTTGGTCACGTGAGGTTTCATCACTGATGCTGATTCATTTTCATGCATTTGCCCATCATGACGCAGGAGCCATGACTAGGGCCGCCACTTGGGTAGCCTTGGCTCTGATTGAATCAAAACACCGGATGTGTGCATTTCCAAAACCTGTGTCCTTTTGGGTGCTGGAGTCTTGTGTAACTTTAAACCATAACATTTGAATTTAGTTAAGTTCCCAAGGTGAAAAACATTCAGAGTAATGATATTCTCTGCCAGAAACTGTGTAGAGTATCAGGTTTAACTTGCCTCTTGACATTTCCTGGATTTAAGGTGTGAGCAAAGAAAGCCAGAAAACATTGACCTCATAATTTGTCTGTTCTAGAAGAGCAGACAAACAAGGATATTTCCTTGCACTTGACCCGTGGGAGGTGCTTGGTAAAGAATAAATTAATATTAATCATCATGTTTTTAAAGGTATATTGATAGTTATTGTTGGGAAAGCTTAGTATTCCTAAGTGAATTGACTTGGCATATTCTTTGTTTTTCCTGCAGTTGAAAATGGGGATCATTGTGATTTCACAATTCTCAGAAACATGTTGATAAGGTAAGTGTGAACAATAACATGGGGTTTAAAATAGATTTATTTAAAAGCTGGAGGGGCCTAAAATGCTGACCTCTCCAAGTATCAGTTATTTTTAAAATGGGGATAGTATTCATGGTGTTGTGCTTTTAATTAGCATATATTGTCATTTCTGCCACAGTCATGACAAGAAAAGTAGCCAAAGAGTAAATGGGTGATCTGATGGTTGGATGACAGCCACTCTTGTTGGTGGTTATACCTTGGCAGTGCTGACTTTCCTCCATGAGCACAGCGTAGCCCTTTAAGTTATTGGTTTAAATCAGGTAGATTAATCCCAGAAAAAGAGCCAAAGAAAATGGTGGAAAGCTCTAGTAGATTGATTTGAAGACAGAAAACTTGGAGTCAGCCTTCATACCTGTGTGTCTTCCATGGGACTCTTGGCCCCTCCATAAAATGAGAGGGCTGGATGTACCCTCTGTTCTATCAGTTTTAAACTGATAACTCAATGACCTGCCAGAGATAGGGCTTCATTCTTTGTTCCATGGGTTCCCTTCTCTTGGAGACTCTCTTCTACAAGGTGTGTAGCCAAAGTAATTCCCTCCTTCATGGAGAAAGTTCAAAGGCAAGAGATGCTCCCTCTTGTGGCCTAGTACTGTGCGCATTTCATCCAGGCCCAGAATACTGCAGGGCCTGGGCAATTGCAGTAAATGGAGAATGCTCATTGTTTGGATGGACCACTCAGTCAAAAGATAGCCCGTTGGGTTGGGCCATCGATGCATCTCTTGGATGTGCCTTGTGAGGGACAGCAAACTCAGAATTAAATGACAGGAAGAGCATGGATTGGGTTCGAGAAACTCCTCAAGACCTCCTCAATATTCCCCAGGCTGAGAATCTGGACAGGGATACAACATGGCGGGGAAACGGAAGTGGGTTGTCTAGACTGGAGCCAAGTGTCTGGTGGCTTGTTCTTGTGTGCCTCAGTAAACTTAGACTGACTCAGACTTCGGGGAGGGGCTGAACTTCCAAGAGTGATTGTGTCATTCAGAGCTCAGTGTTCGCTTGGTAGGGAGTCCTCTCCTGGGGAGCCCCAAGAATCTGACTGCTATGAATAAAGCTTAGATGACCACTTTCAGCCCCCCCAAAAAGAAGGTACTGGGGTGAATAGCTACAAGTTCAGTGACGTGATCCATAAAGATTTTATCAGGGTGAGATGGCAGCGTGGATCGGAGAAAGTGAAACTGAGTAGAAATCTGTGGAAGCCTTGGCCTGCTGACCACGAGCATTTTAAAGCCCAAACTGGAGGAAGCTTGACCGGAGAGAGTGGGAATCCCCTTAGGAGAGCTCTGGGGAAAGGCTCTGATGGCTAGGCGGATTAGAGAGTGCATCGAGGTGCCTTTTGTACATACTTAGTGGAGTCTGAGGCCTATTCCACAGAAACCACAGGAGGGCAGCCTGGTCACAACTTTATGTCTGGTATTGAGAGAAGGACTCAGCTGTCAAGTTTTGGAACTGGAGATTTCTGAGCTCATTACAGTGCGTAATGGGCACAAATTCCGGTTCACAGACTCTGCCTTGGATGGGACCCTCTCACATCGGTGCATTCTAGGAACTGCCCAAAAAATCTTTTCCTCCAAAACAGTGAAATATCCTTGAAGCTATTTTTCTTACATAATTCTTGGTCACATTTGACTGCTCACATCCACTGGATTTCTCTACCTTGTCCACTGAGTGATTTTCATTGTCTTGATTCTGGCTCCACCGGAAAAATTGTTAGAAAGATGGGCCTTTGTTTCCAGGAAAAGCTTGGGGGCAATAAAAGCATCTCCCTCCCTTCTCCCCCCCAGCAAGTATATTTCAGTTGGTTCTCTTCCATTTGAGACAGTTCCATCTAGAATCTTTGTCCTGCTTGTAGACCCATGGATCCCTTTCTTGTCTTCTTCCCTTTGCTTCCCCATTCAATAATCCTTTCCCCCTTATTTTTTTGTAAATTTCAGAGGATGTTGCCTATTTAACCCTTTCCCAATGTGGACGGATTTTTAGAACTACAAGCCCCCCTCCCTCTAATGACTGTATCTATTCTTCTTCTTTACCTTATTTGTAAAACATAATTAGTACTTTTATCTTTTTCTAGGTGGTTTTGCTTTTAAGAGTCAGATGATAGCCCCAGTCTTCCTTTTGAGCTACCCAGTTGCTGATGTCGGTCTTGAACATATGGTGTACGTTTCCATGCAAGATTTGTCCATGTTAAGTTCCCTGAAATTGAGCTTCGATATTGGCTCTTATATGTTAAATTTTCTGTTGAGTTCAGGTTTGGTTGAAAGAAAGTCCTGAAAATCTTCAAATTTGTTGACTATCCCCCTTTTTTTTTCATTCCGTATTATGGATAATTTTGTTGAACATGATATTCTTGGCCACAAGCCTAGTTCTTTTGATTGCTGGTATATGTGATTCCAGAACTTGTGGTTTTTATTGTGGCTGCAAATAAATCTTGTACAATTCTAAATTTAGGTGCAGCATATTTGAATTGTTTTTTCCTTGTTTCTTGCAGAATTTCCTCTTTCTTCTGGGGGTTCTGAAATTGGGCAATAATATTTTTATGTGTTTTCCACAGAGGATCTGTTTGAGGTGGTGATCGGTGGCTTTTTTCTATTTCGACTGTTCCCACAGGGCAATTTTCTTGGATTATTTATTGCATTATTGTGTCTAGGTCCTTTTTTTGCTCACAGCATTCAGTGGAAGGTAGAGTTTGTCAGAGGGTAGAGCTTATACTAATAGTTCTCATTAAGGAAAAATGAACAAGCAAAAAAAAAAAAAAAAGATTCCAAGCACAGAAACTTACTACAGGAACAGAGAAGCCCAGGATTCAGCTTCAGAGTGTTTATGAAGCATCTGCTTTTGTGGGAGGGCTTCATAGAGAGGTCAAGGCAGTCCCTGCCCTTAGGGATCCCTCCCACTCTGGTGGGGGCAGGCAGGGAGCACACAGTTCTGTAGGAACAAATCCAGACGGGCTGAATTAACAGGCTCAGATGGAGGAGGACTGGGCTTCCAGCTAGGATGGGACACAAGCTTAGAGAAGTGCAGCTGAGGAGGGTGAGTGATCCAGGATGCTTGCAGGGTGAGTGTGGGGGCAGGGAGAGGAAGGGTCAAGGGGGCAGAGACATGTTTCAGGCTCATGAGACCCATGTAGAAGCCTGTGTGTGCTTTCTGAGCGCAGCCCCTTCCAGCTCAGCTAGGCCAGGCTCCAGCTTGGACAGGACTCTATGGGCCAAGGTATCATCATTGCGAGCGCTGGGAAGGTTTACAAACTCAAAAACGGGCTTTACAAATATCTCATTTTGTCCTCAGAGTAACCCAGAGAAGTGGTTGAGAGGCTGTTATCCCCATTTTACAGATGAGGAAACTGAGGCCCCAGAAGATGGGTGGGAATGAGTATGTTTAGTGACTTTGGGTCCAGTGCTCCCATGTTGCCTGAGAAGCCCAAAAGGAAGTGACTTCACATCACTTCTAGAACTTTTTGTTGTTCTTAAAGTGAGATTGAAAATGACCGTTGTTTTCTTCTTTAGAAAAGCATTTTAAAGGAAGATGTGCAAAGTGCTTTGCACGTGCTAGCTATGCTTAAGGTTGTCTTAACCATGGGCACGGTCTTTACTCAGAGGACAGTCGAGGACAGTCGGTTCTTGGTAATCATGCTAATAAGGCCATGTGACCATCTGTTGGGCCCTCCTCCTTTTCTCTTGTGGCTTGATGAGCTATGAGGTCATTTCCAGTCTTGACCCTAATTCCATAATTCTAGTTCTTTGGCAATTGGTAATAACCGTACGATGATCTGCAGAAAAGGAGTTGATGAAAAGCTTCTCATAGAACATCTCATCTTGAAGCCACCTGTGATCCTGATGTGCCTTAGTTGGCATTTCACTGAATTATTATTGAAACAACTTAATTTCAGAAAAATGAGTTTTCTGTTGCCTTATACAGTTGTCATCTGGTAGGAAAGCCCCCCCAGAGCCCACCCTCAGACCCAGAGAGCCCACCCTCAGACCCAGGGGGCCTCCCCTCGCAACTGTGTGTAAAGCAGGAGCAAACGCTTGCTATCATCTCTTTCGTGACAGAACTCACATGCAGGACCTGAAGGACGTGACTAACAACGTGCACTATGAGAACTACAGGAGCCGGAAGCTGGCGGCCGTGACGTACAACGGGGTGGACAATAACAAGAACAAGGGACAGCTGACCAAGTGAGTGGGGCTGGTGGGAGGGCCGATGGGAGGGCCAGTAGGGAATGGGGGTGTGCGTGCTTGGGCCTGGGTCTCCCTTCAGGGGAGCCTAGGTCAGGCCGGGAGCAGCTCCTCCCCGTGTCCTTGTGGGAGAGGGTGAAGTTGTTTCTCCTGAGATGGTGAAGGCTTCCCCTGCCTCACCTGGCAAAGCCCTGGGACATCCCAGGGCGTTTCCGAAAGCCCCCACCCCAGCGGGGTGGTGATACAATGGACATCGTCCTGGGAAGGAAAGGCCTTGGCCTAGGAGCTGGGCTTGGCCCTGGGGGTTTTCTGGCTCCTGCCCACTGGTTCTCCTCCTGGTGGGGAGACTGACATTCTCCATTGTATCTATCTTCTTCTGCGGGGCCATATTTAATTTTAAATTGTCTTTTTCCTCTTCCCTAGCATTTTGCTTTACGTACAATAGGTATTTAGTCATTCCTCTTCCTACTGCAATCCCAGAACCCTTTTAGCCTGAACCTCAGAGTTCCCTCTTTGAGCTGCCGTTTTGTGATGGCTGCTTTAGGGGGCTCGCCAAGGCTGATCTGTTTTATATTTTTTATCACTGAGACTCTGCAAAGGTGACGTGCACATGCAAAAGAGGCTGCTTATGTATGCAGGGCTCTGGTGTGCACCAGACTGGCAGGCGTGAAGATCCTTCCTCATTTTAAAGTGTCAGAACATCGTGCAAAATTAAAACGCCTGCTACTGTTTTCTGTTTAGATTAAATGAAGCTGTGCATTTGGTATGAGTTTATTCAGCAAGTACTTAAACTCATTTTTCCTGGTCCCTCTGGAGTCAGAGGCCCAGTCTCATGTGTGACCCCAAGAAAGTCCTTTCCAGGCAGGTCTTCACTCAGCTGTTAAATGAGGAAAGGCCACGGTCCTCCCGTCTTCAGCATCCTGATTTTTGTGGCTTGATCACAAACATGGTCGTCCTCAGTTTCCAATAGAGCTGATGATGGAGTTCCAATAGAGTTCTCTGGTGGAGAACTAAAATGTCGCCGGGGGCTTGCAATAACTCTTGGTGGCACATAAAATCCCATTAGAATTGTCTCTGAATTCTCAGGATTGGTTTTTCTTTTAGGGCTGTTATGTTTGCTGCTTAAGCCTTTAAAATCTGATGTGCAAATTGTTCATTAAACTTCTCTGTTAATCAGTTTCTCCCTTGGCTCTCTGTGGCACTGGGGGGCCTGACAGTGGCCATTTTTTCTTTGTTCCGTGGGTCATCCCCGACCCCTTTCCCTTTGTTTCTCTTTCATGGGTCTCCTTGGTTTCTAGCTTGAAGTAGGACCTCCCTACAGCTGCCTCCCTCCTCCACCTGGACATTCTGCAGGTGCCCCAAACTTGCCATGACCTTTTCCCCTAAGCACTTTCCTTTGCCTTACACCCCCGTTTCTTTCCAGGCTTCCGGCACCTTCCAGTCACCTCCAGCTCTTCCCTTGCCTTCCCCCAGCCCAAATGAAGAGTCACTGGAGCTTAGCTTTAGAGGTAGATGGGATGGAGGTGCTTTGGGGGTCATCTAGCCCAACTCCCTGTTGTTTTACAGATGGGAAAACTGAGGCTTAGCTAATAACAAAGGCCCTCAGACTCCAAGAGCCATTATGTGCCTATATGTCTACCCAGGGATGCACCATAGAAACAGATACACAGAGTAGTAATGGAAGGCCGGAGCAGCAGGCTTAGTTGTGGGCATCAGGAATGGCCTAGCCAGGTGGGAGTCCTAGGCTAAGCCTTGAGGCAGGGAGGGCAGGCACAGCTGGCAGCAGCTCTCAGACTTGGAGGAACAGCATCTTGTGAGAGCCCCAACAGCTGGTCTTGCTGGATTGGGAAAGGGGGACCAGGTTAGGGAGGACTCTTGAGTGGGGGGGAGAGTCATGTGTAGTTAGCCCTGGGCTTTAGGATATCGGGCTAGCTGAGGGGAGGATTTACAGCCTGGCCTCCCTTAGCCCAAGTGCCTTCTATTCCAGGGTAAGGCACCTCTTGGGGAAAAAGTGCTCATATCCCCATTTTAAGTTAAGGACCTGGAGGCAGACTGAATCACAGCTTTGAAAGGTCTGAGGAGGAACTTGAATTCAGGTCTTCCTGATTCCAGGCCTAGCACTCTGTCCACTGTGTCACCAGCTGGTTTGGTATCTCCCGGGCCCACCCCCTCTTAGATGGAGCTTTTTATCACCTGGTTAGTTTGTGTCCCCAAAGCAGAGGTAAGGTCCTGAGCGTGGCAGCTCGCTCACCATGGAGTGCTGCGTTTGATTAAATGGGCCTCGATGCAGCCGAAGAACGAACTCCAAAGGGATTCTAAAAGATGTGTGTGGTACCTGCAAGTGGGAGACCTAGTGATTGGGTGAGCCCAGGGTAGCACCAGGGACAGGGCCCTACGAATGCTGCAGTTGCTCTCCTGCTGTGCTGAGACAGTGTTCTTCTCCAATGTCTGTGTTAGATCAGGAGCTAAGGCTTTTTACAAGGCAAATAAACTTTAAAAGGGCTCTCTATTGCCTTGGTTTACATGTGTAATAGCCATAAAACTTGGGGCATATTTTCTTAGAACCTCTTCATAGTTAAGCCATTCAACAGTGTCATGTTACAGTAAAATTACTGTAATGAAATCGAGAATTCACCTAATGGCTAGAGTTTGGGTTTTGATTATTTACCTTAATCTTGGCGTCTGAGAGCTCCCGAGTTTGCTTTCAGGATCCGCACTTTGAGCATGTTAAGTCTATTTTTTTCTATTTGACACAGTTGAAGGCATGTTAAATGGTCATTTAAATTATTCCAGAGTTAAGCATTCTTTTAATCCCTAAGAATTTTGAATGCTTAGGTCTAGAATGATAGAAGTGGGGAGAATTGACAGCTTTTGTAAAGCAGCCCAAAAGTCTCCATCCCTTCTCACTATTTCTAGCAACCATGAATTTTCAACTTAAGGACCTCCTGAAGCATGGGCCGATGTTCCGTAGCTGGAGTGTCTTTCCTAGATGGTGGCCCTGTTCTTGGGCTGGTCACTGTCACTGTTCAGTGGGGAAAGACTCTGTGATTTGAGTTTGACAGCAGAGCTTATCCCCCATCCCCCAAGTCCCCATTCTCTTCTACTGTGGCAGAGCGTCTTCGAGAAGGGCTTGTCTCTGTCTCCCCTTATGATCAATAACAACCGGGTGCAAGCAACACAATGCAATTCTCAAAGCCAGGTAACACTTTCTGTAGAGTGGACACCTGCTATTGACATAAGATGCAAACCCTAGAAAACAGTTATCCTGGTTTTGTAAATTGGCTCCCTTTCTTTGGAAAAAAAAAAAAAAAGGTAGGGGGGTTTGTAAACACATTGGTACAGGTAGGGAAGTCTCCTTTTCAATCTGAATTCTGGTTTCTTGAGCTTGTCCACCCAATTCAGGTGAACATCAGTTTTGCCAGCCCCGTGTATGTGTATCTTCCAACACGAAGCTGGCCAAGTTCAGACCACCCATGAATTTTAGGAGTCCAAGGCAGGTCAGACTGGCATTTACCTGATTAAGTTTTGTTATTGGAGCTGGGACAGCCTTGATTGTTAAGTGATCGCTTTTGTGCCCTCTTTGCCTCCTCCTGGGACTTTGCTGGGCGGCCAGGAGGCAGAACTGCCCCTTTTATGCCAGGGGCTATGCTCCCCACCTTTGCAGCGCGATAGCAGCAGCCCAGAGCACTGAACTTCCATTGTGAAGCCTAAGGGAAAGGCAGCCACGTCTACTCCTTGGCTTTCTGGCCATGTTTCTTCCATGTTGAAAATGAAGTTGGACGGATGCATTCATGTTCTTCTAAACCATTCCGTGTTGGGGTCACCCAGGAGCCTTTGTTAGGAAATCCTTCCCCAAGGATATTGCTTGTCAATATTTGTGAGATAGAAGGGAATGGGGAGAGGGAGAAACCCCACAATCTGCAGAAGGTCCTTAGGAGGGGGCTGATGCAGGTCTGGGCGTGGGTTTGCAGTGTTATCAGTTCCTCTGATTTAGCCAAAAGGTCTAAGCCCTGGGTAGTATCACTATCTTAGAATAAGTGATCGGTATCACTTACAGTTTTAATATTTAAATAAGTACAAGTTTGTCTCATTAATTCATGTACTCTGCTTTTCCCCCAAAGAAAAGAAAACAAAACATTTTAAATCACTTCAGCCTTTTTCTCATGGCTTGTTTCTAAATGACCTTGAAAACATCCCCATCTCTTCTCATTTGCTCTGCTTGTCCTACCTGTTATGAAACGCCATCTCTGTGACCACAAACCGGCGATTGCCGTCTCTTGGGTCTCGCCACTGTTTTTAGTACCTAAGACACAGGTCATGTTTTTGAAGGTTCTAGGCAGCCCAAACTACGTTACAGATTTTTGACCACAGCTAAGCCAAGGCCTAGTGACTGGTGGGAGTCTGGTGGGGAGGCTGAAATGATTCCTGGTACCCCTAGAACAGTGTGGCACAATATTGTCTGTCTGGAGGCCAGGTGTCCTGAATAACATTAGGGCAATTTCAAGGAGAGGAACATTCACAGACTTGTTTTCAAAAACCGAGGAGACTGAGCCCCGCCACCTTGGTTTGGGCCACCTCAGTTTTAGTCTTGGTTGTGCATTGAATGCTAGAGATTGGGTCTTCCCGTAGTTAACGAGCCAAACTCTGCTTTTATCGTGCCGGCAGGAGTCCCCTGGCCCAGATGGAGGAAGAAAGAAGGGAGCATGTGGCCAAGATGAAGAAGATGGAGATGGAGATGGAGCAGGTGTTTGAGATGAAGGTCAAAGAAAAAGTGCAGAAGCTGAAAGACTCCGAAGCCGAGGTATTCTCCCTAAAGTACCATCATCTCATTTTGGGCAATGAGGAACATTTCAGTGACCAACAGCAAAGATTTTATAATCATTTTAATTACTAGTTTTAACCTCTTCCAATAAACCTTTTTCCAAAGCCAACAGTTTTGAGTTTCTTTCTACTTCTGCCCTATCTTTTGACAAAGGCCTAAGGTTCTTAAGGAGGATGGACCCAGAGGCCGTCCCCTACTTGGCAGAAGTTGCCATCAAGACCTAACTAAGATATAGGTGTAGCTCTCCATCTATGACCTTTCCCAAAGGGCAAAGGTCATTAATGACCAGATTTGCCACAGCTCGGGCACCTGCTGCTCTTTCAGGGAGGGCCCTGAGGGAGTTTGCCCTGGTTACTCCAGCCAGACCCCTTCAGGGTACATGTTTTGTGGGATGTTAACCCGGAGCCTCTCAGGCAGTGGGTGCTGAAGCCCCTAAGGGATGATTGAGCAGCTTGGCCTTAGTGGGTCTCTGGGATCCTAGGGTGGCCCTCAAAAGCTGACCTAAGATCTCACCTCAAGTCCAGCTTTAGCCTGGCTGCTGGGAGCTCAGCCTGCAGACTGGACTATGGCCCCCAGTGGTAGGGAGGTACCTTGGGCTTGCCACCTCTCCCTCTTTCTGAAGTGTTTCCTAGACAAGAGAGTCCCACTTGTGAATGGGGGGAGGGGCTTCCCAGCAGTCACAGGCCCTGCTGTTTTTTTCACCTGTTGCATCCTGATTTTCTCCATTTGGATATGTTTCTTTTATGCTTTAGCTCCAGCGGCGTCATGAGCAAATGAAGAAGAACCTAGAGGCACAGCACAAGGAATTGGAGGAGAAACGGCGTCAGTTTGAGGATGACAAAGCCAACTGGGAAACGCAGCAGCGTATTTTGGAACAACAGAATTCTTCCAGGTAACTTGTGGGATTCCTGTGGGATTCCCTTTTTTGAGGCGTTTTGAAAACAGCGAGTGACGTCTGTAGCTCCTTTGAGATTGGAGCCGGGCTATATGTTTCCGTGGGATTGATAGTGAGTCACCAGCTCACCCTTGGGAGACTTCTGGGTCCATATTGGGAAATGGAACAGAGGCGGCAGTGTCTGCTCGAGCAGCTCCAGGTGACCCTTCTTTTAGGGCCTCATTTTCTCCTTGATGAAATGAGGGCCTTAGGCTTAAGGAGCTCTCGTGGCTCCTCGATGCCTGTGATCCTGTGGGTGCAATTCTGCAAAATAAAGTATTTTTGGGAGTGTGATGAGAAAAGGTCATTTCTGAACTCTTAAATACTGGGGGGGAGCAGCCCATCTCCCAGGCTCTCGTGCCCAAAGGCATCAAGTCCTGAGGCCTTGGGGGGCTGATCTTTGTGCTGCTTGGAAACCTTGGCAGCTCCAAGAGTGGGGGGAGGAGATGGCAGACTCCAGGTGCCACAGTGCCCTCAGCCAGCTTGTGCTCCTTTCTGCTTCGGAGTGAGACTGGGGAAACTTTGCCTGTGATTTGGCCCTCAGCTGAGTAGGCTTGGTGGGGTGGGGATCAGGGTTCAGGCCATTGGTGTTGACCTTGGATGCTTTTTCCTCTTCTTAGAACTTTGGAAAAGAACAAGAAGAAAGGGAAGATCTTTTAGACCCGTTCTACCACCAGTTACGTAGGAGTTGCCAATCTGCCAGCCTGGACGTCAGTGTTTGTTGGATCCCTTTGACCAATTTTGCACCATTTGTATCCATAATGATGGATTTAACAGCATGACAAAGTTTTTTTTTTAGTTTTTTTTTTTTTTTTCCGGTTAATGGAGATTAAGATGCCTTGAATTGCCTCGTGGTGTCGGCGTACTTAGAAGTAAACACCTCTAAGTACCTTTCCAAATTTTTTTTTTTTAACAGATGTCTTCACTTTAATGCAAGAGAACATTTTACTGTTGTACAATCATGTTCTGGTGGTTTAATTGTTTACAGGATATTCCAAAATAAAAGGACTCTGGAAGGTTTGCGTGGAGGAGAACTCGCCATACTCTGATACAAACTGTGCTTCTCTCTCTGTGTCTCTCTCTCTCTCCCTTAGACTTCTCCGCAGATGAGAACGTGACCTAGTCTAACACAGCTGACCCTCTTTTTTGACACTTCCATTGTTTAAAAATACACATGGAAAAAAAAAACCCTATAAGCTTCCACTGCACCTAAAAGCTTTTTATAACAGCCCTTTCTTGTTTGGAATTCTTTAAATATATGCTCTTCTCAATTTAGTGACTTCTTTAGCCAGAAGACTCTCATTACTGCTTCATTTTTGTAATAACATTTAAATTTAGATATTTTCCGTATATTGGCCCTGCTAAATAGAATATAGCGTCTTTCATATGGTAGGAACCAGCGAGTAAAACTTTCCTTTAACTCCCTTTTTACACTTTATGGTAAGTAGCAGGAAAAATGCATTAATAGGTCATTTCTAGATAAAAATGTGGAGTTAACTACCAACTTGTTTCTACCTGTGTGCAGTCTCTTTATTTTACTAGAAATGGGAATCATGGCCTCTTGAAGAGAAAAAAAGTCACCGTTCTGCATTTAGCTGTATTCATATATTGCATTTCTGTATTTTTGTTTGTATTGTAAAAAGTCACATAATAAACAATATTGTGATGTAACACTTTGGTCTAAAGTACTTTGCACCTAAAAATCAAGGAACACTCGTGATCATCTGGGCAGAGACCGACAAGGAGAGAATTCCCAGCGTCCTTACTGATAGTCGACTATCCCGGAATTTTGTGTGAGTATTTTTAGCCGATTTGAGGGAGCTCCCGATTGCTTTTCTGCAAGCAGAGGAGATAAATCCTTTCTGTCTCCTTACTGTTGACTTAACTCTCTTATTTTCTTTGAAGAAAATTGCTGATTCAGATTCAGTATATCCAGATATTCCTAGCGCATTGAATTTAACTTCTCAAAAGCAAAATTCTGAATGTTGTTGCAATTCTTAGACTATCATGTAATAAAATGTTATCGAGTTTTATCAGAATGGTTAGTGGGGGAAAGTTTTTTTAGTGGGTTTGTTTAGTGCCCCCTTTTTTGTTAGGATTATTTATCAAGGGGGCTAAACAAAAAGAGGAATTTGGGATAATCGTATTCATTTTGACTTGCCTCGGAAGAACAAGATGGCCATTAAGATGGTGGGGCAGCACCCCCCCGCCCATTTTCAGGGGTCAGTCACTGTAGGCAAAATGGGAGAACACGTCAGTTATGTTCACTGAAGACCTGTTAGAAAATCATGTTACCATTGAGTGCATTTAAAGCAGCACAGTCTCCCCCCTGTTTCTTTTGAACAAGAACCACCCCCCCCAAAATGCATTTTGAGCAAAATAGAATCAAAGTTCACTTTCCTATAATCCGCCAGAAAATAAGTAATATGGGTGAGGTGTTCATTTTCATACCCAGACTGAAGGGCACGGCTGCGAGTGCCATGTTGCTTTGGCCCACGCCACCTTGATGGCACCGTCGAAGGGAAAGTGTCCCTGCCCACTTACATACCAAGGCTCCGCCGTGTCCTGGGTGTTAAAGCTGGGAGGCGGAGGGGGGAGTGGGTGGGGGCCACCTCAAGTTTCTTAAAAGAGTTGGCTGTTTAGGACAGAGGAACTTTGACAAAGTGAAGTTTTGTATTTTTTGTTTTGTTTGTGAGGTAATTGGGGTTAAGTGACTTGCCCAGCCATACAGCTAGTAAGCGTTAAGTGTCTGGAGGGGGGCTTCTCCTGACTTACCCACTGTGCCGTCCGACTGCCCGCTCCCCTCCGTGGAGTTTTGCATTGGGTCCTGGTGATAGTGAGAGGGTGAGGTGATGATTACATGAGTGTAGGATACCCAGCATGGTTGGGGTAACTAAGGACCTTGGGATGAGTTGAGCACCTGTTTACTTTAGGTGCCGGGCTTGAAATGCCCAGCAGGAGGTGCTGATTTGGGGGATCTTGGGCTTCGCCGCGTGGGGGAAAGGTGCTCTGACCTGTATTTGACAATGGCATTTTCCTCTGCGTGGAAGGGGGAGACGGGCTCCTGTTGTCCTTGAGCAGCCTTCCCGGTTTCCCAGTTACTAGTGTCTTCCCTGGGCCGATTCCTTGTGTCTGTTGGGGCCGGGCCCTCTGAAGACTGGCCCGCTTCCTGCCTCCGTGGAGTGCCAGCTTCCCGGGAGCTCGGGGTCCACGGTGGCGGGCACTAACGGAGGCTTGTTGGTTAAAGCAGATCGGACTGAGAGGCAGTTGTAGTCCTGAGGAGAGGTGCTAAGGGTCAGAGGCCACGGTCGATGGGGAGGCGTAAATGATGGAATTTGGAAACTAGAAATTTGGGTTGGAGGGAGAGGGAGCCGTGGGCAGCTGGGAGGGAGGGCGGCGCTGCCCGGGACAGAAACGGGGAAGCTTCGCAGAGAGGAGAGTTCAGAGGAAGATGTGCATAGAATGTCTGGTTTGAAATGGCCATTGGGCAGCTGTTGCCTGGAAACCAGAAGCTTGGCAGCCAGACTGGGTGTGTCCCTGACGGGGGTTGGGGGGGAGGAAAGGGCGGCCCAGGGGGCATCGGTAATCTCGAAATTTTTAAATCTTTAGATTTTTTAAAAGAAACCCAGACGAGCGAGCGTGACAGATGTGAAAATGAGTTTAGAAGAATTGCACGGGTTTAACCTATATTGGATCATCGGGAGCCATCATAGAGGGAAACGAGGGAGAAAAATTGGAACACAAGGCTTTACAGGGGTGAAGGTTCAAAACTGTCTTTGCCAATATTAAAAAGAAATGGAAATGTGCAGCTGACTGGTGGAAGAGAAGGATTGGGCGGGGGGTGGGGGGGAAGCGGGGAGAAGAAAGCTGACGACATCTTCCAAGTGCACGAACACTTCTGAGTTCTCCTTTGGGTGGGATACAGGTTGGAGCTGAAGACGTCAAGTCGGCCGCGTCTTTCTCCAGCGGATCCTTCCTCCGTTGGGCTCTTGAAAATCTGCCGCTTCTGTCAAGGCTCAGCTCGGGTCTACCTTCCTAGCCCTCTCCCTCCCCTCTGATCCCACCCCTTAGTGCTCTCCTCCTACAGAGCTCTGTAGCTGCTGGAGGGAAATGCCCTTGAGGGCAGAAGGTCGAGGTCTCAGACTAGGGTCTTAGCGGTTTTTAGTAGAATAAAATCATGATTTGTGACCTGATGTTTTCTTAAGATTTTTTTCAAATCACTGAAAAATCACGAGTGGGCGTGCACAAGGACCCCCCGGGTCACCTCGGACACTGACCAAGGCTGGCTCGGGGGAAGGGCCGCAAGGCGAGCTGAAAAGCACGGGGGTCGTGACCTTGCATCCCCAAGCTGGGACTCCCGGTTCTTGCAGAATTGAGCTTGAGGAACTTCCTGGAGGTTGATTCTTCTCGATCCCGGGCTCTTCAGCAGACTCCAGTAGGGGCTTTGGGGCCTCGGAGCGGATCCCCGTTACTCTGAGGGTGAGAGAGCCAACGAGGGAGCTTCCTGTGCTTTGTCGTCTGGGATTTCCACCCATCACCTGCTGCGGGACCTGGAGGGGCTGGCGGAGAAAGGGGGAGGGCTGGGGCTCGGGCTGGGGTGGGAGTTGGAGGGCAGATTGAGGGTCAGGGGGAAAGAACGGCATGAGCCTCTTGGGAGGCCTCCAAGCAGAGGCTGGCGCACCTTGGGAGGCTGTAGATGGGGTTTGTGATTCCGAGTGGGCGGCTGCCGGGGCCGAAAGTGCCTTTGGAGACCGGATGCTGAGGGTTATTGTGTGTCTGCCGCAGGTCCCATCACTGGGTGGGAAGGAGGGGGCCCAGAGGGCGTACGAGCATCACTGGCTAAGTCTCGGTGTCAGAGTTCCCACCCAGCACCACAAGTCTCACTCGGGGCCCCCAGGTCTGGAAGCGCTGGGAGCCTTGCGGGCTGGGAGGGGAGCGCAGGCTAGTCTCCAGCTCCAAGGGGCCGCGCGGATTGGTTCCCCGAGCATGAGCCGAGGGAGAGCCGACGTCGGAAGCGAGGGGGTTTGGCCCAGCTTCTGGTCCAGCTTCCATCCGGGGTCCCCGAGACCCGCAGGGACAGCCCGCCGCCGGGCATGGGAAGCCGGAGGCCGCCGCGCTGGGAGCAGACTTGGTTCCCATGATTTCTGAGCACGATCAAGGGCATCCAAGCTGTGGCCCCTCCCAGTCTGAGGGTCCTGGCTGCACTTCCTCTGCCCGGAGCCCGCGAAACGGGCGGGAGACTGGGAGCGACTTGTGCTTCCCATGGGGCGCCGGGCTCGGTCCGGGCCGAGGGGGAGCTCAGTACAAGGAGACCTTGTTCTGAGCCCGGCTCTGGGGGGGAGCAGAGACACAAGGGCTCCTGTTCTGAGGGAGCTCCTCTGGCTGCACATTGGCGGCCTTGGCTCTTGGCGGGCACTGGGGGGCTGCTTAAGCATAAAGAGCAGGACAATGCCCCCTTTGGCACGACCATGGCCCGGAGGCCGGGGAGAGGGACAGAGGGCGCCCGGGGCCGGTTTTTGGCTCGGCCAAAGGGCCAGGTCCAAGTTCTCCAGGGACCTCCCGGGCGAGTCCGGCACGCTGGAAGCCTGGCCCGGCAAGCAGACGGGAGTCCAGGGGCCGCCCCGGCGGGTCGGGGGCTGCTGCCGCCACGGGCCTGAACGAGGCACTGCCCACCTGCTGGATTGGTCCGGGCCCAGCTTGGGGTCCTTTGCGAGCGCGGGACGGGGATGCTGCTGCATCAGCTTCCTCATTCCTGGAAGTGGGACAGCGCCAGGCCCCTCCCCTCCCGCCCGGCTCCTCGGGCCTGGGAAAGCCTCCATTCCGGCCCTGCTCAGCCTCCCCCCGCGGCCTCCCAGGGCCTCACCAGCCTCTCCATGCCCTGGGCCAAGGACAGGTTGCCTGGGGCTGTCTCAGTTCAGGGTCACCCGGAGCCCGAAGCCTCCCCTGTTGGAGATGGCGCCCGAGGCTGGGAACACGGGGGCGGCTCTGGAAGGCCCAGGCCAGGGGGAGCCTCATCCCCAGCGATGGGGGCCCAGGGAGGGAGGCCCCACGGAAAACGAGCCTCGCCCGGGAGACACTTCCTGGGCCCGGCCCCCCCCGAGGCAGAGGAAGCCAGCCGGCCACAGGGGGGGATCCAGCGGCCCCCTAACGTTGCTCTTGTGGCCGGGAGGCCGGGCTCTCTGCAGGTCTCAGGGGATTGGTAAAAGCTGCTCCCAAGCACTTTACGGGAATCGCCTCTTCTGAGCCTCCCCTGCCTAGTGCGGGGGGGGGAGGGGGGGGGGACACGAGGGCGAGAGAAGGGGGAGGCTGAGGAGGGGATGCAGCCCCCCGGCAGCGGCCGAGGCTGGGGAAGGGGATGCGGCCGCCCGGCTAGATCTGGGGAGGACCTTGGAGAGCTTCTGACTGCGTGACCTCTGAAGCCCCTGGGGGGTGGGTGGGGGGAGCCCCCCTCCACAGGCTGTCTGCCCCAGCCCTAGCGAAGGACCTTGCACAGAGCAAGGACTTCAGTGACCCTTCACTCCTCACTCGGGCCCTCGTGTCCACTCCCATTGCCTCAGTTTCCCCTTCCCTGGGGAGGCCCGAGCGGACGGGGGCGGGGTCAGCCCTCCGTGGGGGTGGGGAGGACGGCCTGAGCTCCCGCCAGCGTCGCTGCCCCTGAGCAGCAGCCCCGCCTGCTGGGCCCGGCTGGGAACGGCGGAGGCTGTGCAGAGCCCGAACCTCACGGGCAGCAGGGGGCAGCGTTGCCCAGGCCATCCTTCAGAAGCTCAGAAAATGGCTCTGGAACCTCCCGCCCAGCCCAGGCCCCGGGGCTCGCTCTGGAGGAGCGCTCCCCCTCCCCCTGCGCGCCCCAAGGGAAGTAAGTGGGGGCCTCGAGTCCCTGCCGAGGCTGTAGCAGCATTAGCAGCCCCCGGCTGCCCAGGAGGCCGGGGTCTGGAAGCCAAGACCTCCTCCATGGGAAGAGGCGCTCCCTGGGAGTCCTCCCTGCTCCTCGGGAGTCCTCCCTGCTCCCTGGGAGTCCTCCCTACTCCCCAGGAGTCCTCCCTGCTCCCCAGTCCCATCCCAAACCCTTCCTCGTGACCCTCTTTCTTTGGCCTCCGGCTACTTCGATCCCCACTCAGGAGAATCTGGGCTCCCCGGAAGACACCCCATCCCACCCCCCCACAGTGGCCTCGTCCTTGTTCTGCCCCCGTTTCCCTCCCCCATTGTCCTCTGAATCCTCCCAGTGCTGGTCCTGCTGCAGCCAGCACGACCCCCCCCCCCCCGGGGTGCAGCGGCCCCTCCCTGACCTGCGCTTCCCTTCCCGGCAGCCCTCAGTGACCGCTCCCGGATGGGACGCTGCTCCCCTCGAGATCCATCCCTCCTCTCCCTCCTCTCAGACCCGCGGGTTTACATGCTGGGTGAAGACCAAGGAGGCTCGTTCCCGGACCCGCGAAGACTCAGAGGCTTCAGGGTCACTCAGAGTCGGGAGCAGCAGCGGGCAGCTGGGGGTGGCCCTGCCGAGGTCCCTTCTCGCTGTCTGCCTCAGTTTCCTCCTCTGTAGAATGGGCTGGAGAAGGAAATGGCCGATCACTCACGTGTCTCTGCCAAGAACACCCCAAATGGAGTCACGAAGGGTCAGAAACGGCAGCGACTGAACCATTATCCTCCGCGTTCAACGTGACCCCGTCTCGTGAAGCCTTGTGGGGATGGGAGAGTGGGGCCCTTCTAGCCGGGGTCCCGGACACGCGCAGGCCCTTCTGGGGAGGACATTGTCTGTTACTGGTTCAGGTCGGGCGGCGTCTCTTTCTCTTGGCAGTTTCCAGAAAATGGATCCTCCGGGGTTTCTGAAAATGTCTCCCTTCCGCCCTGGGCCTTCCCAGTGTCGTCCTGCCGGGGGCCGGGCGGGCTTCCCCTGGGGACGCTGGCGAAAACGTCCCCCTCTTCCACTTCACGGGCCTGGGGCGGCCCAGCTGCTCTCTCCTGAAGGCTGCTCGAGTCCCCCCTTTCTCCCATTACACTGGAAAACTGGTTCCGGTTCTAAACATGGGGGGCCGTTAGAGGCTGCTGTCGGGGACCCTCGCCGGCTCCTCGGGGGGACCCTCACTGGCTCCTTGGGGGGAACCCTCGCCAGTTCCTGGGGGGGACCCTCTCCGGCTCCTCGGGGAGATCCTCTCTGGCTCCTCGGGGGGATGCTCGCTGGCTCCTCAGGGGGATCCTCTCTGCCTTCTCCAGGGGACCCTCGCCGGTTCCTGGGGGGGATCCTCTCTGGCTCCTCAGGGGGATTCCTCTCTGGCTCCTCGGGGGGATCCTCTCTGCCTTCTCCAGGGGACCCTCGCCGGCTCCTCGGGGGGATTCCTCTCTGGCTCCTCGGGGGGATCCTCGCCGGCTCCTCGGGGGGATTCCTCTCTGGCTCCTCGGGGGGATCCTCTCTGCCTTCTCGGGGGACCCTCGCTGGCTCCTCGGGGGGATTCCTCTCTGGCTCCTCGGGAGGATCCTCTCTGCCTTCTCCGGGGGACCCTCGCTGGCTCCTCAGGGGGATTCCTCTCTGGATCCTCGGGGGGATCCTCGCCGGCTCCTTGGAGGGATCCTCGCTGGCTCTTCGGGGGGATTCCTCTCTGGCTCCTCGGGGGGATCCTCTCTGCCTTCTCGGGGGACCCTCGCTGGCTCCTCGGGGGGATTCCTCTCTGGCTCCTCGGGGGGATCCTCGCTGGCTCCTCAGGGGGACCCGCTCCGGCTCCTCGGGGGGATCCTCGCCGGCTCCTCGGGGGGACCCTCTCTGGCTCCTCAGGGGGACCCTCTCTGGCTCCTCAGGGGGACCCTCTCCGGCTCCTCGGGGGGATCCTCGCCGGCTCCTCAGGGGGATCCTCACTGGCTCCTCGGGGGGATTCCTCTCTGGCTCCTCGGGGGGATCCTCTCTGCCTTCTCCGGGGGACCCTTGCTGGCTCCTCGGGGGGATTCCTCTCTGGCTCCTCGGGGGGACCCTCACTGGCTCCTTGGGACCCTGTCACATTGATGATGAGTTCCTGGGCCTCCAGCCTTCCCTCCATGCTTCAAGGTCCCGCCCAAATCCCCCCTCTTTGGAGAAGCCTATTCTGCTCCCCTTCAGGCTCCAGCCCCACCCTGAGGGGGGTCTGCATGTGGTCTCTCCCCTTAGAGGAAGCTTCTTGAGGGCAGGGCTGCTTCCTGTCAGAGTTGCATGTTTCCCCAGTCTGGAGGCTCCCAGCATCCTCTGTTCTTCACAGAAATCATGAATTCTGACTTCTGGACAGTTCTTGGGGAGACCAGGGGAGCACAGGACAGAGGTGAGCCGGGCCCCTCCATCACCCGGCCTCCCAAGGCCTGAGCCAGGGCTCTTTCCTCCAGTAACAAGAGGAAATAGAGCCGTTCACAGAGCTTGGGGCCCCAGCTCTAATCCAGCCCCAGCTCCTTCCCAACTGATCCCGAGCCTCAGCCTCTGACTCCCCCCGTAAATCTCCTGTTCCCAGTCCCACGGAGACACCGCTAAGTGCCCGTCCCGGCTCTCCCTGCCTGGCTCTGGGCACTCTGATGAGCCTGGATGGGGATCGTGACTGAGCCATGGACCCCTTGAATGGCAACGAGGCAGGGAGAGGACCCCCCCCTTGCCCCTTCCTGGGCTGGTCCCGATTTCTGGGTCCCACAGCCTGAGGGGCGGTTCCTGCAGCTGGGCCCGGGGCCTCTGGGGCTCATTCGGGCTTTCTTGTCCTAGGAAACGAGAGGAAGAAGCAAGGTTAATGCTCCAAGGGCTCGGGAAGGGAGAAAGCCCAGGGCCTGGCTGGCCTGCTCACTTACCAGCAGGGAATTTGGGCCAGGGCTGGCAGCCTTGGAGGGGAGGGGGGAAGCATGAGCAGTCCCAGGGGGCTTGGGAGGGGGGGGAGCCTGAGCAGGTCCCAGGAAGGTCGGGGGCTCTGTCCATATGGGACTGGGAAAATGTCAAGTCTCTTGCTTGAGCCAGCACTGGGCAAACAGGCAGCCTCAGAGGGCCCTGGCTCTTGTTGAGGAGGGGAAGGGGGCGGGGGTCAGGGATTCGCCATCATTCTTTTGATTCTCCTCCAAAGACACAGTTTCCCTCCCTTCTCAAGCAGCTGGCTCAGAGCCTGGGAGAAGAGGGAAGGGGCCGCTGGAGCTCTCCAGAGCCTTGGTGGCCGCTGGCCAGCAGTGAGGAGACCCTCAGCAGCCAATGGGAGAACCGCTAGGCAGAGAGGCTGCTGGGGGGGTCGGCAGAGAGTGGCCCAGTTAGTAGTCAACAAAATGGGGTCTGTGCTGTGGTCCCGTTGGCAGCTTAGTGTGTGTGTGTGTGTGTGTGTGTGTGTGTGTGAGAGAGAGAGAGACAGACAGACAGACAGAGAATTACAGTGAGAGAGAGAGGAGAGGGGAGAGAATTAGAGTGAGACACAGAGACAAAGAAGGGAGAGAATTATAGGGAGAGGGAGAGGGAGGAAGGGAGGGGAAGGGGAGGAAAGAAGGGAATTATAGTGAGATGAGAAACACAGAATTACAATGAAAGAATTATAGTGAAAAAGAGAAGGAAAGAGAGAATGAGAGAGAGACAGAGACAGACACACACAAAGAATTATTGTGAGAGAAAATAAAGGAAAGAGAGAAGAAAAGCGTGTGAGAAACAGGTCAAGGGGGGAAAGGAGACAATGAAAAAGAGTGTGAGAAAAAGGGGAAAAGGAAAAGAGAGAGTGGGGGAAGGGGGGTCTTAGCAACAGAGTTTCCTTTGTGGAAAAACCTCCTTTCCCCCTTCTCCCCCCTCCCTCCCCCAGCCCCTGGCCCTTGCTTTGAGAATTGGACTCTGGGAAAGAAGAGGCAAGTCCCTGCCCTTCCGAGTAGCTTGGCTGGTCTGGGGAAGTGCTGATTGGGGCAGAGCTTATCTCAGGGACCCTGGGAGTGGCCGCCCTTCCCCCTCCCCCAACCCCTTCCCCCTGAAATGACTTCCCTTGCATGTGTTTTTGCTTCTGTTCTCCTTAGCTGGCCGAAAACTTCCTGTGGGCAGGGGCCTTTCTGAGCACCCCTGGGCTTCGGGCCGAGCTTGGGACCGTCCTCTCCAAATACTGTCCAGCCCTGGCCGGATACGCTCTCCAGCTCCCAGGCGACGGCCTCCTCCAGCTTCACCCACCAGCCTCTTCCCTCATTCTGCCCAAGCAGGCTGGACGGGGGGCCCCTTGTGCTTTGCCCCTCAGTGTTTCTTGTGTCTTCTTAGCTGGACTGGAACTTTCCCCAACCCAGTCCAATAAACATGCACTCAGTCAATCAACAAACCTTACTGAGCCAACTAAGCTTGTACCAAGCCCTGGGGATGCTAAGAAAAGCAAAACAGACAAAACCCCCCACCCAGTCCCTCAATGGAGGAGACTACAGGTGAATGACTGTGAACAAATAAGCCCGTGTGGGATCCCCTGGAAATCATCCCAGAGGAAAACACAGAAAATGAGGAAGACGGGAAAGGCGGCTCTAGAAGTGGGAGTCCGAGGAAGGCCAGTTTGTCGAGGGAACCGGAGAGAATCCAGCTGGCCAGAGCGGGATAGTGGAGACAAGAGTCATAGGAGATGGGGAAATTTCCCTTGGCGAAGGGCAGACTCCAGTGCTTGGGCTCTGGAAGGACTCATCGCGTGATGGACACAGCGTGGGAAGGGTCCTCGCAGCTCCCAATTTCAGCCTGCCTTTTGCAAATTTATTATTTATTTTGCGCCTTTTCTTTTTTACATTTTGAATTCCAAATTCCCTTCTCCTTTCCTCCCATCCCTCCTCTAACCACTGAGGAGGAGGAACGTGATATCAGCTAATTCTATTCCATATTAGCCATATCACAAAACAAAACAAGAACAAATTCAAGAAAATTAGGCATCCCTTTACCCTCAGAGGGCATCGGTCCTCTCCTGAGATGGGTTACAGTCTTCCATCCCGAGTCCTTTGGAATTGTCCTGAATCATTTTTTTCGATGAGAGTTGCCAGATCTTTCACAATTGCTCATCGTTACAGGATCGCCGCACCCCCGCACAATGCTCTCCCAGTCCTTCTCATTTTGCTCTGCATCAGTTCATGGGAGTCTCACCATGTGTGTTCTTGCCTTGTCGTTTTTCTTGGCACAAGAGAATTCTATCACAAACATTCTACAATGTATTCAACCATTCCCTCAATTGATGAGCATCCCCTCCCTTATGCCCCTCCCCTCTTATTTCCCCACTGGCCAAAACAATTTCTATTCTCAGATCACTGTGTTTGTATCTTCTTCTTTGACCCAATTCCAGTGAGGGTGAGGTTCAAGCCTTGCCCACCACTGCCAACCCATCTTTCCTTCCACAATAAAAGCCCTCCCTTGAAAGCCTCTTTTATGTGAGAAAATATTTCCCGATTCTACCTCTCCCTTCCCCTCTCTCGCAGGGCATTCCTCTTCCTCATTCCATTTTTTCTGAGATTATCCCAACATAATTCTCTCCTGTTCATGCCCTGGGCCTAAGTAGACTCCAACTGCCCTAATAATCAGAAAGCTCTTAGGAGTTATATGTGTCATTTTCCCCACATACGAATGGAAATGGTTTAACTTCACTGACTCTCACATGATTACTCACTTATGTTTACTTTTTTATACTTGAATTTTGTGTTTGAAACTCCAACTTTCTATTCAGCCCGGTCTCTTGATCAGCAATGTTTGAAAGTCCTCTATTTCATTCAATATACATTCCCCTTCCCCCCCAAAGGATTATACTCAGTTTCACGGGGTAGGTTGTTCTTGTTTTAATCCTAATTCTTTTTGCCTTCTGGAATATCATAATACAAGCTCTCTGCTCCTTTAATGTGGTCACTGCTAAATTTTGTATGATTCTGATTATAGTTTCATAATATTTGAATTTTTCTTTCTGGCTGGCTTCTTTCCAGTTATAAATCATTGTTCCTCTCCTCCTCCTCATTGCCCTCATCCTCTTTCGTATTCTTCTTTTCTTCTTCTTCTTCTCTTCTTCTCCTTCTCCTTCTCCTTCTCCTCTTCCTTCTCTTTCTCCTCCCTCCCTCTTCTTCCTGTTCCTCCTTCTCCTTTTTTCTTCTCCTCCTCCTCTTTCTCCTCCTCTTCCTCCTCCTCCTCTTCCTCCTTCTCTTTCTCTTTTTGTTGCATTTAATAGTATTTTATTTTTTCCAACTACAGATAAAAATAATTTTCAACATTCATTTTTATAAGCTTTTGATTATACATTTTTCTCTCTCCCTCCATCCCTTCCTCTCTCCACTTCCCTTCCCTCTCTCCGTGCAATCCAATACAGGCCATACATGTACAATCACGTTAAACATATTTCCACATTAGTCACATTGTGAAATAAGAATTGGAACAAAAGGGAAAATCATGAGAAAGAGAAAACAGCAACGAAAAGTGAGTCTGCGTTTGAACGCCACAGTTCTTTCTCTGGCCGGATAGCTTTCAGTTTGCACCGTGAGTCTCGGATTGTCTCGGATCACTGAATTTCTGAGAATGGCTGCGAACTCATAGTTGATCAGCACAGAATCTTGCCCTTGCCGTGAGCAGTGATGTCCTGGTTCTGCTCACCTCACTCAGCAGCAGGGCATGGAAGTCTTTCCAGGCTTTTCTGAAATCAGCCTGCTCATCGTTTCTCACGGCGATGAGAGTATTCCATTCCATTCACACGCCACCCGTTGCTCAGCCTTTCCCCAGCTGATGGGCATCCACTCCGTTTCTAACTCTTTGCCCTACGAGAAGGGCTGCTACAAACAACTGTGCACATAGGGAACCGTTTCCATTTTTAGGATCTCTTCGGGACACATACGCAGTAAAGACACTCTGACAACCCTCTGGACACAGTTCCACATTGCTCTCCAGAGTGGCTGGATCCGTTCCCAATTCCACCAACTATGTCTCAGTGTCCCGGGTTTCCCGCCCCCCCTCCAAGATGTATCACTAGCGTGTCCTGTCACCTTCGCCCATCTGACAGGTGGGCAGTGGGACCTCGGAGATGTCTTCATTTGCATTTTTCTGATCAGTTATGATTTAGACCGTTTTTTCATGACTAGAGATGGCTTTTTTTTCTTTATCTGAAAGTTGCCCAGTCATATCCTTTGACCATTTATCACTGGGGAATGACCAGAGACCCAGTCATTCCTGAGCCTCCCCGGTGGAGCTGCTGCACTGGGCACAGCTGAGGCTTCTCTTCCGGCTGTGTATATGTGGTCAGCCCAGCCCCGTCGGGGGCTCAGCCCAGGACCCTCCTCGATAGTCAGCACGAAGGCGGGGGCCGTATCCGGGCCAGTTCATGAGCCACGTGCTCACCCCGTGAGGCGCCCGCTCTGCCCAAGCCGCCCAGACCCCTGAGCTCTCTGGGAAATAGCTCCTGGGGATGCTGGGGTCCCGTGGCTCCGCCGGGTTTTGCTTTTACAGCAGTCAGGTGAAGGAGCGTGGGGGAGCTTGGCGCTGAAGACCCTGCCATGCCCCCTGGCTCAGCTTCTCTGCTGCACCTGCCCCACTGCAGCCATGATTTGCCCCATCTCCCTCAGGAGATAAAATATAATGAAAGGAGAGAATTCGGCCCAGGAAGATCCTGGGGCTTTGGCAGCTGAGTCAATCAGAAGTGAGCCTGTGGAGAGAAAGGGTTAGCAAACAACCCGGTGGGTGTGAGCCAGCGAGGAATACAGAGGGGGAGAGGGTCAGCCAGATCCCAGCAGGGGCCAGAGTGGGGAGGATTCATAGGGCCCCATTTAGCAGAGCTGGGGAGGAGGGCTGAGAAAAGATCTCTGGTAACCTCAGTGCTTTTGCCTCAGGGTCCCTCTGTGCCTCCTTTCTCCCAGAGCTGGGGAGAGCCGGTTAGCGGAGGATGGGCGGGCAGGGGGCCTGCGGGCGTCAGGAGCCCTCTCTCTGAACAGCTGGAGCCCTCCTTGGCCCGCTCTAAAGCCACTGGCCCCCATCCAAGCCCGGGAAGGGAGCAGAGTTCACAGAACACAATAACAGGATGGACGCCGTGTTCTTGGCAGCCTGCATCTGGGGCAAAGGAGTGCGAGATCTGGGCTGGGGCGAGTCCCCCGGAGGCCAGGGGCCCTGAGAGCTCGCTGCAGGACTGGGCTTGCCCCGCCAGCCCCAGCGTGGGGTGCTGGCCACGCCAGCCTTGGAGCTCGGCCCAAAACGGAGGCCGGCAGCCTCGAGGGCTCGCCATGGGCGCCCCCACACTCGGGGGTGTCCCCACACTTGGGGGCTTCCCCACACTTGGGGAGCTTCCCCGCACTCAGTGGGCACTCTCACATTTGGAGGGCGCCCCCCAAACGGGGGCATTGCAGCAAGACTGTGAGCTGCAAGCAGGGGTTTCACCATGTGGGTGAAAGAAGGTACAAGGTCGCCCCTAAAATGCCTCGACAAGGAGAGGCAAAGGTTCTGAGCCTCTGGGAACCCTAACCCGAGTAAGGTGGGACGAGGATACTCTCACCTGGGCTTAATCACACCCAAGTATCTCTTGGCCTGGAGCATCTTCCCACAGGTGAGATCCGGCTACTCAGTCAGTCGATGAACGTTCATTTATTAGGCTCCTACTATGTGCGAGGAGGCAAAAAGAAACAAACAACGGTCTCTGCCCTCGCCTAAGGAACATCATGCAGACGAATCCATATAAGGCCGTGGTAACGGTAAAGGGATGGAGAGGAAAGGACCACCAGGAAAGCAGGAGGATTAAGAGGAGTCGGGAAGGGGGAACGAAAGGAGCGGGGAGCAGAGAAGGGGGAAGGGTCTGCCGTGTGCCACATGTGCTAAGCCCTGGGGACAAACAAGCAACTTGGATGAAGAAGGGGAAGGGGAGTGGGCCTGGGCACCCAGAGTGGGGGCGTGATGCCCTGCGGACACCTGTACCCAAATCCGCCCTGAGCTGCCTGGGGAAACGGAGGTACCTGGAAGCTTTTGGTCTGAGGCTCCATAAAGGGAGGCTTTAGCAGGAGCTTATTGCCTCCCAATCCAAGGGGAGAGGCCCAGGATCTGAAGTTGCCGAGTATCAAAATCTCAAGACATTTCCTGGCGATGTGATCCTGAGCAAGTCACTTGACCCTGTTTGGCTCAGTTTCCTCATCTGTAAAATGAGAAGGAAATGGAAAACCATTCCAGTATCTCTGCCAAGAAAACCCCAGGATGGGTCCTGGAGAGTCAAACAAACAAGGAAAAGATTAAACAACAAAAATCTTTCAAACTGATCACTACGGGGGCACTAGGTGGTGCTGTGGATAGAGCACCAGGAGGACCTGAGTTCAAATGTGACTCAGACACTCAACACTTCCTGGCTGTGTGACCCTGGGCAAGTCACTTAACCCCAACTGCCTCAGCAGAAAGCAAACAAGAATCTGATGAGTATGTTGGCAAAATTTCAGATAATCCTCTTATCCTCTAAAAGGCAGCCCAGGAGTGGAAGCCAAGCAGAGCTGCTGATGGAAAACGGGGCTACCTGGAAGGTTGTGAGCATTCCATCCAGGAAGACTTTGGGGGGAGTTCAGTTCTCAGCCCTCTAATCCCGCAATCCAAGGAGAAAGACAACTGAGTGGAGGAAGAACGGAGCATCCAAATTAAATCCAGTGATAATTTAGCCAATAGCTTCAGCAGAGTAGAAGGATTTAAAATAAATTCACAAAAACAACAGCACTTGTATATTGAAGTATCAAAATCCAGGCGATAATAGAAATGCACAAAATATCTGCGCTCTACTAGTCTATGAAGGCACACTTAAAATTCACATAAAAATAATTGCAAGATATTCTTTAAAGAAATAAAGGATGACTTAAATTACAGAGAAATTCAGAGTTCACAGCTGAAGCAAACCCATATTTTTCAAAAGTACCATCAAAGCTAATTTTCAAATTTACTGAATTTATCTTGATAGGGAAAAATAGACTATAAAACTATTATAGTGGGAGGCCTCAATTTACTTCTTTCAGAGCTAGGAAAATCTGACCAAAAAAGACATGAAGAACTTGAATCAAAGAAGAGATTAACAAAGTTGAAGGGGAAAAATAACCAATGAATTAATAAATAAAACTGGGAGCTGGTTTTATAAAAGAACCACTTCCAACAACTTAATACATTAAACTATTAGCTGGCTTGATTCTTAAGAGAAAAATGAAAAAAAATTACAATAATTGAAGAAGAAATAAAAGAAAGTTTAAAAATTATTTTGTACAATTATATGTCAATCAAACTGAAAATTCAAAATTGAAATAAAATGGGTTAATATTTACAAAAATACAAAGTGCCCAGATTTAAACAACAGCAAATAAAAGACTTAAATAACACATTCTTAGAAAAAAAAAATTGAGCAAGACATGAATGAACGTCCAAAGAAAAAAGCCCCAGGATAGAATGGATTTACATGTGAATTCTAATCCTAGAAGGAGAAAAATTCAAAACACAAAGTTTTGCAAGGGTAAATGTTGAAAACTATTTTGCATGTATTTTAAAAATAAGCTATTTTGTTAAAAAGGAAAAAACAGGAGTCCTACCAAATTCCTTTTGTAACACAAATATAATCTTAAAATCTAAACTAGGAAGAGTTAAAATAGAAAAAGAAAACTATAGATGAATGTGCTTAATGAATATAGAAACAAAATTTTTAAACAGGATATTAGTAAGGACATTACATATTAACAAGATTATAGAGTGTGACTGGCTAGATTTATACCAGTAATACAGGACTGATCCAATAGTAGGAAACCTATAATCATAGTTGACCATATGAACGACAAAAATCACAGCATTGTATCAATAGATGCAAAAAAAAGCTTTTGAGAATATATAATACTTTTTTAAAAAATTAGGAACACTAAAAAACATAGGAATCAATGGAACTGTCCTTAATATTAGAAAAAAAAAGTATATTAAGCCAAGAGCAAACATTATCTATAATGAAGATAAACCAGGACATATGTAAAGAGAGAATTACAGATTGAAGCATACTGTTTTCAGCTTTTTTTCTTCCATTGTTTTTTTCTAGCTGAAGATGGCATTTTCCATCCCAAGCTTATTGGAATTGTCTTGGATCACTGAGTTGCTGAGAAGAACCAATACCTGAAAATCACATCATCTTGCTGTTGCTGTGTCCAGTGTTTTCCTGGTTCTGCTTGCTTCATTCAGCCTTAATTGATGTAAATCTGATTTTTCTGTCCCAACATGACTCACGTGGAAATATGTAAAAAAAAAATGATGTACATGTATAATATAAAAAAAAATTAATTTTAAAAAACATTCATCATAGGGAGTGAAATGCTAAAGTAGGAAATCAAAAGATAATTGGACTAAGAGGCATGTTTGACTTTAGGTACAAAATGAAACAAGTCAAAGACTGATAGAGTTTTGTCAAAATAACTCACTGATCATAGCAAACACAACAACCCCAAAGGCAACTCTATACGTTGACATTATCAGATTTCCAATGTAGAATAAATAATACACGGAGGCCAAAGGTGGAGAAACTTTATACATTCAGTTAAAACAAGACCTGGAGCTGATTGTGGCTCAGATCGTAAGCTTCTTATTGCAAAATTCAGACTTATGTAGAAGAAAGTAGAAAAAACCATTAGACTGAAATAACAGCCCTTATGAATATGTGGCAGAGGTAATAAATAGATTTAAGAAATTAGACCTGGTAGAGCCCCTGAAGAAGTATGGACAAAGGTTAGTAATATTTTACAGGAGGCAGCAACAAAAAACATCCCAGAGAAAAAGAAGAGAGGAAAGAAAGAAAGAAAGAGGGGGAGGGAGGGAGGGAGAGAGAGAAAGAAGGAAGAAGGGAGGAAGAGAGAGAGGGAGGAAGGGAGAGAGAATGGGAGGGAGGAAGGGAAGAAGAAGGAAAGAAAGAAAGAGAGGGAAGGAGGAAGGGAGGAATGGAGGGAGAGAGGAAGAAAAGAGCAAGGAAGTAAAATAGCTGTTTGAGGCTTGACAAATAGCTGAGGAAAGAAGGAAAGGGAAAAGGGAAGAAAAGGATATTCAGAATTCTAGAGAATAGTAAGGAGAGATAAAAAAGGTTTTCTTAAATGAGCAATATAAAAAAATAGAAGAAAATGAGAATGGGAAAGACAAGAAGCGATCTCTTCAAGAAAATGAGAGATATCAAGATAACATTTCATGCAAAAAATGGCTCGATAAAAGACAAAAATGGTAGGGATTTAACAGAAGTAGAAGAGATTAATAAGAGGTGGCAAGAATACGAAAGAAAGATCCAGACACCACTGATAGCCACTATAGTGCGGTTGCTGACTCAGAGTCAGACATCTTGGAGAAGGAAGTCTAGTGGGCCTTAGGAAGCATTGCTACCCATAAGGCTGGTGAAGGTGAAGGAGTTCCAGCTGAGCTACTTAAAACCCTAGAAGGTTACCCTAGGCAAACCTATACCCAACACGCTAGCAGATTTGGAAGACTCAGCAATAACCATTCCAGTTACTGAGCAGTTGCAGGCACTTCACACATCAGATTCCGAAAGTGAGGCTTCCATAATATGTGACCCCGGGATTACCAGAAGAGTGGGCTGGTTTTTGAAGAGGCAGAAAAACTGGAGACCAAATTGTCAGCATTGGCTGGATTGTGGAAAAAGCAAAGGAGCGCTAGAAAATTTCTGCTTCATACCATGCTCCGCAACTATTCTGAAAAATAGCTTTGAGAATATATAATACTTTTTAAAACGTATTATATTCTATCCATAGCCAGAGAAAGAACGATTGTGTCTAAATACAGATTGAAGGTTCCTCTTTCTTTTTTTAAAATTTTACTTTATTTTTCTTAAGGGTTTTTTTATGGGGAAATCTATGTTTTCTTTCACAACATGACTTTTATGAAAATGTTTTACATAAATTCGCATATGCTTTCCTAATGAGATTGGGGGGGGTTAGTTAAAAGGAGAGAATCTCGTACTCAAATTTTTTCAAAGCTTTTTATTTTCAAAACATATATGCAGATAATTTTCAACATTCACTTTTACAAAACCTTGTGTCCAAAATTTTCCCTCCTTTTCCCCTATCCCTTTCCCTAGACAGCAAGTAATCCAATATATGTTAATCATGTGCAGTTCTTCTATACATATCTTCACAATTATATTGCTGCAAAAGAAAAATCAGATCAAAAAGAAAAAAAATGAGAAAGAAAATAAAATACAAGCAAACAACAACCACAACGGGGAATATACTATGTTGTGATCCTCCTTCAGTCCCCATGGTCCTCTCTCTGGTTGCAGATGGCTCTCTCCATCACAAGACCATGGGAACTGACCTGAATCCCCTCGCTGGGGAAAAAAATAAAAATATCAAAGAACAAAAGAAAGAAAAACCTCTGCTTTATTGACTACACTAAAGGCTTTGTGTGGGTTACAACAAAATGTGGTAAGTTCTCAAAGAGATGGGAAGACCAGATCATCTCGTCTCCTGAGGAACCTGTATGTACGCCAAGAAGCAGCAGAACGAAACATGGAAAAAATGATTGGTTTAAGATCGGAAAGGAGTATAACAATGCTGTACACTGTTTCCTTACGTATTTAATTTATATGCAGAGCACATCATGTGAAATGATGAATCAAAAGCTGGAATTCAGATTGCCAGGAGAAGTATCTACAAACTCAGCTATTCAGATGATGCACTGACGGCACTGAAGAAGAATTAAGAAGTCTCCATGAGGAAGCAAGAGGAGAATGTAAAAGCTGACCTGAAGCTTAATATCAACAGACTAAGATCTTGGTAACTGTCCCATCACTTTTTGGCAAAAAAAGACCAAAAAAAATTGAGGCAGATTCAGATTTTATATTCTTGGATTCAAAGATCACTGCACTCTATGACTGTAGCCATGAAATGAGAAAATTCATGCTCCTCCAAAGGGAAGTGATGGAAAATCTGGACAGCCAATTTAAAAATATAAATATCACCCCGCCGACAAAGATCCAGATAGTCTATAGCAATGTACAGCTGTAAGAGTTGGACTGTAACTAGAAGGAAAATTGAATGCACAGAATCAAGCTCTTGAATTATGCTGGAGAAAACTTTTGGGAATCCCTTGGACAGCAAGGAGATGGAGTCAGTCGATACTTATATAAATCAATTCCACTTATTCACCAGAAGATCAAATACTGAAGCTGAGATTTAAATGCTGATTGAAGGCAAAAGAGAAGGGGGTAGTAGAGGATGCTATGGAGAGAGAATGTCATGGAAGCAATGAACATGAGCTGGGACGGACTTTGAGAAGTAGAGGAGGATGGAAAGGCCTGAAATGGTGGAAGAAGGAGAAGAGAAAGAAGGAGAAGGAAGAAGAAAAAGGAAGAAGAAGAAGAAAAGGAAGAAGAAGAAGAAAGAAGGAAAAGAGAAGGAAGAGGAGGAGGAGAAGGAGAAGGAAGAAGAAAGAGGAAAAAGAAGAAGAAAAAAAGAAGAAAAAAAGAAGGAAGAGATGGAGGAGGAGAAGGAGGAGGGGACCGATGATTTACAACTGGAAAGAAGCCTAGACAAGGGACTATCTATCTATCTTTGTCCACTGTGTTGATTACAAAACTGGAAAAAAAAAGATTCCATAGAGCAAAGTGTGGCCCCGCGGCTTGCCCCCAACGAGGCACTGTCAGTCCTGTGCATGTTAAGGCTGCCCAGCATTCCCCCGGAGATCACTTCCTTGGTCCTTTGACAGACACACTGGACAAGGCGTATGGCGTCCACTGCTGGTCATGGAGGATGTCCGGCACGGAGTCCGGGTTAAGGAGGATCCTCCACAGGCTCATCCCCACAAGTGTTTATTGAGCACCCACTATGTGCCGGGCATTGACCCCCTGGACTCCTCCAGAGTTCCTGTTGGCAGATGATCTGTGTGAACCCGGGAGACTCCAGAGCTGACTCAATGCCAGTCAAGGCTATTGAGTCAATAGAGAGCTGGGCTGCCCTGGGTCCTGGAGCTGACCCCCCACTGTTCCCCTGGCACTCCCCAGGGCTAAGGCTGGCACGCACTCCCACCTGCTTTTCTGGGGAGAGCCCGTCTTCTGGTTGGTTTCCAAAGTCTTTCTAAAGAAGAAGCGCCCGCCTCCTTCATGGTTCTTGCACCCAATGGAGAGCTCCGGTCCGTGGGGCGAAAACCTCCGAGCAGCCGGTGCCTTTGGATCCCGTCTGTGCCTTTCTCTTCTCTCTGGAGATGCGATCATTTCTCTGCTTGGGAAGAGTTTTATCGGGAAACCACTGGGGGCCGTTACTGGGGGTCTCTTCTCAGGTTCTCTTGAATGTATTTATCCCCCTCTGCGATGAGTGTGGGATCTTTGGGCCTCGGGGGCAGTGGGGGATAAATGCCACCGTTAATGGGCCAGCTGGGGGTGGGTGATGGAAGCCGGGGACAAGGTCGTTGGGCGGGCCGAAGCTTCCGGTGATCCAGGGCAGGAAGGACAGAGGGGGCCTTCTGGGAGGGGCAAAATTCCAGAGACTGCAGACACCAAGGAGGGCCAGGAGGCGTCTGAAGGGAGGATGAGCCAGGCCGCGGCGGCTGGAGGCAGCGGGACCGGTCACAGGCTCCAGCGATGGTCCGGTACAGGTGAGGAGGGTCTGAGGTCAGGCTGGAGAGAAGGGCAGCTTTGTGGCTCTCTCAGGGGAGTGCGGCTCACTCTGGGGATGGGAGTCCAAGCAGCTTGAAAAGTGACCGGGAGCCAGGGGATTCCCGAGTCCTAACTCCGCCCTGGGTGCTCTAGCCCAGACTCTCCATCTCATTTTCCGTATCTGTGTAATGGGGAGCACGCCCCCAGTGACTAAGGTTCTGCCCCGTTGTGTTAACCCCATTTTTATAGATGAGAAAACTGAGGTTTGCTCACCGTGGCACACCTGGGATTCCCGGGGCCTGAGCCTGAAATGGTCTAGGTAGAATTTCTCCAGAATTCCTCGGATGATCTGTCCTGTGGACCAGGTGAAGAGTCTGGCTGAGGCTTCAGGAAACCAGCCTCTGACCCCACGTGCCCGCGGGGCTCCCCCCTGCACCACCTGCCCATCTCCTCGGCAACTGCCTTCGGCCAGTTCAAGTCTAGAGACGGATGCAAAAGTCCGGGAATCTCTAGGCCCCAAAGGAAAGAGTCCCTGCTCCCAGGAGCTCATGTTCCACGGAGAGAATGCAGGGACCTTGCAGGCAGATCACCGATGGATCAGCAGGCACATATTAAGCACCTGTTGTATATACCCTCTGTGAGTGTGTGTGTGTGAATGTGAGTGTGAGTGAGTGAGTGTGAGTGTGTGTGTGTGAGAGTGAGTGTGAGTGAGTGTGTGTGAGTGTGTGTGAGTGTGAGTGTGATTGTGTGTGTGAGTGAGTGTGATTGCGTGTGTGTGAGTGTGAGTGTGTGTGTGAGTGTGAGTGTGTGTGAGTGTGTGTGTGAGTGAGTGTGAGTGTGAGTGTGTGTGTGAGTGTGAGTGTGTGTGTGAGTGTGAGTGAGTGTGTGTGTGTGAGAGTGTGTATGTGAGAGTGAGTGTGAGTGAGTGTGTGTGAGTGTGTGTGTGAGTGAGTGTGTGATTGTGTGTGTGATTGTGTGTGTGAGTGAGTGTGTGTGAGTGTGTGTGAGTGAGTGTGAGTGTGTGTGTGTGAGTGTGAGTGTGTGTGTGAGTGAGTGTGTGTGTGTGAGTGTGAGTGTGTGTGTGAGTGAGTGTGTGTAAGAGTGTGAGTGTGTGTGAGTGTGTGATTGTGTGTGTGAGAGTGTGAGTGTGTGTGAGTGTGTGTGTGATTGTGTGTGTGAGTGAGTGTGAGTGTGTGTGAGAGTGTGAGTGTGTGTGTGTGTGTGAGTGTGAGTGTGTGAGTGTGTGAGTGTGTGTGTGAGTGTGTGTGAATGTGAGTGTGTGTAAGAGTGTGAGTGTGTGTGTGTGAGTGTGAGTGAGTGTGTGAGTGTGATTGCGTGTGTGTGAGTGTGTGTGTGTGAGTGTGTGTAAGAGTGTGAGTGTGTGTGTGTGTGTGTGATTGTGTGTGTGAGAGTGTGAGTGTGTGATTGTGTGAGTGAGTGTGAGTGTGTGTGAGAGTGTGAGTGTGTGAGTGTGTGAGTGTGTGTGTGAGTGTGTGTGAGTGTGAGTGTGTGTGTGAGTGTGAGTGTGTGAGTGTGTGTGTGTGTGTGAGTGTGAGTGTGTGTGTGAGTGTGAGTGAGAGTGTGCGTGAGAGTGTGTGAGTGTGTGAGAGTGAGTGTGTGAGTGTGAGAGTGTGAGTGAGTGTGAGTGAGTGTGATTGCGTGTGTGTGAGTGTGATTGCGTGTGTGTGAGTGTGATTGCGAGTGTGTGTGAGAGTGTGAGTGTGTGTGTGTGTGAGTGTGTGAGTGTGAGTGTGTGTGAGTGTGAGTGTGTGTGAGTGTGTGTGATTGTGTGTGTGAGTGAGTGTGAGTGTGTGTGAGAGTGTGAGTGTGAGAGTGTGTGTGAGAGTGTGAGTGTGTGTGTGTGAGTGAGTGTGTGTGTGTGTGAGTGAGTGTGAGTGAGTGTGAGTGAGAGTGTGTGTGAGTGTGAATGTGAGCGTGAGTGAGTGTGTGAGTGAGTGTGAGTGAGTGAGTGTGTGTGTGTGATTGTGTGTGTGAGTGTGAGTGTGTGTGAGTGTGTGAGTGTGTGTGTGTGTGTGTGTGAGTGAGTATGTGAGTGTGAGTGAGTGTACATACATGTGTATACAGTCATAAAGCCAAAGGACATTCCGTTTGATCCTGGAGGCCACGGGAGGCACCAGAGGAGGGAGTCGCCTCCAGAGCCCTCTGCACCGGCCCTACCACTGACCCTGTGCCTCGGCCATTTTGCTGCTGCCCAGGTGTGAGCCTCCATCTCCGGACTCCGGACGTTTGCCCATCCCAGCTCAAGCTCCACCTTCTGGAAAAACTCTTTCCCAGCAGCCACTGGCCCCTCCCCGGGTCACCTCCTCCAGGAGGAAGCCGGGGGTGATGAGTGAGGAGCTAAGAAGCCTCGGCAGGAAGCCCCGGGCTCCGGGCTGAGGGCGGGCAGTGCCAGCTCCCGGGTGCCACGCTGCGCTGTCAACACGGGCAGCTTCCCCAAGGAGGAGGAGCAGCAATTTTCTCTGTCGGGAGGATGTCTTTGAAGGGAAAAATGCAGCCCTCCCACTGCCTGGATCAAAGCACAATAATAATGTCAGCGTTTATATGGCATGTCCATGACACGCCCCACGGGCTCGGCATTTTGGGCCGGACTCTGAGGACTTCATCCCTCCCAGGACGGAACTCCATCCCCCGGTGCAGGTAGCCACCTGTACGTCACAGCCTCGGAAAGCTTCCCGGGGCCCTGCGGGCCGTCTGCGGCCGCCCGGTGTGAGTCAGGGCTGGGGCTCGGAGCCGGCTCTCCCCCCGGGCCTCATCCTCTCCCCGTGACCTCCTGAGGTGGCTATTCCACGAGTTATCATCCCTGCATTCAGGGAAGAAGATGGAGGCTCACCGAGCTCACCCGCGACTAAGGGGGCAGCCAGGAGTTCCACCCGGGCCTCTGCCCTGAGTCCAGGTCCGGGGCTGCGGGAGGGAGTCTGGGAAGGGAGGAGACACGCCCCCCTTTCCTTACCCAGGGCCCAGGTAAGAGGGCGGGGGTCGTCTATCAGGGCAGGTTCAGAGAAGCCGTGTCCAGGGGACGAGGGCAGAGGTGGGTAGTGTGTGGACGGGCAAGGCTCAGCCCCCCGAGGTGTCCGGAGCTGACCCCCAAAATAAGGCAGCGGCAGAGTTTTTCTCTGGGTCCCAGAGGAAGGTGGGAGCTATGGCAGGAGCTCTGCTGAGAACAGTCCTCATCTGTGAGGGCCGGAACCGGGAGCATGGAGCGGGCTCCATCCAGGCTCCGGAAAGAGCAGGCAGATGGGCTCAGGGAACCGCGGCGGGCGGGTTCTGGGATTCAGAGAATGGGACAGAGCCGCTGGAGCGGTCCACAAGGACGAGGGACTGCCAGAAAACGGAAGGGGGGCGTTGGCGACCTCTGCACAACAAACTTGACAGAACCTGCTAAAACGACGCCGGCCGACATCTAGAAACAGGAGCGGCCGTGACTGAAAGGTCCAGCTCGTGGCTGAGAGCGGGTTAGGCCGATTAGTACCATTCCTTCCTCTGAGGGGGTGATGGAACGGGCGAATCCGAGGGAGTCCTTCTCCCTTCCCCGGAAAGCTTAAAGCTGACGCGGTCTCTTCTGGAGGAGGAGAGATGCGCGCCAGGGGACGGAGGCGCTAAGTGGGTGCAGGGTCGGGCCCACGATTGACCCCCGTGGGAACCGAGCAACGACCCGCTGGCCGAAAGTGCCCAGGCCCGTGGGCCCCCAGACAAGGGTATTCGTCGGTGGGACATTTTACGGGCCCTGCCAGGGACCTATTTGCTCTCCTTGACATAGAATAACAAAAATCATAGTCAAATTAAGAAGTTTATTTAAAAATAAACGTCTGTAATTGAAGCTTTGTGAACCTGTGTGCTTGTAAGTGGAGCCAGTGTCTATACCTTTGTGGGGGTGGAATCGTGTCAGATGTTGATTATAGATTGCTCTGGACTCCAGTCAGACCCCTAAGAACTGAGAACAATCACCTTTTTGTCTATAAAACAAAGGCTCTGGGCTGGAGAAGGCTTAAAGTCCCTTCCAGATGCCTCTGTGCCCTTTGAGCTAAAAACACGGGGCTGGCAAATTCCCATCCACTCTTGCACTCCTTTGCAGGAGGAAATCCCAAAGGAGGAAGAGGAGGAGGAGAAAAGGCCCATCTGTGTTTGTGGGTGAGAAAAAGCTCACGGCCACGTTCAGTAAGCAAGAAGCCCACAAGGGTCGCGATTGTTTGGGGAGAAAGGTTGGAGAGAAATTTGGGGAGGAGAAGAGGGGGAGGAGGGAAGGGCAGGAAAGGAAAGGGCTCCGCGAAGGCCGCCTTGCCGTACAGTTGGCCGGACTGCTCTGCGGGGGCCCGGGCAGAGTAGAAGCTCCCTGAAGGAGGCCTGGATGCTCTGTCCCAGTAACCCGGGCACGCCGGCTCAGGGGCTGAGCCCCGGAGAGGGAAAGGCCCGATCCCTGTTTGAGTCCAGTCCCTGCTTGGATTCCGGACTCAGACCAAGGGAGCCAGGGAGGACGACAACCAGGAAGAGGAACCTTAATCTTAAAGCTGATGAATCTGACCTTTAAGGAGAGGGCTGAGAGGAAGCGGGCAGGAGCACAACCTGGATACGCGCTGACCCTCCTCCCTGCCATGTAGCCCTCGCCAGGAAACCGGGCACGAGAAACCGGGCATGAGAAACCGGGCATGAGAAACTGGACATGAAGAAAACGGGCATGAGAAACTGGGCATGAGAAAACGGGCATGAGAAACTGGGCATGAGAAACTGGGCATGAAGAAAACGGGCATGAAGAAAACGGGCATGAGAAAATGGGCATGAGAAACTGGGCATGAGAAACCGGGCATGAGAAACTGGACATGAAGAAAACGGGCATGAGAACCTGGGCATGAAGAAAACGGGCATGAGAAACCAGGATGAGATTTTCTTTGGAAGACGAGAGTAGAGAGGGAGGCCTTCCCCTTTGTTCTGCCGCTGCCGGGCACCCGGGGGAGCAGTTTCCCGCACTTGGCGAGTTCCTGGCCGTTGTCTGCTTTCATGCGCAAGGATTCCCAGAAATGCTTCCGAGGAGAATCTGGGGGTGTGGGGGAGGGAGGGAGGGCGGCAGCGAGGTGAGGTGGGGGCCGGGACTACAGGTGCTCACATCGCTCACTTACTTAACCTTGGAAAAAGGCAACCTGGGATCTGGGGAAGTCAGAAACCCACCCACTTCCAGGCCCCTCGGTGAGGCAGCGGGAGCAGGCGTTGGAGCACAGTGACCCCTCCCGCCTGCCCGCCCTTCGTGGGCCCGACGGGTCTCGGACTTGGGTCCAAATCCTGCCCCAAACATTAGCCGTGGGCCCCGGGTCAGCCGCTCGACCTTCGGAACTTCAGCCTCTCCGTCTGGCAAACGGGGAAAGTATTCGCGCCGAGCCCCGGGTTGTGGGGACGAGGAAGTGAGCTACCCATGGAGACTCCCCCAGCTGGCTCACCCTAAAGCGCTTGTCGCAGAGCGCCCGGCCTGGGACGGGCGGCCACAATACCATTCTCTGGTCGGGTGGACAGAGGACTTGGCATAAGGCCAAAGGTGACCACTGTCCAGGGGCGCTGGGGCCCTTATCGAGATGAGGTTACTCTCGCTCTCCCAAACACGAGAGCGCTTTTCCTTCCCCCGGGGGGACCCGAGCCCCTCGGCGCTGAGGATTCTGGGGGCTCACAGCCTATTACACTGGCCAGAGGCTGACCGCCGTCCATGGGCGCTGGGGGCCCGGGCCCCGCTTACTGAGATAAGGCTGACTCGCTCTCCCCAAACACGAGAGCGCTTTTCCTTCCCCCCGGGGGGACCCGAGCCCCTCGGCGCTGAGGATTCTGGGGGCTCACGGCCTATTACACTGGCCAGAGGCTGACCGCCGTCCATGGGCGCTGGGGGCCCGGGCCCTGCTTACTGAGATGAGGCTACTCTGACTCACTCTCCCCAAACACGAGAGCGCTTTTCCTTCCCCCGGGGAGACCCGAGCCCCTCGGCGCTGAGGATTCTGGGGGCTCACGGCTTACTGAGATGAGGTTACTCTCGCTCTCCCAAACACGAGAGCGCTTTTCCTTCCCCCCGGGGGAACCCGAGCCCCTCGGCACTGAGGATTCTGGGGGCTCACGGCCTGCAGCCGTGAGTTTCCGAGTCTGAGCCAGAGAGCTGGGGGTAGGGTTGGCAGTGGACGGGCAGAGCCCGGCTGTCTGAGAAGATGCCCTCCTCGGCAGCTCGGGGCAATGGGAAAGGAGCAGAGGGCACCAGGAGGAGCGGGCGTGGGCCCGTGTGCGCGCTGTGGTTGCACCTGCGATGGCGAGAAGGCGAGGGGTTGTGGCCACATCACCAGCTCTGGGAGGCGCTGGGGTACGCGGCAGGAGCCCCCCTTTACAGGCCTGAGGGCTGAGGCGGCCCAGGCTCCAGGCCCGTTCCCGCGGGGCTGGGGTCCTCTGCAGGTGGGCAGGGGGCTGGGCAGAGGGCCCCGGAGCAGCCCCCTGCAGGGAGCACTGGCAGTTCTGCCCAGGGACCTGCCAGAGAGTGGGGACGGGAGCCGGGACGGGAGCCGGGACGGGGCCTGTGTGTAAGCCTCCCAGGAAGCAGGAAGGAGAGGGGGAAATGAGGGGCGTGGAGATGCCCGCTGAGGGGAAGAGGTGGGGGGCCAGTCTGCAGGGAGAGGGACCGGCCTCAGGCAGGAGAAGGGGGTGAGATGGGAGTGGTGGAGGATGGGCTGGGGGAGCCATGGGAGAGACGTCAAGGGGAGAGGAGGGAGCCAGCTCGGGCCATGGTCTCCTGCAGGTGTGTGTTGTTCACAAGCAGGTGTAGGTGGGCATTTAGGTGCGCAGTGTGCGCACACATGTGTATCTGCGCACGCCTATAAGCGTGTGCACAAGTCCGTGTGCGTGTAGGCCGCATTGTGAGCACACGTGTGTATGATGCATGTGCGCACACTAGCACGTATGTACACTTAAGTGTGACTGGCTCTTTGCTGCGTCCTGTGCCAGGCCCCCCCCCCAGTTTGGCGGGCACAAAGAACGGCGTCGGGTACGATTCTTCCGCAGGATGTCGGGTCCGTTGCCAGGATGCTGGGAAAGGGGAAACCGGCCCAGGGACCCCCGCCCAGAGGCCCAGCGTTCCCTGGCGGGCTGCCAAGCTCGGTGACCTTGGGGGAGTCTGGGGCCTGTGGGCAGGACTCCGGAGGAAGGAAGCAAATCTGTGAAAGTTTCCCGCTTCTTGCATTGATGCCAGATGGCCCCGGGTTCAACCTGGGGCTCAACCGGACTTTTGTTTGCCTGGCTCCCAAGAATGGTTGCCATGGGATGGTTCTCGGCCTTCACACCAGGAGGGGAGGGGGCAGCACGCTGTATCTGAAAGCCCCTAGCAGGCCGTCTGTCCGTCTGGGGCCCCGTGGGGCAGGCCGTCCGTCTGTCTGGGGCCCCGTGGGGCAAGCTGTCTGTCCGTCCGTCCGGGGCCCCGTGGGGCAGGCCGTCCGTCCCTCCGGACCCCCGCGGAGGCCAGTCGGGGGCTCCCACATTGATGGCTCTGCCCCCCGAGCCCCCAGAGGCCTCTGCACGTTTGTACCCACACAAGGCCAGAAAGGCGGCTGACTGACTGGCGGCCGCCTGGAGTGACTCCCGTGCCTGAGCCGAGGTCCCTCGGTCGGTAACTTAGGGTACAGACCCGCTGCTGGTCCCAGAGGGCCTCACTCCGCCCCGCTTTTAGTCACTCGGCCCAGTAGTATTTCTCGAGCCTTCTAGTGAGAATCTTTGGGCTGGGGCCTGGAGACAAGACCCAGAATGGAAGGGCCCTGCCCTGGAGGAGACGCTCCCACAGGAGAACACCCCGAATGGAGAAGAGATGGGGAAGGCCTGAGGGGGAGGAGGAGGGTCCCCAGCTGGAGGTGCTGCTCACACTGGGAAGCCCAGTCCCAGGGACCTAGGGACCCACGCTCTCCTGGGCTCTCACTGCAGCAGATCTTTTTAGATCCTGCCTTTCTCCTACATCCCCTGCTCGGGGGCTTCCTAGGTTTTAACTTGTTAGATGATCACTATCACCTTCTTCCTCCCCCTCCTCCTTCTTTTCCTCCTCCTCCTTTTCTTTCATCCTCCTCCTCCTCCTCCACTTCTTCCTTCTTGTTTTCTTCCTGTTGTTTTTCTCTTCTTCCTCCTCTTTATTCTCCTTTTTTTCTTTTTTCCTCTTCCCTTTTCTCCTTCTCCTCCTCTCCTCTCATCTCATGCCTCAGTGGTCCTGAGGCAAATTACTGGGTTTAATTCAGTCTAATGCTCTGTTTAACACTGCTCAGATAGATGGCTCTGTAGTTGGATCGGCCTCTGAGGCTCACTGAGAGCTCCTGACATAGTTATCACAACAACAACATAAATAGTAATAATTGTGTCCTTCCTTCCTGGGGTAACTGGGGGGGGGGGGAGAGGGGACACTCACTTTTGGTTCTGCTACCCACAGCCAGAAAAAGAGTCCAGGGAAATAGACTCTGGCCCTGGGGAACCCCCGCAGAGCTGGACAAGGACAGAGGGAGCGCCTCTCTGTGACCTCAGAGTCAGAGGTCAGGCCACCTCCCTCGAGGACCAGCTCTCTCCGTTGGGATGCAGCGATGACTGGGAAATCCGCCCTCTCTGCTCTGGGCCCGTCCTGGCCAGGATGCACCTGCTGGGTGATGGGCAGCTCCAGCCCAGCGATGGGCAGCTCCAGCCCGGGGATGGGCAGCCCCAGCCCGGGGATGGGCAGCTCCAGCCCGGCGATGGGCAGCCCCAGCCCCGGGGAGGGCTCTGGCGCCGAGCCCACCAGCATCTGTCAGCCGCCTGTCACTCCCCCTCCGAAGGGATGGACGGCTAAGAATAGCCCCTTTGATGCTGGGTCAGGGCTTATCCCCGAAGCCCTGAGCTATGGCCTGCCCGTCTCTCTCGGTGGCCGACCGCTTGCCAGTCAGCAATTTTTGTTTCTGGTCTGACAGGGCCGGAGGTTAAAATTAGTCTGAGTCTCCAGCAGTGAAAGCCATTTCCAATTAAAACAGTGACCCTACTTGGGGGCAGGTGTCCTGTTCCGCCTCCCCGGCCAAGAAGGCGTCACCCCCAACTTCTGCGGGGGTGGGAGCCTGACTTTGCTGCTCCAACCCAAGAGCGAAGGCTCACAGTCTCCAGTCACAAACAAGGGGCCCTTCCTGCTGAGGGTGAGTTATGGGGCCGGCGGGTCGGGACAGGGGGGCCCCAAGTTCATGGCGGTGCAGCTGGACGTCCCCTAAGGTTCCCTGTCAGTCCCCCCTCCCCCACAGGTCCCCTGTGACACTCGCTTGGGTGGGAGCATCCTCTCCCCGTGGGACATTCTCAGTGCTGGGTATCCAGCCCCCCCCCCCCGAAGGCCAGCTGCCCCTTGGGCGTCTCAGTCTGGGGCTCCTGCAGACGTCCACGTTCGGCCTGTCCGGAACCGACCTCATCCTCGGCCCCGGCCCCTCCCAGCCCCCGGGCCCGAGCCTCTCCCTGCCCCTCCCAGCTGCCCAGGTCCATCATCTTCACTTCAGCCTTTTTGCTTCCCTGGCTTCCTTTAGGGCCTGGCTCAAATGGTCAGGCTACGGGCGGCCTTCCCGGGCCCCGGGCCCTTCCCTTTTCATCCACTTTGTATATGACTCATGTACAGTAAGTTCTCGGCAGGATGGGCCCCCATCCCGACGTAAGTCTTCGGGCGCCTCTGGCTTTCGGTATCTCCTCAGAGCTCAGTGCAGTGCCTGACATACATGTGGTGATTAATAAATGCTTGTCAACTGACTAAAAGCGGCTAAAAACAGATGCCTTCATAATAGTGAGGTTTTCAGACTCCATTACAAGCCTGCTCTAATTTCCAGCCCAGCCCAATCCAGTCCCATAATAAGGACAGCAATAACAGAGGTCTTTTAAGACTTGCAAAAACACTTTACATGATCTCATTTGATCATTATAATAACCCACTAGACGGGGGGCTCTGCTGTTACTGCACCCCCCCCCGCCCCAGTTACCCATCAGTCTCTGCAGAGGGACGTTAGCTGAGATGGGGCAGGCACAGAAGTACGGACATTTCCCTGCCTCCCCCGGGCTTCCCCAGGCCTGGGAGGGAGGAGACCCAGACTTCAGGTTTATTCTCACCGCCCAGTGTGGCTGGAGGAGCGGATGTTGGGGGGGCTCCCCTGGGCTCCTTCTCCCCCTGGCTGTGTCCATCGGGTTCGGGCTCAGTTCTTTGCCTGTTGCCGCCCCCTTAGGCTGTGAGCTCCTCGAGGGCAGGGACCCCGGGTTCACTTTATTTGAATCCCCGGTGCTTAGCCCAGTGCCTGGCACACAGTAAGTGCTTAATAAATGCTTCTTCTTGGCCATTATGGTGGTAGTGGGAAGGACTAAGTGGGTGATGATGGTGGAGGGAAAAGGGAGAAGGTTCCGTGCGGGGTTTGGGAAAGAGGGACGGGACGAGGCTGTGGTGAATGTGAGGGACTGAAAGGACGGCGCCTCCTTGGAAGGAACAGGGAAGTCCAGGGGGCGAGGAGAAGGCTCCGTTTTGGTCCTGCTGAGCCAAGGGGCCCGGCTCTCCAGAGCGGAGCTGGGGTGGGCAGGGAACGGGAGGGGACGGCTTGCTGGGCCAAGGGCACGTCCCCGGGGGCAGAGGGAGCATCACGAGGGAAAATCACGGCCGAGGCGGGAAATGCCTCCCTTCGAGCCGCTCGTGCTTGGGCTCTCCTTCCCGGCAAGCTCCGAGGCCTGGAGGAATCGCCCCAGAGCCAGCTGCTGACCCCATGACCTCGGGATTGAAATAGCCCAGGGATTCCGGCCCCTGGACTTAGAGGGAAAGCCGCCTCTGACCCAGACAATGACAAATCCCTCGGCGCTAACCCCGCCCAGTCTGGGGCGCCCGGGGCGCCCGAAGGCCCAGATTCCTGAGCTCTGCTGGTCAGTCTCCCCCCGCCCCCCAGGCCTCCTCACTCTGTACAGAGGGCTCGGACGTCACCAGGACCCAAAGGGCCGCACACAGCTGGGTAAACGGTCCCATTTGTCACTGACTCTGCCCCAGCCTCCCCCCAGGGAGAAAGTCTCCCCTGCCCCCGCCCGGCTCGGTGTGAGGGAGGGTCCTGCCCCCGCTGCCCCCGCCCGGCTTGGTGTGAGGGAGGGTCCTGCCCAGCTTTTCTCTCTGTCTCCAGCCACCACAATGCACAGCGGGGCAGGGTTTGACCCATACTCTGCAGAGCTCGAGTTCTTTTTTTTATTAAAGCTTTTTATTTTCAAAACCTAAGTGTGGACAATTCCTCGACATTAACCCTGCAAAACCGAGGAAGCTCAGATCCCCTTCCTTGGCCTTCTCTGTCCCTGGGTCCCACGGGGCCCGCAGGAGCCGGGCCATTTGGGATTTATGTCCAGTTTCCTTCCGTGAGGTGCCGGAGCAGGAGAGCACTCGGAGCTCAAAATCTTAGGGAAAAGGAACGTTGAAAACCATCTCCAAAAATAAAATGCTAATCAAAAATTTAAAACCACCGATGTCCAAGCCATACCACGTGTCCCCAGGCCACGTCCCTCGGAGCCCCCAGGACACGGCGGCGACTGCGTCTGCGGTCAGTGGTCAGTGAGAGGCCCTCGGGAAACGTCAGAGGCTGTGTCCGCGGTCAGTGGTCAGTGAGGGCCCCCCCCGGGACATGTTCCTCAGAGCCCCCAGGACACGGCGGCGACTGCATCCGAGGTCAGTGATCAGTGAGGGGCCCCCAGGACATGGCAGCTGCACACTTGGGACCATCTGGGTCTCCGGCTCCCTCTGAACTAGCTCACAGACCCAGAATCCAAGGCTCTCAGACGGACACTCAGGGCTGTCCGGGACCTCAGAGACCACCCATTGTATGGTGAGAAAAAGAGTGGAGGGACTTCTCCGAGCTCCCCTAGCTGGTTGGGGGCAGGACCAAGGTTTGGGGCCTGTGATTGCCGACCTACAGCGGGGCCTGCTGAGCAGTCTGGACCAGCCGTGGCTCTGCTCCTTGGGGCCTGGGGAGGCCCTTCCCTCTGGTGATCAGGTACCCAGCGCCTCCCCCTCCCCATTATTCAGGAGACCCCGAGGAGGCAGAAGATGACCTTTGGGGTGAGACGGCCCACGCGGCCAGGACACCACAGGGCTCTGCCCCAGGAAACCCCAGTCCTTGGAGGGGCGTGAAGGCCGCTGGGAGGCCCCTTGGAGACGGCTGTTTTTCCTCCATTGTGGAAGGCCGGGAGCCAGGCAAGTGGGTTCGGTGGGAGCGAGAAAGGGCTGACAAGGTCACGGGCTGGCGAGGTCAGGCGAGGTCACGGGCCAGCGAGGTCATGGGCCGGCGAGGTCATGGGCCGGCGAGGTCACAGGCCAGCGAGGTCATGGGCCGGCAAGGTCATGGGCCGGCTAGGTCACGGGCCGGCGAGGTCACGGGCTGGCGAGGTCAGGCGAGGTCACAGGCCGGCGAGGTCACAGCTGGCGAGGTCAGGCGAGGTCACAGGCCGGCGAGGTCACAGGCCGGCGAGGTCACGGGCCGGCCCTCGGGAGGCCGGCGCTGGGCTGGAACGCAGACTGCAGATCTGGCCGAGAGCTGCGATGAGATCAGCCTTGGAGCCGAGGCTAAACAAGGCCAGGAAATGGGCCGATGGATGCTGGTTAATTGGAGAGAATGCAGACCGGAGGCCGCATTACCCGGTGGGCAAACACTCCCACCCCCTTCTCTGGGGACGCCCTGCCCGCTTCTGGCGCCCAGGCTGATGAGAAGCTCTGACCCGGGGCTGGCTCGGAGGCTGCCCAGGAAGCTGAGGCCGTGGGAGGGGAGCCGGGCCTGGGCGGCCTTGGGGCTGGCGCCCGGCTCTTTACTGTAAACGACGGTTACTTAGAGCCACCTTTACTGTAACAGCCTCAGGATTTTCCCGGCTGGACCCTGGGGTCGTGAGACATCATGGAAGGCTCCGGCTCTCGGCGTCCTGGCAATCTAGAAAAGAAAGAAGGGGCCGGGGCTGTGCCGACCGAGGGAAGGGAGCCGGGACGGCCTGGGAAGCCCCCAGATGGCTCCTGCTCCGAGGCCTCCCCTCAGGCCATACCTTGGGCCTGTGGCTGCCCTTGAGTTGGCAGGACCGGGAGCCGGCAAGGGGGCCGTGGCGGAAGGAGAAGGGGGGCTCGGGCTTCCCAGCAGTGAATCCCCTGGAAAGAAGCTCTCATGAGGGGCAGCCGGTTGTAAAATGGCTTCAAAAATCCCACTGAGCAGAGTTCCCTGGGTTTGGATCCGCCAGGGAGCCGGGTCCTTGAGTGGGTTCTACCGTCCCAGGCCCCACTGAGGGCAAAGTGGGCCAAGGCTCGACTCCTGGGTCGTGTGATTTGGTGCTCCCTTTAGTGCTCCCTTTGGCCCTCCCTTTGGCCCTCCCTTTAGTGCTCCCTTTGGTCCTCCCTTTGGTCTCCCTTTGGCCCGTGGGCCTCCTTCCCCAAGGTGCACTCACCCTTCCCTTGTCCAAACGTTCCTGCCACCCAAGCCCACTGCTTCAAAGCCGGCCTGTGTCCAAAAGTGCTTATGGTCCCAACTCCCTGAAAGGGGCTGGGACAAGGAAATGGGCACGAGACGCCACAGGGCCCTGGCTACAGCAAGGGCTTCCTGGGTGGTCGTGGAACTGAAATGGGGAGAAAGGGGGGATAGGGAAGGCTGAAATACCCTTTCCCCTGTTCCCGTCTCCCACTCAGGAAGCCAGAGAAGTCTGGAGTCAGGCGGCAGGAGTGGGAATGAGCGCTCACATTTCTGGAGATTTGTAGTAGCGACATAAAATATCTCGTGGCACTCTCAGTATGTCCATTTTATAGATGAGAAGACTGAGGGTGAAAGAGGCTTCACCAGCGGCCCAGGGTCTCAGAGGGGGGAGTGCCCCCAGTCTAAAAGACCAGGCTCCGAAGAGCCTCTCCCTCAGGAGTGGTGGCAAGACCCCAGCTCCTCCTTCCCCTTGGGAGTCGGGGGGGCGGGGTCTGTTCCGCAGGGCTCCTTCGCTGCCCTTACCGGGGGACCTTCGCTGCCTTTACAGGGGGGGCCTTCGCTGCCCTTACTGGGGGGGGCCTTCGCTGCCCTTATTGGGGGGCCTTTGCTGCCCTTACCGGGGGGGTCTTTGCTGCCCTTATTGGGGGGCCTTTGCTGCCCTTACCGGGGGGCCTTTGCTGCCCTTACCGGGGGGCCTTTGCTGCCCTTACGGGGGGGGGTCTTTGCTGCCCTTATTGGGGGGCCTTCGCTGCCCTTACCGGGGGACCTTCGCTGCCTTTACGGGGGGGCCTTTGCTGCCCTTACTGGGGGGGGCCTTCACTGCCCTTACCGGGGGGCCAGCTTCTTCTAGAACGGCCAGTCTCCCCTTCTCACTTCCTTCCGTTGCCCTTGGAGCACCCCATAAGCCTAATCCTTGGAGATTGTGATGTTCTAGGACATGGGGCACCCGGTGTCTCCAGCCGAAGGACCCTCTGCTTCTGAGGGAAGCTGGGAATCCCACTGCTGACCAGTCCCGTGCTGAGGGCCCGTGGAGGCTCCTCATGATCCTTAAAGAAATGGCCAACAGATCCAAAGAGACGAGTGTCCGGGAAAAAATCAACGAGAAAACGGAAAACCACGGGCACAAGGCAAACAGAGAGTGATAGTTAGTCCGGCCATTAGGAGAAGGGGACACGGAAACCATGGAGGGAGGCTCAGAGGGGCCGGCACAGAGGCCCTCCCAAGGCTTCGAGGGGGGTGACTGCGAGAGACACTTCCGAGGGAGTGACTCAGAGGAGAAAGGAAGGGAAAGTTCGGCCCCATAGTCCTAGCTCTGCGGGCAGGAGCGGGCACCCCAACATGCCCCCTTATTTTCAGGGCTGTACTCCCCTGAGGAGACTAAGGGGGGACGTCTCAGCAGAGACTGTTTTCTCTTCCTGAGAAAGCAAAGATTTCATCTCTCCCCAGACGCGGAGCCCCTGTACTCGTGTGTGTTCTGTCACCTAACGCAAATATATGCTTTCCTGATCATCCTTTTATCGCCTGGTGATAAATACCATCTGTAACGGTGGGAAGGGAGCGAAGCTGCCTCAGAGGAAGGCAATCTGGAGCGGGAACACCTCCCACCCAGAGCCACGCGGGAAAGCGGCGTTCGTTCCAAAAAGAGCATCACACTCTCGCTCTAGAAGTGCCTGCTGGTGATGGATGGCTCCCCGTGCAGCCGGCCCCCTGCCCCTCTTGCAGGAGGCTGTCCTGATCTCCCCAAAGAATGAGATGGCAGTGTCTCTGACTGTGGGGTGTAAAATACATACACATATATATTATTTATAAACATATATTACATAAAAGTTTGAAGGTAAAGGATCATTCAATGAAATGAATAGAAATAAAAAATAATAAAAGGAAATGATAAAGAAAAAAAGGCTGGTTTGGAGGAAACCATGTAAAACATTTAAAAAAAAACCTCAGATGGAGAAGTATAAAAGCACAAAAATGGTGCAGGGAGAGCCATGGGTAAGAGCTGCAGGTGAGACTTTGGGGTTGGATGGTGAAGCCCATGGAGCTACGGTCTTCTATTAGGAGGAACGATGAGGAAGGTATTCCCTCCAACATGTGGTAGCGAAGGGTGAAAGTTCATGACTTGGGGACAACAGTTCTGAGAGCTTCGAAGGCAGAGCATGGGGACCGGAGCAGGCTCTGGAGAGTAATGGGCCCATCCACATGAATATGGCGGCCTCCAAAGTGACCAGGGTAAAAAGCAAAGCCCCTGCTCAAGGATAGATCACAGCAGATCAGCTCTGAAGGGAAACCAAGGAAGGGGAGGTTGAGCTTCTTCCAGTAGAGAAGAAGAAGAATTAAATGATTAAAAACTAAGGGGGGAAAAAAACTTTTGAGGACATAAGGAAGAAGAGAACTGAGATCAATAACTGGATAAAACATGCACAGTGGGAAAAAAGGCTAAAGGAAACTCAGAATTCCATGTAAGGATATTGACTCTGGCTGAAATATGTGGAAATGGAGGCATATGAATCACCACCAAGCAAGTGACACCTAAAATATCCAAGATCGATCGTCACAGCTCTTCCCCGGGTCGACCAGTTTGGGTACAGATACGCTTAAAGGAGGAGTTGTTGGGAAATAGGGCTGGAGGCGGACAAGTCTTTGAAGGCTGGATGGAATGGCAGCCAAGGAGCAAGCCTAACTTCGAACAGAGCTACGAAGAGGTGGATTGGGCACATGGCAGTCGGGAAAGATTTACCTTTGTGCACCCTGATGTTAAAAAGGGCATCGAGAGTCACTTTGAAGAAAAACATGGCTACTTCGCTCAGACAAGAAAAGCCTAGGAAAGCTGGGGGAGTCTTTGAAAATAAGTACATGGATGAACATTTCCAGAGTTTGAAGAAAATCGGAAAGAATCGGAAAGGCTACGAGTGGTCTGAAAATATGCCCTGGGCAGGATTTCAAAGCAGGAAACCCAAGAACTCTTTAAAAATTAGACAGTCTTATAAAGAATTTTGGGGCTAGGCAAGGTATTGAAGACATCATTGTGAGCAATCCAATCCAATCCAATCCGGCGTCTTAATTGTGCGGATTAGTTTTCATCTCCTCTTCATATTGACTATTTGTAATTGATACAGAAGGAAAAGTGTATGAAACAGCCGTTGTCGAGATGCCATTAATCTCAGAAAAGAGGTTCTGGAAGCGGCAGATACAGTTCTGGTCAGCTGTGCCCTTTATGAAGAGTTGCAAGCGGAGGATCCTGGGAGGACCAGACAAATATCTCAAGTTTGTTGGAAAACTGATCCCCCACAGAATGTTTTCCTTTGCCCAACTATGGCTACCACGTGCCCTTTAAAATAAGGAAAAACAATCTACCATTTGCCAGAAGATCTTTGGAAACTTCTATTGGCAGGTGTCCCCAAACCAAATTAGTCCGAGTGCATATTGATTTAGCATGGCAGCTGGGAGAATTTAAGCCAGGTCGAAACTTGGTGAAAAGTTCCTGGAATTTGCACCAGAAAATGGCATTTCATAGATCAAATTTGCTAAAACAATTCTTGGAGATGCTGAGAGAGGCAGGATGTGAGTTGGCTATTGGCCAGCCATGGTTAGACATGTGCTTTGGAAATCCTACATTGACTCTGAAATCAATTTAAAAAAAATCTGAAAAAAACAAGAAATCTTTACTGGAGGTTGCTGCAACAGACACAGCATGTTAAGGTATGATCGATCTTGCTCAATTTAAGCTGTCTGTGGAAATGAAGGAAGTTTAACTCAATGCAGACAAATTTACGAAGAAACCAAGAGAACTATGAGAAACCATGAAGAAAAGAAAGATTCATCTCACTAAAAGTCCGGTGAAAATTTGGAGCTGAGTTTGGAATAGCATTTCTAAGGAGGGGGTAGTCAAACTAATGCAGGGAGGGCTAAGAGGAGAAATCTAGAGAGAAGATGGGTCTGATGCTATCTGGAAACAGGAACTTGAGGTCCAATGGTCTTGTGATGGCGATAGCCATCTGCACCCAAGGGCAGGACTGTGGGAACTGAGTGTAGACCACAACAGAGTATTTCTCCATTTTTGTTGTTGTTTGCTTGCATTTTGTTTTCTTTCTCATCTTTCTCTTTTTGATCTGATTTTTTTTGTGTAGTGTGATAATTGTGGAAATATGTATAGAAGAACCGCACATGTTTAACATATACTGGATTGCCTGCCATCTAGGGGAGGGGGGGAGGGAAGGAGGGAAAAAATTTGCAACACAGGGTTTTACAAAGGTGAATGCTGAAAATTATCTATGGATATGTTTTGAAAACAAAAATCTTTAATAAAAACAAAAACAGATGCTGAAGAGCAAGACCTGGACCAAGACACGGAAGAGAGGTTGCCACATTTTTGTTATTTTATAGATTCCTATTTTGCAGTTATTTTAACTCAGGAAATTTGTGTGCAGTATTTACTTTCTAATCAGCGGCGAACCTCGTGGCTTTGTCTAGCTTTGTCTTTTAAACACTGCTGAGTTAACATTTAGGAGACTGTAAATAATGGGCGCAAATTTTCTGTATAAAAAAGAAAAAAAAAACTCAGGAATATCCAACAGCAGAATTATTAGCACACGAAATGCTGAAAATAATGCGGCGAAACTGGAAATACAGCCCATCCATCATGTCACTGTCCAAAACCTCACCCTACCCCTCCACTGCCGAATCACTTCATTATCAAATCTGACCCAAGTGACAGAGCTGGAGGAGAGCTCAGGCTATCTCGAAATCAATGAGATTCCAGGCTAACAAAAGTAGGTTACAGGAAATAGTTTTATATACATATAATATATTCTGAATGTCTGTCTGTCTATGTACATATACGATGAATCAGTACAATCTATAAGATACTAAAATAGAGAAAGAAAACTACACGTTTCCCTAGGGCATGTTGATACAAAAATTTTAACTAAAATACTAGGCAGGAGATTAGAGCAACATATCACCAGGATCACATACTTTGACCAGGGACTTATACAAGGAATGCAGAGCTGATTCAATATTAGGAAAACTATCAGCATAATTGACCATGTCAATAACAAAACCAACAGAAATCATGTGATTATCTCAGTAGATACTGAAAAAGCTTTTGTCAAAATATAATATCCATTCCTATTAAAACATTACAGAACATAGGAATAAATAAGGAGTTTTCCTTAAAACAATAAATAGTATTTATCTAAAATTATCAGCGAGCATTATTTGTGATGGGGTTAAGCTAGAAATCTTCCCAATAAAGAGTAAGAGTGAAGCAAGGATGCTCATCATCACCACTATTATTCAATTATTTGTTTTTAATTTGTCTTTAATTATTCAATTATTCAAACTAAAAATGTTTGCTATAGCAGTAAGAGAAGGGAGAGAATCCAAAGGAATTAGAATAGGAAATGAGTAAAGAAAAGTCATTCTTTGCAGATGATATGATGGTAGATAATTTTATTTTATTTTATTTTGTTTTTGAACTTTATTTTATTTTATCTTATTTTTTAAATAACTTTTTATTGACAGAACCCATGTCAGGGTAATTTTTTATAGCATTATCCCTTGCACTCACTTCTGTTCCGATTTTTCCCTTCCCTCCCTCCACCCCCTCCCCAAGATGGCAAGCAGTCCTTTACATGTTAAATAGGTTACAGTATATCCTAGATACAATATATGTGTGCAGAGGTAGATAATTTTAGAGAATCAACTAAAAAGCTACTTGAAACAGTTAACTTTAACTTACATAAATTGATGCTGAGTGAACAGAACTAGAACATTATACATGGCAACCTTGTGCAAATAATCAACTTTGTTAGACCTTGTTTTTCTCAGCAATACAAATCATCTAAAACAATTCCAAAAGACTCATGCTGGAAAATGCTATCCATATCCAGAGAAAGAACTATGGAGTCTGAATACAAATGGAAGCATCCTATTTTCGCTTTTTTTTTTCCTTGTTTTTCTTTTCTCATGGTTTTTCCCTTTAGTTCTGACTCTTCTTTCACAACATGACAAATGCGGAAACATGTTTAATATGATTATACATGTACGATCTATATCAGATTGATTGCCATCTTGGGGAGGGGAGAGGAGATGAAGGGAGAAAAAAAACAGAAACCAAAATCTTATGAAAGTTAATGTCAAAAACTAATAAATAATTTTTTAAATGAAAAAGGAAATAAATAACTTTAACCAGATGAAAGCCACACAATCCATCAGCATTTCTCTATATAACAGACAAAGTCCAGTATTATTTGGGTTTATTTATATTTACATCACTATTTTTATATGTCACTGTAGATGCTTTTGGTTTCTCCAATTTTCAGATGGAGAAACCAAAAGCATCTATAGTGATATATAAAAATGCTCTAAATCACTGTTGATTAGACAAGTATAAATTAAAACAGCTCTGGTGTACCACCTCACATCTATCAGATTGGCTAAAATGACAGAAAAGGAAAATGACAAATGTTGGAAAATTGGGACACAGATTCTAAATTGCTCTCCAGATTGGTTGGATCGGTTCACAATTCCATGAAAGTCTCAATTTTCCCATATTCCCAAAAAGAGAATTCAAACTGTGATTTAATCAGCAATTTGATCCAGCAATACATTTGATCCAATAGATCTGTATTCCAAAGAGATTTTTTTTTTAAAGGAAAAGGATCTAGTTGTACACAAATACTGATAGCAGTTCTTTTTGTGGTGGCAAAGAATTGGGAATTGAAGGATGCCGGTCTCTTGGAGAATGACAGAACGAGTTGTGGTATGAGAGTATAATGGTATACTATTGTGCTATAAGAAATGACAAGCACACAGATTTCAGAAAAACCTGGAAAGATTTACATGAACAGATACAGTGGGAAATGAGGAGAACCAGAAGTCATTGTATCCAGTGACACAACATTGAGTGATGATCAACTATGATGGACTTAGCTCTTCTCTGGGATCCAAGGATCCAAGAGAGTTCCAAAGGACCAAAGATGTGAGAGGAAGCAAAGGACCTGGATTCTGTGCTCCAGTTTTCGCATGAATTATTCAAGGGATGTGAAGCCAGAGAACAGGTAGATCCACAGACTTTCTTCTAAAGGTCAGTAGAAAAGTCGAAAAATAGTCCATCCCTGAACAATGGGAGTCAAGTAATTCCCCTCTGGGACAATCTTCATTAGTGAAACCTGCTCCCCCCCTCCATTGTAAGCACATCAAACTATTGTGGGAACTATATGTTTCTGGTAGAAATATTAGAATCAGAAAGTATGCATTTCCTTCCAGGAGTGACTAAAGGAAAATCTAACAATCCGAATGCTAAATGTAAATGATGTGGGCTTTCTAACAAAATGCTAAAAAAAAAAAAAAAAAAAAAAAGTACAGAATGATTGAAAAAGCAGGATCCAGGAACTCACAGTTTAAAAACAAATAATTCCGTAAAATTTCTCTATTTTAAACTAATTTAAATTTACAATTTAAATGCAAATTAAGTTTGCAATGCTAGTCTGGGACTTATAATGCTACTGCCAAATCATTAGAATCTTTACTCCTCTACTCCTACCAGACAAAGCTAAATTCAAACCAGAAGGAATCAGAAATGTTAAAGGACATTCTATTCTGCTATAAGATTTCATACACAGAACATAGCCCCTAGGAAGTAGTTAATAAATGTTTTAGCCACCCATCTATATAAATAGGTGCATCTAAAAATTCTACAGCAAAATTCCTAAAGGAAATCCTTACTTTCCCTGCAAAAAAAAAAAAAAAAAAAGTACATTAAAAATGTTTTTAAAATTTAAAATTAAAAATTAAAAAAGCAAAAAAGAGTAACAAAAGAGTAAAAAATTCATAAAACTAATAATATACACTCACTAATGGAACAAAGGTCAAAGGGCATGAACAGATCATTTTTGAAGGGGGTATATAAACTGAACAATTTACTTGCAAAACTGAAACTCATAATAATGGGATAAATGAAAATAAAGACTAAATTATCATCTTCCATCATTAGAAAGACAAAAAGTGCTAGTGTCCAATGTTGGCAGAGCTGTGGAAAAACGTGCTGGAACAAGTTGCTGCTGGTACTGCAGGCCATTCGGGGAGATGTCTTTATCCCATTTGACAACGGGATCCCTCTGCTAGAACTGGATCCACAACACCCAGAAGTGAAGACAGTCTGCCGGAGGAGACAGGAAGCAATGGGATCACTTGTATGGTAGGGGAGGTTAATCTTGGTCAGGAGTTTCATTATGGGAGATAGGGGTGAAGGAGGGAGAGGGGGTGAAGGAGGGAGTGGGGACAGAAGTCCCCAGGGATGGAAGGTGAGGGGCAGGTGGGAAGGGGGGTCCGTGGGACCTAATTTTGGGGCTCTAGGTCGGGCGCTCTATCCTCACACCACCCATTGCCCTACACTGCCTTTAGAGAAGTGGGAGCTAGGGAGGAGTACTTAGAACATTTACTAAGTGCCTACTATACAGGCTCTGTCCTGGAGACACCAGGAAAGGTAAACTACGGCTCCTGCCCTCAAGAAGCTCCCGGTCTAATGGGGGCGGCGGCCAGCAAAGACTGAGGTAGCTTAAACTGGAAACCCCTGACTGCGGAATTCCCTGTATTTGTTCAGTTGTGGTTCAAGACTGGGAAAAGGAACAGGGGAACGCCACTGAGGAACATTCCCAACAGCAGGTAGCGAGCCTTGCGGGTCTTCCTGGCCAGGGACTCAGGGAGGGACCTCAGGGATCCGGGGCGGTCTTCTGGAGCTGAATGGGCTAAAACTGGACTGGGTGGGAGAGGGCTCTACAGGTGCCACAAAGGCTGTTCCGTGGGGGACGGCAGAGGCAGGACCACTAGTGTGGCTGCTGGTGGCTGCCCAGGCAACTGGCTGTGCCACGGGCCGGATGCCTGGGCCATGGGCTGGACGCCTGTGCCGTGGGATGCTGGGCCACAGACCGGACGCCTGTGCCACGGGCCGCCTGTGTGGGTGAGGGCTGGGCCATGGGCTGGATACCTGGGCCATAGGCCAGACAGCTGTGCCATGGGATGCTGGGCCACAGACCGGACACCTGTGCCACGGACTGCCTGTGTGAGTGAGGGCTGTGCCACGGGCTGGACGCTGTGCCACGGGCTGGACGCCTGTGCCACAGGACACTTGAGGGTTGGGCCATGGGCTGGATGCCTGGGCCATGGGTCCCCTGTGTGGGTGAGGGCTGGGCCACGGGCTGGATGGCTGGGCCACGGGCTGGATACCTGGGCCATGGGCCGGACAGCTGTGCCACGGGCTGCCTGTGTGAGTGAGGGCTGGGCCACGGGCTGGATGGCTGGGCCACGGGCTGGATACCTGGGCCATGGGCCGGACAGCTGTGCCACGGGATGTTGGGCCACAGACCGGACGCCTGTGCCACGGGCCACCTGTGTGGGCGAGGGTTGGGCTGCCTGGTGCCTTGGGAGACTCCCTCGGGCTCGGCGGCTCCATGATCTCACCGGCCCCCAGCCCCGAAGCAGCCCACAGTTCCTGCCCTTCAATTTTTCATGGCCCTGCTTCTAAAAATGGGAGTGACTAATAGACCTCATGAAAGATTCAGTGTCCGTGATGGGGCTGGGCGGTCCAGCCGAGCTCCTCAGAAGCCTCTCGGCTCTCTCGCCTCTGGCCGGAGCGGACAGCCTCTGGTTGCCAGCAGAATCGGCCCCCGCTGAGTGGGCCGGGCAGGGCAGGGAGCAGCTCCCGGACCCTGCACCCCCAACCTCCTCAGGGAGCGCAGGACCCGCCTCGGCCTGAGCAGGAGCAGCTAATGAGAAGGGAGGGGGGGCGTCCGCTGCCCCTGCCCCAGGCCGGCTCGCCCTGAGGTTGGAGGGGGCCCAGTGCCTCATTTCAAGGCCTCTGTTTGCTGTGTCCAGCCTTGCGGGCCCACATGTCTGGCGTGACCTTCTGTTCTCACGCAGGGGCCCGGCCTTATCAGGGAGGCTGTTTGTTTTCCTGTGAGTAACAGCTGCTCCCCAGGTACTGCTGGGTCCCTCCCAACTGCCTTAAAGGTAGAGGCCCCCAGGGCTGGGCGACTTTCTCCCCAGGAAGCGCAGCAGGGGATGGGGGGGCTGGAGGTGTGGGGAGCCCGCTGGGGGCCTCCCTTTTCCCACCTGTAGAATGAACTCTCAACTTTAACTTCCTGGGCTCGAGTCTCTGTTAGGAGACAATCGTATAACTAGGCTGGGGCAGCTGGGGATTTGTTTCAGGGTGCTGACAAAGGGTCTGCTTCTTCCCCAAGAGGTTCCCTCCCGGGCCTTCCTTCTGGGGCCCTCACGGACTCTCCCATCATCAGTTCTTGCTGTTTCTGCCTTCAAAGCTGTTTCTGCCTTCAAAGCTGTTTCTGGCCAGCCTAGACATGGCGGCTCCTGAAGAGGAGCTGGTCTGGCTGGGCCCTGAACCTGGCACCCGGAAGTCTGACACAGGCCGTCTGAGAGATCCTGCCCCCCCTACGCCAGTCCCCTCCCTCCACCCCACCCCCACCTCCCGGCGTCCTCCCTGACCATCCCCCCACAGAAAGGACTCTTCTGGACGCAAGGGCGCCTCTGGTGGAGCCATTTCATCTGGGGGCAACTCCCCGTGGCCCCTCTGGAGCTCTCTTGGCAAAGACACTGCAGCAGCGGGCCTGTCCTCCAGCCCATTTCACAGGCGGGGAAACTGAGGGCACCCCCATTGTGAGCCCTTCCCCCCATGGCGCTTGGCAGCCAGAACTCTGGCGCTGAGGGGCTGGGCCTTCCGGTGTCCGGCCAGGGAGCTGCCCGGGACCCATCGGCCGGCCTGGTCTCGTGACTCAGGGAAACAAACAGAAGTTTAAGGACTTTGGCCCCGGGGAGAAGAGCAGGGCTGGCTCGGGCTCTGAGGGGGCGTGTGGGTGTCAGGTATATAAGAGTGTGTGTGTATATGTGTATTGTGTGAGTGTACGTGTGTTTGTGTGTATATGTGCGTGTGTAATTGTGTGGTTGCATGTGTGTCTCCCAAGGGGCCTAAGGAAGGGCCAGGAGCCTACTCTGCTCCTGGGCCCGTCTCTGACCCTCCTTGGCCCCCCTGCAGGCCTCTCAGGCTCTTCTGGGTGCCCGGGGCATTGCTTGTCAGAGCCCCCGGTGATAAGGAGGCAGCGCCCGCAGCCCAGGCTCTCCGGCCCTCTAAGCGCCAGGGCTTGCCCTCCGCCAGCCTGCCCTCCTGGAGCTGGGCCCCCGCGGCGGGAGGCGGCCTGTGCCCACATAAGCTATGGCACCACGGGCATCTCGCGCGTTGGGTCCCACAGGCGCCACCCTAGAAGGCTTCACAAAAGAGGGGGTGTCTGCATTGAGACATAAAAGATGAGCAGAAAGTCAGCAGGGGAGGAGGGGGCAGCAGAGCTCACCTGTGGGGGGCCCGGCATGAGCGAAGGAAGTCCTGGGAAGTGGGCGAGTGTGCCCAGGGCTGAGATGCTTTTTTCCCCCTTTGCACCCATTGGCAGCTTCCATCCTCCCCTTCCCCAGACTCCCCCTCCTCCCCCACCGAGGGAAGTGCTTAGAGGGCCAGGCTCTGCTTCCTGGCTTTCCATTGGGGGAGTGGGCCAGTGGGGGGGGGGGAGGGCAGCCTCCGGGCGCTAACTCCTCCAGCTTCTGGAAAGGCTGGGTTTGGAGGCAGGAGGATGCCGGCCTCTGGCACCTGACCGGTAACTCTCTCAGTCTCCTCCCCTTGAAGATGGGCCAATAGCACCCACTTTGCAGACTTACTCGGAGGTCGGGTGTAGAGTGCTTCCAAACCTGAAAGGGCCCAGGAATTGTCCCCTGTGGGTACAATTCGTTTCTATGGAAACTCATGGGACAGACAGGAGTGCCTTCGAGACCTGGGAAACCGCCAAGGTCAAAAGCACAGTGGTGGATTCCTCACTGGGGAGTAGCAGGCTCTCCCAGGGCGCCCAGAATCCCTGGGACGGCCATTACAGCGGGGGAGCTTCTGGGGCCTCTTTGTTACCTGGCGCCGAAGGCCGCCTGCTTCTGGGACAGGTCCAAAGAACTGGGGTCCTGCCCCCCTGCTCAGACTCCCGGCCTTATGTCCCCACATTCCATTGGGCTGAGCCCAGGCCTCCATCACCCTCCTCTTCCCGAGGGAAGCACTTGTCCTAGACGTGGAGAGCAGGCAACAGCCCTTGGGAGAAACCGAGGCAGCTCAGGGCAAGAAAGAGACAGACTGAGTCCTAGGGAATGTGACAGGGGCTGCCTCCCCAAAGGTCCCTCCTTACAGGCAAGCCCGAGCACGTTTCCTCCAGGAGCTGATGGCATCACGTGGTATAAGAGGCTGGCCTAGATTTGTTGTTGCCAAAGGCTTTCCCAGGGGGGTCCTCGGCTATTGAGCTCTTCTGTCCCACTGATCTCCTTCTCTAATTTTTAACCAGTAACAAATAGTCTTGAGGATTATGGTTTCCCAATATGATGGGAGGTCTAAAAGTGCTATTCCCTCCTTATCTCTACTCCCCTTCCCGCCTTGTTGCTCTCAAATTCATAAATCTTCTGTTCCTCTAGTTGGAGGAAAGTGGAGAGAAGCCTCTTTCACAGTTCTGACTAAGGGAAATGTTCTCAACCAAATAAGGAACAAAGATGGTCCCAAGAGATAAAAAAGGTTATTTAAGATTCACAAAATCCAAAAGTTTTAAATAAACAAAATCAATGCAGCTAGCTAAGAACAAAGGGGAAATCTTTACAATGAACAGCTCTTGCTGAAGGCTTGATAAAATATAGAGTGAACACCCAGCCCTCTCTTATATGTTTATATTATTCATGTATATACACAACACATCTTAGATATATTATATATGCATATATTATTATATATGTACGGCTATATCTCAAGGACCAGGCCTCCATGAATATATCATCAAAGGACACAAAATTCTCAAAGGAAAATGACAAATTATTGACCGTATGAGAGGTTAAGTCATTAATAGCAGACGTGGAAGCTACAGAAGCTCTGTGGTTTTAACTCATACCCATTAAACTAGCAAAGGTAATAAAAGGAAGAAATAGTGCTAGGGATCTGTGGGAAACTAGGCACAGTAATGCATTGTTGATGGAGGTGCGAATTGGTCCAATCGTCCCGGAAACCAATTTAGAATAAACAATTTAAGCCAGCCAAATGCTTTTAAAAAATGACTAAAATGTCCCTGCCTTCTGACTCAGAAATTCCACCGCTTGGCCCTGCTGACCCTGAGGACGTCAGAGAGAGCCCTCTCCCTCCCTTCCCCCCAAAAAAATGTTCACCAAAGAGGGGACTTGGAACCAATCAAAGGAGATGCCCATCAATTGGGGAACAAATCGTGGTCAATGCACATAATGAAATAAAAGGAAGAATTCATAGGATCACCCGGGCTTATGGGTACAGAGGCAGAGTGAGATGGGCAGAGCCAGGAAAGCAGAGATGGTAACAAAGGAGGAGAACACGGGACCAGATGCGGTTCAATCGGTGACCAAGCTTGGCCCTCTTTCCCTGCAGCCGTGGCTGGCTGGGGCCGGGCACCTGAGACACACCGGCACTGCCAGCCTTGGCCCTGGGCCTTCAGAGACGAGGATGACTCCGGTCTAGCTGCCTGCTGGGGCCTGGAGCTGTCATTGGCTAAGCAGGTTACTGGGCCCGGCACCTGATCTGATCTTTAGGAACAAAGGGAGGAGACCGAGGTATTTTTTATGGTCCACCATTGGCGGCAGGGGAGAGGAGGCTGAGCCCCCCGAGGAGCCAGCGCTCTCTTGGCAGCCTCCCCTTGTGGGCCGGCTTCCCCTCAAGGGCGCTTTTCTTTCACAGACCCCAAAGTGTCCTCACAAAGGGTGTCTCGAGCCTATGCTCAAGTGTTGTCATTTTAAATTTAAGGTCTGTTTCCCCTTGGGTGGCCCAGACTGCCTGCCCTTCCCCCTTCTCAGTTGCTGCTGATCCTGGTGGAGCCAGCGCAGAGCTTCCAGCACTCAGTGACCCCAGAATCCAATGTCTTTCTTTGGGAAGCCCCCAAAAGGTGACTCCTATGGCTGCTCTCCCCACCCCCTTCCCCAAGCAGGATGGACCCTGTGTGACTTAGGCCTTCCAGCACCACCTGGACTTCCTGGTCCAGACGCCACAGGGAAGGGTGAAGGAAAGGGCATCGTGGGCCCAATTGTCCCATTTTGCTTTGGAAAGTTTGGGGTCTCATGAATTGGCAGAGAATCAGTCAGCTAATGAGAAGCCCTGGAGGATCAATCTTATACTAGATATAAGCTGGGAGCTGGGACACAAAATCCCGGCCCTCAAAAGGGTAAGACAAGTACCTACAGAAGCAGGTATAAACACAGATAAGCACAAAGTGGTTAAGGACAGGGCTGTGGGGGAAGAGGAGGTGCAGGAGGGAGAGGGGCCAGCAAAGGCTGCACACAGGGGGGATGCCTGAGCTGCATCCCAAGGATGAGAGGGATTCATGTCGTCGGAGGGAAGGGGAGCGGAGCAGAGAGAGCACTGGGGGCCTTGGGTGGGAGGAATAAGAGAAAACCATTCTGGCTGGAGAGCAGTGAAGAAGAGAGTCTTGTGCAGGGAGGATGCAGAGTCGGGCCTAGACTAGGAGCCCCAAAAGCTAACCGGGTGACTGTACTTTCTCTCAGAGGCAGCTGGGACTCGGGAGCTTCCGAGGCAGGAGGGGAGAGCGGCACTTGAGGTCGGCCCCTTTACAGGTTCCGCCGGCTCTGGAGAGGACGGAAGGCAGGGGGATCATGGGAGGCCGCGGTAACGATGCAGGTGAGAGGTGATGAGGGACGGAGGAGGATCCAGCTCTTCTCAGCAAGCTCCAAGACGACCGAAGGACTCCTGATGGAAGATGCTCTCCACAAGCGGGGAAGAGCTGCCAGTCTGAATGAAGATCCAAGCAGATCGTCGTCCCCCCCTTGTTTTTCCCCTTTGTTCTGTTTTTTCTTTCACAACATGACTAATGTGGAAACATGTTTTCCATGATTGCACATGTAGAACTTTGATCAGCTTGCTTGCCATTTGGGGATGGGGTAAGGGAGGGAGAGAAAAATCTGGCGCCCAAAACCTTTCCAAAAGTCAGCGTTGAAAACTGGAAAAGAGAAAATACCATTGGGTTTTTAAAAAATGGATAAAAAAGCCGGCTGCCTTTGTTTGTCCTTCAATGTCCTCCCTAGGGGACGTCAGGACAGGCAAGTGGGCTGGACCAAGGCGAGGAGGGCTCTGCAAAGGCCTCGTTCTCTCTTCTGGAGCGTGAGGAGGGGGTGGGGGTGGCCGCAGAACCGAGAGAGAAGGTCTCCGATGGGCGGCCGTGTGGGGGAAGGGAGAAGAAGGAGCTGAGCTCAGGGTGAGAAAATGGGCCCACGAGGACAGAGTGACCGAAGCTCGGGCTGAGGTTGGGGAGAAAGATAATGGGTTCAGTCTGGGGCGTGTGGAATTTGAGTTGTTTCGGGGACATTCGTGGGGGATGCCCAGGAGACACAGAAGATGGAGTGGAAATACTGGGCCCGTCCCAGAGACAGAGAGTGAGCCGTGGGAGCTGAGGGGGTGAGGAAGGAGAAGAGAAGGGAAGCCTCGGGCCCCCCCCCCCTCCCCCCTGCATCAAAGGAGACCGAGAAGGAGCCAACATCTGAGCAGCTGAAGATCAGTCAAAATGGCGGGTGGGGCCAATGCACTGAAGGGAAGCTATGGGGAGGAAGGGGGGGGGGGGGAGGCCGTCAGAGGTCGGGCCAAGCATGGGAGAAGAGTTCTCGAGAGCCCCGACCTTGAGCCTCTGGGCCCTGGGAAAGGAGGCAAGGTATGGAGAAGGCTCTGGCCAAGGTCCCCAGAAGCCCGGGTGTAGTGAGAGCAGGTCCTGGAACAAAGCCGCTCTGTTTGGGAAAGGCTCCGGACGGTGTCTGGCGGCCTCGCCCTCTCGGTGATTATATTATACTATTAAATTATGAAAAAGGACCTTTCGGGTCTGGGTCTGGGCCCGGCTGCTGAGGAAGGGAGTTCCCAGAAGGGAAAGGCCGGGAGCGCATCTTGGGGCAGGGATCGGGCGGCCAGAGTCACCGGGCCCAGACACAAGCCGGGTCCAGCTCTTCTCTGTCCGGGGCCCGCTTACTGCCCCTCCCCCCCACATCTCTCCCCCCCTCCCGCCGTTGGCCCGTCCTGGGGGCCCGAGACCCCTTTTGCAAGGTCAGAATTATTCACACAGAACACTCAGGTTTTTTCATTTCTTGAATAACTACCCGGGATGTGCGGCCGTTCTTTGGATCCTGTAGCTTTATTTTAATCGGAGTCATTCACATTTTCTCCTTCACTTTCCAAGGCAACAACGAGTAACCAAGCACGCGGGCCGCTTTCGGAGGTGTAAATGCCGATACTGAAAGTTTAACAATCGGCTCTGGGAAGCCACTGGTAGACAGCCGGCCCCAGCCGGGCCACAAGCCACAGAAACAAAAGCTGAGGGGAGGGGGCGGTGGAAAATCGCAGGCTCCTTCTCCGTTAAACCCCGCAAAGAGGCTCAGGGTGCTCCCTGTCCCCCCCAGGCCCCCGCAAGCCCTTGGTTTCTCTCCGTTCGTACCGACCCTCAAAGTCCTGGCCCGGAAGCCCCGCCCAGCCCCCTACTCCTCCTTTATCCGCCCCGACCTCACTTTAGACCTATTTGTGTGCACGTGACGGGGCGGACTGCCCCTCCCCCCTTCCACCCCATCCCCCAGCACAGTGCCGGGCACCCGGGAGCGGGGGCTGGGACTGGGAGCTGAAACCGATCGATTTGCATTTCTAAAAGCTGTGACTTGCACTCACCCCGGCTGAAAGCGGCCCCACCCCCACCCTCACCCCACCCCACCCCACCCCACCCCCACCCGAGAGTGCCTCTTTCTGGCCCGGAGTCCGCTTTTCACAGTTTTCCCAAAGATCCCCCGCCGCCCTCGCCAAGGGAGGGCAGGCCTGGCTCTTTCGGGTCGCCCTGGGAAGGGAGAGGAAGCCCCCGGGCCCACCGAGGGAGCCGGGCTGCTCCTGCGGCGTCCCCGCCACCAGCCTGCACCCAGGGCGGCTGGTGCCCCCGCAGGGCTCCGAGGCTCGGCCCTCCGGCCCGGGGCTCCCGTCCTCCCCAGATGCCCGGCTCTGTCCTCCCCATCTGCCCGGCTCTGTCCTCCCCATCTGCCCGGCTCTGTCCTCCCCAGCTGCCGGCTCCCGTTCTCCCAGCTGCCTGGCTCTGTCCTCCCCAGCTGCCTGGCTCCCGTCCTCCCCAGCTTCCCTGCCCAAGCTCCCAGCACTGAAAACAGCAGCCAGAGCTGCTCCCTCTCTTCCCATGGCCAAAGTCGGGGCACACGAAGGCCAGGAGGCCGGAAGGCAGCCTGACCAAGCTCTGAGTGCCCTCCAAGGCGGGGGGAGCCCGTGGTTCTCCCCCATTCTGCTGGGGAGTCTTTACAGGCTTGGGGTAGATGCCCCTCACTCCCCGAAGGTCACCTTCAGCCGCCTGAGCCCTCTCTGCAATGCCCTCCCTGGGGTGCCCACCTTGGAGTGCCCGCCCTGGGGTGAGGTGGGGGCTGCGAGAAGCTTCATGCAGGAGGATGGCACCCTTTTGGGCCCCGCTCTCTCCTTCCTTTTGGATGCTGGTGTGGGTGGGTGCCGAGTGTGTAGAGTTGGGGGGCTCAGGGTCTCTCAGGGCCCCCCAGGATGTCAGAAAGCAGGGGCCCCGGTGCCCCCCGTCCTTGTTCCCAATGCAGATACACTTGGTGGCCTGTGAGCCTCCCACGCAGAGAAGGGCCCAGCCCAGCCGTTCCTGTCTGATACGGGCCCTGGGTCCCCCCCAGCAACTTTTGGGACGTTCTTCCTGTGAAGATCTTCCCTTTCTGGCCTCGTGGGGGGCATGTCCTGGGCTAGTGCTTAGGGTTCAACAGGTCCATCCCCCAGCCCCCACAGGCGGCTCTCTGGTCTGCCCTCTCCCCCTCCCCCACCCCAACCAGGCTTGGGGGCGCCATTAATTGTGCCTCACAGACCCAAAGCCCGGGACCCCTGAAAGTCAGCTCATTCTCCTCGGCGCTCCCCCAGCTCTCACCCGTCTGGAGAACGGGCGAAGGAAGCGTGCCGGGGGCACAGGGACCCGGCACTGGGCAGGCAGCGGCAGGGGGCAGTTTCCCAAGGAGCAGGGGAGAGGGCGACCCCGGCAGGGGGCATCCAACCCGCACTCCCCCCCCAGATTTAGGGAGCTCCTGTTCCGGGCCGGCCGTGGGCCCCGAGGACAAGAGTGGGAGAACTTTGCCCACAGGGGGCACGCGTTCTAGCGGGACAGCCCACTCCTGTGTGAACCCATTTTGAAAATGGTGGGGGGAGAAGGTGCCCGGAGCTGAGAGCCACTGCAGGAAGCTGAAGGCAGGGGCTGAGGGAAGGAGGCCGGAGGCCATCGCCAGGCCTGCACTGGAGTTTCTGCAGCGAACCCGACGCGAAGCTGCTGCCCAAACGGAAAATGGCTCTGCAATCCCTGGGCAAAGACTTGATTGGGGCAGAGAGCGTGGAGAGGGACAGGGAGCTGGCCGGGGGGGCTGGGGGCCGGAAGGGCAGCTGGCAGTGCCCCCCGACCCAATGCTGGAGAGGGCTTAGGGCCACGGGGGCAGGAAGGGGAGTGGGCTTTGTGCGTAGCCCAGCTCCGCCTCGGCCTGAACCGGGGGCCTTCGGACCCGGACCGTGCTCCGAGGGGAGCTTCTCCCTGGCAAATGCTTCCTGGCAGGAGGGGCTCCCAGGCTCAGAGACACCAAACCCAACAGGTGAGAAAACCACGGGGTCACTGTCCTACGGCAGATGGCAGAGGCATGACCCGGGGGGCAACCCACCGGGCTCTCCGTAACACAGGGCACGCTTGCCCAAAGCCACAGGGCACTTGGTGGCAGGATTTGAACCCACATTCTCTGACTCGTGCCCTAGGACGAGGCTGGATGGAGGCTGCTCGGCCCTGAGGCTGCCCTGGGGATGAAGCTGAGAAGGGACCCCAAATCCTGGGGCCGGGAGGCCTGGCCCAGGCAGGGACCCGGGCGGGGAGAGGAAGTGGCTCCAGAGCCGGCCTCAGTGGTCCTTGTCTGCCTCCTCCCAAGGGCGCCCTCCGGGCACCTTGGCACTCTGTCCCTGGCACCTTGGCACTCCATCCCTGGCGTGGTGTTTGTCAAAGCCCTGAGTCAGATGACAAAGTCCCAGCTCTCGTCTGAGTGCAGCCGGCCCGGCGGGGGCAGCGTCTGCCCAGGCGCCTCCCATCGTCAAGCGAGATAAGAGTCCCTGGCAGGCGGGCACAGCCTCCCAGCTGCTACCGGGTGAAAGGGTGACAGAGGCGAGCCCTGCATCCGGGCAGGGCCGACGGGGCTGATCCTTATCTGGGCGAGGAAGTGAGAGGAGAGGCCGAAAGCCACCCCAGGGGAAAGGGGGGCGGTCACCTCTCCAGTCTAAAGTGAGGGTGCTCGGCCCTTCCAGTCCTCGAAGGTGCAGCCGGCTGGCGTCGGGGGTCCTGGCCTCCAGAGCCGGGTCCTGGCGGGCGGCTCCTGACCGCCTGCCAACAAGGTCAGTTTTCAAGCTGCCCCAGGGGCCCTGCACGTAGTAGGTGGTCAAATATTTCCAAAGAGATGATGGGGAGGATGCTGATGGCAGCCCCTGGGTGCCTTCCTGCTCTCCAGCCGGAGTAGTGTATAAGGTGGGCGCTCTTCTGGACCTCCTCCCCCTTCCCAGCTCTCCTTGGTCTTTCCCCTGCACTCTGGAAGCTAGGCAAGGGGCTCCCCAAACCCACGGCTGGCTGGAAGCCCTGGACCCTCAGTCTGATCCTAAGCTGGCGTGGGAGAGATGGAGGCGCCAAGGGGACAAGCCCCCTCAGAGCTCAGAAAAAAGATCCAGCATCCTTTGGGGCCACAGGGCTGGAGGACCAGGAAATCCGGGCCTGCAAACAGGCCCTGACAGATTGAAGATGGCGCTACTATTCTGCATGAGAAATGATCCAACAGGGAGTTCTCAGCAGAACCCTCGGAAGCAATGGTCAATAAACATTAAGTGCCTACTGTGCGCTGGGGGCCGCCTGATAGGGCCAGCCTTTGGTGGCCAGCATCCTGACAGGGATTTCTGGGCACCAGACCAGAGGGGCTCTGAGTGAATTATCGTCCCAAGTCTCTCTTCACTTGCTCTCCTAGAATCTGAGCCCCAGAACTATGCAAGCTCCTGGGAGAAAAGCCCTGCTTTGGCTAATTCGCACTAAAGTGGAAAAGATGGTCTGCACCATTATCCCACTTAGTTCCCTGAGAATTTCCAGAGCGGCACCTGGAGCTGGGCCTGGCCCGGGCCCACGTCCTCACTGAAGGAAGGCCGACAGAAGTCAGGATGGAAAGCTCTAAAGAGAGGGAGGAGGTGGGGCTTCCCTCTGCCCAGCTTTTCTCCAAGACTGGAGCCCTGTGGAGGCGGCTCCCTCCCAGAGATCTCTGCCTTTGCTTAGCTCCCGGGGACAGTGAGGGGTGTAATGGGGAGGGGGGCGCAGGGCCCCCAACGCTCTTGGGAAGAAGGCTCCAGTCTGGGCTGGCTTTCGAGGGTCCCCGGAGGAAGTGACTGAGAATGAAGCTTTGTAGCCAGGCCCAGGGTTGGGCCGCAGCGGCCCTGCCCCTGGATGGGCGTCTCCTCCCGTGCCGCTCACCGCCTTCCGGGAGGCGGGCAGCGCCCCTCGCCCCGAGTGCTCTGGAACCCTGGCGGCTCACTGCTTTGATCCAAAGTCTGAAGTCGAGACTCGAAGCCAGGCCCCTTTGGCCGGTGATGGAGTCCAGCCCTGGCCACCCAGGGGAGCGGGCTGCTTCCGAGAAGGGCGGAGGCCGGCCTCCAGTCTGAGCGGGGCTGACAGGAAGGCTGGACCACCAGGCTGTCCTCGAAGAGACAGCAAGCAGCTGCCAGAGAAGGTGAAGCTGGGCCCAACAGCTTCCCCCGGCAAACGGCCTTCCGATTCGGGACGGGTACCGAGCCTCTCCCCTCCTGCCCCACCCACCCCCTCCAGCAATCTCTAGCCACCCTTCTGGGCTCCAGGAATGGCGTGGCGGCTGTTTGAGACCCGGGGCTGAGCCAGCACGCTCGAGTTACTGTCTCCACGAAGAGCAGGAGCCCCCGAGCCTGGAAGTCGGGTTTTCCTGGAAGAGGCGGCCCGCCCAGCTGCGCCCGACTCCCTCCTCGGCCCCCACCCTCCCACGGGGTGACGCTCCCCACGATGGCACCAGGGGCTGCCTCTGCCAAGTCCCGGCTTCCATGAGGAGAGACAAGGGTGGCAAGGCCCACCTGGCAGGGAAGGCTCCCCCTCCCTGGACAGCCCAGCCGGGTCAGCCGCCCCCATCCCCAAACGGTCGGGAGACAGATGGACAGAGGCAGGTGACAGAAAAGGATTGTCAGAGAAACCCGTTTGTCCAGAAAGGATGGACCGAGCGGCCATCGGCGGCAGTGACCGCCCCGTGACTAGAACTCCAGAGGCCAGAACTTTGATTACTGCCTCCGGTCAGGAAGACCCGAGTCCGAAGACTGGGAAAACCACTTGAACTTCACCTGCCTCAGTTTCCCTATCTGAAAAATGAGGACAAGAACAGCCCACGGCTCCCAGAGTTGTTGTGACATCAAATGAGTAACTCACAATAAATGCTTTTTAAACTTCCTTGTCGGGTGAGCGTGACTGATCCTGGGCAGACAATGGAACTTCTGGTGACTCAGTTTCCTCAGTAAACATGTACTAATACTGCACAAACATGTAGCCTGTTATGCTGGGGATGAAGAGTGCCAGGCCCCGGCGCAGGAAGCTCACACCTGCCCCCGGAAGGCCACCGAGCCTCCTACAGCTGTCCATCCAGGCTTGCCAGGGCTGTTCTGACCAGTCAGGAGCCCATTGGACTGGCAGACCTTCTAGCCGGGGCTTCTCAAACTCCTTTTTGACCGAAGCCCCTGGGGATATAAGTATAGAAAATAGGGATGCAAATCAAACATTTACGGGCACTAAGTCATCATTTTGCAGCCCTCCCCCCGTTAAGAGCCTGCATGGTGCTGTCCCCCACTTTAAGAAGCGGGGTTCTGGGGAAGGCATTCTTGTCCCGGCTCCCCCGGTGGCTCCATGGATCAATTCCAGGGATTTCCTGAACTTGGATCCGACAGAAATTGCATTTCTAATGAATTGAACATTTCCTTTATTTTAATTATATTCTAATTAGAGCCTTATTTTTGAGAAGGGCTTCTTGGACTTCACCAGATAGACGTTGGGAGATCTGGGACACCCAAAGCTGGGAACCCTTAGTTAGGGGATACCTTGAGCTGCAGGGTGGGTTCAATGCAGAGAGGGGAGTTCCTGAGACCTGGGGAGGACGCCTGCTTCTGATGTGGGCTAGCTGGGCTAGTCTGGGCAATCTCAGCATAAATGAGGGCCAGGCAGGACCCAGTTCAGAAGGTGGTATTGGGGGGGAACCTCTACAAAGTGCTTCGCTAACCTTGGAGCCCTGGGACAGCAAAAGGAACCGACAGATCAGCCTGAGACTTCCGGTTCCATGGAGCCCCCTGGGACTTCCTGAATAACTGAGGGGGCATCACACCGAGCTTGTTCCGAGGGGCCGGGATTCTCCTCACGTTATTTTATAGATCCAATGCCGGGCTGTCCGGTCCACAAAGGCTGCCTCACACGGCCCAGCTGTGACACAGTCCTCGAGGGACACAACTGGTCCCAGATCACAGGTCATATTATCTCCAGGGAGATAATGACAAGAAGTGGGGAGGAAGGGGCTGAGGAGATAAGTGGGGAAGACCAACATCTGACTGCTAACTGCCACAGAGCAGTAGTGAGCGAGATAACGGGTGCCGGTCAAATAGAGCCCAGGAGAAGAACAGATTGAGTCTGCCAAACCCAGCAGCACCTGGGCCAAGAGCACGGTGGTCAGTGACGACATAAACCCCTGGGGTAAAGACTCCTTAAGACAGAAAGTGTTGGAAGAGTCAGAGTCAGTCTGGAAGAAACTGGGTTTAAATCCACAATATACGAAGACAAGCTCATGACCTAGAGAAAAAAGGCAGCTCTTTAGGTGGTGCAGTGGCTGCCCCGACCTGGGTCAGAAAGACCCAAGTTCAAATTCAGCTTCAGATACATCTTATCTCTGTAACCTGGACAAATTAACTGCTGCCTGTCTCAGTTTCTTCAACTGTAAAATGGGAATAACAGTGACATTTTCCTCTCAGGGTTATTATGGGAAAATATCTGTAAAGTACTTTGTACACTTTAAAGCAGTATGTAAATGTTATCGCTATCATTATTATGACAACTCCTCTTATTAGGGTGAGACATGCCTCCCACCTCTTGGCAGAGAGGGTGCAGAATTCAAAACACATTTTCAGGCACGGCCAATACAACACAAATCTGCCTTGCCTGATTATATTATAAGGGAAGTTTGTATTCCGGAGGATGGGTTTGTGGGGAGCAGTGGGAGAGGGAATGATAATGAAGTAAAAAAGAAGGAAAAAGAAAGAAGGAAGGAAGGACAGGAAAGAGAAAGAAGGAAAAGAAAGAAAGAAAAAGAAAGAAAGAAGAAAGAAAGAAAGAAAGAAGAAAGAAAAGAAAGAAAGAAAAGAAAGAAAAGAGAAGAAAGAAAGAAGAAAGAAAGAAAGAAAGAAAGAAAGAAAGGAAGGAAGGAAGGAAGGAAGGAAGGATGGGAGGGTGGGAGGGTGGAAGGAGGAAGGAAGGGAGGATGGGAGGGTGGGAAGGAGGAAGGAAGGGAGGATGGGAAGGAGGAAGGAAGGGAGGATGGGAGGGTGGGAAGGAGGAAGGAAGAGAGGATGGGAGGGTGGGAAGGAGGAAGGAAGGGAGGATGGGAGGGTGGGAAGGAGGAAGGGAGGATGGGAGGGTGGGAAGGAGGAAGGGAGGAAGGAAGGGAGGGAGGGAGGAAGGAAGGGAGGGAGGGAGGAAGGAAGAGAAAGAAAAGGAAGGAAGGAAAAAGAAAGAAAGAAAAAGAAAGAAGGAAGGAAAGAAGTAAAGAAAAAGAAGGAAGAAAAAAAAAGAAAGGAAGAAAGAAAAGAGAAAGAAAAGGAAGGAAAAAGAAAGAAAGAAAAGAGAAAGAAAAGGAAGGAAGGAAGGGAGGGAGGGGGAGAGAGAGAGAGAGAGAGAGAGAGAGAGAGAGAGAGAGAGAGAGAGAGAGATGAAGGACAAGGTGCATTCTCACGTGGAGCTGTCACTTCCATGTTGTAACACATCGCAGGACTGTGGAGTCAAGGGTGAGGAATGGGGAATTCCTGCCTGGGTGTGGCAAGGCTAGGGATGGCAAGGCCTGGCTTGGGATGGCAAGCACAGGCCATCCAGGAATGCTTCAAAGGGGCCATGAGCCTGACCAGCTTAGCCAGCTCTAGTGCCCACTCTATCAGATGCTCTCACACTTTCTGGGTCACCAGTGGTGTGAAACAAGGCTGTGTGCCTGCTTCCAGGCTTTGTAGCACGATTCCAGCCATATTATCAAATACCTTCAATGAGGATGCACATGGCCATAGAGTCAGCTGCCAAAACTAAAGTGTAGGGAGTGTTGATGCCTGTTTTTTTTGTTTGCAGACGATTGTGTCCTCAATGCAGCCGGAAATGCAACAAAAAGGATTCTTTGCTGCTTGTGCTAATTTTGCTCTAACAATTAACACCAAGAAAACACAGGTCCTCCATCAACCGGTATCAAATCACCCATGTGTGGAACCATCAATTACAACAAATGGAGAAAATTTGAATGCTGTGTATAAATTCACTTACCTTGGAATGTACAAGGAATGCACACATTGATAATAAGGTTGATTATACATTGCCAGAGCTACTTAGTGTTTGGGAGGTTCCAAAAAAAGTGTATGGGACACTTCTCAAAATTAGATAAATCTAATCTCAAAGTAAACAAGAAAGAAGTTAGAGAGGTAAATAGAATTTCAGAAAAGTTCCATATGATAGAAAGAAGGAAGGAAAGAAAGAAGTAAAGAAAAAGAAGGAAGGAAAAAAGAAAGAAAAGGAAGGAAGGAAAAAAGAAAGAAAAGGAAGGAAAAAGAAAAAAAGAAAGAGAAGAAAGAAAGAAGGGAGGAAGAGACAGAGAGACAGAGAGACAGAGAGAGAGAGAGAGAGAGAGAGAGAGAGAGAGAGAGAGAGAGAGGAGACAGAGAGAGACAGAGAGACAGAGAGAGACAGAGAGAGAGAGAGAGAGAGAGAGAGAGAGAGAGAGAGAGAGAGAGAAAACAGAATAGGGTTAGAAAAGAATATACCTTTATTTCGGTGGCACATGGTACCTACGCAAAAATTGACTATGTTAGGGCATAAAATCCTCACCATCGAATACAGAAAGGCAGAAATATTAAATGCATCCTTTTCAAATTATGTATAATAAAGAACCGTAGAAAAATAGAACAAAAATTAATTGGAAACTAAGCAATCTAACTCTGGGCCAAAGAACAAATCATAGAAACAGTCATTTCATCCAAAAGAATGACAACAATGAGACAGCATACCAAAACTTATGGGCCAAAGCAGTTCTTAGGAGAAATTTTAATATCCTTAGATGCTTACATGAATAAAACAGAGAAAGATGAAATCAATGAATTGGGCATGAAACACACAAAAAAGATTTTTAAAAGAACAAATTAAAACTCCTCAACTAAATACCAAATAAGAAAATTTGAAAATCAAAGGAAGATTAATAAAATTGAAAGTAAGAAAACTATAGGACTAATAAATAAAACTAAGAGTTGGTTTGTGAAAAAAATCCAGCAAAATAGAAAAACCTTTGGTTAACTTGATTAGAAAAAGGAAAGAAAAAACCAAGTTTCCAATATCAAAAATGAAAATGTAAACCTTACCACAAATGAAGAGGAAATTAAAAGAATAATTAGAAGCTATTTTCCCAATTATATGCCAATAAATCTGATAATCTAAGTGAAATGGATAAATATTTATAAATTGCCCATATTAACAGAAGAGAAAATTGAATAAATAGTCCCATTTTAGAAAAAGAAATTGAACAAGCCCCAAGTTGAGGTTCAGGAAATAAGGTCACTTCTCCAGCCTCATGGAACACCTGTCTGAGGCCTCCAGCTATGGACTTCAACATCTTCCCCATCTCTTCCCAGGTCATCCTCCTCAGTAAGTTTGGCTTACTGGGCTCTCATCTGTGTATGTACTGGGAAGGCAGCATTGGCAGCAGCCCTGTATGGGTGGAGGGACAAAGTGGATTCCTATATGGAGCTGTCATTTCCATGCTGTAACACCTTGTAGGACTGTGGAGTCAAGGCTGAGGAATGGGGAATTCCTGCCTGGGTGTGGCAAGGCTGGGGATGGTAAGACTACCAAAAGGAAAAAAACTCCAGGGCCAGAGGGATTTACAAGTGAATACTACCAAACATTTAAAGAACAATTAATTCCAATGCTATATAAAATATTTGGGAAAATAGGAGGAGTCCTACCAAATTCCTTTCATGACACAGATATGGTGCTGATACCTAAACCAGGAAGGGCCAAAACAGAGAAAGAAAATTAGAGACCAATTTCTCTAATGAATATTAATGCAAAAGTCTTAAATAAAATATTAGTAAAGAGATTATAACATCTCATCATCAGAATCATTCGCTCTGACCAAGTAGCATTTATATCAGGAATGCAGGATTGGTTCAATATCAAGAAAACTATCAGTATAATTGACCATATCAATAATCAAACTAATAGAAATCATATTATCTCAAGTGATACAGAAAAAGCATTTGACAAAGTATAACACTCATTCTTATTAAAAAACACTAGAGGACATAGGAATAAATGGAGTTTTCCTTAAAATATTAAGTAGCATCTATTTAAAACCACCAGTGAGCATTATGTATAATGGGGATAAGCATTCCCAATAAGATCAGAGATGAAACAAGGTTGCCCATTATCAGCATTACTATTCGGTATTGTACTAGAAAGTTAGCTTTAGCAATAAGAGAAGAAAAAGAAATAGTAGGAAATAGTATAGCCAACGAGCAAACAAAACTTTGCAGATGGCATATTTAGAGAATCCAGAGAATCAACTAAAAAACTGCTTTAAACGATTAACTTTAGCAAAGTTGCAGGATGTAAAATAAATCCAAAAAATCATCAGCATTTCTACATGTTACAAGAAAGCCCAGCAGCAAGAGAGAGAGAAATTCCACTTAAAATAACTGTAGATGAAATAAAATATTTGAGAGTCTCCCTGCCAAGACAAAGGAACTATATGAACATAATTACAAAACACTTTTCACACAAATAAAGTCAGATCTAAATAACTGGAAACAGATCAATTGCTCATGGTAGGCCAAGGCTAATATAATAAAAGACAACTCTGCCTAAATTAATCTATTTATGCAATGCCATACCAAACTACCAGACAATTACTTTATAGAGCTAAAAAAAAAAAAAAAATAACAAAATTCATCTGGAACAACAAAAGATCAAGAATTTCAAGGGAATTAATAAAAAAAAAATGCAAAGGAAGGTGACCTAGTCATATCAGACCTAAAACTGTATTATAAAGTGGCAATCATCAAAACCATTTGGTACTGGCTAAGAAACAGAGTAGTGGATCAATGGAATAGTGGTACACAAGACACAGTAGTCAATGACTATAGTAATCCTGTGTCTGATAAACCTAAAGACTCCAGCTTCTGGGTAAGAACTCATTATTTGATAAAAAACTGCAGAAAAATTTAGAAAATAGTACGGCAGAAACTAGGCACAGACCAACATCTCGTACTCTAGACCAAGATAAAGTTGAAAAAGGTTCATGATTCAGACATAAAGGATAACACTGTAAGGAAAACAAAGGCTAGTCCAACTTTGATGACCGAACTGAAGGTCTACAGCCACTGTATATGTCTCATGTTGTAAGACCATGCTGGTGCCATGCCGGGAAATTGAATTGCTCTCATCCGAATTGTCCTAGGAAGATTCTGAAGAACAGCTTAGGAAGGTTATTAACAGCAGGTTAAGGTACTGGACCCTGAGGTCCTCTCTCAAACCTGGCTGCCAAGCATTCAAACTCCATTGCAGAGAGGACAACTCTCTGCTGGCCACAGTTTTCAAATGCCCAACAGACCATCTTGCCCAAACTACCATTTTATGGAGAATTCACACAGGGTACGTGCTCACAAGGTGATCAGAAAAAATGATATAAGGACCCTTTCAAGGTCTCTCTCCTAAGAACTTTAGAGATGGTTGCGAGACACTGGTGTGCCAGAATGGCGTGCCTTCGTCAGAGAAGGTGCTGTGCTCTAAGAGCAAAGCAGCCCCAAGTAAGGACTTTAATGTTCATAGGGACTATTTGTGCCTGGGCGGCGGCAGAACCTTCTGAGCTCTAGTGGTCTGATCAGCCACAGCTGGACTCCCTGTAATTTGACTCTACCATAGTGATGTCATTTTGGTGCTCTTCCAGAACAAAAGGCAAGAACCAACAACCGATCCCCCAGAGCACACTTGGGCACCAGGCAGGGCAGGGGCTGGGGCTGAAGAGCTCCTGTTTTCAGAGTTCAGCCCGTGTAGCCATCTGGCCCTTTCGGATCCTCATCTAGAATTTGGAAGCTTCCTGAACTTCTGGGTCAGGGTCAATGTCAGTGGCCTGGCTGACTTTGAGTGGCTAGAAGAGAGGAGGAACTCCAGATGTACGGGAGGGCAGGGGGCTGTCTCCTACCCCCCCCCCAACATTCCTCCCAGCTTTATCCCCTCCTCTTCCCAGTTGGTACTTGGATTTGCAGTCAGAGGTCAATGGCCTCAGTGGCGCTGGGGTCATCGTGACCATATGATCCTTTGGCCATCTTCTGAAGCCCTTGCCCAAGGGCCCATCTGCATCCTCTGCCCTGCAGAGATGACAAGCACCTCCAGAGCAGCTCCATCCTCCCCCACGGCCATCCTCCCCCCTTAGTCCCGTTGTTCTGGGTCCCCCTCTGTTTCCCAACACAAGTCTGCTTTTGTGGCTTCCCCTTGGGGCAGGGGAGGTTTTCCGGAGTGCCTGGACACCTCAGCTGCCCGCAGCCATACCAAGTGAGGGATCGGATGCTCCGGATTCGAGGGAGGTCTTGTGCCTGCCCTCCAGACTGCATTCTTACAGAGCAACTCCAAAAGGAGGCCTGAGCCAGGTGGGCAGGCACAGACTCACCGAGGCCGGGATATCTGGAAGGCAGTTTGAGGGAGCGCCACCTGAGCCGGGTACTGAAAGAAGAGAAGGAGGGAGTTCCTACCAGCTTGATTCAATGGCATAGCCGGATTTACTTTTCTGTCCCCAGCACCTGCGGGGATTACAGAGCCCACGGGAAGAATCTGGGGTCTTTGGTGGCTCCATCTTAGCTCCATTAAAAAAATTTTTTAGTAGCTTTTTATTTACAAGTTATATGCATGGGGAATTTTACAGCATTGACAATTGCCAACCTTTTGTTCCAAATTTTCCCCTCTTTCCCCCCATCCCCTCCCCTAGATGGCAGGATGACCAATACATGTTAAATATATTAAAGTGTAAATTAAATAACAAAATACTTCTTAGCTCCATTTTGAAGGAAACAGGGACTCCAAGATAGAAGTGAGGACGGCCGACATTCTAGAAGTGGGGGATGGCCCGTGCAAAGGCATGGAGAGAGGAGATGGAGTGCTGCTTATGAGGAACAGCAAGGCAGGTGGGGCCAGGCTGGAGCTGGCTTTAAATGTCGAACTAGGGAGCCAAGGGCCCAAGCTACTCGGTAGAAAAATCACTTTGGCAGCTGAGCAGAGACCAGATTGGAGAAGGCAGTCACTGGAGGCAAGGAGGCCAGTTAGGAGGCTGTTGCCCAGAGAAATGATTACAAGGCAATCTGAGGGAGATGGCTGCCTGTAGACTCTGCTGGGAGATCTCTGAAGACCCAGACAGAGCTAATCAGAACTATGATCAGGCCATGTACACACTTTCCAAAAGAACAACCCAGGGAATTGGGGAAAAGGGCAGCCTTTCCACTGCTACTGATTGCAGGGCAATACTTCTCTTCTCCAAAGCAATGGTACTCGCTTTGCGGCTGGCTCCCGCCTCCTCGGGGCCTTGGCTTAGAAAGCTGCCCTCTTCCGACCCGAGGTCTTGATTCCGGCTTGTGGACTACCCTGACTCACTGATTTTCATTAATTTTTCTCCGTGTACCGTCCCCATGTCCTACTCTCTGCCTTTTTAGAAGGGAATGTGGCCGCTTTATGCTCCCCAAAGCACTGACTGGCGGACAATGATTATAACTGTAGCAAATAGCACTAAAGGCGGAAAGCGCAGAACCGAAACCAGCCGATTTGAGTCGTGCCCCGATGGCCATCCTGGCCCGATCTGGGAGCCCACGTGGAGCCCAGCTGCCCCAGGGCCTTCCTTCTCCAGCCCATTTCGGGGTACAGGAGGCCCATTAGCCTCCATGCCCCGGGTTCGGGCGTCCTTCCCGGAGTCCCGCGTGGAGGTGACGCTGTTGGGTGGGGACAGGCCCGGCTGCTGGGAAAGCAGGGTGCGGGAGTGCCCCAAAGGGCAGCCCGGGCTCCGATTCCCATATTCCAGACACGCCAAAGACCGTGCCTCGTCTGTACAGAAATACCCTCCGCAGCCTTCTCCACAGCAAGAAGCTGGAAGAGGGGGCATTTGAGGGGAGTTGGCCGAACGGCGGGGTCTCCGGATGTGGTGGGATCGAATAGGACGACAAACGAGACATTTCCGAAGTGCCGGGAAGGACCCTCCCTGAATGGATGCAGAGGGAAGCCGCAGGACCAGGGACGCGTTACATTGTAACAACAATGTTGCAAGCTTTGAAAGGCCCAACCGCCGAGGCTAGGGGGGGGGGTCAGGAGGGGGTCAGGAGAGAGCACAGAGTGAGCCGAGAAATTAACCTTTTCTCTGGCCGCGGCCAGTCCGGCAATGGGTCTTACTTGACTGTGCAGGATTCGGACAAGGGTTCTGTCCGTCTTTTCCCTTGGGTGGGGTGGGGGAGGGGAAGATGGCTTTGGAAAAAAATTAATGTAGGGGGGCAAAGTTATTGGGGGCTGGGAAGGGAAGCTCCTGCTTATATGCTTTTGGCCGCTAGGTGGCGCGGTGGAAAGCGCCGTATTGGGGAATATTTGAGAATATGGAGACCTGAATTCAAATCCTATCTTAGACACTAATTGGACGCATGTGACCTTGAACTAGTCACTTAATCTTTCTCTCCTCAGTTTCCTCATTTGTAAAATGGGATTAGACTAGCACCTTCATAAGAGGGTTTCGATAAGGTTCAGATAAAGTAACTTATGCAAAGCACTTCCTAGGGGCAAATGTTAATTATTGTGGATATTATTCTTGTTTCCATGTTCCCAGAGGGGAGATGCCCAATGGCATATCTCTGACTCAGTCAGCAAACATTTATTAAGCGCCTGCTCCAGACACTGTACGGAAAGACTCCCTAGCCTCAGCTGGGATCCTAAAAGGTCGGGACTGACAGCTCCAGGCAGTCCCTCTGAAGTGTGGGAGCAACTCCAGGGCAGGACTTGGATCTCTGTGCCGCGCTCCCCCCCCCCCCCAGAAGAGGGACCATCAGGACTTTCACCAGACTCCCAGGCTGTACTTGTGGGGAAGGGGGAGATGTGGGGGGCTCTGTGATTCAGAGACAAGTGAGCAGTGGTCTTGGCCCCTTTGGGAGCCCCCTAGACACCTCCCCTCTGGAGCCTGCGGCTCTTCCTCAGCCCCTCCCCCCAGGCGGCCCCCTAAGATGGTGGCTCTCCCCAAGTCTCCTCTTGAAGGCGAGAACGGCCTCCATTCAGTCAACAAGCATTGTTGGAATGTCCAGTCCAAGGCCGGGTTTGGCTGGGTCCTGCCTTCAAGGCCCTTATCTGCTCTCAGGTGGTTGAGTCATAAAGATTAGATACCAAGTAACTTCTGGGCCTGAGGGCTGGCGACCTTTGAGAGAGCACAGGAAACAGAAGCGGAACCTTCAGGGCCCCGGCCAGCCAGGACAAAGGCCTGGCCACGGGAGATGACCAGGCCGGTAGCTGCGGCATCCCGGCCTGAAGGGAGAACTCAAGAAGGAAGAGCAAGTTTCAGACTTTTAGCCTTCCTCTCTGGCTCCCAACGGCTCCTGCTCTCGCGGTGACTGAGTGAGTCAGTGGGTTTTCTGCCTTTGTTTTCTCCTTTGTAAAATAAGGGTTCAGACTGGAAAGCCTCTGAGGCAGGGGAAAAGGGGGGAGGGGAAAGAGGGGGGAGGAGGGGGAAGGGCCTTAGGGAGAGGAGGTTAAAAGAGAGGGGAGGAGGAGGAAAAAGAAGAATGGGGAGGAGGGGGAAAAGAAGTGAAGAAAGGGGGAAGGAGGGGGGAAGAAGGGGAGAAAAAAGGGGCAGAAGAGAGGGAAGGGGAGGAAGGAGGACAGGGGATGGGGAGAGGAAAGGAGGAGGGGGAAAAGAGAGAGAGAGAGGAAAGAAAAAGGGGAGAGGGAGGAAGGAGGAAAAGAAAAGCAGGGGGAAGAGTGAGAAGGAAGAGGGGAAAAGGGGGAGAAGGATGAGGGAGAGAGATAAGGACAGCAGAGGAAGGAGGGGAGAAGGGGAGAAGAGGGTAGAGGGAGGGAGAAGGGGGGAAGGAAGAGAGGGAAGAAAAGGGAAAAGAATGGGGAGAGGGAGGGGAGAGGCAGCAGGAAGATCCCTCCCAGTTCAGGGTCTCTCCCAGTCCCATCAAATTGGAAAGACTCGTCTGGGGGCCATGTGGGGAGGGGCGGGGGAAGGTCAGAGCTAGGGGTTTAAATGCACACGGGGGGGGGGGCGGAGAAGGGGGTTACTGTGAATGGGTCCGAGGTGTATTCTATGCCCGGCCCCGGGCCTCTCCTCGCCCCCGCCCCTAGTCCAGCCCGGGAGCCCAGAACTGGGAGATCCAGGAGGGGGAGGGGACCCGGGCAGCCCCGCGCCTTTCCTGCTCCGTTCCCGGGGGTCCCTCGGTCAGGCGTGGGCGGCCGGGCACAAGCTGCCAGCTCAGGACGTGACCGTGGCTGTGACCGTGACCGTGACCCCGCCCTCCGGAGCCCGGAGTCACCGAAGGGGCGGGGCTGCAGGGCCGGGGGCGGGCCGGGGGCGGGCCGGGGGCCCGGCGGCGGGGCCAGGACTGGGCCGGGCTGTGACGCAGGCGGCAGCAAGGCTGGCCGCGGGCTCCCGGCGCCGGACGCCTCTGCTGGGGCTCCGGGGACTCCGGCCGCCCTAACGAGGAGGAGGAGGAGGAGGAGGAGGAAGAGAAGGGGGAGGGGAGGAGGAGGGGGAAGATCAGTGGGAGGAGGGAAAGCAAGGGGAGGAGGAGAGGAGGGAGAGCCGGAGGGAGGGGGAGGCAGGAGCCCGGCCGGCCGCCGGACTTTGCTGCCGCGAGCGGGGCAGGCGCGGCGACGGGCACCGGGAGCTCGGCGGAGAGGTGGCGGTGCTCGAGCTCGGCGGGTCAGTGCGGCGGCGGTCCTGAGCGGTGGGTGTCCCGGGGACGTGGGTGCGGGGCGGGGGTTCGGCGGAGTTCGGCCAGCGCCGGGGGGGAGGGGGGAGCCCGGCCCGCGACCGAGAGTGAAGGCGGGAGGGAGTGGGGGTGGAAAAGGGCGTGGGAGGTTCTGGAGTGGGGGAATGTGTGGCTGGAAGTGGGGGGGGGGGAGGTCCGGTTGTCCGGGGACGGGTGTGTCTGTGTTTGGGAGATTTCTGCGTCTCTAAGAGTGCGAGTGCTTGGTGGATCCCTGTGTTGCTGCGTGTGTGAGTCCGGCTCCCGTGCGTTTGTGAGTCCGGGTCCTGGAGTCCAGGTCCTGTGTGCGTTTGTGAGTCCGGGTCCCATGGATTTGTGAGTCCGGGTCCTGTGCGTTTGTGAGTCTGGCTCTTGTGGTTTGTGGGTCCCGATCCCGAGTGTTTGCGGGTGGTTGTGTGCGCTTGTGGCGTCCGCGTGCGTTTGTGTGTGCTTTGCATGTGTGTACTTTGCGTGTGTGCTTTGCGTGGTCTGCATATGCTGCCCATGTGCAGGCGGCCTGACTGAGTGTGAGGGAGTGCTTCCACCTGTGTGTGTCAGTGGGCCTGGGTGGATCTGGCCCAGTCTCTGTGGCCCTTTTTGTGCTGTTGACAGCTCTGGGCCTTGGTGCCGGTGTCTGTGCCTCAGTGAGTGTGTGTGTGCAAGTGGGGGTCTCTCGGCCCCCCTCCTTTCCCGGCCTCGGCCGGACCGTCGGCTGGGTTTTGGGGGCACCCCACCTGGAGCTGACCCCTCTGTCCCTGTCCTGCTGGGGCCCCCGGAGAGAGGGCCCCCCTCAGCCTGCCACGGCGTGGCCACGGGCCCAGCTCCGGTTTCTGGCTCAGAGCTGGAGGGCTTGGGTGTGATGGATTGGCAGCCCCTGCCAGGCTCCTAATAAGGGCTTGTTTATTGACTTTTCAGGCAGCCGGGCCGAAGCCTCTCCTTGCGGCCCACGGCTGGATGATGGGCACCTGCTCCTTCCTCCAGGACACGCTCTCAGCTCTGCCCGGCCTTTGGGTTCTCGAGCCGGCTCTCCTGCCCCGGCCTTACCCTCTGCCCTCCCCGGGGCCAGCCTTCTGAGGTCTCCCCACGAAGCAGAAGGGCTCCTCCTCGGCCGGCGGCCTGCCTCTGCTCGCGCCCGCCATGGGAGGCAACCTGGGCTGCCACCGCTCCATCCCCAGGGACCCCTCGGACCTGTCCCACAGCCGCAAGTTCAGCGCTGCCTGCAACTTCAGCAACATCCTGGTGAACCAGGAGCGGCTCAACATCAACACGGCCACGGAGGAGGAGCTGATGACGCTGCCCGGGGTCACGCGGCCCGTGGCCCGCAGCATCGTGGAGTACCGGGAGTACATCGGCGGCTTCAAGAAGGTGGAGGACCTGGCGCTGGTGAGCGGGGTGGGGGCCACCAAGCTGGAGCAGGTCAAGTTTGAGATCTGCGTGAGCAGCAAGGGCAGCTCGGCCCAGCACTCGCCCAGCTCCCTGCGGAGGGACCCCTACTCGGAGCCCCAGCAGTTCCACTTGGCCACGGCGCCCCCCACTGCCAAGGTGAACCTCAACACGGCCACTCCGGCCCAGCTCATGAGCCTGCGGGGGGTCTCGGAGAAGGTGGCCCTGGGCATCGTGGACTACCGCCAGGAGCACGGGCCCTTCAAGAGCGTCGAGGACCTCATCAGGCTGGACGGCATCAACTCGGGCTTCCTGGACAAGCTCCGGCCCCAGGTGTTCGCCGAGAGGTCCCGGCCGCCCTCCACGCACACCAACGGGGGCTTGAATTTCACCGCCAGGCCCCACCCGAGCCCCACGTCCCTGAGCCTCCAGAGCGAGGACCTGGACTTCCCCCCGGGGGGGCCCACGCAGCTCCTCTCCACCCGGCCCCCCATCGAGGCTTTTGCCGGGACCCGGGACGGCTGGCCCGTGCTGAGGCTGGCCACCTGGAACTTGCAGGGCTGCTCCATCGAAAAAGCCAACAACCCCGGAGTGCGAGAAGTGGTGTGTATGACCCTGCTGGAGAACAGGTGAGAGCCGGGGACCCAGGCGAGCGGGGGCGACCGGGAGCTCCGGGAGCGGCCGCCATCTTGGGGGGAGCGGGAGAGAGAATGGGGTCTGCGGGGAGCCTTCCTCTCCCACCCCTGGCCCCCCGGGCAGTACCCCCCCTCATCCCCACCCAGAAGGGCCCAGGAGTCTCAGAGTCAGAGCTCGAGCTCAAGAGCGGGGTGACCTGAGGGCCCAGGAGGAGCAGGGAGACGGCCTGTCCCCGTGGGGGGCCCCGAGTGCCAGGGAGGGTGCGCCACGCTTCTTCCTCGGCTTTATTTTTCTCCGGTCTGATTGTGAGTCGCGGGCTGGGCAGATGCCCACTGGGTCCACATGTGTTGGAGGAACTGCAGGGAGGTTCCCCCTGGAGAAGGCTGGGGCTGGCGTGGGTGGGAACGAGCGCCGTCTTTAAGTGTGTGAAGGACCCGCCGGGGAGACTGAACAGCCTTGCACTCTCGGGCCCAGAGCCGGCAGAACCTGGGGGCGGGGGAGCAGAACCTGGGCTGGCAGGGGAGCAGAACCTGGGGCTGGTGGGGGAGCAGAACCTGCAGCCCGGGGCGGGATGGGGAAGGCCGGTGGGGAGGCCCCCGTTGTCGTCCTGATGCCTCCCCGGGGTGGAGCGGCCTGCCCCAGGGGGCAGTGGGTGGGCACCCTTCCCAAGCAGGGGCCAGATGCCCACCTGATGAGACGTGATGGTGGGGCTGGCTTTGGACTGGAGGCAGCTGAGGTCCCTTCCCACTCTTGGCTTCTGACAGATCTGGGGAGAGTGACTCATTCGCTCTCATTTAACCTAAAATTGGTTTCCCACCGCCCACAAGAAGGCAGCCAGTGGCGGAGGGAGGCTCCGCGTGTGCCCACGGCCAGGGCAGGCCTGGCTGCTCGCAGGTTTGGGTCCGGCCGGGAGGCCCGGACCCCTTGGCCCGAGGCCCCGGCCCCAAGCCGAGGGAGAGAGAAGGAGCCGCCCACTTGCTGCCTGTGTCGTGTCCAGGAGAGTGGGCAGAGGCTGCCCCTGTTTCCCAGGCTGGCTGAGCCACCTCCCCTGTGCAGGTCAGATATAGACTAGGAAAGTCTGCAGATCCCCCCCCCCCCCGGGGCTGCTCTAAAACCCCCCTTTGTTCCTTAGTCTTGGGTGCCTGTGGGGGGGGTGGCGTTTAAACCATGGAGGGGTGGCTCCCACTGCTGTTCTGGGCTTGCGGATCCGAGTAAAGTTCCCCAAGGGGGGCATTGAGCCCAGTGGCTCGGGAAGCCTGGGAGACTCCCTGCCCCCACCCGGTGGCCCAAGCTCAGTGGTCCTCGCGCTGAGAGGGGAGACTGGGGCTGGGCCGCTGAGGCTGAGAACAGCTGCCCTGGCGGGCTTCCAGTGGGGGGACTGGAGCCTCAGCGCCCTCCTCCTGGGGGGTCCCCAAGCACTTTTCTAGGGGGTGCCCCACGGGAGAGCAAGGGCCGCGCTGTCCTGGAGGAACTCCTCATGGATAATAGGGAGCAGGTGGCCAAACCCTCACGGCTCCACGGGGAAGCCACTTGCCCGGCGGCCCTGAGCTAGCCAAGCGTCTGAGGAGGATTTGAACGTTGTGCCCACCGCCCGGGTCCTCGTCGGTGTTGTTACCTTCCGGCTTTTCGGCCACTTTCGTGTGGCTGGGGAGCCTGGAAGAGACTTCTAGTTCTTTCTCGTGGGGAGGTCGGGCTGGGCCTTGATTCTCGGGTATGGATGTTCCAAGCTGGAGAAGGGGGCACCGGTTCTAGCCCCAGACCCGGGGGGTGTCAGAAGCCGAGAAGAGGAGGAAGGGGGGGAGGGAAGGATGGATGGTGGATGGTGGATGGGTGGAGAGAGGGAGGGAGGGAAGGATGGATATGGAGACAGAAGGATGGATGGATGGGATGATCGAGGGATGGGTGGGTGGCTGGAGGGACGGATGGGCAGGAGGATGGATGAGTGGATGGGTGAATGTGTGACTGGGAGTGATAGCTGGACGGCTGAGTGGGCGGGTAGCTGGCTAGGTGGATGTGTGGGTGGATGGGAGGGGAAGGGAGGGAGCCGCCTGCCTGCAGTCCCCTCTGCTGGGTAACTGAGACAGTGTGGGAGCCCTAAGGAAATCCCTTCTCGAATGTTCCACCTAGCTCTGTTGGAAGGAGAGCTGATTAGCCTCGAGGAAGGAGGATTAACCCAGAGAACTTGGCTTCCTTCTGCCGGACAATTTGGATCCCAAATGCGGAGAGCAGGGCTGGCTCCCGCCCCCCGGGGCCATGAGGTGGAAGCAGGTGCAGGGCTGTCTGAGGCTCCCCCGGCCCACGCGGTCCTACTGCTCTGCCCCGTACCCCCAACACTCGCTGGCCATAAACGGCAAAGTCGCCTTAAGTCCTAATCCGCTTCAAAGTCCGGGTGAGGGTCCCGGCCCCGGGAGAGTTTGAGGCTCTAGAACAGGCTGGCAACTAAATGTGTTCTGTACCGCACGGGGGCAAAGTTGTGACTAGAGCAGGCAAATGGGGCGTAGGCCCGGGGTGCTGAGTTTGAGAGCAGTTGTGGGGCCATTCCCCAGGATCCTAAGCGAGGAAGGCGCCATCTCTTCCCTTCACGGTTCCCTTCCTTCTCAGGCTGACAAAAACCCAATCCAGAGTTCTGGAGTGAAAGGGAAAACTGAGCACTTCTCTTTAATTGGGATCGGATGTTCTAGTGCTGGGGAGTTTCCCAGGTGGCTCATCTCTGGGCGGAAACAGATGGATATGAAGGGCTGGGTCCGGCCGCGGTTCCAGAACCACCCTCGTCCCGGCCCGACAGCCGGAAGAGCCCCGGACCCGAAGCCGGAACTTCTGAGACAAGTCGTCCCCCTTCTGAGCCTTAGTAGCCTCGCTGTGAAATGGGAGCCTGACACAAAGGCACTTTATCGTCCAGACAGCTGGCAGTGTGGCCCGATGGGCAGCTTTGGAGCTGGGGCCAGCGGGCCTGGCGCTGCCTGGGACACAAGTGGGCAGGACTTGACCTTGGAGTCTTTCTAGCCTTAGGCAAATGATCAGTGCCCAGCAAATGTCTGAGGCTCTTGGGGTACACTGCCCCTCCTCCACCATCATCTTCCCCTCTCCCCCCTCCCCATCCCTGCCCAACCCTCTCCCCCCCTCCCCCCCTTGACCTGGGCTCCTGCTAGCTCAAGGCGGCTATTGCCCAAGCCAGGTTTGGGAATGACACTTCCTGCCTTGTTTTCTGTTTCCAAAGACCTTTGACCCGACATCCACCCTTTGACCCAACATCCACCATTTGACCTGATGTCCACCCTGATTTTCCCTGATAGATTTTACACATGTTGGAAAGGAGGCTCTTAAGTACCGGCTTCCAAAAGCATCCTGTCAGCCCCTCCTCCACCCAGCCCCTCCTCCGCCCTGTTCCCCTTCTGGCTGGGCCCTGGGCCCCTGCTCCGCCTTCTGGCCATTTTAGCGGGCCCCCAGGGGCTGGGCCTCTGGCTGCAGCAGGCCCTGATGCTGCTGAAAGGGGGGCCGGGCAGGGGTGGAGGGGGCCCATGCTGGGGGGCTCTCGGCGCTCTGCCCTATAGAGGTCCATTGTTCAGTCCTGAGACCGTGACCCCACGTGGGTTTGCTTTCCTGGCAGAGACGCTGGAGGGGTTGGCCATCTCCGCCTCGTTTGACAGAGGAGGAAACTGAGGCAAACAGGGTGAGGTGACTTGCCCAAGGTGTCTGAGGCTGGATTTGAACACAGACCTTCCTGACTGTGGCTCCAGAGCTGCTTCCCTTCTGGGGAGGCCCCAAAGCGGGGCTGGGGGTTCAGATGGTCCAAGTGATGTGGAAGGAAGAATGGAGGAAGGAGGGGGAGGGGAAAGGAGGGAGGAAGCCCTTTTGGGGAAGGACCCCCAGGCCTGGACTCCAGCCCAGTCCGACCCGCATTTATTAAAAGCCTCCTGTGTACATGCTGGGCAAAACTGAAGACTCCCCTGTCCTTAAGAGCTTCCCTTTGCGGAAGGGAAGCCGTGGGTCCCCAAACCCCAGGCTCTGAAACCCTGTGGTTCTGGCCGTGGGGGCCCCGAGGACTGGGGTCAGTGACATGGGGCAGCCCCAGGATGAGGGGCAGGTGGGGGGCCCCTGCAGAGCTACACCCAGAGCAGGCTGGGATGCTCCCTCCTCCCATCCCTCCTCCCATCCCTCCTGGCCTTACGCTGGTGCTGGGTCGGCGATGGCAGCCTGGCTCCTCTGGGGAGCTGGAGAAGACCTCGGCCCAGAGGCAGAGACCAGGGGAGGCCGTAGCAGGCTGGGTAGGTGACCTTGAGCCAGGTCCGGGAGAGCTTTTATAAAGCACCTACTGTGTGCCGGGCACAGCACTAAGCAAACAAGGCAGTTTCTGCCCTCAAAGGGCACCCTGTCTAATGGGACCCCAATGGCCTCCGCGTCCTCCCCGTGCCCCCCCGTGGGCTGGTCCTGGGGGGAATCCAACTCTAGGCCAGTCCCTCGGGATCGGGGGGAAGGGGGAGCCTGGCATCCCATCCCCCAGTCAGCTGAGCCGAGGAAGGGCTGGCGCAGGTGAGGCTGCCATGGCTGCCGACATAAAAGTCAAAGGCCGGGAAAGTTCACAGTGAGCTGGGACGCCAGGAGGCCCTGCCCGCTTCCCAGATCCCTCCTCCCTCTGGAGAACTTTCCGCCGGGCCCCGGCCTCCCCCACACTCTCCTTTGTCCGCCCTTTGTGCAGCCGCTGGCCTGCGGCTAATGTGCCCGCCGGCCCTGCCCGTGGTCATCTCCCTGCCTCCGCTCCGGGCCTGAGCCAGCCTGTGGAAGAGGCAGGGGCCGAGGTCGGAGGGACCGCGGGAGGGACTCCCAGCGTGCTCGGCCAGGGCCCCGGCTTTCTGTGCAGCGGCGAACCGGAGGCGCCCGGCCGGGCCCCCACATCCCGCAGCCCAGACCCAGCCGGGAGCAGTGACGGAGCTCACTTCAGTCCACGCGGGTTTTCTTGGCAGACCCTGGATGCCATTTGGCCATTTCCTTCTCATTTTATAGATGAGGAAACTGAGGCACGCAGAGGGAATGGACTTGCCCAGGGTCACCCAGCTGTAAATGTCTGAGGCCAGATTTGAGATCAAAGATAGATTTTCCCCATTCTAGGCCTGGCCTGGCCGCTTATAACTGGGCCGGAGCAGCCGGGGCTGGGGGGCTGTGCTGACTAGTAGGAGTCTGGAAGCCCAGGGTGTGTGGGGGCCTTGGTGGGGGGCTGTGGCAGAGTGGGGTGTCCTGGCAGGGGTGCTGAGGGGGAGTGGGGGGCCTGGCAGGGGTGCTGAGGGGGAGTGGGGGGCCTGGCAGGGGTGCTGAGGGGGAGTGGGGGGCCTGGCAGGGGTGCTGAGGGGGAGTGGGGGGCCTGGCAGGGGTGCTGAGGGGGAGTGGGGGCCTGGCAGGGGTGCTGCGGGGGCCTGTTGCTTCCCAGCTGTTTCCCAGCCCCCACCGGTGGGGAAGCGTCTCCTTTCTTTGACCCCTTTGAAGATGCCTACTCTCAGAGCTGTTGCTGAGTCAGGGGCCACACAATGGAGCGGCCGTCGGGGCAGGGTTCCAAAGGGCTTTCCAGAAGGCCACGGGGTCACACCGGGCCCCGCCTTTCGGGGGCCATCGGGGCTGACTCAGGGCCGGGAGCAGGACTCGCCCCTCGCATCGTCCCGGGTGTCGGTTGCTCGGCCTCTGACCCCCAATTGCCTCGTCGGCAGCTTTTTAAACAGTTGGGCTGTCGAGGGGGGATGGAGGGGCCCTCCCTGCGCCCGGAAAGGTGGTCTCCATTGAGGCAAGGAAACAATGGAAAGGGAGTGAAAGAGAGGGTGGGGCTCCCGAGCCTGGATCCCAGAGGTGGGGAGCAGGAGCCCCTCTGGGAGCAGAAGAGGGCCAATGGAGGGAGCATTCCCATGGGACAGGTGGGGGTGGGGAGAGGGAACCTGTCCAGGAGGAAGGAAGCCCCAGCCCCGACAGAGGAGCACCGGGTCAGGAGAGGAGCACCGGGTCAGAGGGAGAGGAGCACCGGGTCAGGAGGAGAGGAGCACCGGGTCAGGAGGAGAGGAACACCGGGTCAGAGGGAGAGGAGCACCAGGTCAGGAGAGGAGCACCGGGTCAGAGGGAGAGGAGCACCGGGTCAGAGGGAGAGGAGCACCGGGTCAGGAGGAGAGGAGCACCGGGTCAGAGGGAGAGGAGCACTGGGTCAGAGGGAGAGGACCACCGGGTCAGAGAGAGAGGAGCACTGGGTCAGAGAGAGAGGAGCACTGGGTCAGAGGGAGAGGAGCACCGGGTCAGAGGGAGAGGAGCACCGGGTCAGGAGGAGAGGAGCACCGGGTCAGAGAGAGAGGAGCACCGGGTCAGAGGGAGAGGAGCACCGGGTCAGGGGGAGAGGAGCACCGGGTCAGGGGGAGAGGAGCACCGGGTCAGGGGGAGAGGAGCACCGGGTCAGGGGGAGAGGAGCACCGGGTCAGGGGGAGAGGAGCACCGGGTCAGAGGGAGAGGAGCACCGGGTCAGGGGGAGAGAGGGCTGATTGGGGATGGGGTGAGGAGGGGGCCGGGGCGGCCTCTCCAAAAGCCCAGGGTTTTTCTGCCAGGTCCTTCTCTGTCCTGGTGTGAACCTGGTTAAACAGAACCTTCAGTCGGCCACAGACCACGTGGTTCTGACATTTCAGTCATGTCCAATTCCGAGTGAGCCCGTCTGGGACTTTCTTGCTGGTGTGGTTGGCCACGGTTCATTTTGCGGGTGAGGAAACTGAGGCACACGGGATCCCCCAGGCCTTCCTGACCTCGGGCCGAGGCTCTCCACGCCCCACCTTGTCTGGGGCTCTCTGACGGCCAGGAGCCTCTCCTTCAGGGCTTCCTGGGGATTCTCAGCCCTTAGGGGCCAGTGAGGTCGGTGGGACTCCGGGGCGGGCAGGCTGGGCCCTGGGAGCCTCTGGGAGCTCGGCCCTCTGCCCGCCCTTTGGCCGGAGCTTGTGGAGGCGGGAGCTCGGCTTCTGTCTGCCGGCCTTAAAGCTCCTGGGCCGCCATAAATCAAGCCCTCCCTAACAAGCGGCTCACGGCTCCTCGACTCCTGGCACTGGGCGGAGTAAACAAGGGAGCAGGTTCAGATGCAGGGAGCCCTCCCTGCGCCAGGCTTGGGGTTCTTGGGAAATGGGGTCATTCCAGGACTTGTGTGTGCTAGGCAGGAGCTGACCTTGGCCTCTGGCAGACCTCTTCTCTCCCCCGGCCCGCTGCCCGAGCACCGGGTATGGCCTCAGACCACCTGGGGGCGGGCAGGGAGCCCACCCCTCAAGCTCCCTCTTACTCAAGATGGGTCCCCAGATCTTGAACCCTTACCCTTCTCCCACCTTGTGGAAGCGCGTCTCCCCTGCGTTCCCCTTGCCAGGGCACAGAGACCCCCGGGGTTCTGAATGTGGGGCCTCCCTGCCTCCCCTGTGTTCCCCTTCCTTCCCTGCCTTTTACTAAGGCCTCGGCCGCTTAGTGCCGTACCCTGCAGAGGGGATTTTGACGGTGGAGGCCAGGCCAGTGGGGAGATGTTTGGGGTCCTTGGGGCCCTCCCCAAGCCCTCAGGGGTCCCACCCAAGCACTCCCATCTGAGGGTCATTAATGAAGGCGGAGAGGGGAGGCCCAGGGTCCTGCCCCAGTCAGCAAAGGGCAGAGAGCGGTAAGAAGGTACGAAGTTCAGCACCCGCCTGGTGGCCAGCGGCCGGCCCCTGTCACCTCCCTGGCCTTCCCACCCCAAGCCTAACCCAAGTGTAACCTCGCTCAGTCCCGCACCACCGCCCTTCCTGGCCTGCAGACGGCCCGACTCGTGCCCCTTCCACGCCCACTGATGGTGCTCTGTCTCTTCTGCCCTGTGGTGGGGGCCATAGTGGGGCCAGTGGGGGCTGCAGTGAGGCAGGTGGGGGCCGGTGGGGGCTTCAGTGAGGCAGGTGGGGGCCAGTGGGGGCTGCAGTGGGGCCAGTGGGGGCTGCAGTGGAGCCAGTGGGGGCCGATGGGGGCTGCAGTGGGGCCGGTGGGGGCCAGTGGGGGCTGCAGTGGGCTAGTGGGGACTGCAGTGAGGCCTGCACAGGCCCTTTTTTGACTCTTCTCTTCACCCCTCATGGTCCAGCTCCTGACCCCAGGGAGCTCTTAGTGGCCACAGCCCGGGGCTTTTTCCTGTTCCCCATCCTCTAGCTCTGCAGCCCCTGAAGCTGCCGCTCACGCCCTCCAGACCCTCCTGGCTCTCCTCTCGTCCCGACCGCTCCTTCTCCGTCTCCTTGGCTAGATCCTCCTCCAGGCCACGCCGTCCCCCGTGGGGGTCCCTCAGGGTTCTGTCCCAGGCCCCCTTTTTCCCTGCTGTCGCCTGTCCCATCAGCTACCCTGAATTTAGTTGCTTCTCGATGCTGATTCCTGTCCCTCTGTCTGTGGAACCCCAGTCTCTCCCCTCCCCCCGCAGTTGCATGTCCAGTCCAGGGGCAGAAGAGAACTTTGTGTCTCCCTGTTTCTGCGGAGGCCCCCCCCCCCCGTCCCCCAGGCTGCCCCCCTCCCCCAGGAGCCACACTGGCTTTCTCACTCATTCTCGTCCTCCCCGTCTGGGCCACGGCCTGTCCCTTTCACGGCTGCTGCGTCTCCAATGCGGCTCATCCTCTCTGACTCTGCTCCCGCCCAGTGCAGACCCTCACCCCCCAGACACTGTGGCAGTGGCTGCTGGTGGGGTGGGATGAGGCCTTCCCTGCTCTAGTCCATCTAAAGTGACTTTGCTGAAACACAGATCTGACCCAGTCACTCAACAGACCCCAAGGGCTGCCTATGGCCTCCGGGAGCAAATACAGAGTGCTCTGACACTCAGAGCCCCCTCCTCCCTTCCCGGTCTTCTTACACCCGCCCCCGCCCCCCATCTTCTCCAGTCTGATGTCACCCGCCTCTTGGCTGACCCACGAATGAGCCCCTCCATCTCTGCTCTGGGCCCTCCCCCAGGCCTGGAACGCTCTCCCTGCCTCCGCCTCCTGGGTTTTCTTAAGTCCCAGGTAAAGTCCGGCCTTGCCCAGGGAGCCTTGCCCAGCCCTCAGGATTGCGGTCTCCCCCTCGATTTCCCGTATCCAACTCGTCCCTGCAGCAGGTGGGGACTGAGCCGGAGGCCTTTGGCAGGATCCCTTTGGCACTGCCCACGTGCCCGCCTCTCCCAGAGGAGGCATCGGAGGGTGGAAATGGCATTTTAAAGTATCTACTCTGGGCAAGCATTGGGAATGCATCAAGAAGAGCAGGATCCTCCCTGCCCTCTGGAAGCTTCCCCTCTGACATCTTGTGGAGCAGAGAGCCAAGCTCTAGGGAGGCAGTGACTGGCCCAGGGCCTTCCTCTCACACTGGAAAGGAGCAAGGGGCAGCCCTGAATCAGGGGCCCAGGTTTCCCAAGGCCCAAGACCATCCTCTTGCACTGGAAAGGGGCAGGGGGCAGTAGGATTGTCTGGCCATGTGAGCAGATGAGGTGTGACCCCCAAGAATGTCAAGGGATGAATGGCCACCAGCCTGTGAAGCGTGAAGGGTGGCAGTCCGGAAAGAAGCTTCTCGTCAGCCCTGGCATCGGGGACTGGCTGTGCCGGGGCAGTGCTGGCTCATTGCGTGAGTCATGAGAAAACATCTGGGGAACAGGCCGTGAGGGGCCCAAAACCGAGCCACATCTACAGGGACTTGGAAACTGAAAGGCTGCCCACGAGGCATCTTCCCTCTACACATGTGGTCTTCGGCCTCCCTCCCTGAGGGAATCGGGGGAGCCGTTCCCTTTCTTGAACTTGGGAAACATTCTCCGAGCTCGGGGACCGAGGGGCCCCGATTTCAGGCTGGCTTAAGTGTGGCCCCACCTGCATCTCAGGGGCAGGATGCTGGCTGGGGGTGGAAGGTGGGAGTTCTAATCCTTCGGATTCACATGCTGGAAGTCCCTTTCCCCACTTGTAAAAGTTCTTCTGCAGTTCTAAACCAGGGCCCCCATAATGGGTTTCCCACGGTGGCCAACGCCACTGGTTACCCTACATGCTGCGTGTCGGGTGCCGTCTTGCCAGCCGGCTGTGGCTTCTAGGATTAGGGGCTCACTGAGCTAGGCGGTGCAGCTGTGGGCCGGACGCCCGAAAGGGGAAGTAGCTGGAGACCCTCTTGCTTGGGGGAAGGGCAGCAGCACGAGCTCAGCTCGTGCTCCCCAGTATCACTTTTCTTCAAGGCCCCGAGAAGCTGCTATGGGCTGTGACTCAGCAGTCCGGGCTAAGATTGCTTATGTGCTCGTGATGTAACATCCTCCCTTTCATGAAGAAAGTCGAGTTTTTCCTCCTGATCACAGTCGATAGCCCTTTCTCCCCTTTCCTCAGTGGAGGAAAGGTCCCCAGACCTCGAATCAGGACCTCGGCCTTATTTAGTAAGTCCCTGCTGGGGAGCTGCAAAGTTTAGGTGAGATCAGTTCCCGGCCCTGCATGGTACAAGGCCAGGAGCTTTTTCCTGCTCCCCATTTATGTTTCAGCAAAGTCACTTGTTGGATGGCAGGATCCACAGTTTAAGGAGCTGGGGTTTATTAGACGTGAGCCGGTAGAGGATGAACTTTCCCCTTCTGGGTCTCCCCACGCCACAGTGTCTGCACCTCCAGGGGGTCTTGTAACTGAATGTGGGGTCACAAAATGATGATTCATTATCAGTAACCTTTTGATTTGTACACTTAGAGACCCAGCCAGGGTCATGTAAAAATCTATTGTGCAAAAGTGGAAAAAGTTGGAGAAGCGTGTCCAGCCCAGAACTCATCTTTCTCCCCTCTCGCCTTCCCTCTTACTATAAATGGCACTGCCATCCACTCAGGCTGCAACGGGATATCAATTATACATAGGAAATCGTGCAAAACATATTTCCATTAGCCTTGTTGCCCCCCCCCCCCCAAAAAAAAAAAAAAAAAAAAAAAAGAAAAAGAAAAAGAAAAAACAAGAAAAACAAAGAAAATGAAAAGAGTGTGCTTCCCACTTGCCCAGAGTCTGTCAGCTCTCTCTTTGGATATCTCACAGATCAAAGTCTTGAGCAGAGTCCTGGAGTTTTTCATGGTTGGTCTTTGCTACAATGTTGCCATTTCTATATAGGACTTCCTCCTGGTCCTGCTCATGGCTAGACATTGCTACAGTGTTGCCATTGCTTTTTAGGATGTCCTCCTGGTCCTGCTCATGGCTAGACATTGCTACAATGTTGCCATTGCTGTATAGGATGTCCTCCTGGTCCTGCTCATTGGTTGTTGCTATAATGTTGCTACAATTGCTGTATAGGATGTCATTAAGGACCATGCCTAAGTGCATGGTAAGGGGCAGGTCAGTTCTCTGACAGCCTCCACAGCTGTGAATCATAACATCTGAAGGAGTTGCCGGGCAGCCTTTACTGACACAGGTGTTGTTTGTGGACTGGGAAAATAAATTAGAGGAGGATGGAAGAGGAGAAAGGTCAGACAGCACAACGGTCTCTCAGTGAGGAGCTCAGAGAACAGCAACTGCCTCTCACTCTCCTTGAGTCACCATCGTCCTATCACAAGGCGAGACGACAATTCCAGGTATTGGTGTAAACCACAAAGGCAGCAGATAACAGTATATCCTCCCAGTCCTGCTCATTGGTTGTTGCTACAATGTTACCATTGCTGTGTAAGATGTTGTTAAGGACCATGCCCAAGTGCATGGTAAGGGGCAGGTCAATTCTTTGAGACCCTCCACAGCTGTGAATCATAACATCTGAAGGAGTTGCTGGGCAGCCTATACTGATACAGGTGTTGCTTGTGGACTGGGAAGGAAATAAATTGGAGGCAGAGGGAAGAGGAGAGAGGTCAGATGACACAACAACCTCTCAGTCTCCTTGAGTCACCATCATCCTATCACAAGAAGCGACGACAATTCCAGGTACTGTGTAAACCACAAGTGCAGCAGATAACAGTATGTCCTCCTGGTCCTGCTCATGGTTGGTCATTGCGACAATGTTGCCTTTGCTATATAGGATGTCTTTTTTGTTTATTATAATTTTTTATTTAGAAGTTATATGTATGGGTAATTTTATAACATTGACAATTGCAAACCTTTTGTTCCAATTTATCCTCTCCTTCCGCCCACCAACTCCCCCAGAAGGCAGGTTTACCAATACATGTTAAGTGTACTAAAGTATAAATTAAATGTAAAATAAGTTGTATAGGATGTCTTTATGGTCCTGCTCATGGTTGGTCATTGCTACAATGTTGCCATTGCTATTTTGGATGTCTTTATGGTCTTGCTCATGGTTGGTCATTGCTACAATGTTGCCATTGCTATTTTGGATGTCTTTATGGTCTTGCTCATGGCTGTTCATTGCCACAATGTTGCCATTGATGTTTTGAATGGGGTTATGGTCCTGCTCATGGCTGGTCATTGCTACAATGTTGCCATTGCTGTATAGGAGTTCCTCTTTGTCCAGCTCATGGGTGGCTATTTCCACAGTGTTGCCCTTGATGTATAGGTTGTCCTCCTGGTGCTGCTCATGGTTGGCTATTACTACAATGTTGATATTGCTTTATATTGTTTCTTTATGGTCCTGCTCAAGCTTGATCATTGCCACAATGTTCCCATTTCTCTATAGCATGTCTTTCTGATTCTGCTGATGGGGGGGTCATTTCCTCAATGTTGCCATTGGTTTGTAGAAGGTCTTTATGGTTCTGTTCATGGTTGGTCACTGTCAAAATGTTACCATTGCTGTGTAAATTGTCTTTATGGTCTTGCTCATGGTTGGTCACTGCCATGATGTTGCCATTCCTATATAGGAGGTCTTCATGGTTCTGCTCATGGTTGGTCTTTGCTACGATGTTGTCATTGCTATAAAGGATGTCTTCATGGTTCTGCTCATAGTTAGTCATATCCACAATGTTGCCATTACTTTATGGAAGGTCTTTATGATTCTACTCATGGTTGTTCTTTGCTACAATGTTGCCATTGATGTATAAAAGTTCCTCTTCTTCCTGCTCATGGTTATTCATTGCCACAATGTTACCCTTGATGTATTGGATGTGTTCCTGGTCCTGCTAATGGTTGGCCATTGCCACAATGTTGCTGTTGTTGTACAGGATGTCCTCATGGACCTGCTCACAGTTGGTCATTGCCACAATGTGGCCATTGCTGTATAAGATGTTTATATGGTCCTGCTCATGGTTAATAATTACTACAATGTTGCCATTGCTGTATAGGCTTTCTTTATGTTTCTGCTCATGGTTGATCCTTGCCACAATGTTGCCATTGCTGTGTAGGCTTTCTTTATGTTTCTGCTCATGGTTGATCCTTGCCACAATGCTGCCATTGCTGTTTAGACTTTCTTTATGGTTCTGCTCATGGTGGATCTTTGCCACAATGTTGCCATTGCTATATAGGGTGACCTCCTGGTCCAGCTCATGGTTGGTTGTTGCCACGATGTTGCCATTGCTCTATAGGATTTCTTTGCCATTGGGGTATAGGATGTCTTTATGATCTTTCTCTTGCTTGTTCTTTGCCACAATGTTGCCATTGCTGTAGAGGAGTTCCTCTTCATCCTGCTCATGCATGGTTATTTCCACAGTGTTGCCCTTGATGTATAGGTTGTCTTCCTGGAGCTGCTCATGGTTGGCAATTACCACAATGTTGATATTGCTTTATAGTGTTTCTTTATGTACTTGCTCAAAGTAAGTCATTGCCACAATGTTCTCATTTCTCTTTAGCATGTCTTTCTGATTCTGCTGATGGGTGGTCATTTCCTCAATGTTGCCATTGGTTTGTAGGAGGACTTTATGGGCCTGCTCATGGTTGGTCACTGCCAAAATGTTACCATTGCTGTGTAAATTGTCTTTATGGTTCTGCTCATGGTTGTGCTGTATGAGATGTCTTTATGGTCCTGCTCATGGTTGGTCCTTGCTATGATGTTGCCAATGCTGTATGAGATGTCTTTATGGTCCTGCTCATGGTTGGTCCTTGCTATGATGTTGCCAATGCTGTATGAGATGTCTTTATGGTCCTGCTCATGGTTGGTCTTTGCCACGATGTTGCCATTGCTGTATGAGGTGTCTTTATGGTCCTGCTCATGGTTGTTCTCGCCTACGATGTTGCCATTGCTGTATGAGGTGTCTTTATGGTCCTGCTCATGGTTGGTCTTTGCCACGATGTTGCCATTGCTGTATGAGGTGTCTTTATGGTCCTGCTCATGGTTGGTCTTTGCCACGATGTTGCCATTGCTGTATGAGGTGTCTTTATGGTCCTGCTCATGGTTGGTCTTTGCCACGATGTTGCCATTGCTGTATGAGGTGTCTTTATGGTCCTGCTCATGGTTGGTCTTTGCCACGATGTTGCCATTGCTGTATGAGGTGTCTTTATGGTCCTGCTCATGGTTGGTCTTTGCCACGATGTTGCCATTGCTGTATGAGGTGTCTTTATGGTCCTGCTCATGGTTGGTCTTTGCCACGATGTTGCCATTGCTGTATGAGATGTCTTTATGGTCCTGCTCATGGTTGGTCACTGCCAAAATGTTACCATTGCTGTGTAAATTGTCTTTATGGTCCTGCTCATGTTTGGTCACTGCCAAAATGTTACCATTGCTGTGTAAATTGTCTTTATGGTCTTGCTCATGGTTGGTCATTGCCATGATGTTGCCATTCCTGTATAGGTTGTCTTCGTGGTTCTGCTCATGGTTGGTCTTTGCTACGATGTTGTCATTGCTATAAAGAATGTCTTCGTGGTTCTGCTCATGGTTAGTCATATCCACAATGTTGCCATTACTTTATGGAAGGTCTTTATGGTTCTACTCATGGTTGTTCTTTGCTACAATGTTGCCATTGATGTATAAAAGTTCCTCTTCTTCCTGCTCATGGTTATTCATTGCCACAATGTTACCCTTGATGTATTGGATGTGCTCCTGGTCCTGCTCATAGTTGTTCATTGCCACAATGTGGCCATTACTGTATAGGATGTCTTTATGTTCCTGCTAATGGTTGGCCATTGCCACAATGTTGCTGTTGTACAGGATGTCCTCATGGACCTGCTCACGGTTGGTCTTTGCCACGATGTTGCCACTGCTGTATGAGATGTCTTTATGATCCTGCTCATGGTTGGTCCTTGCCACAATGTTGCCATTGCTGTATAGGGTGACTTCCTGGTCCAGCTCATGATTGGTTGTTGCCACGATGTTGCCATTGCTCTATAGGATTTCTTTGCCATTGGGGTATAGGATATCTTTATGATCTTTCTCTTGCTTGGTCTTTGCCACAATGTTGCCATTGCTGTAGAGGAGTTCCTCTTCATCCTGCTCATGCATGGTTATTTCCACAGTGTTGCCCTTGATGTATAGGTTGTCTTCCTGGAGCTGCTCATGGTTGGCGATTACCACAATGTTGATTATTGCTTTATAGATAGTTGATCTTGCTCAAGGTAAGTCATTGCCACAATGTTCCCATTTCTCTATAGCATGTCTTTCTGATTCTGCTGATAGGCGGTCATTTCCTCAATGTTGCCATTGGTTTGTAGCAGGACTTTATGGTCCTGCTCATGGTTGGTCATTGCCAAAATGTTACCATTGCTGTGTAAATTGTCTTTATGGTCCTGCTCATGGTTGGTCACTGCCAAAATGTTGCCATTCCTGTGTAAATTGTCTTTATTATCCTGCTCATGGTTGGTCACTGCCAAAATGTTGCCATTGCTTTGTAAATTTTCTTTATGGTTCTGCTCATGGTTGGTCTTTGCCACGATGTTGCCATTGCCATATGAGATGTCTTTATGGTCCTGCTCATGGTTGGTCTTTGCCACGATGTTGCCATTGCCGTATGAGATGTCTTTAGGGTCCTGCTCATGGTTGGTCTTGGCCACGATGTTGCCATTGCCGTATGAGATGTCTTTAGGGTCCTGCTCATGGTTGGTCTTGGCCACGATGTTGCCATTGCCGTATGAGATGTCTTTAGGGTCCTGCTCATGGTTGGTCTTGGCCACGATGTTGCCATTGCCGTATGAGATGTCTTTAGGGTCCTGCTCATGGTTGGTCTTGGCACGATGTTGCCATTGCCGTATGAGATGTCTTTAGGGTCCTGCTCATGGTTGGTCTTGGCCACGATGTTGCCATTGCCGTATGAGATGTCTTCGTGGTCCTGCTCATGGTTGGTCTTGGCCACGATGTTGCCATTGCCGTATGAGATGTCTTTAGGGTCCTGCTCATGGTTGGTCTTGGCCACGATGTTGCCATTGCCGTATGAGATGTCTTTAGGGTCCTGCTCATGGTTGGTCTTGGCCACGATGTTGCCATTGCCGTATGAGATGTCTTTAGGGTCCTGCTCATGGTTGGTCTTGGCCACGATGTTGCCATTGCCGTATGAGATGTCTTTAGGGTCCTGCTCATGGTTGGTCTTGGCCACGATGTTGCCATTGCCGTATGAGATGTCTTTAGGGTCCTGCTCATGGTTGGTCTTGGCCACGATGTTGCCATTGCCGTATGAGATGTCTTTAGGGTCCTGCTCATGGTTGGTCTTGGCCACGATGTTGCCATTGCCGTATGAGATGTTTTAGGGTCCTGCTCATGGTTGGTCTTGGCCACGATGTTGCCATTGCCGTATGAGATGTCTTTAGGGTCCTGCTCATGGTTGGTCTTGGCCACGATGTTGCCATTGCCGTATGAGATGTCTTTAGGGTCCTGCTCATGGTTGGTCTTGGCCACGATGTTGCCATTGCCGTATGAGATGTCTTCGTGGTCCTGCTCATGGTTGGTCTTGGCCACGATGTTGCCATTGCCGTATGAGATGTCTTTAGGGTCCTGCTCATGGTTGGTCTTGGCCACGATGTTGCCATTGCCGTATGAGATGTCTTTAGGGTCCTGCTCATGGTTGGTCTTGGCCACGATGTTGCCATTGCCGTATGAGATGTCTTTAGGGTCCTGCTCATGGTTGGTCTTGGCCACGATGTTGCCATTGCCGTATGAGATGTCTTTAGGGTCCTGCTCATGGTTGGTCTTGGCCACGATGTTGCCATTGCCGTATGAGATGTCTTTAGGGTCCTGCTCATGGTTGGTCTTGGCCACGATGTTGCCATTGCCGTATGAGATGTCTTTAGGGTCCTGCTCATGGTTGGTCTTGGCCACGATGTTGCCATTGCCGTATGAGATGTCTTTAGGGTCCTGCTCATGGTTGGTCTTGGCCACGATGTTGCCATTGCCGTATGAGATGTCTTTAGGGTCCTGCTCATGGTTGGTCTTGGCCACGATGTTGCCATTGCCGTATGAGATGTCTTCGTGGTCCTGCTCATGGTTGGTCTTGGCCACGATGTTGCCATTGCCGTATGAGATGTCTTCGTGGTCCTGCTCATGGTTGGTCTTGGCCACGATGTTGCCATTGCCGTATGAGATGTCTTCGTGGTCCTGCTCATGGTTGGTCTTTACTACGATGTTGTCATTCCTGTATAGGATGTCTTCGTGGTTCTGCTCATGGTTGGTCTTTACTACGATGTTGTCATTCCTGTATAGGATGTCTTCGTGGTTCTGCTCATGGTTAGTCATATCCACAATGTTGCCATTACTTTATGGAAGGTCTTTATGGTTCTGCTCATGGTTAGTCATATCCACAATGTTGCCATTACTTTATGGAAGGTCTTTATGGTTCTACTCATGGTTGTTCTTTGCTACAATGTTGCCATTGATGTATAAAAGTTCCTCTTCTTCCTGCTCATGGTTATTCGTTGCCACAATGTTACCCTTGATGTATTGGATGTGCTCCTGGTCCTGCTCATAGTTGTTCATTGCCACAATGTGGCCATTACTGTATAGGATGTCTTTATGTTCCTGCTAATGGTTGGCCATTGCCACAATGTTGCTGTTGTTGTACAGGATGTCCTCATGGACCTGCTCACGGTTGGTCATTGCCACAATGTGGCCATTGCTGTATAAGATGTTTATATGGTCCTGCTCATGGTTAATAATTTCTACAATGTTGCCATTGCTGTGTAGGCTTTCTTTATGTTTCTGCTCATGGTTGATCCTTGCCACAATGTTGCCATTGCCATATGAGATGTCTTTATGGTCCTGCTCATGATTGGTCTTTGCCACGATGTTGCCATTGCCATATGAGATGTCTTTATGGTCCTGCTCATGATTGGTCTTTGCCACGATGTTGCCATTGCTGTATGAGATGTCTTTATGGTCCTGCTCATGATTGGTCTTTGCCACGATGTTGCCATTGCTGTATGAGATGTCTTTATGGTCCTGCTCATGATTGGTCTTTGCCACGATGTTGCCATTGCTGTATGAGATGTCTTTATGGTCCTGCTCATGATTGGTCTTTGCCACGATGTTGCCATTGCTGTATGAGATGTCTTTATGGTCCTGCTCATGATTGGTCTTTGCCACGATGTTGCCATTGCGGTACAGGATGTCTTTATGGTCCTGCTCATGGTTGATCCTTGCCACGATGTTGATATTGCTTTATAGTATTTTTTATGTTCTTGCTCAAGGTAAGTCCTTGCCACAATGTTCCCATTTCTCTCTAGCATGTCTTTCTGATTCTGCTGATGGGTGGTCATTTCCTCAATGTTGCCATTGGTTTGTAGGAGGACTTTATGGTCCTCCTCATGGTTGGTCACTGCCAAAATGTTACCATTGCTGTATAAATTGTCTTTATGGTTCTGCTCATGGTTGGTTGTTGCCACAATGTTGCCATTGCTCTATAGGATTTCTTTGCTATTGGGGTATAGGATGTCTTTATGATCTTGCTCTTGCTTGGTCTTTGCCACGATGTTGCCATTGCTGTATAGGAGTTCCTCTTCATCCTGCTCATGCATGGTTATTTCCACAGTGTTGCCCTTGATGTATAGGTTGTCCTCCTGGAGCTGCTCATGGTTGGCAATTACCACCATGTTGATATTGCTTTATAGTGTTTCTTTATGTTCTTGTTCAAGGTAAGTCATTGCCACAATGTTCCCATTTCTCTATACCATGTCTTTCTGATTCTGCTGATGGGTAGTCATTTCCTCAATGTTGCCATTGGTTTGTAGGAGGACTTTATGGTCCTGCTCATGGTTGGTCACTGCCAAAATGTTACCATTGCTGTGTAAATTGTCTTTATGGTCCTACTTATGGTTGGTCCTTGCCACGATGTTGCCATTGTTGTATAGGGTGACCTCCTGGTCCAGCTCATGGTTGGTCCTTGTCACGATGTTGCCATTGGTGTATAGGGTGACCTCCTGGTCCAGCTCATGGTTGGTTGTTGCCACGATGTTGCCATTGCTCTATAGGATTTCTTTGCCATTGGGGTATAGGATGTCTTTATGATCTTTCTCTTGCTTGTTCTTTGCCACAATGTTGCCATTGCTGTAGAGGAGTTCCTCTTCATCCTGCTCATGCATGGTTATTTCCACAGTGTTGCCCTTGATGTATAGGTTGTCTTCCTGGAGCTGCTCATGGTTGGCAATTACCACAATGTTGATATTGCTTTATAGTGTTTCTTTATGTACTTGCTCAAAGTAAGTCATTGCCACAATGTTCTCATTTCTCTTTAGCATGTCTTTCTGATTCTGCTGATGGGTGGTCATTTCCTCAATGTTGCCATTGGTTTGTAGGAGGACTTTATGGGCCTGCTCATGGTTGGTCACTGCCAAAATGTTACCATTGCTATGTAAATTGTCTTTATGGGCCTGCTCATGGTTGGTCACTGCCAAAATGTTACCATTGCTATGTAAATTGTCTTTATGGGCCTGCTCATGGTTGGTCACTGCCAAAATGTTACCATTGCTGTATAAATTGTCTTTATGGTTCTGCTCGTGGTTGGGCATTGCCACGATGTTGCCATTGCTGTATAAGATGTCTTTATGGTTCTGCTCGTGGTTGGGCATTGCCACGATGTTGCCATTGCTGTATGAGATGTCTTTATGGTTCTGCTCGTGGTTGAGCATTGCCACGATGTTGCCATTGCTGTATGAGATGTCTTTATGGTTCTGCTCGTGGTTGGGCATTGCCACGATGTTGCCATTGCTGTATGAGATGTCTTTATGGTTCTGCTCGTGGTTGGGCATTGCCACGATGTTGCCATTGCTGTATGAGATGTCTTTATGGTTCTGCTCGTGGTTGGGCATTGCCACGATGTTGCCATTGCTGTATAAGATGTCTTTATGGTTCTGCTCGTGGTTAGTCTTTGCTACAATGTTACCCTTGATGTATTGGATGTGTTCCTGGACCTGCTCATGGTTGGTCTTTGTTACGATGTTGCCATTGCTGTATGAGATGTCTTCATGGTTCTGCTTATGGTTGGTCTTTGCTACGATGTTGCCCTTGATGTATTGGATGTGTTCCTGGACCTGCTCATGGTTGGTCTTTGCTATGATGTTGCCATTGCTGTATGAGATGTCTTTATGGTCCTGCTCATGGTTGGTCTTTGTTATGATGTTGCCATTGCTGTATAGGCTTTCTTTATGGTTCTGCTCATGGTTGGTCTTTGCTACGATGTTGCCATTGCTGTATAGGCTTTCTTTATGGTTCTGCTCATGGATCGTCATTGCCACGATGTGGCCATTGCTGTATGAGCTGTCTTTATGGTTCTGCTCATGGTTGGTCTTTGCCACGATGTGGCCATTGCTGTATGAGATGTCTTTATGGTTCTGCTCGTGGTTGGGCATTTGCCACGATGTTGCCATTGCTGTATGAGATGTCTTTATGGTTCTGCTCGTGGTTGGGCATTTGCCACGATGTTGCCATTGCTGTATGAGATGTCTTTATGGTTCTGCTCGTGGTTGGGCATTTGCCACGATGTTGCCATTGCTGTATGAGATGTCTTTATGGTTCTGCTCGTGGTTAGTCTTTGCTACAATGTTACCCTTGATGTATTGGATGTGTTCCTGGACCTGCTCATGGTTGGTCTTTGCTATGATGTTGCCATTGCTGTATGAGATGTCTTTATGGTCCTGCTCGTGGTTAGTCTTTGCTACAATGTTACCCTTGATGTATTGGATGTGTTCCTGGACCTGCTCATGGTTGGTCTTTGCTATGATGTTGCCATTGCTGTATGAGATGTCTTTATGGTCCTGCTCATGGTTGGTCTTTGTTATGATGTTGCCATTGCTGTATAGGCTTTCTTTATGGTTCTGCTCATGGTTGGTCTTTGCTACGATGTTGCCATTGCTGTATAGGCTTTCTTTATGGTTCTGCTCATGGATCGTCATTGCCACGATGTGGCCATTGCTGTATGAGCTGTCTTTATGGTTCTGCTCATGGTTGGTCTTTGCCACGATGTGGCCATTGCTGTATGAGATGTCTTTATGGTTATGCGCATGGTTGGTCTTTGCCACGATGTGGCCATTGCTGTGTGAGATGTCTTTATGGTTCTGCTCATGGTTGGTCTTTGCCACGATGTGGCCATTGCTGTATGAGATGTCTTTATGGTTATGCGCATGGTTGGTCTTTGCCACGATGTGGCCATTGCTGTGTGAGATGTCTTCATGGTTCTGCTCATGGTTGGTCTTTGCCACGATGTGGCCATTGCTGTATGAGATGTCTTTATGGTTATGCGCATGGTTGGTCTTTGCCACGATGTGGCCATTGCTGTATGAGATGTCTTCATGGTTCTGCTCATGGTTGGTCTTTGCCACGATATGGCCATTGCTGTATGAGATGTTTTTATGGTCCTGCTCTTGGTTGGTCGTTGAGACCGTGTTGCCATGGCTCTATAGGATTTCTTCATGGTCCTGCTCATGGTTGATCTTTGCCACAATGTTGTCATTGCTGTATGAGATGTTTTTATGGTCCTTCTCTTGGTTGGTCATTGACACAATGTTGCCATGGCTCTATAGGATTTCTTCATGGTCCTGCTCATGGTTGATCTTTGCCATAATGTTGTCATTGCTGTATGAGATGTTTTTATGGTCCTCCTCTTGGTTGGTCATTGACACAATGTTGCCATGGCTCTATAGGATTTCTTCATGGTCCTGCTCATGGTTGATCTTTGCCATAATGTTGTCATTGCTGTATGAGATGTTTTTATGGTCCTCCTCTTGGTTGGTCATTGACACAATGTTGCCATGGCTCTATAGGATTTTTTCATGGTCCTGCTCATGGTTGATCTTTGCCACCATGTTGTCATTGCTCTATAGGATTTCTTCATGGTCCTGCACATGGTTGATCTTTGCCACCATGTTGTCATTGCTGTATCGGATTTCTTTATGGTCCAGCTCATGGTTGGTCCTTGCCATGATGTTGCCATTGCTGTATAGGATGACCTCCTGGTCCAGGTCATGGTTGGCCCTTGCCACGATGTTGCCATTGCTGTGTAAAATGTCTTCATGGCCCTGCTCATGGTTGGCCCTTGCCATGATGTTGCCATTGCTGTGTAAAATGTCTTTTTTTAAATTGTAGTTTTTTTTTTTTTTGGAAGTTATATGCATGGGTAATTTTATAACATTAACCATTGGGAAACCTTTTGTTACACATTTTCCACTCTTTCCCCGAACCACCTCCCCGAGATGGCAGGTTGACCAATACATGTTAAATGTGTTGTTATAAATTAAATTCATAATAAGTTTTATTGGATATTTTATCGTCTTGTTCATGGTTGTTCTTTGCTATAATATTGCCATTGCTGTATAGGTCCTCTTGGTCCTGTTCATGGTTGTTCTTTGATACAATGTTGCCATTGTCTTTATGGTTCTACTCATGATTGTTTTTTCATATAAGGGTGCTATTGCTGTGTTGGATGTCTTTTTTTTTTTTTTTAATAGCTTTTTATTTGGAAGTTATATGCATGGGTAATTTTATAACATTGACAATTGCCAAACCTTTTGTTACAAATTTTCCTCTCCTTCCCTGAACCACCTCCCCCAGATGGCTGGTTTACTGATACATGTTAAATGTGTTAACTTATAAATTAAATACAAAATAAGTTGTATGGGATGTCTTCATGGTCCTGGTCATGGCTGGTCATTGCCACAATGTTGCCATTGCTGTATCGAGTTCTTCTTGGTCCTGCTCATGGTTGGTCATTGCTACAATATAGCCACTGCGGTATCGGATGTCTTTATGGTCTTGTTCATGGTTGGTCTTTGCTACAATGTTGCCATTGCTGTATAGGAGTTCCTCTTGGTCTTGTTCATGGTTGGTCATTGCCACAGTGTTGCCCGTGATGTATAGGTTGTCCTCCTAGTGCTGCTCATGATTGGCAATGACCACAATGTTGATATTGCTTTACTATATTTCTTTATGGTCCTGCTTAAGGGAAGTCATTGCCATAATGTTCTCATTTTTATATAGCATGTCTTTATGATTCTGCTGATGTGTGGTCATTTCCACAATGTTGCCATTGGTTTATAAGAGGTCTTTATGGTTCTGCCCATGGCTGGTCTTTGCTACAATGTTGCCATTGTTGTATAGGACTTTCTCCTGGTCCTGCTGATTGTTGGTCCTTACCACAATGTTGTCATTGCGGTTTCGGATGTCTTTGTAGTTCTGCTCATGGTTGGTCCTTGCGATGATGTTGCCATTGCTTTATAGGATTTCTTTATGGTCCTGCTCATGGTTGATCTTTGCCACAATGTTGCCATTGTTGTATATGATTTCTTTATGGTCCTGCTCATGGTTGATCTTTGCCACAATGTTGCCATTGCTGTATACGATTTCTTTATGGTCCTGCTCATGGTTGATCTTTGCCACAATGTTGCCATTGCTGTATACGATTTCTTTATGGTTCTGCTCATGGTTGGTCTTTGCCACAATGTTGCCATTGCTGTATTGGATTTCTTTATGGTCCTGCTCTTGGTTGGACACTGCCAAAATGTTACCATTGCTGTGTAAATTGTCTTTATGGTCCTGCTCATGCTTGGTCATTGCCACGATGTGGCCATTGCTGTGTGAGATGTCTTTATGGTCCTGCTCATGGTTGTTCTGTAGGAGATGTCTTTATGGTCCTGCTCATGGTCGTTCTGTAGGAGATGTCTTTATGGTCCTGCTCATGGTCGTTCTGTAGGAGATGTCTTTATGGTCCTGCTCATGGTCGTTCTGTAGGAGATGTCTTTATGGTCCTGCTCATGGTCGTTCTGTAGGAGATGTCTTTATGGTCCTGCTCATGGTCGTTCTGTAGGAGATGTCTTTATGGTCCTGCTCATGGTCGTTCTGTAGGAGATGTCTTTATGGTCCTGCTCATGGTCGTTCTGTAGGAGATGTCTTTATGGTCCTGCTCATGGTCGTTCTGTAGGAGATGTCTTTATGGTCCTGCTCATGGTCGTTCTGTAGGAGATGTCTTTATGGTCCTGCTCATGGTCGTTCTGTAGGAGATGTCTTTATGGTCCTGCTCATGGTCGTTCTGTAGGAGATGTCTTTATGGTCCTGCTCATGGTCGTTCTGTAGGAGATGTCTTTATGGTCCTGCTCATGGTCGTTCTGTAGGAGATGTCTTTATGGTCCTGCTCATGGTCGTTCTGTAGGAGATGTCTTTATGGTCCTGCTCATGGTCGTTCTGTAGGAGATGTCTTTATGGTCCTGCTCATGGTCGTTCTGTAGGAGATGTCTTTATGGTCCTGCTCATGGTCGTTCTGTAGGAGATGTCTTTATGGTCCTGCTCATGGTCGTTCTGTAGGAGATGTCTTTATGGTCCTGCTCATGGTCGTTCTGTAGGAGATGTCTTTATGGTCCTGCTCATGGTCGTTCTGTAGGAGATGTCTTTATGGTCCTGCTCATGGTCGTTCTGTAGGAGATGTCTTTATGGTCCTGCTCATGGTCGTTCTGTAGGAGATGTCTTTATGGTCCTGCTCATGGTCGTTCTGTAGGAGATGTCTTTATGGTCCTGCTCATGGTCGTTCTGTAGGAGATGTCTTTATGGTCCTGCTCATGGTCGTTCTGTAGGAGATGTCTTTATGGTCCTGCTCATGGTCGTTCTGTGGGAGATGTCTTTATGGTCCTGCTCATGGTCGTTCTGTGGGAGATGTCTTTATGGTCCTGCTCATGGTCGTTCTGTGGGAGATGTCTTTATGGTCCTGCTCATGGTCGTTCTGTGGGAGATGTCTTTATGGTCCTGCTCATGGTCGTTCTGTGGGAGATGTCTTTATGGTCCTGCTCATGGTCGTTCTGTGGGAGATGTCTTTATGGTCCTGCTCATGGTCGTTCTGTGGGAGATGTCTTTATGGTCCTGCTCATGGTCGTTCTGTGGGAGATGTCTTTATGGTCCTGCTCATGGTCGTTCTGTGGGAGATGTCTTTATGGTCCTGCTCATGGTCGTTCTGTGGGAGATGTCTTCATGGTCCTGCTCATGGTTGGCCATTGCCACGATGTGGCCATTGCCGTGGGAGATGTCTTCATGGTCCTGCTCATGGTTGGCCATTGCCACGATGTGGCCATTGCCGTGGGAGATGTCTTCATGGTCCTGCTCATGGTTGGCCCTTGCCACGATGTGGCCATTGCCGTGGAGATGTCTTCATGGTCCTGCTCATGGTTGGCCCTTGCCACGATGTGGCCATTGCCGTGGGAGATGTCTTCATGGTCCTGCTCATGGTTGGCCCTTGCCACGATGTGGCCATTGCCGTGGGAGATGTCTTCATGGTCCTGCTCATGGTTGGCCCTTGCCACGATGTGGCCATTGCGTGGGAGATGTCTTCATGGTCCTGCTCATGGTTGGCCCTTGCCACGATGTGGCCATTGCCGTGGGAGATGTCTTCATGGTCCTGCTCATGGTTGGCCCTTGCCACGATGTGGCCATTGCCGTGGGAGATGTCTTCATGGTCCTGCTCATGGTTGGCCCTTGCCACGATGTGGCCATTGCCGTGTAGGATGACCTCCTGGTCCTGCTCATGGTTGGCCCTTGCCACGATGTGGCCATTGCCGTGTAGGATGACCTCCTGGTCCAGCTCATGGTTGGCCCTTGCCACGATGTGGCCATTGCCGTGTAGGATGACCTCCTGGTCCAGCTCATGGTTGGCCCTTGCCACGATGTGGCCATTGCCGTGTAGGATGACCTCCTGGCCCTGCTCATGGTTGGCCCTTGCCACGATGTGGCCATTGCCGTGTAGGATGACCTCCTGGCCCTGCTCATGGTTGGCCCTTGCCACGATGTGGCCATTGCCGTGTAGGATGACCTCCTGGCCCTGCTCATGGTTGGCCCTTGCCACGATGTGGCCATTGCCGTGTAGGATGACCTCCTGGCCCTGCTCATGGTTGGCCCTTGCCACGATGTTGCCATTGCCGTGTAGGATGACCTCCTGGCCCTGCTCATGGTTGGCCCTTGCCACGATGTTGCCATTGCTGTGTAGGATGTCTTTTTTTTATTATAGTTTTTTTTTTAATTTAGAAGTTATATGCATGGGTAATTTTTATGACATTAACCATTGGGAAACCTTTTGTTACAAATTTTCCACTCCTTCCCCGAACCACCTCCCCCAGATGGCAGGTTGACCAATACATGTTAAATGTGTTAAGTTATAAATTAAATTCAAAATAAATTTTATTGGATATTTTATCATCTTGCTCATGGTTGTTCTTTGCTATAATGTTGCCATTGCTGTATAGGAGTTCCTCTTGGTCCTGTTCATGGTTGTTCTTTGATACAATGTTGCCATTGTCTTTATGGTTCTACTCATGATTGTTTTTTCATATAAGGGTGCCATTGCTGTGTTGGATGTCTTTTTTTTTTTTTTAATAGCTTTTTATTTAGAAGGTATATGCATGGGTAATTTTATAACATTGACAATTGCCAAACCTTTTGTTACAAATTTTCCTCTCCTTCCCTGAACCACCTCCTCCAGATGGCAGGTTTACCGATACATGATAAATGTGTTAACTTATAAATTAAATACAAAATAAGTTGTATGGGATGTCTTCATGGTCCTGGTCATGGCTGGTCATTGCCACAATGTTGCCATTGCTATATAGAATTCCTCTTGGTCCTGCTCATGGTTGGTCATTGCTACAATATAACCATTGTGGTATCAGATGTCTTTATGTTCCTGCTCATGTGTGGTCCTTGCCACGATGTTGCCCTTGCTGTGTAATATGTCTTCCTGGTCCTGCTTGTGGGTGGTCCTTGCCATGATGTTGCCCTTGCTGTGTAAAATGTCTTTTATGGTCCTGCTCATGGGTGGTCCTTGCCATGATGTTGCCCTCCTGTGTAATATGTCTTTATGGTCCTGCTCATGGGTGGTCCTTGCCACAATGTTGCCATTGCTCGATAGGATGTCTTTTTTTTTTTTTAATAGCTTTTTATTTGGAAGTTATATGCATGAGTAATTTTATAACATTAACCATTGGGAAACCTTTTGTTACAAATTTTCCACTCCTTCCCCAAACCACCTCCCCCAGATGGCAGGTTGACCAATACATGTTAAATGTGTTAAATTCAAAATAAGATTTATAGGATATTTTATCGTCCTGCTCATGGTTGTTCTTTGCCACAATGTTGCCATTTTCATATAAGGTTGCCATTGCTGTATTGAATGTCTTTTTTTAAAAATAGCTTTTTATTTAGAACTTATATGCATGGGTAATTTTATAACATTGATAATTGCCAAACCTTTTGTTACAAATTTTCATCTCCTTGCGTGAACCACCTCCCCTAGATGGCAGGTTTACTGATATATGTTAAATGTGTTAAATTATAAATTAAATACAAAATAAGTTGTATAGGATGTCTTCATGGTCCTGGTCATGGCTGGTCATTGCCACAATGTTGCCATTGCTATATAGAATTCCTCTTGGTCCTGCTCATGGTTGGTCATTGCCATGTTGTTGCCATTGCTGTATAGGATGACCTCCTGGTCCAGCTCATGGTTGGCCCTTGCCACAATGTTGCCATTGCTGTGTAAAATGTCTTCATGGCCCTGCTCATGGTTGGCCCTTGCCACGATGTTGCCATTGCTGCGTAAAATGTCTTCATGGCCCTGCTCATGGTTGGCCCTTGCCACGATGTTGCCATTGCTGCGTAAAATGTCTCCATGGCCCTGCTCATGGTTGGCCCTTGCCATGATGTTGCCATTGCTGCGTAAAATGTCTCCATGGCCCTGCTCATGGTTGGCCCTTGCCACGATGTTGCCATTGCTGCGTAAAATGTCTCCATGGCCCTGCTCATGGTTGGCCCTTGCCACGATGTTGCCATTGCTGCGTAAAATGTCTCCATGGCCCTGCTCATGGTTGGCCCTTGCCACGATGTTGCCATTGCTGCGTAAAATGTCTCCATGGCCCTGCTCATGGTTGGCCCTTGCCACGATGTTGCCATTGCTGTATAGGATGCCTCCTGGTCCAGCTCATAGTTGCTCATTGCCACGATGTTGCCATTGCTGTATAGAATGTCTTTTTTTATTATTATTATAGTTTTTTATTTGGAAGCTATATGCATGGGTAATTTTATGACATTAACCATTGGGAAACCTTTTGTTACAAATTTTCCACTCCTTCCCCGAACCACCTCCCCCAGATGGCAGATTGATCAATACATGTTAAATGTGTTAAGTTATAAATTAAATTCAAAATAAGTTTTATAGGATATTTTATCATCCTGCTCATGGTTGTTCTTTGCTACAGTGATGCGATTGCTATATAGGAGTTCCTCTTGGTCCTACTCATGGTTGCTCATTGCCATAATGTTCCCTGTGATGTATAGGTTGTCCTCTTGGTCCTGCTCATGGTTGTTCTTTGATATAATGTTGCCATTGTCTTTATGGTTCTACTCATGATTGTTTTTTCATATAAAGTTGCCATTGCTGTATTGGATGTCTTTTTTTTTTTTTTAATAGCTTTTTATTTAGAAGGTATATGCATGGGTAATTTTATAACATTGACAATTGCCAAACCTTTTGTTACAAATTTTCCTCTCCTTCCCTGAACCACGTCCCCCAGGTGGCAGGTTTACTGATACATGTTAAATGTGTTAAGTTATAAATTAAATACACAATAAGTTGTATAGGATATCTTCATGGTCCTGTTCATGGCTGGTCATTGCCACAATGTTGCCATTGCTGTATAGAGTTCCTCTTGGTCCTGCTCATGGTTGGTCATTGCTACAATATAGCCACTGCGGTATTGGATGTCTTTATGTTCCTGCTCATGGTTGGTCTTTGCTACAATGTTGCCATTGCTGTTTTGGATGTCTTTATGGTCCTGCTCATGGGTGGTCCTTGCCACGATGTTGCCATTGCTGTGTAAGATGCCTTTATGGTCGTGCACATGGTTGATCCTTACCACAGTGTTGCCATTGTTGTATAATACGTCTGTATGGTCCTGGTGGTCGTGGCCACAATGTTGCCATTGCTGTATAATATGTATTTACGGTCATGCTCTTGGTTGGTCGTGGCCACAATGTTGCAGTTGCTGTATAATACATCTTTACAGTCAAGCTCTTGGTTGGACGTGGCCACAGTCTTGCCATGGCTGCATAATATGTCTTTACGGTCATGCTCTTGGTTGGTCGTGGCCACAATGTGTCCATTGCTGTATAGGATTTCCTTATGGTCTGGCTCTTGGTTAGTAATTACCACAATGTTGCCATTGCTCTGTAGGATTTCTTTATGTTTCTGCTCATGGTTGATCTTGGTTGGTTATTTCCATAGTGTTTCCCTTGATGTATCGGAATTCTTTATGGTTCTGCTCATGGTTGTTGATTGCCAAAATGTTGACGTTGTTGTACAGGATGTCCTCATGGTCCTGCTCATGGTTGGTTATTTCCATAGTGTTTCCCTTGATGTGTCGGATTTCTTTATGGTTCTGCTCATGGTTGTTGATTGCCAAAATGTTGACGTTGTTGTACAGGATGTCCTCATGGTCCTGCTCATGGTTGGTTATTTCCATAGTGTTTCCCTTGATGTGTCGGATTTCTTTATGGTTCTGCTCATGGTTGTTGATTGCCAAAATGTTGACATTGTTGTACAGGATGTCCTCATGGTCTTGCTCATGGTTGATTATTTCCATAGTGTTCCCCTTGATGTGTCGGATGTCTTTATGGCTCTGCTTATGGTTGATCTTTGCCACAGTGTTGCCATTGCTGTATAGGATTTCTTTATGGTTCTGCTCATGGTTGATCTTTGCCACAGTGTTGCCTTTGCTGTGTAGGATGTATTTATGGTTCAGCTCATGATTAGTCATTTCCACAATGCTGCCATTAATGTATAGGAGTCCTTTATGGTTCTGCCCATGGTTGGTCTTTGCTACAATATTGCCATTCCTCTATAAGACTTCATCCTTGTCCTGTTTATTGTTGGTTCTTGCCACAATGTTGTCTTTGATGTGTAGGACTTCCTGCTGGTCCTGCTCATTGTTGCTCATGAACACAATGTTTCTGTTACTGTATAGGAGGTCATTGTAATTCTGCTGATGGTTTGTCTTTGCTACAATGTTGCCATTGTTATATAGGAGTTCCTTTTCCTCCTGCTCATGGTTGATGATTGCCACAATGTTGACATTGCTTTATACTATTTCTTTATGGTCCTGCTCAATGTATACCATTGCCACAATGTTCCCATTTTTGTATAGCATGTCTTTATGATTCTGCTGATGGGTGTTCATTTCCACAATGTTGCCATTGCTATTTAGGATGTCTTTTTTATTATTATAGCCTTTTATTTAGAAGTTATATGCATGAACAAGAGAACTGCTCGGTTCTGCACACATATATTGTATCTAGGATATACTGCAACATATTTAACATATATAGGACTGCTTGCCATCTAGGGGAGGAGGTGGAGGGAGGGAGGGGAAAAATCGGAACAGAAGCGAGTGCAAGGGATAATGTTGTAAAAAAAAAATTACCCTGGCATGGATTCTGTCAATATAAAGTTATTATAAAAATAAAATTAAATTTAAAAAAAAGTTATATGCATGGGTAATATTATAACATTAACAATTGCCAAACCTTTGGTTACAAATTTTCCCCTCCTTCCCCACACCACCTCCCCCAGATGGCAGGTTTACAGATACATGTTAAATGTGTTAAGTTATAAATTGAATACAAAATAAGCTGTATAGGATGTCTTTATGGTCCTGCTTATGGTTGGTGTTTGCTACAATGTTGCCTTGCTGTATAGGAGTTCTTCTTCAAACTGCACACGGTTGGTTATTTCCACAATGTTGCGCTTGATGTATAGGTTGTCCTCCTGGTACTGCTCATTTTTGATGATTGCCACAATGTTGACATTGCTTTATAGTATTTCTTTTTGGTCCTGCTCAAGGTAGGTCATTGCCACAGTGTTCCTGTTTCTGTATTGGTCTGTATAGGTCATTGCCACAATGTTGCCATTGCTGTATAGGATGTCTTTTTGTTCATGCTCATGGTTGGCCATTGCCACAATGTTGCCATTGTAGTACAGAATGCCCTCATGGTCCTGTTTATGTTTGGTCATTGCCACAATGTGGCCGTTGTTGTATATGATTTCTTTATGGTTCTGCTCATGGTTAGTGATTACTACAATTTTGCCATTGCTGTATATGATGTCCTTCTGGTCCTGCTCATGGTTGGTCAGTGCCATGATGTTGCCATTCCTGTAAAAGAGGTTTTTATTGTTCTACTCATGGTTGGTCTTTGCTACTATGTTGCCATTGGTGTGTAGGAAGTCTTTAAGGTTCTGGTCATTGTTGGTCTTTGCCACAATATTGCCATTGCTGTATCGGATGTCTTTATGGTCCTGTTCATGTTTGGTCATTGCCACGATGTTGCCATTGCTGTACAGGATGTTTTTATTGTTCTGTTCATAGTGGGTCTTTATGGACATCCTGTACAGCAATGCCAACATCGTGGCAATTGACCGGCCATGAGCAGGGCCGGGAGGACGTCCTGCCCAGCAGTGGCAGCGTTGTGGCAGTTGACCGGCCACGAGCAGGGCCGGGAGGACGTCCTGCCCAGCAGTGGCAGCGTTGTGGCAGTTGACCGGCCACGAGCAGGGCCGGGAGGACCATAAAGACCTCCTCTTGATGTAGAAGATGTCCTCCTGGTTCTGCCCATTGTTGGTCATTGCCACAATGTTGCCATTGCTGTATAAGATATTATTTTTTAATAGCTCTTTATTTAGAAGTTATATGCGTGGGTAATTTTATAACTTTGACAATTGCCAAACCTCTTGTTCCAATTTTTCTACTCCTTCCTTCTACCCCTTCCCCAGATGGCATTTGGCCAATACATGTTAAACATGTTGTATGTCTTTATGGTCCTGCTCTTCGTCTTTGCCACAATGTTGCCATTGGTATATTGAATGTCCTCCTGGTTCTGCTCATGATCGGTCTTGGCTACAGTGTTGCCATTGATGGCCTCCTCATCCTACTTATGATTGGTTTTTGCTACAATGTTGCCATCATTGTCCTTGTTCTGCTTATTGCACTTTGCAACAGTTCCCTCTAAGCTTTTCCAGCCTTTTTGGAAATCGTCCCCTTACACCTTGTTTTGGAGCAGAATACCATTCTATCCCCACCCGGTACCCCAGTTTGCTCAGCCATTCCCTGGTTAATGGGCATCCCTTTGATTTTCATTTTTAGATACTATAACAAAGGGCCGCTGTAAATGTTTCTATACAAATAGGCTTTTTTCTCTTTCGTTTCATCCTTTTGGGGTACAGCCCCATCTCAGTGGCAGTGCTATGCGGTTCTGTAGCCCGTTGGGCGTAGTTGCAAATTGTTCTTCACAACAGTGGGACCAGTTTATAACTCCACTAGCAATATGTGTACACTGCATTCTTTGAGAAAGGCACCAGATTATAGAAGGCCTTGAATGGCAGGCAGAGGAGCTGGGGAGGCTTTTTGAGGAACTTTCTAACCTCGAGCTTCTGAGACCCTCAGAACTTAACCTCTCAGGCAGAGGGGAGCCCCTGAGGAATGCAGAGCCAAAGAAGATCACCACGTGAGCCTCCTTCGTCTGTCATAATTCATAGAGGACAAGAGAATGAGGCTCTTGGGTCCCCATGGCAGGAATGGTCTGGAGGACAAAAATAGGAAGTGGAGAGGAGGAAAGCCCAAAGTTGTAAAAATGGAAGAGGGATAGATGTTTGCACCGGTGCCAGCAGGAAGCCCGTGCGCAGGAGGAGGGAGGATGCTGAGCTGGCTGCAGATTCTGGCCCCTGCTGCCACTTCCAGATTCCGCTGGTTCTTTTCCCCAGACTTTCAGAACTCCCAAGGTCAAAGGCTCGGCTCCCTTCTCCTAGAAGAGACTCTGGACCGACACTCTTTCTTTGGGCTTGAGAGACAAACAAGGTCCCAAGGCCCTTCCCCTTGGAGCATGGCCTCTAGGCCATGAATGCCAAGCAGAATCCAAGATTCGTCTCTCCACCATGATGTTTCCTTATCTAAACCAGTTACGGTTGGTCTACACCTGTTCCTCATGTCTACACTTGCTTCTTTTCTACATCACCACAATCGAAGGTTCCCCAGCCTTTCTATAGGGAGACCTAGGCCCTCTCACACGGCTGTCAGCTCCATTCATTCCCTGTTCCTTCCAGGCTCTGGGCACACAGAACCCGGGACTCTGTTCTTTCACCACTGAGGTCGTGAGCCCGGGCTGGTCGGGTTTGCGTGGAAGCCTGTGGCCGGAGACTTTTGCTGTGCTCTGGGATCCTGGCCCGGGACCCTCCCCTGCCGGCGCCTCGGGCTCTGGCCTCTCTAATGCCCGAGAGCGGTCAGAAAGCTCGGAATGGGCCGAAGCCGTTCTCGGAGGCAAATTTGTCTTCAGATGCGTCCACCGGCCAGGATCTGAAGAGCAAATAATGGGGCTGAAAGCCAATTCAGTCAGGAAATGAAACAGAGACGGCTTTTGAAAAAGACTCATGTAATGGATAAGCCATTAGCAGCCATCAGAAGGAAAGTGGAGGCTAAGCAGATGGCCAAGGGCTCCGGGAAGGGGGCGGAGGGGAGGAAAGAGCATTTTCAGAGGTGATCGTTGGGGCTGCTGTTCGTTTCCTCAGTCATGTCCCGCTCTTTGTGGCCCCATGGACCATCGCATGTCCAACCTCTCTCTCCTGCCATCCGGAGCCCCCTCTCTGTCTGCCCTCTGAGCCTCTCGAACTCCAAGAGATAGGCCCCATCCTCAGCCTGGCTTTCCTCAGTCACTGGGTCCCCCAATGGTCCCATGGTTCCCATCCCAGCATCCTCCTTGTTGGTTGGAATGAGGTCCGATGGGCCTCTGCTGTTGGCCCTGTTATATGCCACCTTGGAGTGGGGAGTTCGAGGAGGAAGGTGTGGAGAGGGGCTGTGTGGGTGACGAGCCTCCGTGGGCTCCGCGATCCCATCTGTGACGAGGTTGGGAGCGATGGGAGCCCTATGCCCCCTTCTTTCCTCTGGGGAGCTGGTGCAGAGTCCCCAGGGCCCCACAGGGGGCAGAACTGTGCTGGGGTGGGGGATGCCCTTCCTAGTGACAGGAAAATTTGGAAGAGGAGAAAGAAGGATAATTCAGATCTGCACAAGGGAAGTTTCAGACTGTGGCTCCTCCAGTCTTGAGTCAGGAGGACCTGAGTTCAAATCTTACCCCAGACACTGTGAGCCCAAGCCCTTTACCTGCTCCTAGCCCGTTTCCCTATCTATAAAATGGGGGCAGTGATAGGAAGAGTCCAGAAGGCTTGGGAAGGCCCGGGGAGATCTCAGGTTAGCCTCCAGGAGTCACCAGTGTTTCTTGGAGGGGCACTTGGCCGTCCAGAGCTCCACGGGCTGCTCACCCACCAGGGCTGCATCTGAACTTAGTCTCTGTCCCTCTTGCCCCAAGGTCCCTGCCCCGGCCCCATGCTTCTGCCTGGCTGCCCCTTTTAGAAGCATTTAAAATAGAACGGGGCCCGTGGGGGGCCCTCCGGTGGCTGGGGGGCCTGAAAGGGCCGGCTGCCAAAGAGCTCTGCCTCAGGAACAGGGCGGCTGTTTCTCTGTTTGTCAGAGATTACTCATCTCTTTCCCAACCATGGTGGTCCAAGGTCAGTGACTCTCCCGGCACTTCCTCCCCTGAGGCAGCCCGGTTCTTGCCCCCAGCCTCACCTCTCCCCCACCAGCCTTTGCACTGGCTCTGAGGTCATCGATCCCGGGCAGAATGAGTGCTGGCTCCCAATCACTGTTCCCCACACTCGGCTTTGTCATGGCTCCCCTCCGCACCTTGGCCCAGGCCCTGCCTGGAGCACGCTTCCTCATCACCATCACTTCTAGAGAGAGACCCGGCCCTTTTGTGCCCCCCCAGTTCTTGGTGCTCTCCTCCTCGAATGAGCTTCTGCCGACTTTTCTGTGTCTGTGCTGTCCCTGCCAAGTTGAATGGGACAGCTCTGAGGGCAGGGGCTGCTGGCTCCTTGGGTCTCCTGAGTTCCTAGCTCGATAGACCCAACTCTTGGAGTCCAATTATTTGTACATATTTATTCAAAAAGTATTAAGTGCCCAGTGTGGGCCAAGCCCTGGGACCATCTAACCCTCACTGGGGGCCCAGGTGGGCATGTCCTAGTCTGGCTGGGGGTCAAAGGTCCCAGCTGGCAGCATTCTAAGTCTGCATCTGAAGCAGATTCGTGATACCTGGGTGGGGACGTGTGTGTGTGTGTGTGTCTGTGTGTGTGTGTGTGTGTGTGTGTGTGTGTGTGTGTGTGTGTGTGTCTGTGTGTGTGTGTGTGTGTGTGTGTGTGTGTGTGTGTGTGTGTCTGTGTGTGTGTGTGTCTGTGTGTGTGTGTGTCTGTGTGTGTGTGTGTGTGTCTGTGTGTGTGTGTGTCTGTCTGTGTGTGTGTGTCTGTCTGTGTGTGTGTGTCTGTCTGTGTGTGTGTGTCTGTCTGTGTGTGTGTGTCTGTCTGTGTGTGTGTGTGTCTGTCTGTGTGTGTGTGTGTGTGTCTGTCTGTGTGTGTGTGTGTCTGTGTGTGTGTGTGTGTGTGTCTGTGTGTGTGTGTGTGTGTGTCTGTGTGTGTGTCTGTGTGTGTCTGTGTGTGTGTGTGTGTGTGTGTCTGTGTGTGTGTGTCTGTGTGTGTGTGTCTGTGTGTGTGTGTGTGTGTGTGTGTGTGTGTGTGTGTGTACGTGTGCGTGAATGACTCTGGGCTGGCAATCTGAAGAGCCCCAGTTAGCTCCCCCCTTCCCCACCCCGGACTGGGGGCAGAGAGCCCCACTGGTCACGTCCGGGCCGGGCGCCGCCACACTGGCCACCAGCCCCCCGGCCGCCCGCAGGCCAGCGCCCTCCCCTGGTTTGGAAAGCCTCCTGAGAGGGGGCCCCGAAGAGCCTTGTCTTTGGAAGGACTCCCCATGTCAAACAGTGAATGAGGTGAACTCCATGATGGACCACGAAGCAGCCAGGAACTCTGGGACCCCTGAGGTGGGTCAGGGCGAGGGGCCAGAGGGCGGAGCGGGGAGAGCCGGGCCAGATGGGCCAGAGGACGGGCGCTGCCAGGAAGGGGCCCGGGCGCCGGGGGAGTCCGACACTGGGGGCCGGAAGATGCTCGTGGAGCAGCACTGAGCAGCCGGGCTTCGGAGCTGACGTGGGGTTTGATGCTGGCTTATGACCGGGTGTAACTTCAGAAGCAGCCTGCAGAAACGACCCGGGGGGACGGGGTTTGAGCTGGGGTGGGGCTGGCCCGGGCTAGGGCGTGGGCACGCTGCCACTTCTTGTCCCACCAGGGGCTGCCAACCTGCAGCAGCCACCTCGGGGTCTCGGGACAACCCTCCCTGGGAACTCAGGTGGGCCTCCCCTGTCCCGCCCACTGGGCTTGCCATCCACGCCACCCGGCCGGCTGGGGGCTCCACGGGGCCAGTCCAACACCAGGCTGTGTTCAGGAGCCTTGGCAGTGCCCCTGCCCACGGGAGCCCTGGCGTGCCTGCCCTGCCCGATGTCCGCGATGACCTCAAGTAACCCCCCCAGTGACCTCAAGTAATCCTCACAATAACCTCAAGTAACCCCTGCAATGACCTCGAGTAACCCGCCTGCAGGCCCGGGCAAACCGCTGGTCCCGGGAATTGTGTTTGAAAGAGGAAGGGGCGGCTCAGATGAAAACAAAACTGCTGACTGTGGTCGGTGCCAACTTTGGGGAGAATGGGGGGGTGGAGGGAGGGGGGGAGTGGAGGGGGATGGGGGGAGAGGAAGAGGAGGAAGGGGGGAGGGCACCTCCCACAAGCCAGCCAGACACCGGTCATTGACCTCCCCGGGCTAGGGGGTCACAGAGCAGCCGGGCAGAAGGCCAGGACACGGCCGTGTTTCGTGGCCACATCGGCTCGGCCGGTGCCGGGCAGGGAGCGAGGGCCCCCCGGGGCACGCCGCCCCTGAGCCGAGCTGAAGCCCCCCCAGATGACGGGCACTCTGGCCGTCACTGTGACCGGGCGTCCGTCCCGATGCCTGATTGGCTCCTCAGCGCGGCAGTGTAGCGCAGTCCATGGCAGTGCCTCGGGACCCCCTGGAGGCTTCCAGCCATTCCCATACAAGAAGGGCACTTCTCCCTGCGGGCCCCGCTGCAAGCTTTTCTGGAACACCACTGAACAGGACCATCGCCGTCCTCCCTCTGCCCCGTGGCATTCCTGTGGCCGGAGCCCGGCCCACGATCCCCGGACAAATGCCCCCGGGGCCCCCCCGGCCCACGCCGTCTCTGCAGAGGAGCTCGGAATTGGGGGGGGCGCTTTCCGGAGCCTTGGGGGTGCCCGGCCTCGCTCCGGCTCCATCTCCCCGGCGACCGTGCCGCCGACAGCCAGGCGTGGAAGCTGATTAAGTCTCAGTGCCAGGCCTCAGGTGGGCCGGGGACTCGTGCGACGAGTTAGTCACGCAGGCTGATCCGCGGGAGGCCGGGCTCTGTGGGGCTGCCACCTGGGACGGGCACCAATGAATAGCCCCAGTGTTCCCGGGCGGGCGGCAGTGCGGGAGGCAGGCGGGGAATCCCCCCGACAGCCACCCTGAGGAGTCGCCCTTGGGGCGCCCATTTCTGAGGTGGAAGTTCAGGGATTTGTCCGGACACCCCCGGGAGGGGTTTTCCCTTCAGGCCAGGAGACTCCCCGTCTCAAAGCCAGGGCCTCTGGGGTGTCGGCCGAGCGGTCGCCCTCCCTGCCAGTAAAGGCCGTGCCCGATTGCGGGCCCCTGGGGGCGGCAGAAGGCCCGACTGTCACTGAGCTAAGAGACCGTTGGGCCCGCAGAGGTTTGTAGCGAGCACTGGTGGATTGTGGGAAATGTCGGCTTTTCCGACTGGGGCTGGGGGCCCATAGAACGGCTCCAGCATCTCGGAATATTCTGCACAGTAACATAAAGAGCCAAGGCCCTCAGGAAGGAGCCTCGAAGGCTGATCCTGGAGGGGCCGGCCTTGGACCCAGCTGGACACGGCCCGGTCATGGGGCCGTCTATGTGTGAGGCAGCCCGGGCGGGTGATTTGTTGCCGCCCGCTGTCCGGGACCTCTTGCTCTGGCCCCTTGGGGGCGGGGGCAGCTCCTGGGCCCCTGCCCCCCACCCCCGGCAGCTGGAAGCGATAATTAGGCTCTGGCTGCCATGGTGGCGCAGCCGGGGTCCCAGAGGGGCTGCCGGGAGGCCCGGATCGGTCTGGGCCCACGCGGGCAGGTGGAAGCCGAGGGGGATGCTGGGAGCCACACGCTCCTACTTAATTATCATCATTAAGCGTGATTATCCTTGACAAAACTGTCGCACAATGACAAAGCCCCGGAGTCTGTTCCCCGACTTCCTCCTCCCCCCCTCCCCATCCCCCTTCTCTTTGGCGGACCCTTTCTGGGGAGATGCTCTGTGGCCCCTCCCAAGCTTGAATGAGCCTGCGCTTCCCTGAGAGGAGTAGCCGGCAGCAGGGGGCAGTGCAGGGGCCACCCTGTGGGCCCAACCGGACCCCAGGGCCCGGCCCGGGGCTCCCCTCCAGGCCCTGCCCCAGCCTGGGCGCGCTGAGCCAGCTCCTCGCCCTCTGCTGCCATGTCCAGTCCCAGGTCGCCGGTCCGCCATCGCAGTGTCTCCTGGGTCCCCGATTCCCCGTAGGGCCGCTCGTCCTCCCCTCCTGAGGCCGGGTTGCTCTCCTTGACCTTTGGTGTTTGGTCCGTCCCTGCCCCCCAGACTGGGGGCTCCTACAGGGCAGGGCCATCTTTGCCTTTCTCTGTATCCTTCCCTGGGCCTGGCATACAGTAGGCGCTTAATAGATGCTGGTTGAGTTACCTTGGCCGCTGGGCGGGCTCAGACGCTTTCCTCCCTCTTCTGCTGGAGCCCAGGGCCCGCCCCTGGACTCGGCCTTGGGGTGGCCGCTGCCCTTCCGCTCCCCTTCCGGCCACTTCCCTGGGACCGCTGGGGCTCTGACCTTTCTCACCAAGTTAAATGGCACTGGCGTCTAATGGTCGCCCACTGGGCCGTTGGGTGCTGACTGTGAAAGCGAAAGCCGTCCCCTCCTCGGGCTGGGGGCGGGTTCGGGGCCTCTGCCTTTAGTCTTGTCAGCTGGAGCTCAGGACACTCGTTTGGGGCTCGGGCTTGTGGTTAAATTAGATTTTTCTCCATCATTGGGTATTTTCCTCATTGGGTAAAACCTTTACCCTGGGAGCTCTGTAGGGGGGTCAGTGCGCTATTTGGTCCCCCCCCCCATTGCCCCCCGTCTCTGCCCTGAGGCTGCCGCCCCACCTGGGATTGATGGCGATTGGGGTCTCTCTTTCCATCCACACTTGCCCTGACCCAGAATCCCTCAGGAAGGCCCGGGCGCCAGAGCCCCCGCCGCCCCCTGCCCCCTCTGCCATGGCAGTTAGCCGGGGCGGGTCACAGCCGCGCCAGTCCCAGTCTCCCAGCCGGGGCCCCGACGAGCTCAGAAATGGGGGGCTGGGGGGCGGGGCGATAGAGCGCCCACCTGCCTGCCCTCCCCGCAGGGTTGTGGCCGGTTCTGCCAGACGGCTCGGGGGGCAGGGCCGCCTTTCTGGGTACTGGAAGTGTCTTTGGGGAACCCGGCCTTGGGAGTGGGAGGGGTTATCTTGGCAAATTTGGGGTCTGGCAAAATCCCCACAAGGGAGGAAGTGGGGCCCTCTGGGTAGTGGGGGGAGACTCTGCTCCCTTCCAAAGGACCGAAAGCCCATCTGGGGCCTCCAGGCTTGGAGCCCGGGGCAACGCCCCGCCTGCCCAGCCCGGTTGTAGCTCTGAGAAGGCGCTGGGGGCAGGAGCAGGGAGCGGGGAGAAAGGCCGCCCGGACCCCAAGGTTTGGTCTGACTCGGTTTCCTTGGTTTTTCAGCATCAAGCTCTTGGCTGTGCAAGATCTGGTCGACAGAGAGGCCCTGGAGAAGGTGAGTCTCAGGAAGCTCGGTCACAGGGGGCAGCAGCTGGCCGGGGGGCACCTCCACCACGCCCAGGGGTTGGCACCGGTCCCTGGTGGGAGGCCCCCCGCCGCTGGAGCCTGCTGGGAATGGCCCGGCCGTCCTGGCTGGAGAGCCCGCCCGGGGTCAGGACCTCTGAGCCGGCCTGGCCCCGTGGCCTGGCTCTGGGCAGGGAGGAGGCAGCGGCCCGCCCTGGCCGAGGGGCAAGGATGCACAGACCAGGTCTGCCCAAACACGTGGCGGCCCTGGGGCGGGGGGCGCCAGGCTCTGAGGGAACTGCCCGGGAGGGCTCCGGAATGCCAGTCCTTGTTCCTGCTTTGAAAGTGTGCTGGCGGGCCCCCCTCACACCCCCCACCCTGATTTCGCTGTTGTGGGAAACTGTTGAGGACAAGTGGGCAGAAGAGGCCGGGACTGATGGGGTCTGCCCAGAGCCGAGGGGCTCCTTCCTCACCCCGGGAGTTGCCCATGTTCTTCAGAGAACACGGGCCCCTTTCCCCTCCCCTCACATTTCCCTGGTTCTAGATCTTGCTCCCTCCCCTCATGTCTCCTCAGTTCTAAATCTCTTCCCCTCCCCTTGCATTTCCTCAGTTCTCTGCTCCCTCCCCTTATATCTCCTTGGTTCTAGCTCTCTCCAACCCTCCCCTTGCAGCTCCTTGGCTCTAGATCCCCTCCCCACCAGGGCCAGGGTGAGCCATTTTGTCAGCCCTGGGGAACAAGTCTCTCTGGGCCTGAAGCTGAGGGTCTTGCCCCGTTCTCCCCTCCCCCTTGCAGGTGTTGAGGCTCACCTGCCTTGGGGCTGGACATTGAGGGCCACAAGGGTTTGTGGGAGGTGCCGCTGCCTGTCCTGGGGGAGCCGGGGGAGCCCCCTCCTCGGCCCGGGTCTGACTGGCTGCGGCAGCTGCTGGTGATTTTGGACCGTGTTCACCAACTGTGGGAGGGCTGGCCGGGAGGGCTGGCCGGGAGGCCGAGACCTTGGGTCTGGAGCTGAATGTGCCCCCGGGCCCTCGGAGGGCGAGCCCCCGACCAGGTCAGCCAGGGGTGGGGGGGAGCGGGCCGGGCACATCATCAGGAGGAGAACACAGCACGTTACTGGGGAGGGAAATGCGCCATCCAGGGTGGCCCAGCGGCCCAGCCCCGGTTCAGGTCCCCACGCCTCGGCTGGCTCTGAGGCCGTGCTCCCCGAGTGTCCGTGGGGCTATCCTGGGGTGTCCCAGTGACCTCCCTCTGCCCCCACTGAGTCAGGAGAAGATGGAGGGGGGCTGTCGCTGTCTTGGAAGGCTTCAGGGAGCGCCATGTAGGTGTTGGGCAGAGCCAGGGGCACAGGATGCAGTGCCCCCCACCCAGATCTAGCCCTCAGAGCTGTGGCCAGCTGGGCCCGGCTGCCTCCAGAGGGTCCGGGCTCCCCTCCCCGGGCGACCTCGGGGCTCCCCTCCCCGGGAGGCCTCCGGGCTCCCGAGCTGGGGCTGGCTTGTTGCCTGTGCTCAGAAAGGCCCCCAGGCACTTTGGGGCCATCCATGTGGCGGGTGCCTCTTGCCCATGTGCAGGGTGACGGAGCGGGAGCAGGCGGGCATTGGGGACCGCGGATGGGGCTGGGCCTCCCAGCTGGCTCCGGCACCTCCGGGCCTGCTCGTGGCCCTCACCTCCGGGCCTCGGCAGCTGGCGGCCCCCTCCTCTCACCTCTGCCCCAGATGGGAGAAGGGCCAGGCCATTGTTAGCCAGGGCCTCCACCTCCCGCAGGAAGCATCCGGAAGCCCTGCCCCAGAAGTGAACTCAGATTTCCTCTCCTTCTGCGCCGGACTGAAGAAATGAGGGGCTGGGCTCCGGCCCCCAAAGTGCAGATCCATGGCCCACGGGGGCTCCCGCCATCACCGGCCCTCAAAAACGGTCCCAAAAGTGGATGTAAGAGGGACAGGAGCCCCCCCGAGCACTCTGGGCTGGGGGGGGCTCTCTGGGGTAGGGGGGAGGGCACTCTGGGGGAGGAAGGAGGGAAGTCTCCCAGAGGACACTGGGAAGCTCGGGGGTCAGAGTGCAGCTGGAAGAGCCTTCAGGCCTGAGGCCGCCAGGACAAAGGCCGGAGATGGGGAGCCTTGTACCCTGGGAGGCTGGGGTCCCTGCATCAGACTGGGAAGCCTGTTTGGGGGGGCTGCCAGAGCTGGGGTGCATCCCTCCCATTTCCAGAGTTATTTCTTGATTCCCAGGAGAGCCCTTTGCCGGGCGCTCAGGGGTCTCCGGGCCTTGGGGCCACCGTCCCTTCCCCGCCGGGGCTTGTGCCGGCCCCCGAGCCTGGAACGCTCCCCCACCCATTTTCCCCCGTGTGTCCCTCGGCGCCTCCCTGGGCCCCGGCCCTAATCCCCTGGGGGCCTGGCCCTCTCTCTGGGCGCTTCTTCCTTGCCAGCAGGGCAGAGCGGGCGCTTCCCCGGGGAAGGACTGTGTGGTCGCGCGCCTGCCGAGCCTCCCAGAGTCCAGGGGCCTCGTTCCCCACCTCTCGGCCCCTCCCGGGACGCTCTGCGGGAGGGCAGCAGCAGGAGACCTTTCTCCACGGGGAGAGACAACGGGAGTCGTTCCCGCAATGACCCCACGGGTGGACTCGGGCGCTAGGCCTGCTGGGGGCCCCTCCGGGCTGGGGTCAGAGGGTGGCCCCTCCCACGGGAGCCCCCCCTGCTTGGCCAGTGTCCAGCTGGCCGGTGATCCCATGCTGACCCTCTCCAGTGCCCCCCATCCTTACCAGCCGTGTGGGGCTGGCTTTGGGGCTGCCCGAGAAGCCCCTGGCCCCGGGGGGCTCTGCCCCCGTCATCAGGGCCATGGAACCGGCAGGTTCCCAACATAATAGAACCTTTAACAAACCAGAGCAGGGCCACCCTAACTGGCCGCCCTCCCTCGGGGCCACAGCCGCCCCGGGGCTCCCTGGGAAGGGGCTATTTTAGGTGGATTCGGACCAGAAACGATCCAAAATGGAGATTCGCCCCCAAGTCTGCCCCGTCACTCCCCAACTGCACAAAGATCTTGTCTGGCTCCCTGTGGCCTCTAAGGAACCAGAGTCCTCTGGCGCTCAGGGCTCTCCACTGGCGGCTCTAGTCTGGGACAAGCTGTGGGAAGGAACATTCTGCCCTGGGAATCTGGGCCGACTTCCTGGAAGAGGCAGCTTGGGAGCTGGTTCTTAAAGTGGGCAAAGGAGAAGGAAGGTTTTCTGGGTGAGGAGAGCGCTTTGATCGGCAACTGGGGAGGAAATTGCAGGAGAAAACACTTATAAAGTGCTTGGGCTGGGCACAGCTGAGTGCTTCGTGCTCATGATTTATTCATTCGTTTAGCCATGCATCCATCCCTTTATTTGTTTCATTCCCTCCCTGCTTTTCTTCTTTTCTCCCTCTCCTTCTCTCCTTCCCTTCTTCCTTCCTTCCTTTCTCCCTCCTTCCCTCCTTCCCTCCCGCCCTCCTCTCCTCCCTCCTGCCAGCCCCCCCTCCAAGTCCAGCACCCGACGCCGCAGCCCGAGTGGGCGCCCGGGACCTGCTGGCTCTGGCTCCCGTCCTGATGGGGCTGAGGAGGGCCCGGGCCCCCAAGATCCCCGCCTCTGCCCAGCGGGTCACGGCCGCTCGGGGCTCTGCCCCCCTCCCCACGCGTCCCCATGATCCAGCGGGAGCTCCCAGGCCAGCTTGGGGTCCTGGCAGGGCAGGGCGGCCAATGAAGGCCCATCCCCCTCCTGGGTTTGCCTGCAGCTCCTTTCCTGCCTTCCCAGCTGCCCCCGGGGCCCGTCCCCCTCCCGGAGGCTCCCTTTCTGTTCCCAAATGGAATGGGGCTGCCCCTCCCCCACCAGGCAGGATTAATTCGATCCTTTCATCTCGAATAACTGGGCCCCCTCCCTCGGAGATAATCCCTTGTGTAAAAAATAGCCGGGATATTTATAAGTGACGGGCGGGTGACGGACTGCGGCTGCTGGGGGGGAGCGGGGAGGGGGGGGCGGCCCAGGAGCCTGCCGGCTTCGGGTAGTTTTTTTTAAACACAATTTATTTTTACATCAACCATGGGGGCAAAACCCGACCTGATTAAACACAACAAGAAGAACCGAGACGGCTGAAAAGAGGGGCGGGGGAGGGGGAGGAAGCTGGCTGGCCTGGCTTTGGGCTCTGGGGCTCTAGGGACCCTGGGTGCCCTGGGCTCTAGGCTCTGGGCACTCTGGGCTCTAGATGCTCTGGGCTCTGGGACTCTAGGCTGTAGATACTCCGGGATCTGAAGCTCTAGATGCTCTGGGCTCTGGGGCTCTAGGGGCCCTGGGTACTCTGGGTTCTGGGACTCTAAGCTCTGGGCACTCTGGGCTCTAGGTGCTCTGGGCTCTGGGACTCGAGGCTCTGGGCACTCTGGGCTCTAGGTGCTCTGGGCTCTGGGACTCGAGGCTCTGGGGCTCTAGGCTTTGGGCACTCTGGGTTCTGGGACTCTAAGCTCTGGGCACTCTGGGCTCTGGGACTCTAGGCTCTGGGACTCTAGGCTCTGGGCACTCTGGGCTCTAGGTGCTCTGGGCTCTGGGACTCGAGGCTCTGGGACTCTAGGCTCTGGGACTCTAGGCTCTGGGCACTCTGGGCTCTGGGACTCGAGGCTCTGGGCACTCTGGGCTCTAGGTGCTCTGGGCTCTGGGACTCGAGGCTCTGGGACTCTAGGCTTTGGGCACTCTGGGTTCTGGGACTCTAAGCTCTGGGACTCAAGGCTCTGGGACTCTAGGCTCTGGGCACTCTGGGCTCTGGGACTCGAGGCTCTGGGCACTCTGGGCTCTGGGACTCGAGGCTCTGGGCATTCTGGGCTCTAGGTGCTCTGGGCTCTGGGACTCTAGGCTCTGGGCACTCTAGGTGCTCTGGGCTCTGGGCACTCTGGGCTCTAGGCTCTGGGACTCTAGGCTCTGGGCTCTGGGCACTCTGGGCTCTAGGCTCTGGGCACTCTGGGCTCTAGGTGCTCTGGGCTCTGGGACTCGAGGCTCTGGGCCCTGGGTGCTCTGGGATATTTTGAACAGGGCAGATCCCGATGTCAGCAGCCCCTGGTGGCTTGCAGATGGGGGCAGAGCAGAGGGCCCCGGAGAACCTCTTGTTTCCTTCTGTGTGCTGGTGCCAGGGAGGCTGGGCTAAGGCCCAGAGGTAATTCAGGCTGATCCATTCATTTGTAAATGGAGGAACTGGGAAGCATTGAGACCGCCTGTGTGTGCAGGCTGGGGGAGGGGCAGGGGGGAGGGGGGTCTGCAAACTCCCATTGCTCACATCTCTGCCTTGACCCTGGCTCTCGGGTCACTGAGTGACCGAGCCCTGGGCTGCGATTTGAACCCCGGCTACAGTGCCGGGCCTTCCGAAGGCTCCTGTCTGCAAACGGAAGCCCAGGAGGGGCCAGCTCTCCCTGCGTCCTGTACCGGGCAGTCTCCCGGGCAGCGGCGGGCCCCTTGAGACTGCTTGATGGGTGACAATGATTCGGCGCCTGTAGTTCTCTCAGCCAGTCCGACGAGGGCTCTTGCAGGATTCTGGCTGGTTGGTAGAAGCGCCATATTGGGAGAGAGCCTGGAAGGCAGTGTTCTGCTTGGCCAGGTTGAGTGCTTTCTTGACCCCCAGAAAACAGTAAATCTGGTGGGATCCCGACTTACCCATCTATTCTCTGAAGGTCTGTAGAGATGGGAACTGAGGCCTTGGGCCAGTAATTACAGGAGCTTTGAAGTAGAACTCAATCCCCCCCCCCCCCCAGCTTAGATACCCAAACTTTGAATGGTAGAAACCATCCTGGGCTGTCGTGGCCCCCTGTAGCAGCACTCCGGTCTGCCAGGCCAGAGGCCGAGGGATAGGAGGGGTGGGATGGACGGCAAGCATGAGGGGGAGAAAGAGCCCAGCATCCCGCTGGGGACAATTCTGTGCTCCCCCCCCAGCCCCCCATTCAGAGGGGGCAGGGAACTAAGCTGGCGAATTAACTTGCATGGGGAGAGATCCGGTCCCTGGGGAAACCATCATCAGAGGGAAGGGAGTCAGAAAGGGAGCAATAGGGGGAAATACTGCAATTAACCAATGACGTTGGGAAGAAGAAAACTCAGAGACTCTGAACAGAAGCAGAAATATCCACAGTGAGAACCACTGACACCGGAAGGAAATATGGCGTAAAGGGGCACGAAGAGAAAATTAAACAAAAAAGGAACAGGATGAGTTGAATGGGAGGAGAAGGGGAATCTGCTTGACCAGCTGGGAGGAGAAGAGGAGAAAAGGAATTAAATTCTCAAAGCAGGAAAGAAGAAGAAACAAAATCTCAAGGGGAAGGGTAATAAATGGACCAGAGTAAGGCGGAGATTATAGGGGAGAAAGGCAAGAGGAACATCTTAAACTTAAGCAACTGAAGAGATATAGATAACTGTGTTTACAATGAAAGATGGGGAGGAAAGACCATTAGGGTCAAGCTAAGAAAAATATAAACCTAACTCGGAACTTTAAACGTGAATGGATTAAACAATAAAATGAAAAAGGCAACATTGGCTTAAAAAAAAAAAATTCTAATCTGTCACAAGAAACAAGTTTAAAAAAATAAAGATACAGAATCTCACTAAAGGGATTAAGAAATGTACCATGTGTCGAATGAATCTAAGAGAAAGAGGACTTGCAAACGTGCAAACCGAGCAAAAAGAAACATTCCCAAAGGAAAAGGGATAAACAAGGAAATGAGCTTATGCTCCAAGGCCCAGAAACAACAAGCGGTATCAGTGACAAGCTTAGATGCCCCAAATGTCTTTACATCCACATTCATAAAGGAAACCTTATCTGGGCTACAAGCAGATACAGATAGAAACACAAGAGCAACGGGAGGCTACGGTATTCCTCTCTCCGCTTTGGATGAGTTAAACAAAAGGGAAAATATGAAACTGAACACAATGAGTGGAGAAACTGCTACTAATGGTAAGGGACTGCACAAGAACATGTATGTGTGTGTGCATGTATATATGAATATATTTATATGTATGTGTGTACATGTATGCACACAGATATATGTGGGTGTATCCTAGCACAAGATGGAAATTTTGCAAAAAATAGAGCGCAGAAATATTGCAAATTAATGTGAAAAGACAGAAAAGGTAAAAATGTCCTTTATGGGATGTAATACCTTAAAAATAGTCATTTCAAAAGAAAGAAGATGCAAATGGAGATATAAGAATGAGATCCTAAAAAAACCAAATAGGTCAAAGAACAAATCATCAAACGATGAATAATTATGTGAAAGAAACGAATAATTAATAAAACAACATGCCAGAATTTTGGGTTGCAGATAAAGGAGCCTCAGAAGAAAAATCTTATCTCTATAATCATAAATTAACATAAAAGAAAAGATTAATGAATTGAATGTGTATTTTTCAAATTAAAAAGCCAATAGAGAAACTTGAAATAAACAAAAAGAGGAGATAGTAAATTTTGCGGTGAAAATATATAAATTGGAAACAGAATCTACAAATCAGTTAAAACTGAGATCAGTAAAAGGAAGGGCTGGTTCTTTGAACAGACTAATAAAATCGATAAGCCTTTGACTAATCTTAACAAAAAGCCGAGAGTAGAAAGTCGAATCGGTACAAGAGCCAGGGAGGCAGGTGAAACCCAGTGCAGCCAGAAAGCTGTTTTAGCGTCCCGGAAGGTGAGCCACACCGATTGCCCTGCCCCTTGAGCAGATTCCTTGTCTGGGCCTCAGTTTACTTTTGTGTACTCGGGATGGGGTCCCTGTCAGTAAATCTCGGTTCTGTGTGCGCTGCCCGGAGCCAGCAGAATTTGCTACGGGTGCCGTCCGGACAGGAAGTTACAATTCTAAATATTCTTAGGGCCCCGGGTCTGCATTCAGATTCCCTGGCTCGGCCCGAATGCCAATCTGCCAGGGAGGCCTGTGACGGAGGCCTGCGCTTCCAGAGCCTCAGGCTTCCTCTCCCGAGGACACTTCTCAGATTCTCAGGGAAAAACTATTTTTTTTTCTTTTTTTTCTGGTTATACGTGTACATTAATTTTTTAAATATACATTTATGAATCATATTGGGAGAGAAAAATCAGAATAAAAGGGAAAACTATGAGAGGAAAAAAAAAACAGGACAAAGAAAAAAGAAGTGAACACGGCATGTGTTGTTACACTCGGCCCCCACGGTTCTCCCTGGATGCCGATGGTGCTTTCTGTCCCGTCTGTGGGGCCGCTTTGGGTCACAACCTCTGAGCAGAACCGAGTCTTTCCCAGTTGATCACCGCACAGTCTTGTGTACACCGTGTTCCCGGTTCTGCTCGTTTCCCTCGGCCTCAGTTCGTGTAAATCCTTCCAGGCCTTTCTAAACTCGGCTTCTTTTTTATAGAACAATAATATTCCACAGCCATGGGAAGAACAGCATTGTGGGGAAAATTTGAGACCTTCCTCCAGAGCCTCCTGAGCTCGGCCCACCTGGCTCCAGGCCGGACCCTCCTGTTGTTTGTCCCGAGTGACACAGCCTTGGGGTCCTGGCGGTCACCACCCACTACCGGGCCCCTGGAATGGCAAGGAAGGTAGTTGTAGGGAGCCCAGCGCGGGAAGAGCTTCACCTGACACTTTAAGCTTTGAAAACTATGGTTATCTCGCCGGATTCTGACCACAATCCTGGGATGCAGACGCTATTATCAGTGTCCCCAGTTTACAGATGAGGAAACTGAGGCAGGAAGGATGCAGATACTATTATTAGTGGTCCCACTTCTCAGATGAGGAAACTGAGGCAGGCAGAAACAAGTTTCTCGGGCTCGAGAGGCTGGATCTGAACGCTGCTCTTCCTCACTCCCGAATGGAATGCTGTGGCCATCGTGCTACTTGGTAAACAGTGAATTTCCTTTAAGTGTTTTTGTCGTTTAAAATTAGCTGCCGTTTCCCTGCGGAGCACTGTGGAAGTGGGGGAGGAAGGCTTCGTAGCCCCTGGCCTAGAAAGCTGCTCAGGCCTCTGCTTCTGCTCCAGCGGGGAAGGGTCCGGGATGTGTGTATGTGTGTATGTGTGTGTGGGGGGGGTGACTCCTACACCCGGCTGCTTTTTTGTCCTGAGCCCCCTGAGCTTAGTTTTTGGCTACTTGCAGCGGGCAGGAGCAGCCGGAACCCGGGACTGCCAGGGCTCGGGGGAGGCCGCCCCTACCAGAAGGGCTCTTGGCGACCCCTGGGTTTGGGCCTTGGGATCTTGCTCCCAGAGAGCCAGGTGTGCGAGGTCCTTATTGGTTCCACAGGCAGAACCAGGTCTTGGGGGTCCTGGCGGGCTCGGCCCTGCTCCAGGTCGATGCTGGAGCCCAGGCCCTGCAGGAAGGGGGGTGAGGGACTTGGGTCCGGCAGAAAGGAACAGCCCCAGCTCTGCGGTTCGCCCGCGAAGAAAAGGGGGATCGGCCGGCGGAAGTGAGGGCTGCTCTGGGGCCGCTCCCTGGCCTGCGCCCCCGTGTTCCAGCCAGGGCTGCTGGGGGAAAGCGGTTCTCTCTTTTCCCATTGAGGGGGTGATAGAGCGCTCTCCCAGGATGCTGCCTCTGCCCCGTCGGGCCTGGCCAGCCTTCTGAGGTGCTCCCCACCTGGGAGGGGGTCCTTGGGACGGTCTGGAGAGTAGAGGAGGAGGGGGAGGGGCCGCTGCAGGGGCGACTTCCATTCCCCTCAGAGTTTAATCTCCTCTGCCTTTAGAGCATCCCCAAGCGGGATTTCCTTCTCCCTCGGCCGTCTCTCCTCTCCTGGCCCCGCCAACGGGTCAAGCTGGCACCCGAGGCCTCCGGAACGCCCAGCCTAGAGTCAAGAAGAGCCGAGTTCAAATCCAGCCACAGACACTTACTAGCCGTGAGACCTTAACTCGTTTTGCCTCAGTTTCCTGATCTGTAAAAGGAGCCGTAGAAGGCAATGGCAAATCGCTGTAGCATCTTTGCTACCCGGATGGGTCACAGAGTCTGACAAGACTGACGGGGACACTTTAGTACTAGAGATAAAAACCCAAAACAGCTTCGGAAAAAAGTTAAAATTCTATTGGGTCTAAGTGGGGGGCGGGGGGGGGGGGTGTCACAGATAAATCAGTGCAAATGTTGTTCTTCATCCATCGTTGGGTTCACAGTGACTGGAATCTCCTCTGCCCCCGTCTTACAGAAGGGGAAACTGAGGAAAGAGAGGTCCTCTGATGCCCAAACTAGCCCTCCATTAGGGGGAGGTGGGGGCAGGGTTGGTCAATACTCCCTGTATCCCCCAGCCCCAACGGGCTGGCCAGACCTCATAGCTGGGCTTCCCAGGCAAAACTGGGGCTCCCCCGAGTCTGTAAGGACTAAGGACGCAAACAAACACAAAGGCCGAGTCTCAGCCCCTCGGTATGAAATTGTGTGGCCGCAGGCAGACCTTTACCTCCCCGGCCTGCGAAAGGTCGCGGCTTCCGGGGCCTGGGGAAAGCCGGCCTCGATCATGTTGGGGTGGAGGGGGGGCTTGGGCAAAGGCACGGATTCAACAACGGGGGCTGCCTTCCCCGGCCAACCTTCCCAGCCACAAGGAGGGCTCTGCCTTCCGTTCAGGAAAAACAAAAGGCCCAAGTCTGCAAATGCTCTGGGTTCAAAGATCCAGGTGAAAGGGGGTGGGGGGGAGTGTCAGGTGGCACAGCTGGACACAGCCTAGACCTAAAGGAGGAACCCCCCCCCACTCCCCCGGCTTCCCCCGGGAAGGCCAGAGCTGGCTCTGCAGGGGCAGTTTTAGCACAAAAGCTTCCGGGGACTTAATCCAGTGCCCTGAAGCCTGGCAAGGTTCACACGGTGATTAGGGCACAGACAGGGGGAGGGCCCACCCGCTCAGCTCCCCTCTGACCCGCTGCTCCTCCTCTGTCCCCTTTTCTTCTCCCCCTTTTGGGGCCTGGAGGAAGCTAAGGAGTCCCAACTCCCCCCTCCCCCGGCCCTCCGGCTGTAGGGCTGAGAGGGGGGCCCAGTAGGGTAGCAGGCGGCAGTCTGGACTGGAAGCGCTCCGAGGGCAGCCATAGCCGCGGCCGTGTTTTGTCACCCCCCTGCTTTGTGGCCCTGCCCTTGGCCCAGAGCCCTGCGCTCCCCCATACTTGGTGACTGAGCTTCGTTTAGCAGCCCCGGGGAGCTCGGTCAGGAGACGCCTGGGGTCACATGGCTCTGTCTCCCGCTCACAGGAGCTCAGCTTCCTGGCCCCACGATGGGGTTAATGGGCTCAGCGGCCACTTCCCGCAGGTGTGAGTCAGGTGCTCTGTGAGGATTAACTCTCCCCAGAAACAGGAGCTCCGTCCTGCACCTGGGGAGTCCCATTGAGAAGGATCTGGTTTCATCTTCTTAGAGTCCGGCCTCAGATTTCCCCAAGCCTGGGCTGCCGGGGGCCTGGATCAGTGGGGGAGGGGGGCTGTGGGGGCCTGGATCAGTGGGGGAGGGGGGCTGTGGGGGCCTGGATCAGTGGGGGAGGGGGGCTGTGGGGGTCTGGATCAGTGGGGGAGGGGGGCTGTGGGGGTCTGGATCAGTGGGGGAGGGGGGCTATGGCCAGCTGTGCCACTTGACACTCCCCCCACCCCCTTTCACCTGGATCTTTGAACCCAGAGCATTTGCAGACTTGGGCCTTTTGTTTTTCCTGAACGGAAGGCAGAGCCCTCCTTGTGGCTGGGAAGGTTGGCCGGGGAAGGCAGCCCCCGTTGTTGAATCCGTGCCTTTGCCCAAGCCCCCCCTCTCCACCCCAACATGATCGAGGCCGGCTTTCCCCAGGCCCCGGAAGCCGTGACCTTTCGCAGGCCGGGGAGGTAACGGTCTGCCTGCAGCCACACAATTTCATACCGAGGGGCCGAGACTCGGCCTTTGTGTTTGTTTGCGTCCTTAGTCCTTACAGACTCGGGGGAGCCCCAGTTTTGCCTGGGAAGCCCAGCTATGAGCCTTTCGGACCCACGAGGGTGAAGGGCAATCGTGAGGCAGAAGTCGGGGCTTCAGAACCGCCTCTGAGTCATCCTGGGGGGAAATGTCATCCCTTGGTCCTTTGGGGACGGCGGCACCCGGACAACCTCCCCAACAGTGTCCCGGGAATGGCCTGCTGGGCCTCTAGCCATGTGCCGGCTTCTGTTCGTCCCTGGGGGCAGCGCGTGGACCTTTCTCCTGGGACCGTCCCCCAGAACTGTCTCCCAGGGCCCTCACCCCCATGACTGCCCAGCCAGGTCTGGGAAAAGCTGCTGCTGGTAAAAGCCTCGTAGATGAGGGGAGCGTCTTCGTGACAGGAAGCCAGGGCCGGTGCCTCCCCCTGCCCTTACCCTTCCGTCCTGCCTGTAGCAAGCTCCAAGCTTTGGCTGGACCTGCTGCCTGGGCTCCTTACATTGGAAGCTCCTTGGGGACAGGCCCCGATTTTTGCCTTCTTTGACCCGACACACGATGGCGCTTCACAACCGTTTGTTGGCTGACGTCCCCTTTGGTTGCGCACGGGAGCAGGTGGTTCTTGCGTAGCTGGCGCAGGTCTGGCTTCCGTTATGGCGGCAGGGGGTGACCTCGGGGCCCCATCCCCGTGGCTTGCCTTGCTCCGAGGACAGCCGGTGGTCGCCCAAAGCCTCCGGGAGCCTCAGCTGGGGCCATTGAGGCTAATGGGAAAGAGTCACTTCCTGAGAGACATGGCCGGCTCCGAGCCGCTGCCCCCTCAGCTCTCTGACCGGGCTCGTGTCCTCTCTTGGCAGTTTTGTACGGAGCTCAACCAGCCCACCCTGCCCAGCATCCGCAGGTGGAAGGGCCCCCGCGGATCCTGGAGAGCCGCCGTCTCCGGGAAGCCCTCCAGCCCGCCCCCTCAGGTAAGGGAAGGTGCCGGGGCTGGTGTGGGGGGGGCCCGGGGTCCCTGCTCTTGTTAGGCAGTGTCCAGGCCAGGAGCCGAATTCGAATCCAGCCTCGGGCACTTACTAGCTGTGTGACTCTGGGCAAGTCATTCAGCTTCTGTTTACTGAGCTTACAATAGTGTGACCTTGCGGCTTCTTCGTGAAGGTCGGCAGCGCCAGTATCTGCAGCTCTCGGCCGGAGATGTCGCTATGATAATCATCACAAATGGTGGAGAAATGTTAGCGACGGAGTAAGGAGCACAGTCATTGTCGCTGCTGCCGGGTTATGCGAATATTAGCGAGAATAATGATGATTGTGCATCTTATGTGCCCTCTATGTGGTAGCCATTTGATCACAGCCCTGTGCATTATCACCCCCAATTTATGGATGGAGAAACTGAGTCCCAGGGAGGGAAGTGGCCGCTGACGCTCCCGAGGAGCCACGAAGCGACGCTGAGGAGGTCGCGCCATAGCTCTGAGCCGGCTTGGACGGCCTCTCCTGGGGCCTCTCGGCCTCCCGACCACCCGCGCGGGAGGAGCTGCAGACTAGGGAGAAACTGAGGCTGGGCTCAGCCTGGCGGGATTTGCACGCGGGGCTCCCGGCTTCCTGCACCCTCTCACCACTGGCTCTTTCCTGACAGGGCGGGGCTTACCTGGGCTTCCTGTGGGATGTGGCTGCGGGGGTGGAGCTGAGGGAGACCAGCGTCCCGGAGGGGCCCCCGGCCCCCAGCAATGGCAAGCACTCGGCCCCCGCCCCCTATGTGGCGCACTTTAAGGTACCTTCGGTGGGGGGGCGCGGGGGGGGGGTGAGTGTGGGCGCGCCCGTGCGTGAGTGGGACGTGGGAAGGATGGATCTGGGACCAGCAAACTGCGAGCTCTAATTCCCCTTCCCTGGGGGCCTTTCCCTGGGTTCCTCGCCTGTAAATTGGGGGGCTAGATGGTTTGTGGGCCCCCCGACAGCCCTAGTTTAGGTCTCCCTGCACCTCTTGGCCGGGAGATCCTGGAAGCCTCAGAATCAAATCGAGCCCCTCCCCCCCTTCTAGAAATCCTGGGTCAGGACCCCCTGCCCCAGAGCTGCCGCCCCGAGCGTGGCATTTCCCAGGGATTTGAGCCCCGGCAGACGGGCTTGGGAGGCTGCTGGAAACTGTGGGAACTGGGCCTGAGAGGGGGCAGAAGTTCCCCCAGCTCTCCCCTCCCCCCCACTCTTTGTGTGCCCGCTGGCTGCATCGGGCCGTCTGGGGGTCCTGGGCAGTGGCTCCCTCAGTTTGAGGTTGGGGGGGCGCTCTCCTTCAGAGGGGGAGTTTCCTAATGGAAGACCCCAGCCCCAGGGCCCGGCAGCTCCAGGGCCAAAGGGTAAGCCCGCCTTCAGCCCAGGCCAGTTTCTTCCCTTGAGGGAGCTCCCTGGGGCTGCCCTCAGTCAGGACCCCGCGCATGTCTGCTTCTTCCAGGAGGCCGCAGGGCTTCCACCAGTGGGCGCCCCCTCCAGGCTCATTTTTCTGATTGTGTTTCCTCCTGCCCAGATTGGGGCAAACGACCTCATGCTGGTGAACCTGTGTCTGGCCGCCCCAGCCTGCCCCCCGGGGGGCGAGAACGCCGGGAAGACCCCCAGCAACAGCCACAAAGCGTCCCCCTTCGCCACGACCCTGCAGGACATGCTCAAAGGTAGGGGCCGGAAGGGGCCAGCGCTCCTACCCCCGAGGCTGGCGGGGCCCCTGGCAGAACCCGGCCCTGGAAGAAGGGACCCTTCTGCCCCCTCCCATCTTCCTCGCCCGCGGCATCTCCCTGTGTGGGGGGAATTGCCCTGCTCTGGGAGAGGCGGGAGGGGCTCGGCTGGTTGTGGGCGGGGCTCGGCTGGTTGTGGGCGGGGCTCGGCTGGTTGTGGGCGGGGTTTGGCTGGTTGTGGGCGGGGCGCTGCCATGCTGAGGCCTTGGGGCACTGCTGGACAGCTCTCCAGGCTGGTCAAGGCTTGGGGGGGCAGATATAATTGGTGACCAGCAGGAAGGTTTACGGGGCCCCTGCCAAGGCCCTTCATACTTCATTTGGGGCTCCCCTCTCATGTGCCCAGGCTCCAGCAGCCTAAGGATTCAGAAAGGGAGGGGCAGACCAGGGCCCAGGGGGCTGGGTGACCCCTCCATGCCCTTCACCTCCAGGGGAGACAGGTCCATCCCTGGAGGGCACTGGGGAGCACTGGAGATGCTGTAGGCTCCTGGGAGGGGTCCTCAGGTCCACGCTCACCCACTTCCTCATCATTTTTTTAATAGCTTTTTATTTACTAGTTCTATGCCTGGGTGATTTTTCAGCACTGACATTTGCCAAACCTTCTGTTCCAACTTTTCCCCTCCTTCCCCCCACCCCCGCCCCCTGATGGCAGGTAGTCCCATACATGTTAAATATGTTCAAGTATAAGTTAAATACGATATAAGCAAACATGTTCAAACAGTTATTTTGCTGCACAAAAAGAATCGGACTCTGAAATAGTGTCCAATTAGCCTGGGAAGGAAATCAGAAATACAGGCGGACAAAAACAGAGGGATCGGGGATTCTGTGTAGTGGTTCACACTCATCTCCCAGGGTCCTTTCGCTGGGTGTGGCTGGTTCCGTCCATTGCTGTGGTTCATCTCATTGCTGAATCTGGCCACGTCCATCGGAGTTGATCCTTGTGTAGTCTTGTTGTTGAGGTATATAACGATCTCCTGGCCCTGCTCATTTCCCTCAGCATCAGTCCCTGTGAGTCTCCCCAGGCCTCTCTGAAATCCTCCTGCTCATCGATTCTTACAGAACAATAATATTCCATAACATTCATGTACCACAGTTTCTTCTCCCACTGACGGGCGTCCCCTCAGGTTCCAGTCTCTGCTGCCGCAAACATTCGTGCACACAGAGGCCCCTTTCCTTCTTTAAGATCTCTTTGGGACCCTCCCTCATCGTTCAGAGAGGAGCTGAGGGTCCTGCACGGGGTGGCTCAGGGGCAGAGCCCAGACTCGGGCCGGGCCTCCAGACAGTGGAGGCCGCTCTCAGAGGCCGGGGGCTCCCACTCATGCTTCTCTGCTGTGCTCCAGCCTCTCCCGGGACAGGCTCACGAATGGGGCCACAATTAGCACGTGGGCGGAGGAGATGTTGTAGGCTGTTATTTGGGGCTTATTATCATCCGTCCTCTCCCACATTAAAGCCCTCAGCGCCCGTCCTAGACAAGCAGGCTCCTCCCTGGCTCCCTGCCCGCCCGCCTCGGGTGCCCACCGGGCCTCTGGGGGGGAGGGAAGCTGCTCCGGGCTCAGCCGTGCCCCAGCGGCCCCTCTAGCCTCTGAAGGAGTCGTGGGGGGGGGGGGGTTGCCCCGCTCGCCAAGACTGGGCTTGCTTTGCAGGGGGCAGCAGGGGCCGGACCCCCCGGCACAGCCCCAGTGGGTGCCCCTTCCCTGGCCTGCTGAGCTCAGCAGCTGAAGTCATCTCTAGCAACATCCTGGAGCCTTGTGTACCTGGGGGAGAGCCAGGGGGATGGCCCCTCCCTCCCAGGCTGCTCTGGTGCAAGGCAGATTGGGCCTATAAACTTGAAAGGAGATGTTGCCTTTTAATGAGCCTTTCTGCTTCTCCCTCCCTCCTTCCCTCCTTCTCCCTTTGTGTTTTCCTCTCTCCCATCTCCTCTTCCTCCCTTTTCTCCTTTTCCTCCTCCCTCCTCCTCCTCCTCCTTCCTCTCCTCTCTCTCTCTCCCCTCTCCCCCCCCCTTCCTCCTCTCTCCTATCTCCTCCCCCTCCCCCTCCTCCTTTCTTTCCTCCCCGCCTGCGTCCTAGGAGAAAAAGACTTTGTTATCCTGGGAGACTTTGGCCAAGGTCCAGAGAGCAGCGACTGTGACATCCTGAGGAAAGAGAAATTCCAGGCCCTGGTCCCCGGCACCACCTTCACCGACATCAGCACCAAGAATCCCCAGGGCACAAAGTCCCTGGACAACGTTTGGATCAGCAAAAGCCTGAAGAAGGTTTTCACAGGTAAAAGAGGCCCCTCCCCCTTTCTTGAGGAGGGGGTAGGGGGTGGGGGCAGCTGGGGCCCAATGGGAGGGGGGAGGCGGCCTGATTTTTAAAAAGGCCCCAGCTTATGCTCGAGCTTGGCTTGGCCGCCTTCCTCAGAAACCAGGGACCACCGGCTGCTCCTGGTGCGGCCTCCATCTGGGAGTTCCAAAGGGCTTTTATTGGGCTCTGAACTTGGTGGCTCGGGTGGGGCCGCTGCTGAAGGGACGGGATCCAGCCCGCCCCATCCTGGTTACACCTCAGACCCAGGGGGCACCTTGGCAGGTGAGGCTGGGATTCGTCGGCCAGATCCCGCGCTTCTCTAAACAAGGAAGGAGGAAGTCGGGCGGGGCCGGATCCTCCCCCTGGGAGCCCAGAGCCGGTGCCTTCCCTTCTTTTAGATGCTCTGGGAGGCCCAGCGTAGACCAGGCCCGGCGTAGACCAGGCCCGGCGCAGACCAGGCCCGGCGCAGACCAGGCCCAGAGTAGACTAGGCCCAGGGTAGGCCAGGTTCAGCCGCCGGGTCCGACCCGCGCTCGCTTTGGGCATTCTCGCGGAATGACGGCTTGACCCCAGTTAACTACGACCGAGAGTCACTCCCACCCCAAACTGGCATCTAGTGCCCCACCCCGGGGCAGGGATGGGGAAGGGAGGCCTTGGCCTCTGCCCTCCAGGAGGGAAGGCAGGTTTTGAACCCAGCGCTCCTGAGTCTCGGCCAGGCTCTCCGAGGCTCAGGCGCGCCCCTGACGTCCAGCTTTTCCCCGTCCCCACAGGCCACTGGGCGGTGGTGAGAGAAGGCCTCACCAACCCCTGGATTCCGGATAACTGGTCGTGGGGCGGCGTGGCCTCCGGCCACTGCCCGGTGCTGGCCGAATTTTACACGGACAAGGACTGGAACAAGAAGGAGACGGCCTCCCGTGGAGGCAGTGGCGTGTCCTTGGAGCAGAGCGAGTCCCACAGTAAACATGAGCGGTGACGGGCCGGACAGCGCCGTGGCCGCCGGAGGGACCCCGACCCAGGAACCCCGACCCCGCCGCCCCTCCTCCTCTGTTGTCCAGGAACGTTCTGCGGCCTCGGCTCACTCCGGAGGGGGGATTCTTTATGGGGGACAGAGCGGCACTCCTGACCGGACATTCCAGCCCCACACAGGGGGACCCTTGACTGCTTGGGATTGAGGTCCGGCCCTTGGGAGGCCAGCCAGGCGATCTGCCCGGAACGCTCCGAGCGGCCCTGCTCCGGGTGCCCGCCAGGTTAATGAGGCGCTATCCTTGGCCCTCGGACGCCCTCTCTGACCATCACTGTTCATCCTCCGCCAATCGTTAGCCCTTCTCGGCTCCCGCGGGACTAAGCCGGACATCCTGCTGACTCTGCCTGTCCCACATTTGTTCTCGGTGCCAGAGCCACGGTGCCATGGGGGGTGAACTGATCCTCCTGGCTAGTGATCGGAACCTGCCCTCTGGCCTTTGCCCTCCAGATTCCCGCCTCCCCACCTGCTCTCAGCACACAACTGACCTTGGCTTCTTAGTGGAAAGGATGGAGGTCCTGGGCAGCGAGCTTGTGGTTCTCACTCCCCAATGCCCCATCTCTCCCTCTTCTGGAAGCCCCATCTTTCCTGCTCCCCGACGCCCCATCTTTCCCGCTCCCCGACGCCCCCATTGCTCCTGCTCTTCCTTTGCACCAGGTGGGGAGGAAGGCAGCCTTCCCCTTGCCAAGGCCAGCTCCCTTACTGGCTGAACCCTGGATCCCTGGGCCCTAGGCCCAGCTCCTGTGGCCCCCCCTTCCATCTCACCCAGGAGCTCCATCATTTCCCAGCTCACTTTCCTGTTCATCCTGTTTCCCCCACCTGACGGCTCCTTGTCCCTGCCCTCCCCTCAAGCGCTCTCCCATAGCTCTTCCCCAGGTCAGAGCCAGAGCTGGGGAGGGGCATCTCGGGCCGCTTCCTTAAGCCCTGACTTCTGACCCGGGCCAGCTTCTCCCTGGCTGCCCAGGGCCCTGAGACTGCTGAGGCTGTGGCGGGGCCGCCTCGGGTCTCCCCTGCCCTCCCTCCCTCTCCGACGGCCCCTTCTCCCCCCGTCCTGCCCCCGCCTCTGGCCGGGCTCCCATGGGCCCCCTGTCTCTGCTCTCATTCACTCCCCTAGATTAAGTCTAGCTGCAGGTGATTACGGGCCCGGCCTCCGGCTGCCCGTTTGGCCTCTCCCTCGCAAGCCTCCCCTCAGACTTGGGGATTCCTGCGGAGGCCGCCCCCACCCTAATTCAAGGCCCTCCGGCCTCTCCCTTGGTCTCCCTGCCTCTGATGTCTCCTCTCTCCAACACCTCCCCCATCTTCCTTAGGGCCGGGCTCCTCGGTGCGTCCTGTGTCCTGCTCACTCCCAGCTGGCCAGTCCCGCCTCGGCACCTGGCGCTGCCCCGGCCCGGGAGCCGGGGCCTGGACCGCACTTCCTCCTGGCCTTCCCGACTTCCCCCGAAGTTCCACTCAGGTGCTTCCTCCTCTGGGAAGCCTTCCCTGCCCCACCCCCCACAACCTCTCCCCCATTTCTCATCCTCTGAAAACGGAGGTTCCCGGTGTGCCCCGTGGAGTGGCGCCCTCCCAGGCGGGCAGGGTCTGGGTCAGGTCCCTGCGCCCGGCCCCGGGTTTGCGGGTGGGGGGCACTGAATAAATGCTTCCTGGATTGCCTTGATTTGACTTGAAATAAACCTCAGCAGAAAGGCTGATTGTGGTTCTGCCCGTGGCACTTGTTCTCGTCCCCAAGCCCTCATCCCGGCCCCCTGGGTGCCCACACCCTGGGCCCGGCCCCCGGGTGCCGAGAGACGCCTCCCTTGCTGGGTGGGCAGGCTCTGGGGTGGCTCCCGGCTTCCTCTGCGGATGTGTCTCCCCAGGCCCACCTTGGCTGGCGCCTGGGGCCTCCCGAGTGCCTCTGGGCCCCAGGAGGGCCGCTAACTTGGTGGGGAGGCCGTGCCTGGCTCTGCGGCAGCCCCGGGGGTGGGACGAGCCCAGGGAGTGGATTCAGCAGCACTTATTAAGCACCACTCGCTGTGCCCGGCCCTGCGCTAGGACCTTCACAAGGGAGGCCATTCCTGCCCTCAGGGAGATTGTTTTGCAGGTAAAGGGTGGCCTCCGCTGGCGGGGCCCTGGGAGAGAACAGGCTGGGGCTGGCTCTGGAGAGGAAGGATTGAGGTGGGCTTCCGTAGCTGGGACCTGGGGGGCAGGGGGAGGGGACAGCCTCCCCCTCCCCCCACAACCAGTTAGGGGGCCCTCGGAGACTCCCCACTTCACACCCACCGATGCTGGCAGGACTGGAGTCCCAGCACTTACTAGCCGGGCGACCTCCCTGCCTCAGTTTCTTCAAGTGAGGACTGGATGTGGTGCTGCGCCAAGAGGGGCGGAGCCTGGTCCTTCCGCGGGGGCCGGCCTCGGCCCGCCGCGCGCCCCCTCCCCCCCCTCGTGTCCCGAGACCTCCCCCGGGGCCCTTGTTTGGTCTGAGCTCTTCCTGCCTCCCCTTCCCACACAGAGACTCCCAGGATCCTAACAGGGAGACTAAAGATACAGCGGGTCAATCCGGGAACGAGGGGCGGCCTTCGGGGAGTGGGGAGAACCAGGGGAGGGGGAGGCGGAGGGGGGGAGGGGAGGGGAGAGAAACACAGCACCAGCCCTTCCCAGCAGCCCCGGCCCGTGCCGCCTTTCCCCCCAGCCAAAGAAATGGGACCTCTCCAACAGTCGACACTTATTAAGCGCCTACTGTGTGCTGGGCGCTTGAGCCCTGACCCTCGCGGAGCTTCCCATCTGCAAGGGGAGCCCAGCCAAAGCAGGCAGGCAAGGGGGCCATGCGGGCCCGGCCTGGGGGTCTCTTGCTCCAGTGGAGGGGGGGAGCCAGGCTGTGGTCGGCAGCTGGGGTGCAGCGCGCAGAGGGGGGAGAGGCGGGGAGACGTGCGCTCTAACCTCGCCGGGAGCCGGCCAATGAGCCACACTGCCAGGGAGCCTACCGGGATTGCAGCTGGCTAAAGCTCCCAGGCTAGAGCCTGGGGCCCTCCAACAGATGCGAGCTGCGCCTCGGGGCTCACATCTGGAAAATGGGATCGCTAACGCTTGGAGTCTGTGCAAGGAAAGCAACGTGAAGAAGGAGGGGAAGGCGGGAGAGCTGCGGCGCGCCCCCCTCTGGGGACCCACGGAGTTTTCTTGGCAGAGACCAGTACTTTGCCATTTCCTTCTCCGGTGTCTTCCCATTTTACAGCTGAGGAAACGGAGGCAAATAAGAGTGAAGCCCCTTGCCCAGGGTCCCCGAGGCTGCGTTGGAACAAGACCTTCCCGGCCGTGGGGCTGGCGCTCCCTGCGCTGCGGCGCCATCTAGTGGTCGCATGTTAGTACTAGCAGCATGCAAACGAGGGATTCGGCCCCACCCACTCACGCCCCAGGCTCTGGGAGCGGCCCGGAGCCCCTCAGCCGGCTGGGGCGCAGGGGTCCTGCCCATAGATACGTATCGAGCCTCAGTTTTCCCATCTATAAAATGGGGAGTCCACAGTTGCTCTGGAGGCCTGATGCAGGATCTCTGCACACTTATGTTCCGGGACCCCCAGGAAACCCCGGGCGGGCCAGGGAGCCCCGTCCCCAGCCCGATCTGGGCCCTGAGCGGTCGCCGACACTGCCGCCCCCGCCCCATTCTAAGCTCCTGGGCCATGGCTGGCTAAGCGGGCCGGCCTCCGGTGGGCAGGAAGGAGGTAGAGGCTGGGGACAGACGGCCGCCCACCGGAGGACACAGCGCCTCCTGTCGGCCGGCCTGACACAAATCGGGCATTCGGAGCCTCGGGGCCCTTGGTGGGGGACACTGCCTGTGAGCCGCCCCGGCGCACCTTCTGTTTGAAGGCACCAAAGCTGGAGGCCGGAGGAGGCCGGAGGAGGCTGAAGGACCAAGGGCCCTACATCAAAACAAGCCCAGTCTGACCCGATCCTGGAGGCTCCCTGGGCTGCTTTCAGGCTCGGACATCTCAGGCTGAGCCAAGGCCTGGGGGTCAAGGCTGGGGAGGTTGTGGGGGAGGAACCTGAGCCCCCCCCTCCAAGGAACAGCCCCCCCCCCCCCGCCTCGTCACTCACTCCTGCCCCCCCCCCACCAGGGGGGACCAGTGGCAGTAAGTGAGCTGAGAGGGGTCTGCTCTGGGAGGGCCCTTCAAGGCCCAGCCTCCGGCCTCCCTTCCGACTCCAGAGGGTGCCTGCAATGGGCTCACTGGGGGAAAGACTGATTTGGGGGGGATGTGGGCTTTGATCTTTGAGCTCCAGGTTCTCCCTTCCACCCTTGGGGCCCACAGAGAAGGAAAGCAAAAATCCTTATTGGGGGAAATCATACAAAACCTCCACATCAGCGGATCCTAAAACGATTTAAAGCGAGAAACCGCCGCTTCCACAGCGCGCAGAGCTCCTCCGCCCTCTCTCTGGAGCGGGGAGCTGTTTTTTTCCATCATGAATCCTTTGGAATTGTCTGGGATAATTACAGTGATCAGAACTGCCGAGCTTTCCGCAGTGGCTCATCACAAAACAGCCCCGGTACGTGCCGAACCGTCTCCCGATCCCAGAAACAACAAAACAAAATGAAAAGGATGGAAAAAAAAGAAAAAAAGTGAAATATTTCACTGGCAAAGAGATCAAGGTGAGATCATTCAAGAATCACCATGAAAAATGGTCTCCACCTCCAGAGAAAGACATGCGTCTGAATGCAGATCAAAGCAGCCTTTTAAAAAAGTTTCTTTTTCTTATTTTTTGGGGAGGGAGGTGGAATCAGTCTTGTTTTTTTCACAGCATCACCAATATGAAAATATGTTTTACAAGACAACATCAAACCGCTTGTTTTCTCAAGTGAGGGGAAAGGGGAGAGAGGGGAGAAGAAAATTTGAAGTCTCAAATAAAAAAAAAATCAAATGTTTAAACCGTTTTATAAGTAATCAGAAAAATAAGGGGAAAAAAGGAAAATATTCAAATAAAGCAAAAAAAAAAATACTGACTGCCTGAAAGTTATGATTTTAAAAAAGAGTCTAGATATCAGTGCAAGAAATAATCATGGAAAACTGCCTGAGGGCAAAATCAAAATGGGAAGAATCTTTCTATCAATCACCTCCTGAAAGAGATCCCAAAGTGAAAATTCCCAGGAATATTATTCCTGCTCTAGGGAAAGATATGGGAAGAGGCCAGAAAAAAAACAATTAAAATATCGTGGTGCCCCAGTCAGAATGACACAAGATTTAGGAGGTTCTTCATTTAAGATAGCCTGGAAAATGGGTGAAAAATGGTATTTTGGAAGACAGAGGAGTTAGGATTACAGCCAAGAATCATCTACCCAACAAAATGGAGTAGAATCCTTCAGGGGAAAAAATGGGCATTTGATGAAAAGGAGAACTTTCAAATATTCCTGATAAAAAGCCCAGAGCTTCAAAGAAAATCTGGCTTTCAAATATAAGACTTAAGAGAAGCACAAAAAGGTAAACAAAGGCAAAATAGTAAGGGACCTGATGGAGTCAAACTGTTTATATTCCTAAGAGAGAAGGTGAACGGTCATTTCTAAGAGCTTAATGATTATTAGGGCAGTCTGAAGGAGTCTACCCAGAGAGCACGAGTGTAAGTGGATTGCGTTGGGATGATCTTAAAAAAAATGAAGAAGTGAGAAAGAAGGATTGGGGCGGGGTGGGGAGGAGGAAAGGGGGAAAGGGAGAGGCAGAATAGGAAAATTTTCTTACATAAGAATTTTTATAGTGGAAAGGAAGAGGAGAGCACCTTACCTCTCAATGGAACTGGTCGAAATACACTCAGCTAGGGATTGCAATCTATCTTACCCAAAAGGAGATAGGAAGGGGATAGGATGAGAGACATGGGAAAAGGGGAGACAAGGGGAGGCCACACTGGGAGAGGAGGTGGTCAGAAGCAAGACTGACTTCTCAGAGAAAAAGGGGATGGAGGGAAATGTATAGTTAGGGACCATAACTAAATGTAAATGGGATGAGTTCACCTATAAAATGGAAGCAAAGAGCATAATAGATTGGAAACCAGAATCCACTAATCTGTTGTATATGTGAAACACTCTTGGGACAGAGTCGGACAAAGGAAAGGCAAAATTAGACCCACTTAAAAGAGATTATCAGGAAAATTACATTTTTACAAAAGGTGCCATAGACAATGAAGCAAAAAAAAAAAAAATTATGGCAAGTTTCTCTGATCAGATCTCAGTTCTCAAATATAAAGGGAAGATTGACTTAAAAACTCCAACCAAGAACTCATTCCAGCTGTTTTCCATCCCTCAAAGTCACCATTGAGTTTTATCAGCTTTGTGGAAAAGAAATCCAGCCTAGTCAGTGGAGATTTGGGGGCCCTGGAAGAGATTCTGGAGGGATGGAAGGAGGAGGAGGAGAAGGAGGCTTTCCTGGGATGCCTTGAAGGGGAAACCCAGAGAACTGGAAGGGGCAGAGAGCTCAAAGAGTCAGCAAGCTGGGCTGTCTGGCCCACGTTCAGCTGCTGGACAGAAACCGGCCTCTCAGGAGGCTCATTCCCACTCAGGGCCTGCCCAGAAGCCAAGGCTGCCCCTTCTTTGGCCTCTCCTTTCCCAGAAGGGGTCCTGCCTAGAGTGCTGCCCTTGGCTGCTCTTAGCCAGGCTGGGTCTCATACCCTATTCTAGAAATACCCACAGAGACCTCTAAAAAATAAATAGCCAAAAGCTAGAATAAGATTAGAGGGTGGAGCTGGAAGGAGTCTGAGACCACTAAAGTCAGCCCTTCCATTTTACAGGGGGGAACCGAGGCATGGAAAGGTCAAGAGAAATGTCCCCCATGGTCCCCCAGCCTTGTCATGAGATGCCCTCCCTATGCACTGCCTCCTTAGGCAGCTCTCTCTAGGTCGGGATGACAGTGACTAATGAAAGGCCCTGGCACCTCAGAAGCAGGGCTCAGAATCAGAGCCCCCCATCATCTCAGGGTCCTGTGTGAGCCTCAGCATACTGGGGGTGAACCCTTCAGCACACAGTGGGGGTGAGCCCTGGGCCCGTGTGAACCCCTCAGTACACAGTGGGGGTGAGCCCTGGGCCCGTGTGAACCCCTCAGTATACAGTGGGGGTGAGCCCTGGGCCCGTGTGAACCCTTCAGCACACAGTGGGGGTGAGCCCTGGGCCCGTGTGAACCCTTCAGCACACAGTGGGGGTGAGCCCTGGGCCCGTGTGAACCCTTCAGCACACAGTGGGGGTGAGCCCTGGGCCCGTGTGAACCCTTCAGCACACAGTGGGGGTGAGCCCTGGGCCCGTGTGAACCCTTCAGCACACAGTGGGGGTGAGCCCTGGGCCCGTGTGAACCCTTCAGCACATAGTGGGGGTGAGCCCTGGGCCCGTGTGAACCCTTCAGCACACAGTGGGGGTGAGCCCTGGGCCCGTGTGAACCCTTCAGCACACAGTGGGGGTGAGCCCTGGGCCCGTGTGACCCCCTCAGTACACAGTGGGGGTGAGCCCTGGGCCCGTGTGAACCCCTCAGTATACAGTGGGGGTGAGCCCTGGGCCCGTGTGAACCCCTCAGCACACAGTGGGGGTGAGCCCTGGGCCCGTGTGAACCCTTCAGCACACAGTGGGGGTGAGTCCTGGGCCTGTGTGAACCCTTCAGCACACAGTGGGGGTGAGCCCTGGGCCCATGTGAACCCTTCAGCACACAGTGGGGGTGAGTCCTGGGCCTGTGTGAATCCCTCAGTATACAGTGGGAGTGAGCTCCTCAGCATGCGCTGGGAGTGAGCCCAACCTGGACACCTAACCCCTTCTACGGCCCGCTGCTGCCTCCCTGGAGACCCTGAAGGCCTGTTCAGAGGGGAGAGTCAGAGCCTTTTTGTTCAGCCCCCGCACAGACATGGCGGTTCATCTGCAGAAGGGAGGGAGAAGACCAGTCGTTCTGATCGAGACGAGCAGGGTGCTCTTTTCTTCACTTTGACTCCTGCAGGATCTTCGAGGGAGCACCAGGAGGCCCTCCGTCTGCTCCCATCAGTCTTTGGGGAGCCGACTTGGCCGTCCCCTGTTCATGACGGGGGCCCTGGTACCATGTTGCTCTGGGTACCCCCAGTGTATCCTGGCCTTGTCCACCGTGGAAGCTGGTCCCGGTGCCCCTGCCTGAGCCGGCCCTCCACCCTCAGAGCCTTTCAGACCCCACTGTCCTCCCCACAATGAGGATCAAAGGAGCAAAGACACGCTCAGCGCGGGGCCGGGCGCACAGGAAGTGCTGCGCTGACCATTACTTCCTCCAGTTAAGAAGGAAAAGCAGAGCAAGCAGACACATTATTCTGGGGAGGGGCCCACAGATCTCCCCTGACACACCAAAGGCTAAGTGGGGGCAGCTGCGTCACCCCTGGCACTGCCCCTTCGCCCTCTGCTTGCGGCTTCTGTGCCCGTCTCCGGGTCCCCCAAGGAAGTCAGACTCACCTTCCATTCAAGCACCCCGTCTCTCTGCTCACAGCCTCAACTACTACATCCACAGGCCTTCCTGCTTAAATTACCCCTCCTCCAAGCCCCCTCCGGCTCCCTACTTGTCGGCCCCCTCCTCCAAGCCCCCTCCGGCTCCCTACTTGTCGGCCCCCTCCTGTTTCCTTTACTGTTCTTCCCTTCTCACCCCCCATGTCTTGGGGTTCTGTGGAATTGTGATCTTTAGGCAGACAATTCCCTCATCTAACTATCCTGAACATACCCAAAGAAGAAGTCGTTCTGTCCCCCCCTTCCTCACTGCTGCTGCTTGGAGGGATTGCAGCAGCCTCCAAATTGGTCTCTCTGCCTCCATTCTCCGCCCCCTCCAATGCCTCCTGCGGCCAAAGGGACCCATCCCCTCAAACTGTTCCATCTCCTCCTCTCCCCGGCTCCCGCTCGCCCTCCGGCCCTTCTTGGGGTCTGCTCCCCAAAATCCACACTCCACCTGCGGCCTCCACGCCTGGGGTCCTTTCACCCCTGGAAGGCTCTCCCTGAGACCCCCCCGCGCTCACCTGGGGCCCGCCTCCCCATCACTGCCCAGTACCCTGTTTTGTGTTCTCTGCCTGGAATTCGTTCCTTCAGGGAGTCCCTTAACCACCGGTCTGGGGACTCGGGGGAGTCGAATTCAGAGCAGGCTCAGAGGGAGTAGGAACTTTATTTCAGAAGGTCAAACTCACGTCTAATAACAGCTGGTCACGACTTAAAATTTCCAGTTTACAAAACAAACATCACGCATTTTAAACATTTTAACAAAGGTGTAGAAGGAAACAATTACGTTCGACCTGGCACATAGTAGGCGCTAAATCAAAGCTTACCGAGACTCGATGGACTTCCCGGGGTCTCGGAGCTCGGGCCGGGCCCGGCGGCTGACCAGACCGGGCACTTCACATTCCAGAATTTGGCTTCGATGCCCGAGCACAAGCACCAAACCACGAGGAAACTCGAGGAAACACTGGCAGGGGCGAGAGGGGAGGTGGGTGCTGCGGCATAAGGAAACGAAGCGGGCGAAGGGCGGCCATCGGCCCGGATCGTCGGCGCGCCGGGGGCCGTTCTCGGACGAAGGCCGCTCTTCGTCCTCCTCCAGGCAGCCGCTAGCGTCCGGGCCCGCGGCAGAGCCAGAAGCGTGACTCGCAGGGGGAGACGCGGGGGCCACGCAAGGAACACGACTCAAAAGCGCACAAGGCGTCACGACGAGGGGTTCACAGTCTAAGGATCTGAGGGGCAGCTCGAGGTCCCCACTTTGGAAAGCATCTGAGAATATTGACTCGATTGCCCCCCAATGTGAGAAAGAACACATCTGCTTCCGAACTGTCTGTGAATGGGTTTTCCCGCGGGGAGAGAGATCCAGAAGTCAGTTTCTCCTCCTCAGGAATCCTGATTTAACTTTGAAACCATTAAGGCAGAAGGAGGAAAGGCTGCTGAAAACTGCGGAGGCTGACGGGCTTCAGGCCATTTCGTCTCAGAGCTGGAAAATTAAGGCTGCTGCGGTTTTTCTTCTTTACTCAGTAAAACTCGGAGACTAGCGATGTTATTGCTGGGGAGCGTGGGACACCCAGGGGTTTCCAGTGACCATCAGCACCCGCACTTCTGCTGGGTTGCGAGCTGTTCTTTAAAGCATGAAGCGCCCCGTTTCGGTTAGGAATGGGGTCCGAGGGTACTTGGGAGCACTGTCTGACCTCTAGAAAGAGGGGCCGCGGGGTGACCCGAGGAGGCCCAAACAGCGAGCCTCTGTGAAGTGCTCCCGCCACCCCGACGTCCGTGGGGAGTCTGTCCAGGTGCGTCTACGTACGTGCGTGGAGGACAGAGGGCTCCTTAAGCCCCAAGTAACACGCTGAGCATTTCTATCTCACGCCACTGAGCCTCCCCAAAGTTCCTCCTGTGGGCACGGTCGCCCCCCTGACTGAGGTCAGTGTCAGGATGGCTCCACGGGCCTGGCCCCTCCGTGTGGAGGCCCCCCTGCCCGGGCCCTTCACCTGTGCCGGGGAGGCCCGCTCCCTCTGGGGAGCTGGATTACACGCACTTCCTTACAATGACCTACGTCCTCTCACAGACCCCCGAAGGCGGCCCACGGCCCGCTGGCTAAGCCAACGTCCTCCAGGAGAGCTCCGCGGGACGTGACGCCCTTCCAGTCCTAGCGGACCAGCTGGCTCCCGCGGGGGCTCTTTGGATCGGCCGATCGATGCCGTTTCTAAAAGGCCGTGTTCAGGATGGCTTGACCAGGCTGGAGTACGGTGGGACCACTTCCCCCTCCCACCATTCCCCTTCACTGAGCCTCTGGATAACAATCCCATCAGCCTCCGTAGCACCACATTACGCCCTGACGCAGGGTGAACCTGTCCTCCGTTACGCTCTCGGTGTCTTTTCCCTACTCCGTCCTTGCTTGTCCCCTCACCTCTCAGGGAGCCGATCTTCCTCAAACCCGGGCCGAAGCGGGAGCCGGGGGAGCTCGGTGCAGTTTTCCCGGAGTCGAGCGCCTTCTGGACGGAGAATGGCACGGGGCCGAGGACAAGGGCTCCACGACCTCTGTCACCGGGGCAAGCGCACGCCATTAAGGTCCTCCCCCCATCTCCAGCTGCACCCGACGAGAGACTCGAAGGGTTTGCCCGAATCTAAGTTCCTCGTGCCCCCTGGCTTTCTCCCGGCAGTTAGAGATGGTTTTCTTTCTGAGTTCGCCCAATGGCTTGGAGTAAGAATGAACTCCAGTGATTTGGTAGCCAAGCCCACTGCGGGCGGTGGAGGTGGACCTCTGGTGAACCAGGATTGTGGGCGCCCGCCACAATAGCGGTCTGGCATAGGCTGACCACATTGGCCAAAAAATAAAGCTTTTTATTGTCCAAAGGGTGTCTTCGTCTGCCGGGGAGGCCCCCCTGGACTTCTCCCGAGTGCAGAGTCTCGTGGAAACAGGGGTATCGGCAGACGGGCGGCAGCCCTCCTAATGCCCACCCAACCCGGGGACAAATTGACCTTTGCTTTTTGCTGCTGGGAAAGAAGGCTTACGCTGCAGCAATGGGGGCTAGCAAAGGGAAGAGGGGGCGGTTTGAGTCTTGGGGCAAGAAGAAAAGGACACTTGGATTGTCCTTCCAACCTGTGGCGGAGAAAGGACTGGGTCAAAGTGACCTCTGGTTGGGGAAAGGAGACTTTAAACCAAGGCCAGCAGCCAAATAGGAATCACTTTGAGTGCTTGTCCCAGGAAAATGGGCGCTTGTCCCATCATCCCGCCTGGGAGAGCAGTCAGGACTGGGCGCTGTCCAATCTCCAGCTTACAGGCTGCACGAGACAATGTCTGGCTCCATCATTGCTGGTTAATCTCCAGGCTACATGATCACATGGGACAATGTCTGGCTCCATCACTGCTGGTTAATCTCTAGGTTACATGGTCACATGGGATGATATCCGGCTCCATCAAAGCTGCTCAATCTTCAGCTTACACAGTCGTGGGGGATGATGTCTGGCTCCATCATTGTTGGTTAATCTCCAGCTTACATGGCCATGGGGGACGATGTCCAGCTCCATCATTGCTGCTCAATCTCCGGGTTACATGGCCATGGGAGACAATTTCTGGCTCCATCACTGCTGCTCAATCTCCAGATTACATGGTAATGGGAGACAATGTCCGGCTCCATCATTGATGCTCAATCTCCGGGTTACATGGTCATATGCGACGATGTCCGGCTCCATCATTGCTGCTCAATCTCCGGGTTACGTGGTCACATGAGATGACGTCCAGCTGGTTGATCTCCAGGTTACATGGCCATGGGGGACGATGTCCGGCTCCATCATTGCTGCTCAATCTCCGGGTTACGTGGTCACATGGGATGATGTCCGGTTCCACCATTGCTGGTTGATCTCCAGGTTACATGGCCGTGGGGGACAATGTCCGGCTCCATCATTGCTGCTCAATCTCGGGTTACGTGGTCACATGGGATGATGTCCAGCTCCATCATTGCTGGTTGATCTCCAGGTTACATGGCCGTGGGGGACGATGTCCGGCTCCATCATTGCTGTTCAATCTCTGGGTTACATGGTCACATGGGACGATGTCCGGCTCCATCATTGCTGCTCGATCTCCGGGTTACATGGCCGTGGGGGACGATGTCCGGCTCCATCATTGCTGCTCAATCTCCGGGTTACGTGGTCACATGGGATGATGTCCGGTTCCACCATTGCTGGTTGATCTCCAGGTTACATGGCCGTGGGGGACGATGTCCAGCTCCATCATTGCTGCTCAATCTCCGGGTTACGTGGTCATATGGGATGATGTCCAGCTCCATCATTGCTGGTTGATCTCCAGGTTACATGGTCACATGGGACGATGTCCAGCTCCATCATTGCTGCTCGATCTCTGGGTTACGTGGTCACATGGGACGATGTCCGGCTCCATCATTGCTGGTTGATCTCCGGGTTACGTGGTCACATGGGACAATGTCCGGCTCCATCATTGCTGGTTGATCTCCAGGTTACATGGCCGTGGGGGATGATGTCCGGCTCCATCATTGCTGCTCGATCTCCAAGTTACACGGCCACACAAAACTCTCCTGAACACTCCATATGAAAAGCAATCCCTCCCCCCCAACTCTGAGGAGCAGTAAAGGTCCTTGACCCGCTGGCTGAAGGTGCCGCGAAGGGGAGCACTTGCCTTGTTAAGAGACAAACTTCCTTTCACCTCGTCGTGGGGGACCAACCTCCGAGCTGCCTCGGGACACCCCCACAACATCTGGAGCCGCACGTCTGGAGCACGTTCCCTCCACGAGCTCTCCAGGTGAGAGAGCTAGCTCGCCGGCCGTGGACGTCCTCAGCAGGGCCCGGGTATCGGGAAGGGCGTCGCGACGGGGAAGGCGACTATTCCATCGGGAGGGCACCCAAAACAGTGAACCTCCCCCCTTAAAGAAACATTTCTGGGAAATTGTTTCAGGTTTGTATTTTAACGCACTTAATAAACATTGCTGAATACTGCAGATCTTCCTCACTGAAAACTTGCATAAATCACTGCTTTGCTTTCATAAAATTTCTGACACCAGCACAGTCCAGGTGTGGGTCCGTAGCTCTCCAGGGCGGGTCAGCCGTTAGAATATGAGGTCTTGGAGCTCCTTGTCCGTCAGCTCATTCACCTCCATGATTTTCTGTAACTGTTCCATGTACCGATCACTGTCCTGCAGGAAATGGGGGACCCTCAGGTTCTCCGTGACGGCCAGCGTTTTCAAGCGCTCCACGTCCTCGAAGGACACCTGGGGAAGGAAGGGGAGAAGGTTAACAGACACTGGAGGCCACTGGGTTCTAGCGGCCTCGTCCACGAAGCGCTGATCAGTTCATGGTGCCGGGACCCCTACTCTAGATCTAGCCAGAGCTCGCTCCCCCTCCCCCTCTTTCCCTCCTTCTCTGTCTCTCTCTCTCTGCCTCCCCCTCCCCCCTTTTCTCTGTGTCTCCGAGATAAGGCTGGGTTCGTCGTAACCTTGTTCAGAAGTTGCACAGGGAATGACGGGCCCAGAGCCGGAGCGGGGGGCAGGGGGAGACAGGGGGCCCAGACACGGGCAGGGCTGCGCCCAAGCTCCCTGAGCTCCCGCAGCCAGAGCTGGGGGCTGCCCCGGGCTCCTGGCTGCCATTCTTCCTGCTCCGACTCCCTTCAGGGCCTTGGGTTTTTCCCAGGTCAGTTTAGGGCCTTTCTCTTTACATCACAAGGGTCCCACCCTGGAGGGGAGGCGTCCGTGACAGCCGGACATTGGCCCGGCCTGGAGAGTGAGTTTCGGCAGTTGTGGGGGTGGCTCAGCCTCAGCCGGGCCTCGCAGGACGTAGATATTCGTGGATGGCGGAGGGAAAACCCGTCACGTTCACAAACCTTTGGGGACGGGTGACAGTGTCGGTACGAGGGCGGTCCTGGTGAGCTCGGGCTCCAGCCTCCGGTGGATGTTTGCCTGTCTCCGCGCCAACACGCGGCTCCTGAAGGTGGTGACTTTGCCCCTGTGGGGAAGCCCCGAGCCAGCTGCAGGGGGTCCCGCGCAGACAATGCCCAGGGGCCGGCTTCTGGTTCCCCCCGCTTCTCCCCCATCCTCGGGAGCGGATCCTGGGCAGGGCCCCGGTCCTTTCTGCACAGACTCAGACACTCCAGGGAGCCTCTGCCGGACCGTTCCTTCGTGGTGGCGAGACCCGCCCCGACGCCCAGGTTCTCGCGGGCACAGAACATGTTCAGGTCGCCGATGTTCTCCCGAGCCTCCCATTCCAAGGGAGCTGGCCCGTCCTCGACTCACGTTGAACGAGGCTTGTGTTGAATGCTCAGAGGGGACTGGAAGGGACGAGGACTTGGGGGGCATTGAGGGCCCCGGCCTCTCCCAGAAGGCCTCCAGTGAGAGGCCCTCCCGCTCCATCACCCGGGGCCAAGGCGGACGGCCCTGATCCTGCTTCTGTATCCCCCGAGTCTTCTCTCCTCTTAGGGAAAGGCTCCTCGGGTGCCACACTCAGCCAGCTGCCCGGCCCTGCCCTGCCCCTATCAGCCCCATGGGCTCCCGGGCCCCTCCTCGGGCCCATAGGCTTCCGGGCCCCTCCTCGGCCCATAGGCTTCCGGGCCCCTCCTCGGGCCCCCACTCTGGCCGTCCCCCCTCGACTGCTGCCGCAGCGGCACCACCAAAGCTCTCTCCGACAGGGGCCCGACCCCTAGCGCCGCGCTTCCTTCCGTGTGCTCTGGCACCCTTGAGGGCTCCTTCCACCAGCCCCGGCTCCAGCAGCCTTGTGTCCCGCTCAGAGGCCATGGCCCCGGTCCCTTCGTGCCAGCCCCCCCCTCACAAACTCCTCCCTAGGCCGGCGCACCTCTGACCGCTCCCTCCTCCATGGGTCCTACTCGTCCGCTCCGTCCTTCCCTCTCAGGGCTCCTCTTAGCGGCTGCACAGCCTCCTCTGGGGTAGCCAAGAAGCTGCCGCGCTCTCCTTTCTGAAACCCGTCTTTTCTGGCGCGGCCCCTCCCCCGGCACGGCCCTCCTCCCCTTCCCCCAACCACTGCCCTCACCCGCGGCTTTCTCTGGCTCCCCGGCTCAGCCGTCCAATCTTTCTAAAGCCCCGGTCTAATCAGGGCACTGCCGCTCCGTCGTGGCGGCTCCCCCACTCCTAGGATCCTCCTTCACATTTCCCACAGCGCGTGGTCCCCTCCGTGCCTCTGCTTCCATGTTGGTCGGGGCCGTGGCGATGGGCTGCTCTGTGTCACCTTCTTCCACAGTGGACGGTGCCAGGGAGCCGGCCCTCTTCTTCATCCCGTGGATGGCCTCCTCCATGTCTCCTCCATGTCCCCTTTGTCCACAATGGATGGTGCCGTGGCGTCGGCCCTTCCTGTGTCTCCTTTCGTGACAGATGGTGCTGTGGCTCCAGCCCTCTCCATGTTCCTTCATCCTGTGGATGGTCTCCTCTGTGTCCCCTTCTTCCGCAGTGGTTGGTGCCATGGGGCCGGCCCTCTCTGTGTCCCCATCTTCCACAGTGGATGGTGCCATGGGGCCGGCCCTCTCTATGTCCCCATCTTCCACAGTGGATGGTGCCATGGACCTGGCCCCCCGTGTGTCCCCTTCTTCACAGTGGATGGTGCCATGGGGCCGGCCCTCTCTGTGTCCCCTTCTTCTGCAGTGGATGGTGCCATGGTCCCCTTCTTCCGCAGTGGATGGTGCCATGGGGCCGGCCCTCTCTGTGTCCCCTTCTTCTGCAGTGGATGGTGCCATGGGGCCAGCCCCTCTGTGTCCCCTTCTTCCGCAGTGGATGGTGCCATGGTCCCCTTCTTCCGCAGTGGATGGTGCCATGGGGCCAGCCCCCCGTGTGTCCCCTTCTTCCACAGTGGATGGTGCCATGGTCCCCTTCTTCTGCAGTGGATGGTGCCATGGGGCCGGCCCCTCTGTGTCCCCTTCTTCTGCAGTGGATGGTGCCATGGGGCCAGCCCCCCATGTGTCCCCTTCTTCCACAGTGGATGGTGCCATGGTCCCCTTCTTCCGCAGTGGATGGTGCCATGGGGCCAGCCCCCCGTGTGTCCCCTTCTTCCACAGTGGATGGTGCCATGGTCCCCTTCTTCTGCAGTGGATGGTGCCATGGAGCCGGTGCCCCTCCACGTCCCCTTCTTCCGCAGTGGATGGTGCCATGGGGCTGGCCCCTCTGTGTCCCCTTCTTCCACAGTGGATGGTGCCATGGTCCCCTTCTTCCGCAGTGGATGGTGCCATGGGGCTGGCCCCCCGTGTGTCCCCTTCTTCCGCAGTGGATGGTGCCATGGTCCCCTTCTTCCGCAGTGGATGGTGCCATGGGGCTGGCCCCCCGTGTGTCCCCTTCTTCCCTTCTTCATCCCGTGGACGGCCTCCTCCGTCCCACTCTCCGTGTCCCACTGGCCGTGAGTCCCCTCATTTGCTCCAGGCTCCCGAGGTCCCACCTTCTCCAAGGAGCCTCCGCCGCTTCTCTCCCTCTGAGATTCTCTCCGTCGGTCTCTGGTCCGCCTCGGGGACCGGCTTCTGCGGTTTTCCTCGGGCCCGTCTCCTCAGTGGGGCTGCCGGTCCCGGGCTGGGCCCGGGCACACGGACCCACACGACAGATCGAGCCCTAAGATGCTCCTTCTTCTTGGGGACGAGGCCGGGAAAGCCACACGAGGAGCCGGCAGCCCAGCGCTGCACCCGTCTCTCACCGGTCCTCACGCCCCGGGGCGGGCACAGGAGACCCAAGCTCAGAGACCCCAGGGTTGGCCAAAGAGCTCCTCGGTCTGAGAAGTTCAGCCCAGCCACCGGAAAACCACCGGGGCGGGTTCTAGCTCCTGGCCCGGCCTTAATCTCTGACTGGGCCGTCCCAGGCCTCCCACTGTGTCCTGATCCCTCTGGCCTGGGGCCCGGCCCCGCCTCCATGAGGTCCGGGTTGTCCTCCCAGGGGACGGACTTTTGGCCAGGTATGTCGCCCAGCAGTGTAAGGGAACGACTGACCCGTCCTGTGTCCACGGAGACCTGGGAGATGCTGCTCTCGGACCCGGTTCTGGACTGGGGAGGGACACGGCTCTCGCTGACTTATCTCCCCCCTCCCTGCTCTGTGACGCCCCCCTCCCCATCCAGCGGACAGGGCCTTGGGGCCGCCCAGGGCACGGGCCCCGCGCCGCCCTCTGAGGTCCCGGGAAGCCCCGAGGGGAGGCCTGAAGCCGACTACAGCATCACCTTGCTGGGAATCAAATTCAGGAGAAGTGACTCTTTTTGCAAAACGAGACTTTATTGTATTTTTCGGAGGAAAATGGCCTTTTCCTTCTTCCGTCTCCTTCTTCTCCTTATTTCCCAAGCCTCAGTCTGGGTTTCACAAAGAAGCCCCTTTTCCCTTGGCTCCCGGGGCCCAAACGCACCGGAGCCGGGGACCGGGACCGGGCCTTCCTCAGTGTTTGCGGGTGCCCGCCGGGGGCCTTACCTTGCCCAGGGTGGTCAGCAAGTGGAAGTCGATGGACTCTCTGTACCTCAGGATCTGAAGAATGCCATCCAGGTAGACTTGGTCTTTGTTGAAACAACCTGGCGGGACCGGAGGGACACGTGGCCAAGTTGGGACGGACGCCACCTCCCGCCCCCTGCCCTCTGCCCTCCAGGGGCTTTTTGGCTTCCTCCCCACTTCCCCCAAAGGAAGGCGGGCTGCAGGGGACCCTCCTGGGACAGACTCGGGGGCAAACACAGGGGGGCCCTTCCCAGAGCCCAGAGAGTTGGGGGAAACATGCGCCCACCTGGCTGGGAAGTGTCAGTCCAGCCCCGCTTGGCGCGCACACAGTAGTCCCACCGCGTGTTGGGGTCCTTCACAAACTTCCCCACATCCTGGAAGAGCTCGCTGAAGGACATCTGGCTGGCCTGGTAGACCGTGTAGTAGAGCAGGGCGGCGCGCCACAGCAGGGGGTCCTTGCGGAAGAGCACGCTGTGGATGCTGGCCAGCCCCTCCTCCGTGGGGTTGTTGGGCCGCAGGCCGTACTTCTTACGGCCCGTCCAGTTGCTCCAGGGCTGCTGGAGATTGTTGATCCCGCGAAAATAGTGCGTTCCTGCCAAATCCGGGGGGCTTCAGGCCGGGAAGCCCCCTCTGGGAGCCGCCCCCCCACCCCTCCCCAGGGCACTTTCACCGAGCCGGGGGCTTCTCCCCAAAGGGGAGCCACGCGGTCGAGGGTCTCCGCTGCGGGATGCCATGGGAGGCGCGGGCCCGGAGGAGCCCCTCCCCGGGACGGCCGGAGGTCGAGGGCCGCACTTACCGATTTCGTGCCTCAACATCCCCTCCAGCCAGTGCTCACGGGCGGTGGAGACGTTGATGGTCAGCGTCGGACAGCCATTGACCACTGTCATGGACGCTCGGGACAGCAGATCTTCAGTGAGATGAACCACAATCTAAGGAGGGGAGAGATAAGTCGGGGCCACTGAGAGGGAGGCCCTCCCCCGGGGTCCCTGAAGCTGAAGAGGGAGACCCTCCCTTTCTGTGAGAGCCCGGGGGCCTCCCCACAAGCACAGGCCTGGGCCGGAGGGGCCCCTGACTTCCAAGAGATTTCTAATCTGCACCCCCACCCCCAAGCTGCTGGTGATTTTGGTGAGATGCCGGCTTTCTCCATGTGCATTTGGTGGCTGTTCGGATGGGGCCGTGTGGTCCCTGGGGTGTGTGGTCCCTGGGGGAGCCGTGTGGTTCCCAGGGGGGGGCCGTGTGGTTCCCAGGGGGGGCCATGTGGTTCCCGGGGGGGCCCGTGTAGTCCCTGGGGGAGCCTGTGTGGTTCCTGGGGGGCCGTGTGGTCCCTGGGGCGTGTGGTTCCTGGGGGGCCGTGTGGTCCCTGGGGGGGCGTGTGGTCCCTGGGGGGCCGAGGATGGCTCGGGGGCCACATACCTCCCGCTCCGTGGGACTCACCTCCCCGAGGCAGCCTTCCTTGGTCATGTACTTCCTGACATGGCTCCAGATGCGCGTTTTGGACAATAAGCAGCCCCCGGTGGACTGTTCAAAATTCTCATAACTTCCGTATCTCTGTAACGTTCTCTCCATAATATTGACAGACTGCAAGAGGCCCCGACAGGCCCGTTAGTTCGGATTTGGAGGCGGCCCCGGACGCCGGCCCGGTGCTCACTGGGAGCCCGGGGCCGCCCGCCCAGAAGGGACAAGAGTAGGGCGGAAAGACGGGGGCCCCCAGGGGGCTGCGGGAGAGGACGGGCCGGGGGGCGGGGGTCTGGGCGGGCGGCCACCGGAGAACCTCTGGCTAACGCCGCACTAGCGGGGGACGCCGCCCGGGACTCCGAGAGGAGCGAAGGCCGCAGGTTGTCGACGCCCCGGGCTGACGCTCCCAAGCGGCCTGAGAGGCAAGGCCGGGGCAGGGTGGGGGGCCCTGGGGCAGCCGGGCCTTGGGTCAGGGTCCTTTTTAAATAGTTAGGAAATGGTGCCACCTGCTGGGCTGGCGCGGGCTGGCAGGGCAGGGGCTTTGCTTTGACCACCACCCCAGCTGTCTCCTTATGATGCTCCCTCTGCCCAAATGGGAAAGTGTGTGTGTGTGTGGGGGGAAGCACCGGAAGGGGCCGCCCTTGGGCCCCCAAGCTGCCTCTTCTCCTGCCCGGCCCCACCCAGGACCTCGGGAAGGCGACCGGCCCTCGATTCACGGCCGTGGGGCACCCCCTGCGTCTCGCTGCAAGCCCTCGCCCCTGCCCGCGTGCCCACGAAGGAGCCCCGGACTAGTGCCCTCGCCCCCGGGCCCTGTGGCAGGACAAACCCCCCGACGGGTCAGGCCGTTGGATCCAGCCCGGACGCATCCCCTCCCCGCGTGCCCCGGGGTGACGCAGGGCGGGCAGAGCGCCGGGGAGCCGGCGAGTCTCGGCACCCGCAGAGCGGGGAGAACGGCCCCTCGGGGGCGCCCGCGCCCTACCTGCTTCAGGAAGCGGTCGGACGCCTGACCGTGCTTCGCCAGCACGGCGGGCACGGTCGGGTTGGCGTACTCAAACTGGGGGTTGTAGGCGAACTCGGCCTTGAAGAACTTGGCCTTCTCCCTCTCCAGGTTGGTGGGCTTGATGGCCGTGAGGATGCAGAGCCTCTTGGCGGGGTCGTCGCCCTTCTCGAAGTTCTTGGGCACCGTCGGGGGCTGCTTGGGCTTGGCCAGCGTGGAGAAGTGCCTCTTGGCCTTGGTCTTGGGCCTGGGGGCCAGGCCGCTGCCGCTCACCCCGAAGCTGCTGGAGAACTTGATGCCGCCGGGCAGCGGGTTGTTGACGAAGATGGACGGCTGCTTGTTCAGGTAGCACCAGCTGTTGTTGCTCAGGGGCATGGGCACCTTGATCTTGCGGTGGTGCTGCTCCTTGCCCCGTGGGGACCCCGGCGAGCGGCTGGGCTTCCGGTGCCGCCGGTGGTGGGCCGGGGACGGCGGCTTCGACAGCTGGTTCTTCTTCTCCTCCTTGGACTGGAGCAGGACATTGTAGCTGCTGGTTCCAGTCGTGAAAATGTCTTTCAGGATTCCCGAAGTCAAGTGGGAAAGGTTGTTCTCACAGTCAATGATCAGCTTCTCCCCGGGGCTCAGCAGGGACTTGGTGGCGAACTCTTGCTCAGGCCAGTGAAGCTTTTCTGCAAGAGACACGCGGGGCAAAGGTGACCGGGCGGCCCCGGACATGCAGCCCCCGGCCCTCGGCTACGGCAGCCCCGGCCTACTCGGCTGCCTGCCCCTCCTGCCCTCGGCTACGGCTGCCCCGAGCCCTAGGCTTCTCAGCTGCCTGCCCCACCCCCTCAGCTATGGTTGCCCCCAGCCCTCGGTCACTAGGTTGCCCCCGGTCACTAGGCTGCCCCCGCCCTCGGTCACTAGGCTGCCCCCGGCCCTCGGTCACTAGGCTGCCCCCAGTCACTTGGCTACGGCTGCCCTGAGCCCTAGGCTTCTCAGCTGCCTGCCCCACCCCCTCAGCTATGGTTGCCCCCAGCCCTCGGTCACTAGGTTGCCCCCGGTCACTAGGCTGCCCCCGGCCCTCAGTCACTAGGCTGCCCCCGGCCCTCGGTCACTAGGCTGCCCCCAGTCACTTGGCTACGGCTGCCCTGAGCCCTAGGCTTCTCAGCTGCCTGCCCCACCCCCTCAGCTATGGTTGCCTCCAGCCCCCGGTCACTCGGCTGCCCCCGGCCCTCGGTCACTAGGCTGCCCCCGGCCCTCGGTCACTAGGCTGCCCCCGGCCCTCGGTCACTAGGCTGCCCCCGGTCACTCGGCTGCCCCCGGCCCCCGGTCACTTGGCTGCCCCCGGCCCTCGGTCACTAGGCTGCCCCCGGTCACTCGGCTGCCCCCGGCCCTCGGTCACTCGGCTGCCCCCGGCCCTCAGCGAGATGCCTCGGCAGAAGCAGAGAACAGCCAGGACACTATGGGGGCCTTAATTGCTTCTCTCTTCCTACGCCAACCCCCGTCCAAACCGGTGAAAGCGTGACTGAGCCCGGGCACAAAAGAGGCCCCAGGAAGCAACGTCCTCCGCCTTCAAGTCCCTTCTCTCACCACGCTCTAGTTCCACAAGATCCAAGATGCAAAGAGCTCAATCCAGAATTCTATGGAGGACATCGTTCAGTGAAAATTAAGAGCCGCCTCAGAACATTTCAGATAACACAGCTCTGGGACTCCCCACCCCCAGGCGGAGGTCCTGAGTGAACACACTTTGGGAGGCTCGGGCTTCCCAGAGCGATTCCCCAGAGAGTGCCCCCCACACTGCCACAGGAGGGCACCCTGGCCAGTCAGACATCCATTAGAGAGAGGAAGACTCCAATATCTGGGGGGACAGAGAGAGGAAGGCACCAGAAGTGGGGGGCAGATAGAGGAAATAGAAGTGGGGGGACAGAGAGATGAAGGTACCAGAAGTGGGGGGCAGAGAGAGGAAGGCACCAGAAGTGGGGGGGGCAGAGAGAGGAAGCAGAAGTGGGGGGACAGAGAGAGGAAGGTACCAGAAATAGGGAAACAGAGAGAGGAAGGCACCAGAAGTGGGGGGACAGAGAGAGGAAGGCACCAGAAGTGGGGGGCAGAGAGAGGAAGCAGAAGTGGGGGGACAGAGAGAGGAAGGCACCAGAAGTGGGGGGGGGCAGAGAGAGGAAGCAGAAGTGGGGGGACAGAGAGGAAGGCACCAGAAGTGGGGGGACAGAGAGAGGAAGGCACCAGAAGTGGGGGGACAGAGAGAAGAAGGCACCAGAAGTGGGGGGCAGACTGAGGAAGGCACCACAAGTGGGGGGCAGAGAGAAGAAGGCACTGGCCCCTGGGGACCCAAAGTCTCTTAGAGAATCAGAGAATCGGGGGAGCTGCAGATCAGGCAAACATTGGGGCCCGAGAGCACCAGGCCCCCAGGGATGCCCACTTGAACGTACCCAGCGAGTGGCGCCCAGCCTCTGCTTGAAGGCGCCGAGAGGGCCCAGGGCTCGCCGCAGCCCCCGGCGCTGGGAAAGCTGCAGCCGTCCTGTGTTCTCCCGAGCCAGGACCGAGGGCTCTGCGGCTTCTGCCCCTCGCTCTGGGCCCAGCCCTTCTAATACCCCGAGGCCGCCATCCTATCCCGGTTCCCCGTGCCAAGGGCACGTCCGCAGCGCCTTCTCTCCTCCTGTGTCGTGACCCCGAAGCCCTTCGCCCGGATGGAGGCTCTCCAGCTTATCAGAGCGGGCCAGAGCCCGGTCCAAGCCCAGAGTGGTCTGTGCAGGGCGGAGCCTCTCTCCAGGAAACTCAAAATCCAATGAGCTCCCGCTGCCGACTCCCAGGGGGCGGGAGCCCATTAGGCGCCCCGGCTCCTTTTCCTGGCCCGCACCGCAGACGGAGGGACGCCCCGACTTCAGTGAGGCTGCTCTTTGTCCCCAAGCACGAGACTTCAGGGAACTCGATCTGACTGGAACGAGGCTACGGGGTCGGCTCCCAGCGTGGCGAGTCACGGGAAAACCAGAGGGGTGTCTCCCTGACCAAAACGGAGCCCCCCTGCCGCGGGCCCTCCTTGGGTTCGGTCCCCCGGCCAGCTGGCGGCTCCCACCCGGCCCCTATTCCTCCCTCTTCTATCAGACCTTGAGAATGACACGCGCACAGGGAGCCTGCGCGCACCAACTCCCGAATTCTGACCAAAATGGCGAGGCTGGCAGGAGCCAGGCTCGCCACGGCCCCCCAGGGCTCTCGGAGGCCCCTATCTGCCCACCATTTTCCCACGGCTGGCTCCCGGAACGCCCCCAGGAACCCAAGTTAAGCCAACCGGGTTACAGTCTTCCGCTCTCTTCCCTTTCAGAAAACTGGGGCGACATTTGCCCTCCCAGGCCGGGGCGAGCTCTCCGGGGGCGCAGGAGCTTTCCGCTGTTGCTGGCGGGGCCCAGGAGTCCGAGCGATCTCATCCGGGCCTGGAGACCTGAGCCCGTCAGAGGCAGCCAGCCGGCTCTCTTCCCGGCTCCGATATCCACACGGTTTTGGTCCCTCCTCTCCAGGGCGAAGGGCGAGCTCCCTGGCAGAGAAAACAGGCACCGTCCCAACCCAGCGGGCCTGGTTCTCTCCACTGCCCATTATCAGCAGCCTGAATTTCAACTGGGACACAAGGTGGTGACTGAGCCCGAACAAGTGGCACAAAGGGAGTGTTGTTGGGCGAGCCGGGCAGGCTGGCAGCGGGCAGGGGCGGCCCAGAAGCTGGATCTTTGTGTCTGGGAGAAGTGGGAGAGGTGGAGGAGCCCGGCAAAGGCCTCCAGAGGAGGGGGAGAGCATCAGCAAAAGCCAGCGGGGAGCCAAGTTTCCCTGGGCCTGTCAGTGCTGGGGGGTCACCGAAGGTCTGGGGGCAGGAAAGAAGTGCGAGGGAAAGCGAGTTGGGCTGAGCCCCTGGAGGGGTCAGGGAAAACAGGGCCACGGGCGCTCGGTGAGGGCAACTCCGGCCAAAGGGCGAGGGCCACGGGGGGCGAGGGGGGACGCCATTCCTCTCCGAAGTCTGTATTCCAAGGAGAGCAAAGAATTGGAAACTGAGGGAGCACCTGCGTGGCGGGGAGCACCGACCACACCTGATGTGGGAGAAATGAGGGGGGCAGAGAAACCTGGGGAGAGAACTAGGAGAACCAGCCTGGTGGATGTGGAGGCCGGCCCGGGGAACGGGTCTCACCAACCATCTTGGAGGGACTTGGTAAAACTTTTCTCCAATTAGATGTAACACAACTGGAAAATGGGTCAACAGTTGCTTCTTATTTGATTTTGAGTTACAATTGTTTTCTCCCCCCTCCCTCCCTTCCCCCCAAGATGGCGAGGAATCAGAGGAGGCACAGGGCGCCATTCGTTTTCCTAGGGAGGCTTGTGCTCCCAGCAGTGGCCTCTGCCCCCAAGGGGTCACGGAGTAGGAGAGCGGGAGCAGCTTTTTGTGGGAGAAGAGAGCCGGAAACTGAGGGGGTGTCTGTGACTGGGGAACGGCCTCCAGGCAGAGGATGATGGGGGCCAAGGGGGTGCTGTACGCAGGAACCACAGAGGGCTGTGTGAGGGGGGCTGTGGGGGGTTACGGACTGGAGGTGTGGGAATGCCGGATGGCCATGAGGTCCTCCAACTGGAACTGGGAGCGGGGGAAGGTCCTTAGTGACTAATAGGAAAGGTGGGGGAAAGGGAGGGTTGGGGGGGGGGGGGACAAAGATGTCTGAAAGGTAAGTGGGGGAAGGGAGAGGAGAGGGAGGGAGGAAGGGAGAGAGAGAGACAGAGACAGAGGAGGGAGACAGAGACGGAGAGGGAGGGTTAGGGGCGTGGCACCCCCTGCTCCGGGGAATCCTCGTCCAATGTTTTGACCCTCACACAGGAGCAGTCCGAACTCTGACGCTGTTAGGAGCCGGGTCGCTGCCGTGCCCGCTCTCCCGCCTCCCCAGTTTCTGGGAGCTCTGCTTTGTCGCCGGCCTTCTCAGGGCATCCGTGGCTTCTGCCACCCCCCCCCATCCTTTTTTTATTTCTTACGCTGACCGGAGACACACTAAAAGCCCGATGGGGAACGTCTCCATATAAAAGGGACACGCGCCCAGGAATGGTTACCGCCTGCGCCCACGGGGCTAACGGGATACGGACCCGAGCAGTGTGGAGGGAGAGGAAGAGGAGGCCCAGGGGATGGCCGTGACCCGGAGGAGGATCTAGAGAGAAAAGGGGGTCAGGATGGATGGAGGAGACGGGGAAGAAAAGGGGGAGAGGGAGGATCCAGGAGGAAAGACGGTCGACGGCATGAAGGGCCCCAGAGGTCGAGAGGAGGATGGGGAAAAAGCCTTGGATTGGGCGATTACAAGGTCATGGTTAACTGGGGAATCCAGTCAGGTGAGTGATGGGTCACGCAGAGGGCGGGACTCTGGAGCATCTCCTGGGGACAAGGTGTTGATTGATGTGATTGACGAGATCACGGTTCTCTAGCTCCCATACATCTAGTTTGAGATCATGATATAATCAGCCGAGATTGGCTTGTACTCAGTGTGCTGTGATGGTGTCATTGTATCAGGGGGTTTAAGGAGAACTGGGATCAGACTCTGGGAGAGACTGGTTGAGACCGGCTCGGACTGAGACAGACACAGACTGTGAGGGAGACCACATTCGTGTCCATCCTCCTGGTGGCTCTCCTGCTGAGACCAAGGCCGTCGGGGGGCCCCCAGAAAGCCGGCCCGGACACTACGGGGCCCAAGTGCGGCCAGCCTTCTCAGGGGGTCTGGCCACAGGAGGGAGGAGCCAGCCTGGGGACGATGGGGAGGGAAGGTCAGAAAGGGCGGCGGGGAGGCTCTTGGCAAGGAAGGCTCAGGGGCCGGAGCAGAGCCCCCCTCCCCGCCCCCCCTGCAGGGAGACGTCACCCTGAAGGTGAAGAGGGGAGAAGAGGGAGCTCTCTGCGAAGGCCCCACTTTTTTGGTGATGATGAAACAGGGTCCACATGGACCCCAAAAGCAGCCGGACTGAGAGCCGTGCCAAAGCCACAAGGGGGCCGCCACATCCCCCCTACCAAAGCTCCACCAAGTCCCAAAGGCCAGAATCCCTCAAGCCCTACACACACACGTGCACACACTTACACACACGTGTGCACTCGCACACACACACACTCACACACTCCTAGCCCTACGTACGTTCCCCTAGCTGGAAAGCACCAGCGAGCCTCAAGGTCCGTGACCTCAAAGTGAGAGCCGAGAGGCCCCCAAAGCAAACTCCCGGAGGCGCATCTGGACGGGCCAGAAGGAGCCCTCAGCTGTGCGGGGCGGACAAGGCGCCCGACCCTTGGTTTGGCTTCCTCTTCCCCAGACCTGAAGGCTCTGATGCCATTTCCTTCTCCCACTTCCGGGCCCCCGCGGGCCGCGGCTTTTTGGGAAGAAGGCGCAGGTTTGGCGCATCTCGTCCACCTCAAGGCCCCAAGCTGGGCAAAGGCTCTGAATGACACCCAAACCCTTCGCCGAGTTCATGACGGCGTAAGATCTTGGGAAGCTTTTTCCTGCCCCAGATGAAGCACGCGAGCCGCTGGTCCTGTCACAACTCGGGGACGATTGAAAAACGGCATCTGGAGCCCCGGAAAGGGCCGCCAGGATTCCGGGAGCCCGGGCCAGCTCCGTCAGTGACCTTCCGTGCAGCATCCGCCCGGTCTCCGAGCCGACGGGCCCTCTCGGCTCTCTCGGCCAGAAGGACAGAGGCCACTCGGCCGCGCTCTCTCAGAAGAGCGTTCCACAAAGGAGCATTAAGTTTCGCTCCCCCTGCCATCCGCAGCCCAAAAGGCCGGGAGACAGTGAGCGCTTTGAAACCGGAGGGCCTGGAAACTGTTCTCGACCTAAAAGAATAAGGTTGTTTGAAAGAAGATCCCAGAGCACTACAAACAAAACAAAAGCCTTCATTCTACCCAGAGTTTTTTACTTAAAACTCAAAGCAGTCAATCGCTTCAGTCAATCAGCTTGTTTTTTTTCCTTTTCCGCAGCAAGATAGCTCTGTGGAAGGAGAGCTAGGTTAGTGTCAGGAAAGCTAAGCTTTGTGAATCCACATCTAGCCTCCGACAACTACCAGCTGGGTGACCTTGGGTAAGTCGCTTCACCCTACTTGCCTGGGTTTTCTCATCTGTAAAATGGGCTGGAGCAGAAAATGGTCAAGCCCTCCAACATCTTTGCCAAGAAAACTTCCAACAGGCTCATGAAGAGCCGGACATGACTGGGCAATGACTACCATTTTTTCTTTTGCCATATCCTATTATTCATTTTTCACACTATTCGTGACTCTCATCTCAGTGTAACCCTAAATGAGGAAGAAATACAAAAGATTCTTCTCAAATTATGCCGGAGGGGAGAAGCACCCACTGCCCTGAGGCTGAAAGCTCAGCATTTCAGCAACAGGGACAACGCTCCTATTACCACGCCAAACTTCCTTCATCAGAAGCGAACATCAAGCAGTGAGCCAGAGGCTCCTTTGGAAGGCCGAGGAGGGGGTCTCGGTGTGAAGACGCCCCCTTTAAAGATGCTCCTGGGAAGCGGGGGGCAAAGACGGTGACCGGGGAGGAGCCGGCCCAGGGCCCCGAGGACCCCGGCACTGACCACGGCCTCCCAAGCCACCACTCTCTCCTAGACTTGAAGATGGACACAAAAATGGAAGACCGCTCCCAAGGAGTTCACAAGCTGCCGCCGGGAGCCCCCCCAACCTCTGCCTGGAGAACAGACATCCAAGCGGGCAGCGGGCGGGCGTCCGAGGGGCCCCGCCGAGCCGGGCAGTGCCCTGTAAGTGCCCGTGCAGAGCACAGCACGCTTCCGAGCTGGGAGAGCAGGGCCTGGGATACTGAGCGACGTCTAACGTCTGCAGACAGATGAGCACTCCATGGAAAGGGCTATAACCCAAGGAAGGCGGATAAATCTGTGTAACTCTCCCCCGCCTAATTCCAAGTCTGCGAATTCTGCTCGAGTCGGCTGTTTCATACACCATTCATTACAATCTGCTGCTGCTTATGGGGTACGAGAGCTTTTCTTTTGGGGGGAAGGTAGTGAGAGCGACACAAATGAAAACACAATCCAAAAGGATCCCTGGAACATGTTTAAAACAGAAAAGAGCAGAGGAACTCCAGAGAGTGACAGACAGGAAGGCCAGAGCTGGACTCCCCTGGCACAAAGCAGGGTACCCCAATTCCCCGGGCAGAGGCGGTGTGAGCAGCACCTCCTTTTTCTGCTCTTCACACATGGAAATGGTCACATGTGACCATGACTGTCCAGTTCTTAACCATGAATATTCATTGAAAATAATTTTCCTTGTACCCGACCCTTTTTGTTGGGGGTGGGAAGCAGCAAGGCTGGCACTGTGCAGTGGTCACAGAAATGGCAAACCCAAGTAGGGAGGCAATGGTCAGTCACTGGGCACTGCCTGGCGAGGTGTGCCAAAGCCGGTGGCCCCGGCCCTCCGGCCCCGCGGCCTCCCCTCCCCGTTCCCCATTTCTTGGCCTCCACCTGGTAGTTGCTGCTCAGGAACCACTGAGGGCTAGACTTTCACTTCTGTCTTCTCCTCCAAAACTTTCCAAGTACTTAGCACATAGAGAGAGCTTAGCAATCGGCTACCACCGTGCGCCAGGCTTTGTGCCAAGGGCCGAGGGTACAGAAAGGGGCAAAATACAGTTCCGGATCTCAAGGAGCTCAAGGGTGGGAGGGGAAAACAAGCAAATACATACAAAGCTTTAGGACTAGATAGCACAAAGAGCTTAGCAATCACCTACCACCTGCGCCAGGCCTGTGCCAAGGGTCGAGGGTACAGAAAGGGGCAAAATACAGTTCCTGATCTCAAAGAGCTCATAATTGGGGAGGAGGGGGGAGACAACAAGCAAATACATACAAAGTTTTAGGACTAGATAGCACATAGAGAGAGCTTAGCAATCACCTACCACCTGCGCCAGGCCTGTGCCAAGGGCCGAGGGTACAGAAAGGGGCAAAATACAGTTCCTGATCTCAAAGAGCTCATAATTGGGGAGGAGGGGGGAGACAATAAGCAAATACATACAAAGTTTTAGGACTAGATAGCACATAGAGAGAGCTTAGCAATCACCTACCACCTGCGCCAGGCCTGTGCCAAGGGCCGAGGGTACAGAAAGGGGCAAAATACAGTTCCTGATCTCAAAGAGCTCATAATGGGGGGGGGTAACAAGCATTCAAATACATACAAAGCTTTAGGACTAGATAGCACCAAGAGCTTAGCAATCACCTACCACCATGTGCCAGGCCTGTGCCAAGGGCCGAGTGTACAGAAAGAGGCAAAATACAGTTCCTGATCTCAAAGAGCTCATAATTGCAGGGGATGGGGGGGCAGCATTCAAATACATATAAAGTTTTAGGACTAGATAGCACATAGTGAGAGCTTAGCAGTTGCCTACCACCATGTGCCAGGCCCTGTGCCAAGGGCATAGAAAGAGGCAAAATACAGTTCCTGATCACAAGGAGTTTGGGGGGGGAGGGGGAGGTAACAAGCAAATACATACAAAGCTTTAGGACTAGATAGGAGATAAAGGATAAGGAGGTGGGAGAGGCTTCCCACAGGAAGCCAGGAAGGCCAGAGAAAAGGGGCAACATCCGCAAAATGGCCACAAGGCTATGGCATTGTTCAAGGTGGGGAATAAGGGGCAGAAGACTGTGGGCCGGACTAAGTCCGAAAGTGAGGCGCTTCCTTCCAGTAAGAAGGCTACAAAGGGCTCCCAATGCCAAATAGGGGATTTTGTATTTGATCCTGGAGATCTTAGGGGCTGATGGAGGTAACTAAGGCTGCCTTGGGAAAATCAGGTGGCTGAGTGGAGGCTGGACCAGAGTGGGGAGGGCTCCTTCACCCCCAGCAGCTACCGTAGCAATTGAGTGGTGGCAAAGGTCAGGAGTTCAGGTCTTAGGGCCAGCTGGGCTCCGGTGGGGTGAGGAAGAACCAGGAATCCAGAGGGGCTCCTGGGTAGTGCCAGGGGCAGTGGGAGGGGGGAAGATCAGGAAGAAAGAATGAGCTCTGAATTTAGCTTAAGATACAGTCAGAAACAGACGATTCCAACACCGTGGCCATGTGGAAAATCCCAATGCCAGAATCTTAGATGGACACATACATACAGACGGCTAAAACTCAGCAATGCACCAACCCAACATCTGCTCGCAGGACAGCAGCATCACAACTCCCCGCCCTGCCCCCAGCTTCCTGGACTTTCCTTCTGCCTCTGCTTGGGTCCTCCAGAGAGGAGGGGCCATATCAATGAGGAACGGCTTAGGAGAACCTGGGCCTGCAGGCTTAGATGGCTCAGGGCACAGGGTTAGGAGAGCGAGTTCCAATCCAGCCTCCGACACTTCCTGGAGATCACAAAGGGACCCCAAAGGCTGCAGTTTGAGGTGCAGACAGGTGCAGCCCAGGTTCCTCCAATAGTAGCCAGCTGTCTATTTCCCATGCAGTTATGGGGGGCTAAAATGGGGTGGGGGACAGGGAGGCCACTCTGACTCACTAAAGGCTCAGTGGAGTCTGGGGGCATCCCTCTGTCATGCTAAGGAGGAATATTCAACACCCATTTGCCATGGAAAATTAACACTATTCTCAATGTGGGGGTCATAGTTTGAGGGTTAAGATTTAACTTCTTTAACTCACAAATGATGCGATCTGGGACTTGTGTGATTCACCCTATGGGACCTGGGAGGGGAGGGCGTACTAAAGCAGGGACTTCGAGGAAGACTGTGTCCCGGTCCAGAGATGTCTAGCCAATAGCCTGTGGTCACCAGCCCGCGTCTGGGCAGAGAAGTCATAGCACGAAGTCACTTTCCTTCCCCCCAGCCACAGGGCTTGACAACACTAGAACTCACAGGAAGGAATCACATCCAACCAAGGGGGAGCACTTTAGGGTCTTGGAGCAAGAACCCCGGGCTCCAGTTGGACACTCACTGCCTCAAGGATGGTGGGGAAGGGGAAGAGCTTTTGTTAAATGTCAGCTGTGTACAGACATGCCGGGGTACAAAAGGAGAGCATCTTTGAGGCAGCGGCTGGGAGGCCCAGGAGAACCAAAGGGAGCCTCATAGAGAAACAATGTTACAGGGAACTGCTGGGCCCCCCAGGAGAACCAAAGGGAGCCTAATAGAGAAACAATGTTACAGGCAGCATCTGGGCCCCCCAGGAGAACCAAAGGGAGCCTCATAGAGAAACAATGTTACAGGCAGCATCTGGGCCCCCCAGGAGAACCAAAGGGAGCCTCATAGAGAAACAATGTTACAGGCAGCATCTGGGCCCCCCAGGAGAACCAAAGGGAGCCTCATAGAGAAACAATGTTACAGGCAGCATCTGGGCCCCCCAGGAGAACCAAAGGGAGCCTCATAGAGAAACAATGTTACAGGGAACTGCTGGGCCCCCCAGGAGAACCAAAGGGAGCCTCATAGAGAAACAATGTTACAGGGAACTGCTTGGGCCCCCCAGGAGAACCAAAGGGAGCCTCATAGAGAAACAATGTTACAGGCAGCAGCTGGGCCCCCCAGGAGAACCAAAGGGAGCCTCATAGAGAAACAATGTTACAGGCAGCAGCTGGGCTTCCCAGACTCACCAAAGGGAGCCTATAGAGAAACAATGTTACAGGTGCCCAAGACACAAAGTTTGGAGCCGCACGGCCGGATGTTCCAGTCTTAATGTTTAGTCAGAGGAGGCGAGACCTCCACTTCCCCGGTCTGGGTGAGGAGCCCGGAGTTCGAGACTGACACGAGGGGTTTTGGATGGGCACTCAGGGCCAGTGGGTGCAGAGCAGCCCGGGGACCCTGGCTCTGCCCCGGAGGGCGGGAGAGAGACAGAGAGGAAGAAGCAAAGGAGGGATAGAGGAGAGCAGAGCAGAGCAGAAGCCCGCCGGGCTCCCAGCTCAGATCCTCGGCCCAGAAGGACCCCTCTTTAGCAAACCCCCTTCCCACTGGGCACCCCTTCCCCCCCCCCCGGGGCCCCCCACGAGGCCGCTCACCCGTGACCCGGATCCCCTCCAGCATCCTGGGCCGAGGCCTCCTGCGGTGCCGGGCCGAGCGGCGCGCGTGGCGCGGCCCGGGCCCGGGGGAGGCGGCGGCTGCGGCTGCGGCGGCCGCGGAGGCGGCGCGACGGGCGGAGGCGGCAGCCACGGCCCGAGCTCGCCGGTGGATGGCGGCGGAGGCGGCGGAGGCTGCGGGGCGCGGGCCTCGCCGGCCTCTCAGGGCCGCCCGCAGCCTGGGACCTCGGCCGGGCCTCAGCTCTCCGGCGGCGGGCGCGGCGGGGGATCGGGCGGCGCCGCAGGCGCGGCGAGAAGGCGGAGCCCCGGCGGCGGGGGCGGCCCGGGGGGCCGGGGGCGAGGAGCACGGGGGGCGGCGGCGGGAGCGGGGCGCGGAGGGCGGCGGTCAGCGCCGCCGTGTGCATGGGTGCTCCCGCAGCCCGGATCTCAGGCCGCGGCGGTCGGCCGGGGCGGGGTGGTGGCAGTGACGACTACGGGGGCGCGGCGGGGCGACCTCAAGGGGCGCAGGTGGAGGGCGGCCCGCGGTCTCCTTTAGTCCCTGCGGCCAGCTCCCAGCGGGCGGCAGTGACGTGCGCCGCTCCCGCGGTTGCTAAGACACCGCGGCCGGAGCCCTGCCCCCCATGTCGCTGGCCCCGCCCCCCCGTCCCCCGTCCCCTCCCCAGACAGGTGGGCAGACACGTTGGGAAGAAACGGAGGAACTACGAGTCCCGGCAGGCACAGCGAGCTCACGTGGATGCCGGGGAAACGTCACCCACTCCGTGGCCAATCAAGATTCTGAGCTCCGGAGGCCCTCCCTTAGGCACTGAGTCTCCGCCCCGCGCGCGGGGATTTCGGAAACCGGGCCTCCGGCTCGGACGCCCCCGGCACCTGGTCATCTCAATGGTTACGAGTCGGAGGCAGGAAAGCCCGCGGCAGAGACCACTAATTCTAACCTTGGAGCACGTCACTAAACCTCCGCCTGCCTCAGTTTCTCATCCCTAAGTGGGGATCACAATAGCATCTCACCACAGGTTGTCCTGAGGAGCAAGTGAATGTGAGGAGTATGTTGCAAACCCTAAAGCTTTACATAAATGTTATTTTTCTTCTAGCTCCTAAGTGATCCATGCGGGCTGCTTCACGTTCTCTGTACAGGTCCACGGGTATGATGTGTGTGCTGCGGTCGTGCCGGGGCTCCAGACTCGGGGTGCCCCCCACGGATCGCGGCCCTGCCGGCTCCTCTGTCCCGCTCTCCCGGCGGCGGGCCAAGCTCACGCTCGGGGCTCCCGTGACGCCCTCTAGCCCCCTCATCCTCTCCCATCCCCGTTTCCTTTTGCCTGTCTTCTCGTGTGACCGAGGTAAGCGTCAGCTTCGGCAGTTTATCCTAGTGAGAGGATCCATGGGACTGCAACCTCTGGGTGGCCAGAACCACCCAAAACTGGCTGCGGACAGGAGGAGAGTCAGCACACAAACTCACGTTTAATTAGTTCCTGTGAGGAAAATGGCACTTGCAAACGGACCCCGCCTCCTCCCCGGGAGTGTTGGACTTAAGGCTGCTGGCGCTGGAGCCACTGACGGGCTCGGCCTGTCACAATCATTCTTCCATCTTGCGATAGCTTTCCTGGTTAGCATTTCTTGGGACGATACCCGTGTTCTGGGGTCTCATGTGCCCCCGAGAGGCACCGAACCAGAGTGCAGCAGTTGTCACTGACAAGGAACGTTGACCCTGATCATGTGATGGCCGGCTCTGGGAAATAAGGGGAGCTAAGTCCCAGAATGACATTTTGCCAGGAGGGGGAGATGCTGGAGAGGGTGAAGGCAGAGGACCTTTTCCAGAGCTGAGGTTGGGCAAGCAGGCTGTGTCCTAATCTAGGCGTGACAACAATCCTTTGTATTCACCCTCTACTTTGTAAGAAATATTGTTAGGTTTCACAAACATTGTAAAGGACAAGGAAGAGGGGTGAAATCTGTTAAGATATCTTCAAGTAATCATCTTGTGAGTCAAATTAGCTAAACCACAAAGTTTCTGATAAGGGGACCCAGGTCTAAAGCTCCTAAATCTGCTAGAATCAAGAACAGAACACAGACTTTTAGCAACTACTCATGCTTAATGAACTTCCTTAATAGGCCTTCCTACCTGGTACTTAACTACCGTAGTTTGTGTTTCTTCCCAGATAGATGGATGTGTATATGTACTTTTCTCTTGATTGAATGGAAACTCCTGAGGAGCAAGGATTGTTTTCCTTGTTTGTGTCCTTAACATTATTTTTAGACTGAATAAACTTTTCTTCCATCCTACCTCTCTCCACAGAGTTGTCAGAAACATTTTCCTACAGCTCAGACCTAATTGTATCATCCCACTACTTACTACATCCCAGTGACGCCCTCTTCTCTTTTTTCATTGAAGGCCCTCACGTTTGGCTCCAGGCTCCCTTTGCAGCATGATTGGATGATGTTCCACTTTGTGCGGTTATGCTGAGGTGGATGTGGCCTTCTTGCTTCTTTCCTGACTATTATGCCTTTTACCAGGCTGTGCCCCATACCTAGAAGGCATACTTCCCTCACTTGTCTTTTAGAACCTCTAGCTTCCCTGAAAGCTCAGCTTGCATCATCTTCCACATGAGAACCTTCCTATATGTTTACCCTATGGGCTTGTGTCTGCCCCTTAAAATTATCAGGATATTAGAAAAACTATAAGCATAATCGAACCTAACAACAAAACAACAAGAACAATTTGCTTATATTAATATAGGCAGAGGAAGCCTCTGACAAAACACAACACCCATTCCAATGAAAAACATCTGGAAGGCATAGGAATAAAAGGAGTCTTTGGAATAAATGGAATTTTCTTAAACGATTAGTAGCCATCCAAAACAAAGAGCAAGTGTTCCCAATAAAAAAGAATAAGATCAGGGGTGAAGCAAGAAAGCCCATTTCATCATTATTATTCAATATTGTGCCAGCAGTGCTAGTTAAGGCAATAAGACAAAAAGGAATACAGATAAGAACAAGTAACAAAGAAACAAAAACGATCACTTTTTGCAGAAGATATGATTGTTTACTTAAAAACCCTAAAGAATCAACTAAAAAATCAGTCAAAACAATTTGCAACATTAACAAGAGTTGTAGATATGAAATAAAGCTACAGCATTTCTGTTACTTACAAATTCTAACAGGAAAGATCGATAGTATAAAATACATAGAAGGCTTTCTATCAAGATACCTATAGAAACTATATGACCACAATTACAAAATAATTTTTACACAAATAAAGATCTAAATACCTGGAGAAATGTTCATTGCTCATAGTTAGGCTAAGTCAATTTAATAAAAATGACAATACGACTGTTTAACAGAATTCTGTATAACAGAATTATATATCGCCAAACTGTCGATACCTGGAGCCACACAAAGCAGGTCTAGAGACAGGTTTTTAAAAATCAAGTAGTGGTTTAATTAATCACTCAGTGTGAAGAATTCGATTCACAAACTGAAAGCTCTTTTAAAGAAGGAGACCTTAACTGTTGCAGTAAAGAGATTTTATACACAAATCTAGTCCTGTGGGAACTTAAATTCTTAAGTGATTGTTTCAAATTCTGATCACTGGTCATTCAAGGCCTGGCTGAAGTCTTAGAGGAGAGGAAATCCAGTGTCCCTCAAAGTTCCCTATCTGCTAATATCAGGAACCTTGTGCTGACGCCAAGCTTTGCTTTGTGGCTGCCGGTTTACTAAATTCCCTGGTGAGGCACACTCAGGTTAAATGAAGGAAGCTAGATTTCTACCCCCTTCCTACGGTCCCCTCCCCACATCAAATCTTTTCTTCTGGGTGAACCTTCCCTGGTTCCCTCCCCAAGGGGAAAAAAAATAAAACATTGGACAGGATCACAGTAGGGTTCTGTCCAACGAACAAAGATGGAGCACTTCAAGGGGAATAAAAGTCTGAAGCACAAGGAGTGTCTGCCCTCCTGGGGTTACTGCATTCTCAGCTGGGCTTGTTGTCTCATCCACTGGGGCATTCCTTTTGCAAATACAGATTTCAGCTCTTCAGTGCCGCCAGAGCTCATAGGTTATTCAGTAAGATTGGCAGACACCTCCTGGTGGTGTAGGCTGATAGGGACAGGGCTGCTTTTCCTGTTTCATAATTTATTAAACCACCATGGTTCCCTACCAAATGCTCTGGCTGGCTGTAGTTTACAGTTTTGGTTCATTGCTTTTGCTAGTGAGTCTGTAATTTAATTGGGCCAGAATCTCCCCATGAGGAAACTCCCTCTGCCAGTGCTGCTTGGCACCTACTCTGCAGCTGGGGTCTCGGAGATGTCGGGGGCACTGCCAGGTGAGGTGCCACGAGGGCCCAGGATGTGTCAGAGCTCAGAGCTTCCTGATTCTAAACTGGCTCTCTATCTAGCACATCCCGATGCCTCTGATGTTACTGGATAGTAACAAAATATTAGACTGTTTAATAGTAATAATAATACCAATACTAAAGGCTACAAATTCTGGCATATTTGGAGGTAGCTAGGTGGCTGCAGTGAAGAGGGGGCTGGGCCTGAATTAAAATCTGGCCTCAGACACTCAAGTTTCCTCATTTGTAAAACGAGCTGGAAAAGGGACGGAAAATCACTGGAGTATCTTCGCCAAGAAAACCCTAAATGGGGTCACGGAGAGTCAGACATGAATAAACAACAACCCACTACTGGGGTGAATTAATTTATAAAATCTAATTCTAATTTTAAAAAATACAACAGGGAGATATGAGAGGAACATAAGCAGTAGACATTGTGCTTGAAGGGAAATTTTTTTTTAATTCTTCCTTTTGAGATCACGATCATGGTAACTGAAATGAAATGAGAAAGTCGAAGTGTGTGGTTGTCCGTCCAAGGCAAATCACGGAGAGCAGAGAACGGCCAAAGAGCCGTAAGGTGACGCTAACTCCCGGGCAGCAGAGTAGGAAGCCTCCGAGGGTCCCGCGGGGACCAGTGACGCAGCGTCAGCTCAGAGCGTGAACGTCCCGGCGGCGCCTCTAGCTGGGACCGTTCAGTCCAGGAGTCAGCCCCGAAGCAACCTCAGGAAGGACTGAGCTATGTGGGCCAGTTCTGAGGACCTCCCTATAAATGAAAGTGTGGCTCTGTGGAAAACGGGCTCCCGAGCTCTCGGCAAACTGTTGTTGGAGTCCATTTTAACGCCAGACTAAGGGTAATAAGATACCTTATATTGTTTAGTTATTTTATGTTTGTCCATCAATCGATAAGTATTAAGTGCTTACAGTGTGTCAAGCACGCAGCTCAGGGCTGCAAAAACAAGAGGGAAAATAGTCCTTGCTTTTGAAGGACTCCTCCAGGGAGGGCTGCAGATTCTAATCTACAGCAAAAGTGATTAACTAAACAAAACAAAAACAAAAACAAAAAATTAGTTGCTCGGTGATGAGTCGCCTGGAGGTGGGGGTGGGGATGGATCTGGAAAAGCCTCGTGGAGCAGATGTCGCTCGGGCTGATCCTTAAGAGGACTACCGGAGATGGGGGACACTTAGTCAGTGGATGTGGCAAAGGACGGGCATTGTGTGAGGAGCTGCCAGGGACACCAGCTTAGTGGGAGGAGAGAGACAGCGAGGAAAACAGAGACCGAGAGGGAAAGCCACCCGGGGAGCCCCAGCGGGCAGGCTCCCCCCTCTCTGCAGTGGCTGGAATGCTAACATGGAGCTTTAAGGGACAGGGAGTTAATACTTGATCCTAGACTAGGTAGACGCTGGAATCTATTTGGTAGAAAACCCAGCGCTGGCTTATCCCATTTTAAGTGTATTGCGCGGGGTCACCCAGCTAGGAGTGTCCCAGGCTGGCTTGAATTCGGATCTTCCTGACTCAGAGCGCGCCCCTAAGCCACCTCACTTGGTCTGGTGCGGGGCGGCCCGGCCAGCTTTCTGTAGCCCTAGTTCAGCACTACGCCCCGCCTGGCGGTTTTCCCCTTCTTCAGTAGAGACCCCTCTCTTCTCCCCCGCGCCCCCCGCTCCGCAATCCCGGGCCCCGATACCAGTTCAGCACTACTCTGCTAACCCAGCTTATTAACGTTTATTTGCTTTAATCCTTTCTAAAACGCGGCGCCCCAGACTAGGCACGGGGGGCAGGCCTGAGAAAGGCGACATCCCCCCCAGGACCAGTTTTTGGGAGTCGGAGAGGAACTGGAGCAATTTCGAGGACTCTGGGCTTGTGGGGGTCCCACGGAGCGTCTGCCCCGTCCCCGCCGCAGTCGGACACAGGGAGATACAAACTATCAGCAAGAGGCTGGAACGAGGAAGCGCCCCCCGCAGCGCAGCCCGGCTGCCCCAGCCTAGGGAGGGGGCCCCTTTTCCAGGGGACTGGCCGCAGCTCCGGCCGGGCGGGAAGCCTGGGTTCGGGCCTTTGGGCCGTCGCCAAGGATTAAGAAGGGTGAATTTTAGGGAAAAAACTGCAGGCTGGCTAAGAGGGGAGGAACCAACGCCCAGCGTTCGGGCGCATGCGCAGAGCCGGGTCACAGGGCGCAGCCGCAGTGTTCAACCCCCTAGCCTCAATGAGTCACGTGACGGCGACTTCCCTTAGGGTGGCTGGGACACACCCCCTCATGATGCGCACGCGCAGTTCCGGGGCGCTGAAATTCAAATTTGAACAGTAGCTGGGGCTGTGGCACAGGAGACACTGCCCACGACCGGAGCTGAGCGAGTTGAGCTCGGCCGCGGCGCCCCGTCCTCCCGACCCGACCACAGGCCGGCCTACCCCGCCAGAGTCCTAGGCCCACGATTGCCCTTTTCGTTGGTGACGCCGGAGCGGCTGAGTCTGCGGACCGCGGGGTCGCGATGGACCCATTCACCGAGGTAAGCCCAGGTCGCTGCTTCGCGCCACGTCCTTCCTTCTGCCCCTCCCTCCTCCCTGATTCTCAGGGGTCGGGACACAGGCGTTGGGGGCCCTTTGGGGAAGCTGCTTGTGCATACGCGCGAGGGTCCGCCCCCCCCCCAGCTCTGTGGGTTTCCAGCGCGCACGCGCGGAGGGGTCTGTCTGCATCAGCTCTCCCCTCCCCCTCGCAGGGGGCTTTCAGTGCGCACGCGTCAGGGGTCCCTAGGCTCCTCTCTGGGCCTGGGTCTGCCCTTCGGGAGGCTCCTGTTTCGGGGGCGGTGGAAACGCTGGGATGCCGGCCGGTTGTGGGGCAGGCTGTCATTTGCTGGCCACGTGACCTCGGAAGCTCTTTTCGAAGGCCCCTCCCTCCTTTGGCATCAGCCCCCGCCCGACGCCCCCTCGAAGTTCAAATGAGTCGGCCCGGGAGAGTTCCCGGTGGGCGGGTCCGGGCTGGGCAACTGACGAGGAGAAACTGACCCTGCTTCCTCAGCCCGACCCGTGACTTGGGCTCTTTGTGTTTTCAAAGAAAATAGTCGGGAGAAGGACGACAGCTGTTCTAGAAAATGAGCTTGTCGGCGCTCCCTGAGGCTTTCGTCCTTCCCCAGACTCGCCTGGATGCAGCCGGCGGCTCAGTGGTGGAGCTGGGCCCGGAGGCAGGAAGCCTTAGGGCGAATCTCCCCTCAGCGCTTCCCTGGGTGGCAGCGGGAGCTCTCCGGAGCTGTCCGGAGCCTTCTTGGTGTCCCTCCCGCCAGGCGCGGCGCCCAGCGCGTGCATCCGTCCTTCCCGCCGCCCTCCCCCCTCTCCACCTGCGCCTCCTTGCAGGCTGTTCCCTGGCAGGCCGCCCCCCCCCCCGCCCGCGGTGCCGAAGCTCGGCCCCCTGCACGCAGCCCCGAATAAGTGCTTGTGGGACGGGGGAAGGGAGAAATGAACGCTTTAGTCTTCGGGCAGTTACCGGGCGGGGAGGAGACTAAGTAGGAGTTTCTGCAGAGATAATGAGAGGCTTAATTAGAGAGGAGCCAGGCCCTGCAGGGGCAGCCCCGAGGCTGGCCGTGGCCGAGGTCAGAGAACTGGCCACCAAGCATTGGTTAAGTTCCTACTGTATACCCGGCACCGTGTACCCGGGCGGGTGGAAGCAGCCCCTGGCCCGGAAGGGTCCCCGGGGAGACAACGTGGAAATGGCTGTGAAGAAACCAGAGACGTTGAGGATGATCGGGGGAGGCCCGGAGACTGAGGCAGTGCTGGGAAGGCTTCCCCCAGGAGGTGGGGTCCTAGCTGAGCCCTGGGGGACTTGAGTGGGCTGGGAAGGCCGGCTTTCGGAGCCAAATGGGATTAATGTTGGATGTTGGAGGAAGTGGGCGCCGGGGCCGGCACAGTCACTTTGCTGGCAGGACTGAGGATGCCTGGGAGCGGGGAGGGGACTTGCTTGCAGGTTTGCAGGGGAACGGGGTTAGCGTGACCGGAGGCTGGGGGAGGAGGCGGGCAGGTTTTAGGGAGGACTTCTTCAGGAGAAGCTGGCCAGCCCCGTGGTGATGGGGGTGAAGGACCAGCACCCACAGGAGGGCTCTGGGAGCCCCGGGGCTCGGAGGCCAGGGAGACCCGGCTTCAGCCGGCTGCCGAGGCCTTTTAACAGTGAAGTTTCGGGCCCATTCTGCCGTCCCGCTCCCATAAACAGCCCGAGGAATTCTCCTTACTAGGTAAGGAATGATCTGAGGACTCTGGGCCAAGTCCAGGTCCAGCCTTGAGGCTGTTAACGGCTCCATTCCAATCCTTCTGGTGACTTCACGCCCTTGAGACCTCCCAGCCCTTCTCCCCACCCCTTGCCTCTTCTCGGCTGGGGCCGGGGTGGGGCTGGGCAGGGTTGGGCAAGTCCTTGGTTCTCCCTTCTTGGTTCTCCTTTTGAGAAGGCTGAGTCAGAAGCCAGAGAGCCAAGGCCGGGGGGCCTTCCACCGCCACCGTGGGCAAAGCCACATTCTTTTGGGATGACGCATTGCATGGGGAAAAATCCAACGGAAAAGACGGGGATGTGGGAGGAAGGGAAGCATCGATTAGGCGCTGACTGTGTGCTAGGCGGTGGATGTAGCTGTTTCTCGCACCTGGGCCAGCATGGGCGCTTTGAAAGTAAAGATCATTTGAAACTTGAACTTTCATCTTGTAAATTTCTTTCCCAGCCCTTGCTGACTTGGGCTGGATTGTTAATTATCTGCTGATCGGAAGCAGTTAAAAGTGAGCGGCCGCTTCTGAGCAGCTTCTCGGGGGACTCCCTGTGGGCTTTGCAGCCCGGCAGTGGCCCCCGAGTGGGGCTGCTCGGAGGGATTTCTTTGGGCCGCCACCGGGCAGAGTCCCCAGGAGCACTCGCTCACCCCTTTGCCCGAGACCCTTCCTTGAAGTTCAGCCTTGAATCATTCTTTTTTTTTCTTTGTTTTTTTCCATTTTTTATTACAGCTTTTTATTCACAAGTTCTTTGCCTGGGTAATTTTTCAGCATTGATGGTTGCAAAACCTTTTGTTCCAACTTTTCTCCTCCTTCCCCCCACCCCCTCCCCCTGATGGCAGGTACTCCCATACATGTTAAATATGTTAGAGTATAAGTTAAATACAATATGTGTACATGTCCACACCGTTATTTTGCTGTACAAAAAGAATCGGACTCTGAAATAGTGTCCAATTAGCCTGGGAAGGAAATCAAAGATGCAGGTGGACAAAAATAGAGGGATTGGGGATTCTATGTAATGTTTCATAGTCATCTCCCAGAGTTCTTTCACTGGGCGTAGCTGGTTCAGTTCATTACTGCTCTATTGGAACCGATTTGGTTCGTCTCATTGCTGAGGAGGGCCAGGTCCATCAGAATTGATCATCATATAGTATTGTTGTTGAAGTATATAATGATCTCCTGACCCTGCTTGTTTCCCTCAGCATCAGTTCCTGTCAGTCTCTCCAGGTCTCTCTGAAATCCTCCTGCTGCTCATTTCTTACCGAACAATAATATCCCATAACGTTCATATCCCACAGTTTACTCAGCCCTTCTCCCATTGATGGGCATCCCCTCAGGTTCCAGTTTCTGGCCACTATAGACAGGGCTGCCCCAAACATTCTTGCCCATGTGGGTCCCTTTCCCTGCTTTACGCTCTCTTTGGGGTATAAGCCCAGTAGAAACACTGCTGGGTCAAAGAGCACGCACAGTCTGCTACCTCTTTGGGCACATTCCCAGTCGCTCTCCAGAATCAGCCTTGAATAACGCTTAGCTCTTTGGTAACGATGGCGATAAGCCCGGCTCATGGAAGTGAGGGGCGCTCTTCCTGCGGGAGGAGGGCATCCGTTACTGGCCCACCGCTTGCCACTGTTGCCCGGGCAATGAAAGATCATCCCCTGGGAAAGGCCGGCAGCTGGGCCGGTGCAGGCTGGCCAGGGTTTGTCGGCGGGAGGGCAAGCTGGCCTAGGCCGCCCTCAGAGGTGCTTCCTGGCCTGGGCAGGTGGGTGAGAGCCGGCCCAGATGGAGGGTGAAGCGTCAGGAGCTTCACCCTTGTGGTTCAGGCCTGGGCTTTTCGTGGTCCAGAGCTCACAAGCCGGTGCACTCGGCCACTTCTGGGACTCATCCTTTTCCCTCAGTGCTCCCTTCCCTATCGCTGGTTGGACTCCACCCCTAGGGCTCATCCTGGAGTCCTCCCTTGGCCCCTCCCCCCTCACTTTCACCTTGGAACATCCCCAAATATTCCCCTTCTCCCTCAGCCCCCACCCAGACAGGCCCTCATCATCTCAGGTTGGGCAGGGGAGGAGGCTGCCTGCCTCGAGGCTCCCCCCACTCGTGTCCATTCTCTATTCAGCCACCAAATGGATTTTCCCAAACCCCACATCTGACCATCCCCCTTCCCCCTCCCCATTAAGCTCCAGAGGCTCTCCCTGCCTCTTCAGGCTAGTGGTCCTCCTGACTTTCCAAGCGGCTCCACCAGCCAGAGCCTCCCTCTGGGCTCTGGGCCTTCGCCCGGCCCGCCCCCAGGCCTGCACTGCCTCCCTCCTGGCTGCCCACAGCCTGGGCTTCCTGTAAGTCGAGGCTGAAGGAAGTCTCCGAGCCCCGCTAAGTGCCAGGGCCTTCCCTCCCTCCATTAGCTCCCGCTGAGCTTTGCTCGATGCTGTTCTGGGAGGGCAGGGCCCCTGACACTCAGTGCAGCACTTGCACGCACACAGTAGGAGCACCGGCACACAGTGGGAGCACAGAAAGCTTGACCCCCGGATTGATGGGCCTCTGACTTTGGGACGGTTGCCCAGGGCACCGGGAGGGGGGGCGAGGTGCCCATGGCCTTGGAGCCCACCCGGGGTCGGAGTCGGCTCTTGCTGCCCAGAAGTTACTGCAACACAAGGGGAGAGCGATGGGGGATCCCCTCCTTTTCCAAAGTGGTTTGTCCTGTGTTTTAGCCCGTGTGCTTCTCGTTCTCAGGCCTGGGTGCCCCGGGGCAGGGGGTCTCACAGACCCCGGAGACGGCTCACTGACCATTTATTACATGAATCCCTCAGAAACTCCTTGAGCGGACTCGTGCCAGACGAGAGAACCTTCAGAAAAAGATGGCTGAGCGGCCCAAGGCGGCGGCCAGGACCACGGCCCAGACCAAGAGGCTTCGGGAGCCGCTCACGGAAGCCAACAACCAGCTGCCGCCGCGGGAGGGAGAAGGTAAGTCCGGCGCTGGGCCCCCAGCTCTGCCCCGAGGCCTTGAGCCTGGGGAGGCTTTGGCCCTGTCCGGGGCAGCTGAAGATGCCGTCCCCCGTCCTCCAGGGCCCGTGTCTCCCAGCGGGGTTTGTGCCCGAGCGTGAGGCCGAGTTTGGGGCCGAAGTGGGGGCAGTCGGGGGTTTTGGAGCCGAACCACCATCCGGAGGGCTCTGAGAGGCAGACCCGGGTAAAGGCCCTGGGGCCGGAAATAAGGCGGGGGCAGGGGCCAGGAGGCCGGGGCCAGCTTAGGGAGTTGGCCCGAGGTCTCCCTCACAGGTCTGGAGGAGGCTCAGGGAGGTGCTTCTGGCAGCGTCCCCCTGCCTGGCACACGGCAGCCCCTGGGCCCCCCAGGGAGGGAAGAGACAGCAGTGACCCGCTGGGAGTGCAGCCACGCGGGCAGCTGTGGGGGGCGTGGGGCAGGGGACTGAGGGGGGGGCACCTCGGGGAGGGGGGGGGCCTGCTGCCCACAGGATCCGGCTTCATATTCTACCCCAGGAAATGCCGAGGGAAAAGACTTCAGCCCCTGGTTTCTTGAAGTAGGGCAGGTGTTTCCGGCCAGAGAAGCCCCTCAGGGTCCCTGACGGTCGCATTTTGTCAGCATGGCCGACGCGAGCTTAACACTGAGACAGGAAAATGGCACGAAACGGCACTCGCAGGTCGAGGCCGGTGGTCTTTTTTCATTGGGGCCCACGGAGTCTGTCCGTCAGGGCCCGTGGGGTCTGTCCGTCGGGGGCCCGTGGGGTCTGTCCGTCGGGGGCCCGCGGGGTCTGTCCGTCGGGGGCCACGGTGTCTGTCCGTCAGGGCCGCAGTGTCTGTCCGTCAGGGCCGCGGTGTTTTTCCATCAGGGCCCGCGGGGTCCACGGTTTGCTGAGAGAGCCGGGCTTGAAGTCTGAGAGCTTTTTGTTCTCTCTGAAGATGAGCTTCCGGGGAGGGCTTTGTGTCTTTGTGCGATTCCCGCTCCCTGTGACAAAAACTAGAAGGCGAGGAGGCGAGTGGGCGGAGCTCCGGGGGGCCAGAGCCTGTTGCTCCCTCAGGTGTCGGAGGCGGGGACCCCCCGGAGAGAGGCGCCCCAGGCGCTGTCCCTCAGAGACTCGGGGGGTCAGCGGTTCCCTGTATAATGAGGCAGCACCGCCCCCCTCCCCCCCAGAACATGGGCGCTGATTAGCATTAGTCGGGCTGGGCCCTTCCCAGGGAGCTCTGAGGGAGGGCGGCCACCGAGCCCCTCAGCCTTGGTTTCCCCACCTGTGAAATGGGGAGAGGACCAGGCCCTACTTCAGGGCTGTCGGGAGGATGGACCCCAGGGGAGGGAGGTCCTTCTGTCGGCTTCCGAGCACTGAATGCTGGTTAGTCACAGACCGGAGTTCGTGGGAAAGTGAGCGTCGAGTTTTAAAAACGAGTCGGGTTCCCTAACGTGCTTGTGCCCCATCTCGTGTCTAGAAAGAACCTGCACCAAGCCGTCGCCCTCGAAACGACCCTGTTCAGACCATCCGGAAGTACCAGCTTCGAACCTGGAAAACAAGCAGCCGGAGGCTCCCCCTTCTGCAGACCCCCTTTCTCCGAGCCGCCCTCAGGCGGCGGCCCAGCCTCCCTTAGCGGCCGCGGCCCAGCCTCCCTTAGCGGCCGCGGCCCAAGCCCAGCCTGGGCCCCCGGGGCGGGAGGAGGGAACGCCCCCCGCCCCGACGCAAGTGCCCGCGGCCTCCTCGGTGAAAACGCGCATGCAGAGACTGGCGCAGCAGCGCCGCGGCTGGGATGGTGACGGTACGTGCGCCCCCGCCCCCAGGGGCTGCTCTTCCCCTGCCTGTGCCGCTGTCCAGCTGCTGATGGGGAGGGCCCGGCCGGGAGGTGGCTCCGAGGCGGAGGAAGCGCTTTGTGCACCCGCCACAGCCCCGGGGGCCGCGGGCACAGAGCCTGAGGGCATCTTGTCCAGCCCCGAATGTCAGGGATGGGAGAAGGGAGGGCTTGCAGCCTGACCCCGCGGGGCCGCCCTGACCCCCAGAGGGCTGAGCGCCATCCCTGCCGCCTCCTGCCCAGAGCTCGGGGGGGGGGGGGGGCAGCGAGCTTCCCTGGGGCTTCGAGGTCACTGGGCGGAAGTCAGGCGGGCATCGTCCTTCAGGTCAGCCAGCGGCTTCCGTCCCGCCTCCCTGCCAGGGGCTCCTCGGCGGTTTGGGCCTGGGCGGGGGCACGAGAGGACGACGGCAGGGAGGGCCCTTCAGGGGCAGAGGAGGCCGGACGTCTGGCTCGGTCCGCAGGAAGTAACCTCTGGGGCCGGTGTTAGCGAAGGGAAGCTCCGAGCCTCCTTGTGGGATACGTGTGCGCACACGCGTGTGACAGAACAGCTACCCGTGTGCACGCGTGGTGCTGATGGAACAGCTCCCGACAGGGAGCGGCTCCCGCGGGGGCCCTGGGGCGGCAGGGGGCGCTCCCCTCGGGGCCTCATGTCCTGCGCTCTCTCTCCCCTCAGATGCTGTCCTCGAGGCCCCCGGCCCGGCCCCCGCCCCCCCGGCCCCTCAGGCGCCCCCTGCAGGCGCCCCCGCCGCCGCCCCCATCGGGAGGAGGGGCCGCTTGGCCGACCTTGCTGCCACCATTTGTTCCTGGGAAGATGACCTCAGCCGCCCATCTGCCAAGGCCGGCCGTGGCCAAGAGCAGCCTGGTACAACTTGTTTGTCCCCAGTTTCCTCCTCCACGGGAGCATCTGCTCACATCAATAGCGGCTCTGTCGGCCAGAGAGACCCCGGCTGCTCCCGCCTGGGGCCCGCGGTGGCGGCTGGCTCCGGGGCCGGCTCGCGGGAGGCCTCTCAGAGCCGGGCGGCTCGCAGCAGCCCTCAGGTGAGTGCGCCGTGGTGGGTGGGGGGCCCGGGGCGCCCCCGGGGGGGTGGTAACGGGGGCGCCAGACGGGAGGAGCTCTGGAGATGGGGGGGCTTCGTGGGACCCCGAGCCCCCCGAGGAAGGTCTCGGCTGGACCAAGGAGGGTCCTGGGAAGGCCAGGGGGCGCCATTCCCTCCGGGGCACGTGGGCGGCAGCCCCTCGCTGAGGGACGCGGGGGGGCCTTGGCTCCCACGGGGCCCGGGCCGAGCCTCAGCTGGGTCTGCTCTTTCAGAAAGCTGCTCCTCCCCCCGCAAAATCCCGCACGAGCCCCCCGAGGAGCCCTTCAGGAGGGACCAGGCAGAAGGCAGAGCCGCTCCCTCCAAAGCCCGCCAGCCTCACTCCGCAGAGCGAGCCCGGGAAGTCCGGCCTCAGCTCCGCCCTCCCCCAGCCCAGGCAGGGCCGAGCAGCCCGGGGGCCTCCCCCGAAGGACCAGCCGCTGACTCCAGGTGATGCTTCGGGCCTGGGAGGGCTGGGGGGGGGCACGTCTGGTCCCCTGGAGGTCGCGGCTGAGGGATCGTTGGGGAGCTTAGTGAGCGGTTTGCAAAGGAGGGTCGGAAGCCCCCATTACCCCCTGGCTGAGACCCCCCGAGGGGTGCGGGGCTGTTCCGGGGAGAGGATCAGCTTCTGCGCCGGAGGTGTGGGGCCCGCTCCCCCAGGGAGCCAGTCTGCAGCAGGGCCTCCTCCTGCCCAGCGGCTCTCGGACCGGCCAGACAGGGCTCGTGTGAGAGTGTATGTGTGTGTGTATAAGGTGTGGATGTGTGAAATTGTGTATGTGAGTGTGTAAGTTGTGTATGTGAGTGTGTGACTGAATGTGTAAGGTGTGTATGTGTGTGATTGTGAGTGTAAGGTGTGTATGTGTGTGAGTGTGTAAGATGTGTATGTGAGTGTGTAAGGTGTGTGTGTGCGCGCGCGCACGTGTGCAGATGGGGTTCCCTGCGTCGGGGGAGCAGAGATGGGCCCAGGGGGCGGGCAGGGCCACGTGGGCCTGGGCCGAGGCTGCCCCGGTGCCTGCTTTTCAAACCCTCGGACCCAGACGGCCCCAGGAACGGTCTCGGCGCTGAGGGCAGCCGGCTCCTGCTCAGGGTCGAGAACGCTTTCCGAGCGTGTCTCCGCTTGATGCTCGCAGCTGCTCGGGGGGGGGGGGGGGGGGGGTTGGGTCCCCTCCTGGGGGAGGGTCCCCTCCTTACAGTTGAGCAAACCGAGGCAGGCAGAGTCAGCGCCACTTCAGGCCAGGAGGTTTTGAATTCGGGCCCGGTGCTCTGGGCACGGTGACACCACCCCCTCCCCTACCCCCCCCCCCCCCAGCTGCTTCCCTAAGTTCTCTGCCTCCCTCCGCCCACGGTTCCGCTCACCGGCCGCTGTCTGACCAGTCGGGGCTGCTTTAGGTCCTTCACTGAGGCCGGGAAGGGCTCCCGTGTCACGTGACCCGGAGCCCTGTGGTTTGGTGCCAGCTGGGATGCCGTCAGGGAGCTCGGGGGGGGGCCGTGAGAAGGCTTCTCCCCGTTTGGGGGGCTCGGGGTGCTGACCCCCGTGTCCTGCCGGGTGTCTCTAGGGGGAGCCGGCATCAAGCCTTTCCTGGAGCGCTTCGGCGAGCGTTGCCAGGAGCACGGCAGAGCGAGCCCCGCGGCGCCGACCCCGCCTCGCGCTCCCCTCGTCACCCCCAACACCAAGGCCCTCCAGGAGCGGCTCCTGAGGCAGAACGCGGCCTCGGCCTCCAGCACCCTCAGCCAGCAGCTCAAGCAGGTGGGCGGGGGGCGCCCGGGCGGGGGGGGGGTCACCCCGAGGCTGCGGGGCTCACTTTGTCCAATGGGGATCTAGGAGCGCCAGAGGGAGCTCGCCTGTCTCCGGGGCCGTCTGGACAAGGGCAACCTGTGGACTTCGGAGCGAGGGGAAGTCCCCAGGAATAAGCAGCCGGAAGCCAAAGAGGTGAGAGGAAATCCAGGGCTTCGAGCCTCGCCCTGACTCGGTGCTGGGTGGACCCCGGCCCTGCACACGCCTGCCCATCATCCCCCCCCCCCCCCCAGGGCAGCCCTGCACACGCCCGCCATCTGCCCGTGGCCTCCGGCGGTGGCGCGCTGCTCTCCACGGTGACGTCGGCGGGACGCCCACAGAGGCCCGGGGGGGCAGGAGGGCTCACTCGTCTCTGTCCCGCCTCATCCCGCAGGGCGGCCCCTGCCAGGATGATTTGCCGGGAAAGCCTCGGGCGGATTGTGACCAGGACCAGGCCGCAGACTCTGCGCCGCCCGTAAGGTCTCCCCGCGCACAGCCCGCCGGTGAGTCTGTTTTGGAAACGGGCCCGGGGGGGCGGCTCTGGGCAGCGGGGGGGGGGGGGGAGGAGGGGTCCGTGCTCGGCGTTGCTGGTTTGGGACCATCTGCCCGCATTTAACCTGCTGCTGGGCGAGGACCCCGAGCTGCATCCGTGGTGACGTCCTCGGGGCGAAGGGGCCCTGAGTCTGCGTGAGGGGTGCGGCCGAGCAGGCAGCTGCCTCGGTGCCCCCAGAGGAAGCTGGCTGTGGGGTTGGGCTGCGAGACTGGCCCAAGCTGCTCTGCGGGTGCAGGTGCCCGCGGGCACTGTGTGCAATGGCGGCATCCAGGGCGATGGGGCCTGAGAGACAGAGCACCTGGCCAGCCTGAAGGGCCCCCAAAATGCCGCCACGGCTCCTCGGGGGCAGACAGCAAGGCTGCCGGCCTCTCCACTGTGCTCGGGGCATTGCCTGCGCCCGGCCGTGACACATGGAGCCAGGGCAGCCGTGGCCAGCAGGGCACCAAGATGGGCAACAGAAAAACTGCTCGGGCAGGCTAGAATGGGAAATGTGGCGCCAAGGGGGGTCTGGAAGCCAGCCTGGGCCAAGTCCCGAAGGTGGCGGGGACGAGAACGGCCCGGGCACAGGTGGGCACAGGTGGGCACTGCCAGGCCCTCGCCGGGGGCTCCCGTCAGTCCCCTCCCCCACTGAAGCTGCACCCGAGGACCCGCTCCCTCAGGGTCCGCTGGGCGTTCCCTGCCCCCCAGAAGCAGCGTAATGAGGACAAGGCCTCCATGGGGAGCCCCCAGCTCCATTCCTCCCCCCACCCCCCGCTTTTATCAGCCAGGTCAGGGCCCCCCACGCTCTGCTCCTTGCCAAGGGGGCTGTTCTGTCGCCCCGGGGCGGCCTTGGGCTCCGGGGCCTGTCACGGCGGGCGTTCCTCGTGCCCGGACATGGGCGGGGGGGGGCTCCCATTGAGTGCGGGGGTCTTATGTAAAAAACTAATGGAGGTTAAAGATCGGGGGAGCCTCATTCTAGAACTAAGGGGCGCTTTTCCTAGTTCTAGAGGCGAAGCGGCAGGATGGGGGGCTTGGGGCGCAGGCGGGAGCCTCAGGGCAGCCATGCTGGGCCCCCCGGACACACAGGCCCTGCCTCACTGGTCCGGCCCGGGGCCCTGCGCACCCTCGCGGCCGGGGGGCTGAACCTTCCCGGGGTTCTCTTCTGTCCGGGAGCCCGTGGGGGGAGGCTGACGGCTCGTCCCCCCTTTCCAGGCCTTCCCGAGAGCGACATGACCACGTCGAGCCCCTTGAGAATAACTCTGTTCTTGGAGGAAAAATCGAAAGTCGCGCTGGACCCGGAGGCGGAGAAGCAGACAGGTCGGCTGCCCCACCCCCCTTGGGCTCCCGGGCTGCGCCGCCATCTCTTGGGGGAGGGGAGGGGGTGCTCGTGGTCAGGGCCGAGGCCTGCTGGGAATGTCCCACCGGGGGCTTTCCAAAGCATCCCCTCCCCCCACCAGGTCAGCCCAGCAGCTGCTGCCGCCGGGGAGAAAACGGCCGGGTCTCGGCCTTGGGGCAGAGGCTCTCTCGGAAGCGGGGCTGGCGCCTTCCCTGGCAGACGGGGGAGAGGAAGGGGGGGCGCCCGCCGCCTGGCCCTGCCCCCCCACCCCCCCCCCCGGCCCTGCCCCGCCCCCCCGCCCGGCCCCGCCACGTCCTGCTCCTTTCTTTTCAGAGGAGGCAGAGGAGGCAGAGGAGGCGCACGAGGCCCCCGGGAATGGGGACGACGACGAGATTCTCAACAGCTCCAGGGTCATCAATGACATCTTCAGCGGCGTCCTGGCGGAGAACGGCCTGGGCCTGGAGCCTGGGGAGGGCAGCGAGGACAGCTTCGAGGAGCCTGAGGACGACCTGAACATTTCCTCCATGTCCCTCCTGACGCCCCTGGCGGAGACGGTGAACGTGACGGGTCCGGAGGTGAGGGAGGCAGGGAGGGGCCCCCACGCCAGCTCCCCCCCTTCTCAAAGCAGACTCTGCCGCGGGGGGGGGGGGGGGGGGGGACGTAGGGAGCCGGACGCCGGCTCGCACCGGCTCTCGTTTGGGGACGGGCCGGGGGCGGCCGCGGTCGGTCTTCATGGCTGCTCCCGCCGCTGCTTCGCAGGCTTTTGCTTCCTCACCCAGCGTGGAAGGGAAAGATGGCGCGGGAGAGGACGGCCCGAGGCCGGGCAAGTTTCAGAGGACCCGGGTCCCGAGGGCCGAGTCTGAGGACAGCATCAGCTCTGGAGACCGCGACCTCCCCTACAGGTGAAGGGGGCAGAGAGCCGGCCTGGGGCGCGGCGGCCATCGGGAGGGAGGGCGGGGCCTGGGGCGGAGGGGGACCTGAGCCAGGGACATCTGGGAGCCTCGGTCCCCAGCTTGCAGTGAGGCTGGCCCCTGCCCTGCCCCGGCCCCCAGCCTCCCCTGCCCCCTGGTCCCATCCGTCTGGGAGTGAGCAGGGAAATCAGGACCATCCCGCCCCGGCCCTGCCCTGTTTCCCGCCCTGCCCAGCCCCGGCCGTCCGGGAGCAGCAGTGAGGTCGGGACGTCCAGCCCTCGGGATCCTCCGTGGCCGCCTCTGCCTCTGACCCCGGGGGCCGCTGCTGACCCTTTGCTCCTTCCTTCTCGGCAGCATCGACACCTACCGCTCTCAGAGGTTCAAAGAGATCGAACGCCCCTCGATAAAGCAGGTGATCGTTCGCAGAGAAGACGTGTCCTCCAAGCTGGAGGAGAGCAAGAGCGCGCCCGCGCCCCCCTGCCAGGTGAACGTCAAGCAGAAGATTCAGGTCAGTCCCTTTTCTGGGGCAGGAGGAGGATTCTGGAGCTAATTGGGCGGAACCGGGAGCTCTCCCGGGGCGGCCGTGGCTGGGCAGGAATCATCCCGTTTGGGCGCCGCCCTGAAGTGCCCTGAGAGCAGGGAAAGGGACCCGCTGGGGGCCCTGCCCTCGGGAGGGGCTTTCTCTGGGGTCGCGCCGGGAGGGTCGGGGCCTGCCACTGGGGGCCTGAGTCTGAGGCACAGCCGGGGAGGGGGTCGGCCGCGTGAGGTGCTCGGTGCGCCACAGGCGTCATAGACCCACTGTCCGGGGGCCCGGGGCCTTGGGGCCGGAAGCCTTGCAGTTAGGAAACGTCGTCCGGCTGCGCAAGAAGGGCCCTCAGCCCTCCCTCCCTGACCTTGGACTTGCCAGGAGCTGAACAATGAGATCAACTTGCAGCAGACGGTGATCTACCAGGCCAGCCAGGCTCTGAACTGCTGCACTGACGGCGAGCACGGGAAGGGCTCCCTGGAAGAGGCGGAAGCCGAGAGACTGCTCCTGATCGCAAGTATGGAGGAGCGTGGTCGGGGCGGGGGGAGGGCACAGGTGGGCACAGGCAGGCAGGCATAGTGGGCACAGGTGGACACAAGTGGGCAGGCAGGTGTGGCAGACAGGCAGACATGGTGGGCACAGGCGGGCAGGTGCAGCAAGCACAGGAGGGCAGACATGATGACACAGGCGGGCAGGTGCAACAAGCACAAGCAGGCAGACATGGCGGGCACAAGTGGGCAGACATGGTGGGCAGATGTGGCAGGCATGGCGGGCACAGGCGGGCAGGTGCAGCAAGCATGGGCAGGCCCTGAGATGCCACCAGAAGCAGAAGTGTCTCTTTTCTCTGGTCACATCTGAATTGTTCCCATCTGGAGGATGGGTAAGTTGGGCCTTTCTGAAGCGTAGCCGCTGGGGGCCAGAGCTCAGGTGCCCGGTGCCCCCGAGCGGGGGGTGCTGAGAGCTATCATGCCGGCCGAGGAGGGCCGGGCCCCCCCCTCGGGGCACCGGCCGGCCGAGAGAGCCGGGACAGTTGGGAACATTGCCTGGTCTCACACAGCCGAGAAGAGGGCGGCCCTGATCGAAGAGCTGAATAAACTGAAGGCGGAGGGGCCCCCGCGGCGGCCCAGAGCCAGCCCCACGTCCGGCGAGCTGGCGCCGTCCAGAGGCTCCATCGCGCTCTCCGAGTTCCGGCTGCCTCTGAAAGCCGACTTCGTGTGTGACCCGGCTCAGAGAGCAGGTAGGCTCCTGGTAATGGCCTCCTCCCCGGGTTACGGGCCTGGGCCTGGACGGCGGGAATTCGTCACTGGCCGCCGTGCTGAAGGGCAGGACAGCCCTCAAAGCTGCCGGTTTGGGGTCCTAACGTGGCTTTGGCCCTGAGCTCACTTCTCCCTGGACTTGCGAGCCCAGGGGTGACCCCTAGAGGAGGGGGCGTACACTGAGGGGCTGCCGCTCTCCTCCGATCTGGGGCCGGGAGGCCATTGGCCGTTGGGCCCCATTTGGTCCCACAGCTCTGTGTGGTTCTGAGTGAGTTGGGAATATCCGAGGCCGGCCCTTCGGGGGCTCGCTGCCCTGTGGCCACTCAGTAACCGAAGCAGGTCATTTGGGGGGGGGGGCACCCTCTTCATGGAAAACTAGTGTTTTACCCCCCCTGTGTGCCCCGGCCTTCACTGGCCCGCTTGGCAACTGGAGGCCGAGGGGCCGAAGGGAGCAGGGGTGCCCGGGGGCCGCCCGGGGCCTTGGGAGCCGGGCTCTCATTTCTGGTTTCCCACAGAAGCTACGAATTACTACTTAATTATGCTGAAGGCCGGAGCCGAGAATATGGTCGCAACGCCTTTGGCGAGCACTGCAGACTCCCTCGCGGGGGACGCGCTGACCTTCACCACCACGTTCACTCTGTAAGTGCCAGGGCCTGGTCGGGCCCGCGGCCCCCAGGGGAAAGAGGGCCGGGGGCAAGGGCGCTGCCTGGCGGGGCCGGCCGGGGCTCCTAGGCCCAAAAGCAGAGAATTCTCCTACATCCGTCCTCAAGCCCACGTCCGGCTCTGGCCACGACCCTCCCCTCCCCAGTCAGCACCAGCGGGAGCCAGTTGGCGAATGAGGGGGCGTCGCCCAAGCCCGCGGGACCTCCTTGGTCTGATGGCCATGAAGGTGCTTGGGCCTCGGTCACACGTGGAAGGTGCTGGGCCACCCCCTGCTGTCTCGCCCTTGTCCTGGCCCTGGGGGAGAGCCGAGAGTCTGGCCCCACTCCCAGTGGCTTGTGAGTCAGGACGTTGCCCCTGATGTGTCACCGGTCCTCCCTGAAAGCAGGAGGAGCAGCGGGAGGCCCCCTGCAGCCCCTCCCCTGCAGCCCCTCCTCTGCTCCTTATAGCCTTTCTTTGGCTCTAGCCATGGAGCTTCTTCCCCTCCCTCCTTCCTCTGTGTCCCAGATTTCCTGGGGGGGGGGGGGGTCACTTTTTCTGATCCCTCTGGCTCCCGGCACAGGGCAGCACGAGCCAGGCCGTTCTTTGGCCAGGTGCCCCACCCCCCCAGGGTCTGGGAACCAACGGGGTAGGGGCTCCCGGGCCCACACATGGCTGGCAAGCCCTCAGAGGAGCTTCCCGAGGCCCGGGCAGGAGCGCCGGCTCCCTCGCCCTCAGCCTTCCCGGCTGGCTGAAGGGACCGGGCGCTGACGCTCACCTTCTTCCAGGCAAGACGTGTCCAACGACTTTGAGATCAACGTCGAAGTTTACAGTCTGGTGAGTGTTGTCGGGCTCCGCCTCCCACGCTGGAAGCCGAGGCTGCTCCTACCGGGCCTGGGGTCAGTGGGGGGTCCCCCTCCCGGAGCGAGGCTCCGGGGCTCCCCCAGGGCCTACAGTAATGGTGGTGCTTTTGTACAGGTCCAAAGGAAAGCTCTCCTGGGGTCTGAGAAGAAGAGAAAGGCATCGAAGGCCAAGGTAAGGAGAGCCTGCTCCTGGCAGCGGGGTGAGGTCGGGGCCTTGTGCTGGGGCCCTCGGGGGTGAGGGTTGGGGCACATGCCCTCCCCCAGAGGGGCCTCCAAGCCTGAGCTGGAGCTTGCTTCCCTCCTAGGCCATCACTCCCAAGCGGCTCCTGACGTCCATCACCACCGTAAGTACTTCTTCCTCTGGGCATGGGGGAGAGACTCTGGGCATGAAGAGCGGGAGCTTAGCTTGGGGGGGGTCTCAGACTTGGAAAGAAAAGGAGGTTTCCTGGGGTACTCGTGCCCGGAGCGGCCTCCACGGGTCTCGTCCCCCGGCCTCATGTTAGCACGCTCCTTTTGATTCGTCAAAGAAAGGAAATCATTGGCGTTTCCTTCTTTCTTTTCTAGAAAAGCAGTCTCCACTCTTCAGGTGAGTTGGCCCGGCGGGGCTGAGAGGAAGGACGGACCTCGAGGGGGCAGTGAGCCCTGGGGGGGAGGGGGGAGGTTGGGGGGTCCCTCCCGCGCCGACCGGTGTCTTCTCTCCGTAGTGATGGCGAGTCCGGGGGGCCTCCACGCCGTGCGCACCAGCAACTTCGTCCTCGTGGGCTCTCACACCCTCTCCCTGGCTTCCGTAGGGAACACCAAATTCGCTCTGGACAAGGTAATCCGACGCTGTGTGAAAAAAGTCGGGCTGAGGTCATTTCTGCCGCTCCCAAACGCCAAGCGGTGTCAGGGACTTGGCAAAGAGTCAGTCACCATTCCAAACAAGGCCGCCTTAACCGTCCGCGGCGGAGAAGTGTCGCGGCTTAGCTGGGCTCTTCGTTAGCCTATGAGTCGGGTTTGGGTTTGAGCCTTTGACAGGAGAGTGCGGACGAAGCCCTCGTGTCTCCCGAGCGAGCTCCTCGGCTCTCTCCTTCCCGTCCGTGACTGGGCGAGGGCGTCCCCTCCCCCCGACCCACTGGGTTTGCGGAACATCCCAAGGGGCAACTCAGGCCAGTCGCTCACGGAGCTCACGTGGGGGATGAAGCCGTCGGAGTTTTAAGGTCATGCTTCCCGACCGGAGGGACCGCTGCGTCCACGGGGAAGCTCTTAGCTGCGCTTTGGGGTCGCTGGCCGAGTGATGGAGGCCCGAGCTCACGCGGCTCCAGCCGCGACGGAGCCACGCCAAGCGCATCGTGATAGCGAGTCTCCCCGGGACGGGGCGGGCGGAGGGAGCATTCTGCCGGCGGCGGCCTCGGCGGGATGACATTAAAATAGGAAATTTCCTTTCACGCTTTTTAATAAAGGCTTTCCCTAACGTTGAAGACCTCAAAGATAAAGCCTTTTAAAAATTCTTAACAAATAGCAGTGATCCTGGTATGTCTTTTCTTTTTTTATTTTCACATTTTAGATAAATTATGATGTAAAAGAGCGCGAGCTCCTGGGTTATATGTTCCAGCACAAGGTTGCTATATTTAATTTGCTTACCACTAATAAGCGCAAAGAAAGGCCCCCAACCTAACTCTCGGCTGCATGCACCTCACTAACCCGTTCCTCTTAAATGAAGAAGCTGATTCGTAACCTTATGGCCATCCCCCTCTCTCTGGACTTGGGGAAGAGGTTCCTTGGTGCTGTGAGGGAGCGCGGGCTTTTCCTCCTGCATGCGTGGGCGTCGGGCTCTCTGTCCTCCTCCGGGCGGCCTCTGCCTCCGCCCGGCAAATCCCCCAAATCTGCAATCATGAACCGGAAGTTCCCGAGTGAGAGTAGAATTGACTTTTTTTCAGTTTGGTCTCTTACGAGAGCCTGCCGTGACGTCTTTGGGACGGCCCATGGACACCGACGCTCACGACGCGCCGATTGGGTCCCTCGGTGTGTGGGCCCGGTGAAGGCGCCGTTGGCACGGGCGCGGTGGGCTTGGGGGCCGCTCGGTGGAGGCCGTGGAGGTGGCCGGCGTTCGGCTCCCTGACTTGCGGTTGTTCGGTTCTTTCAGCCGTGTCTGACTCTCTGTGACCCGCTTTGGGATCTTTTTGACAGATGGTGGCGGGCTTTGTCGTATCCTCATTTTACAGAGGAGGAAACTAGGGCAGTGACTTGCCCGGGGTCCCAAATTAGTGAGCCTCTGAGGCTGGATTTGCATCTGGGACGCCAGGCTGTCTCACGATCCACGGCAGCGCCCCCTGGCTGCCAGACTTGCAGCAGATATTAACGGCTCAGTGCCGGTCTGTTTGCCAAGAAGACCCCCAGGGGTCACAGAGACAGACCTCAAAAAGCAGCGAGCGGCAACGGTGGCCGGCAGTTAACACGCGTGGCGTTTTGGTGTTTCGTAGTGACCTGGCGGGGGAGGGACTTCCCAGAGACCCCACTGACTGAATGTTGTTACAGACACAGGGTGGGGGAGGGGGGACCAGGGCCCCCTCGGGGCTCCTGCTGACGAGCCGGACCCCAGACCTGCCGGCAGTGATCGGCTCGGCCCATTCATGGCCTCCCAGGCAGGATAAAACCAGACCCGTTGCCTGCTGGTGCCGGGATGTGTTCTTGGAGCAGTCTTGACGTTAAAGACCCTTGGTCTGTTCTAGTATGCCTTCTGCATCAGGTGCCCCCACCTTCCCTTTCCTGGACTCTGTGGCCCCAGTGTCCATGGGGGGCAGGGGTCCAGACAGCGGGGCCTAGCACGTGGACCATCCCTTTCCCCTAGTGCTCTGTGTTCTGAGCTCCCGTGTCCATTGGCTAGGAGCTTCATGCTCAAATGCTGCCCTTAGTTGGGGGCTCCCCAAGGGGGAAGAGCCATGATAGTGAAGGGTTACCCTCCGAGGTGGACAGGCAGCCAAGTGTGTGTGTGTGTGTGAAGGGGGAATCCGCCTCCAGGAAGGGGGGAGGTAATGGCTCTACCTGGCGGAGACGGGCTGCAGGTGCCGCTCTCAGGAGAGTGAGAAAGAGCCAAGGATGGCACAGAGGAAGGGAGGCGGGGGCGGCGCCTTAGTGCAAGAAGTGGGGGGGGAGGGGTCCTGGCCCTGGGCTCCTGAGGCTCCGAGGGAGGGGAGCAGCTAGGGACGAGGAGGGTCCTGGCCCTGGGCTGCCAGGGGTGAGGAGGCGTGGGGTACAGCACCCTGGGGCCCCCAGTTCCCGTGGGCTTTGGCGTTCTTGTTCGGAGCTTTCCCACAGGAGGTGCCCCTGCGGTTTTGCTGGGTGTGTATTGGGGGGGGGTCGGTTTGGATCGTGGGAGGGTGCGGCTGTGCTGATGTTTGATGGTTCTGGGACGTGTCCCCTTTAGGAGACTTGTTTCTGACTTGGCAAACTGGGGGCCCAAGAGCAGCCGTCCTGGAGAGGTTGTGCTCCCCGGCCCAGAAACGCGGCCCGCCAGGTTCTCGGCCAGGTTCTTCCCCAGGTTCTCGGCCAGGTTCTCAGCCAGGTTCTCGGCCAGGTTCTCGGCCAGGTTCTTCCCCAGGTCCTCGGCCAGGTTCTTCCCCAGGTTCTCGGCCACGTTCTTCCCCAGGTTCCTGGCCAGGTTCTCAGCCAGGTCCTCGGCCAGGTTCTTCCCCAGGTTCTCGGCCACGTTCTTCCCCAGGTTCTCGGCCAGGTTCTCAGCCAGGTCCTCGGCCAGGTTCTTCCCCAGGTTCTCGGCCACGTTCTTCCCCAGGTTCTCGGCCAGGTTCTCAGCCAGGTTCTCGGCCAGGTTCTCAGCCAGGTTCTCGGCCAGGTTCTTCCCCAGGTTCTTGGCCAGGTTCTCGGCCAGGTTCTCGGCCAGGTTCTTCCCCAGGTTCTCGGCCAGGTTCTCGGCCAGGTTCTTCCCCAGGTTCTTGGCCAGGTTCTCGGCCAGGTTCTCGGCCAGGTTCTCTGCCAGGTTCTTCCCCAGGTTCTCGGGTGGCTGCTCTGCCTGCAGGGACACCCTCGGGGGCTCCGTTCTTTCTGGCCGCCTCTGACTGCAGCCTGGGCTGGGCCGGCGCTCGGGGGGGCCTGTGTTTGGTTAGAGTGGACTCGGTTCTCACCGGGAGCAGGTTTTACCCTTGAGGGTCAGGACTGGAGAAGGCGGCGTCTGGGTGTTTTTCTTCAGGATGATCCGCGATCGTTTGTTAAAGGGGCCCCTCAGCCAGCGGCCCGTCTCTTCCCCAGAACCCCCCTGTTGTATGAGGTCCCGGGCTTCTGGCTGCAGAAGTTGGGGGTCCCCCGCAGAAGCTCCGCCCTCCCCTCGCGGCTGCTGTGCCCCGGTGGGCGGCTTCCTAGAGCGGCCTTTCTTTCCGCAGGTGCCCTTCTTATGTCCTTTGGAAGGTCATATTTATTTAAAAATAAAGTGCCAGGTGAACTCTTTTGTGGAAGAAAAGGGCTTTCTGGTGAGTAGAATCTCCTTCTAGAAAGCCACCTGGAAACAGAAAAGTGCCGGAAATGGCTCAGGGCAGGGGTGCCCGGGGTGGGGGGGAAGGGGGGCAGGGCCGGGAAAGCGGGGCGGCTGAGGAAGGGCTCCCCAGAAAGCTCTCCCCTATTTGTGGTTACAAGGGAGTCCAGCAGGTGGCACCAGATGTGCTTTGAAATCCCGTTTTCAGACTCGGCCCCAGTTGAGAATTTAAAAGCCGGTTTCCAGTTGGTTTGGGGGGAGGGGATCTGGCCAGAGATTGGCAAGGGGGTGTGGCCAGCGGGGCTAGCCTGTGCCGGCCCCGCCCACACTTTAGAGTCACCTCCCGCCCTCCTGACCTCCAACAAGTAAAGTCTAAGGGGAGCTTCCCAGGGCGCCCCGCCCCCTAAGAGTGTGCGGGCACATGTGTATCCCGAATGTGCACGTGGGCATCCCTCGTGGGCCTGGGCGCGTGTCCTGGACTCTCCGGGCTGCATCTAGGTACTGCCTCCGGGGCAGCCCCCCCCAGACCTCGGGGACAGCCCCCCTCCCCCCCAGACCTCGGGGACAGCCCCCCCCCCAGACCTCGGGGACAGCCCCCCTCCCCCCCAGACCTCGGGGACAGCCCCCCCCCCACCTCCGGGACAGCACCCCTCCCCCCCAGACCTCGGGGACAGCCCCCCTCCCCCCCAGACCTCGGGGACAGCACCCCTCCCCCCCAGACCTCGGGGACAGCCCCTGCCGCCCAAGCGCAGACTCGGTTATCCTCCGCGCTCCCTGCTCCCGCGCTCCTTTGCGCCGTTCCCTGAGCCACCTGGGTTTTTCCCAGACCATCTTTGAGGACGTGAGCGGCTTCGGAGCCTGGCACCGACGTTGGTGCGTTCTTGCCGGAAACTGCATCTCCTACTGGACCTACCCGGACGACGAGAAACGAAAGGTAACGGAGGCTCTGGGGGTGAGGGGCAGGCGCGGAGCTGGGGGACCCCGGAGCTTCATCTCGCAGCGCCCCCTTCTGGAGATGCTCGAAACTCCTCAGGGAGCCTGGCGTCTTTGGCCCAGACCGCCCCCCTCCTCCCCCTCCTGGCTCTCACACAGGGTGGCTTGAGGGGACCGGGCTCGGGAGCCCCATGGGGGCGGTCATTGAGGGGCCGAGCCCAGCCCCCCTCCCCACATCACATTCTCGCTTGGGTCTCTGCATTCTCAGAGCAGCCCCTCCGTGTGTCTCTCCTGGGCAGCAGTGGGTGCCCGCTGTTCCACCGGGAGCTCCAGGAGGGGCACAGGCCCGTGTTAGGCCTTCATGGGCACTTTCCAGAGAATGGTCACGGGCCGGCGCCAGTTCTTGGTTTTTTAGAACTTTGTCATCGGTGATTTAAGGAAATAAATGTGCCCAGCAGTATTCTGGGGGATTTAAAATGGGGTCTCATGTGAAATGTGGGGTTTTTGTTTTTAAGACTCCTCTAGGGAGGATAAACTTGGCCAATTGTACCAGTCGCCAGATAGAGCCGGCCAACCGGGAGTTCTGTGCCCGGCGCAACACGTTCGAATTAATCACCGTGCGACCGCAGAGAGAAGATGACAAGGAGACTCTGGTCAGCCAGTGCAGAGACACGCTCTGTGTCACCAAGTAAGTGGCTCCCCAGGCAGCCGTGGCCAGTGGGAGCACCTACTGTTTGCCTGCTGTGGGGGCACCTACTGTGCGCCTGCTGTGGGGGCGCCTACTGTGCGCCTGCTGGGGGGTGCCTGCTGGGGGGGCACCTACTGTGCGCCTGCTGGGGGGCGCCTGCTGTGGGGGCGCTTACTGTGCACCTGCTGGGGGGCGCCTGCTGTGGGGGCACCTACTGTGCGCCTGCTGGGGGGTGCCTGCTGTGGGGGCGCTTACTGTGCACCTGCTGGGGGGCGCCTGCTGTGCGCCTTGCTCTGGGTGCTGTAATGGGAGCAGCCTTGTGGGGCCCGGGTTGGGGGGAGGCTGGGAAGCGCCATGCTGGTGAGTGTGAAAGGCCAGCCTGCCCCGGGTCAGGGGGCAAAGGCCTGCTGACGGGCTCTGGGTTCTCCCTTAGGAACTGGCTGTCGGCTGACACGAAAGAGGAGCGGGACCTGTGGATGCGGAAGCTGAACCAGGTCCTCGTGGACATCCGCCTCTGGCAGCCGGACGCCTGCTACAAGCCCGTGGGCAAGGCCTGAGCCCCTGGGCGGGGGCGGGCCCGGCGTTGGCTAGAGCTCTGTGCACGCAGCCCCTTCACTACTAACCCCCTTCGCCGCCCCCGGCACGGGGCGCGCTGCCCCCTTCCCAGCCTCCCTCTCCTGGTCGGTCCCCAGTCTTGTTTTAAAGTCTCCGTGTTTGATTGTCCCCTTTACCGCGTGGGGGGAGGGCAGATGGGCACTGAGGCCTCAGGAGGCCCCTGCTCAGCTTGTGCTTGGGGTCACGCCAAGATTTTAAGGGATTCAGGGCTTTTTCCGAACTCCTCCTGCGTCTGCGTGCAGCTTCCCTCTCAGAGAGACAGAGGAAGCGCTGGGACGCTGCAGGGGCCTCACCCCCGTCCCTCGCCCCTGCGGGGCCGGCTGCACGCGGCCTCCTGCGCCCAGCCTGGGCTCTGCACGGCTCCTGCCCCCGCTGCCCTGGGCGACCCTCCGGGCAGGGAGTGGTGTGAAGTCAGTCACTTTGATGAAGCTGCTCTGGACTAATGCTTGCCTTGCCAAAGGTTTACCTCCTCACAGCCTCGAATGGCGGCGTCTGCCCGCTCAGAACCGCTTGTCTGGGGCCGGAACAGATCCCGGGGATGCTGGGAAGCGGGCGTTCTGCTGGGCGCCATCTTGGGTAGACTTGGGATCTCTTCTGAATCTTTAAGCTGTTGGTTCCCACTTACAAACACTAATTGCCGCCATTGTTTTCTTGTTCTACGATAGTATTTCTTTGGAAATCTTTTTTCTCAAATATATATATATCTTAAAATATATTTTATGTATTTACCCAAATAAATGCTTGTAAATATCTCGTTGAATTGGTAATTGTTCATGGCACCCATAATGCACAGCGAGTGGGGCCGTGTGGCCTGGCGGCGAGCCAGCACTGCCCTCCCTCTACCTGCGGGCCCTCTCTGAGCCTGGGTCCTCAGCCTCGAACAAGAGGCCGACGTCCTTGTGACGGTCCATCCTCGTGAGCCTCGGAGCGAACTGGACACGCCATGGTGGCCCATGGGCACAGAACCAAGGCTGGTGCCCTTCCCTGCTCACGTCGCCTGTCGGGACAGATCCGAGGACGCCGTCAGCCAGGGGGCATTTGGGGGCGGGAGGTCTTAGAAGGCTCATGGTCAAGTCCTTCCTGTGGGATCCTGGACATCGTTGCTCCCCCTCGAAGAGGGCCTGATTGTTAGGTTTGTGGCGGTGGACAGAGAACAGAGGCCGGACGTGGCTCTCCCCTCCCCCGATCTGCGCACTCTGACCCAGGCTGTGCGCGTACAATCCTTTTAGACATCCCCATGTTAGTCATGTGGGAAAAATTCAGATCGCACAGGAACAAGCACAAGGAAGGAAAAGCCAAAAAGGTGAAAATGCGGCGTTTCGACCCTCCTTTGTTCTCTGTGGTTTCTCTGGATGTGGAGGCAGCTTCTGTCCGGAGCCTGTGGGACGTGTCCTGAATGAGCCCGTCGTCGTGTGTCTCGGTCAGCGCGTGACCTTGCTGTCGCCGTGGGCAGTTCTGCTTCTGCTCGCCTCGCTCGGCCTCAGTTTACGCCAGTCCAGGCGTTTCTTCCAGAGCGCTGCTGTTCCCGTTACACTCAGCTCCCCTCACTTCTCCAGCCCTTCCCCAGTACGGGCATCCCCTCCGTTTCCCATTTTTCCCCGGCTTTCCTCTGGACCTTACCCAAGGTTCCACTAGAGAGTCATGAACTATGAAATTCCTTTATTGGTTTGTAACTTTTTTCAACTAAAAAAAAGTTTGGTTTTATTTTCAGATCGGGGCTCTCCTCTCCTGTACCCCCTTAACCCCCACCCCCAAGGAAAACAAACCTCGCTACCAATGGAGAAAGCAGGAAAAACTTGCACAAACCACATTCCCACTTGGGCCACCTCCACATGAATCTGCTCCAGTCTGGGCTGGCCGGTGGTGGGAGGGGCCGATTATCCTGCCTTCGTGGTGCCGGACCCTCCGCAGCACAGAGATACAAGAAAGGGGCTCCCCCGGCTTGGCTGTTGATAGGTTCTCTTAGGCTATTTGGGGAGTTTGCTTACAGAGGCCAGCCCGGACAGCAGCTGGGCAAAGTAAGCTGTGGTTCCTGCAGTGGGCCCAGGCTGGGCGGCTCTCACGCAGAAGCGAGGAAGGCGCAGGGCCGGGCGGAGCCGCGCCGACGGCGCAGGGGGAGAGGGAACCTTCTTTCCAGGGTTCTCACTCACGGTCCCACTCCGGCTCCTCCTGCAGCGGCAGCAGGCTTCAGCCTGAGCCCTTTGGGACATGACCTTTCTTGTGTCCTTCCTTCTGCTTGTGACCCCTCACCCTGTTCTTCACCTTGACCCCTCACTCTCCAAGCCCCTGCTCCTCCCTCATGATGACCCTTTGCTCCCCTCAGCTCATCAGTCCTTCCCCCACTTAACATATTGAAGATCTTGCCCTGCCAAACCTCATCCCCGATCCCTCCCACCATCTGTCTTTGCTCCAATTACAAGCCTCGAGATGGGGCTGCAAGAAAGGAAACGCTCCCCAGCTATCAGAGGTTCAGCGGGATCAAGCAGGCCCTCGCTGGGCAAGGCCGCCTCGCCGCCCCCACAATGACTGCGAAGGAAATGGCAAACGTTCCAGGATCTTCGCCAGAAATCCCAAAGGGGACCCTGAGGAATCGACAACAGAAAGGTCTCGCCGTCCCCCACGGTCTTCCTAACCTGGTCCCTCCCTCTCCTCCCCCCCTTCCTCCACCGTCAGTCAGAACTTGGCTTGTGTGACCGCAACAGCCATTTTCTGAGGTCTGCCGCGAGCCTTTGGCCGCGATCTTCACCTGCACAGGCGGCCCTTGTACAAACGATCCCATTTTCATGTGTCTGACCTTCATTTTGCGGGTGAGGAAACTGAGGCTCACAGGGTGAAGTGACTTGCAGGGGTCCCACAGTGTCTGAGGCTGGATTTGAACTCATGACGAGGAGTCTCCCCGACTGTGCACTGCGGTGCCCCTGGCTGCCATCCATCGTCCAGCCTTCGTTCTCTCCCTGTTTACTCCTGCTCCCCAAAAGTTGGCGCCCATCCCTTTGAGCTGTCCTCCGGGGACAGCTTTTGGCGGGGACAGAGGGAGAAACTTGAGAAAGGCGTCCACCACGGGGGCTTCCACTTCTTTCTATTAACAATTTGCCTTCAACTTCCTCCTTCAACTGGAGCGCTCCCCAAAGTGAGTCTCTTGCTTGTTGAACCGAATGGGCTTTTCTGGGTTCTCGTCCCCACTGTCCACCTGCTCTCCCCTAGGCCCCGTGACTCTGCTCCGACAGTCCCGTGTGACGCTTCTTGGCTGGGTCCGGTTCACAGCACGTTCTGCCCCCGGTGATCTCACCGGCTCCCCTGCAGTCGGTTCCCATCTCGGCTCCGGTCACGTACCCCCAATGTCCCTGTGGAGCTCCCATCTTGTATCTTTCCCAGCCTTTGGGGTCCTCGAGCCGGATGCCTGATGGACTCCAGAACAACTCTCCCAACCCAACTCCCCTATCACTGTCAAGGGGGCCCTTCTTTTTATTCCCCCAAGCTCACAGCCTAGCTGTCCCCACTCTCCCCCGCCTTAGGCAGTGGGGGACTCTGCTTTCACAGCACCCTGTGCGATTTCTGTCTCTGCCCTCGGGCGGGGTCCATATCCTCTCCATAAGGGGGTGAGCAGCATATTTCCTCAGGAGACCCCCAGAAGGATGACCGATAACTGCACGGGTTAGTGTTTCTTTCAGAGGTATTTGTCTCTACCCTATTGTTCCTTGCTTTATCCACAACAGTTTATATACTTCCCATCCTGGAAAATGTCCCATATTCACTCAACATCTTCCAGAGAGTAGCTTCCTTTATAAAAAAAAAAAACAACAAAAAACCAAAAAACCATTATTTTTTTTCCCCAATCAATGTAAAGAAAAAAATGTTAATTTTTTATGAGATTTTAAATTCCAAATTTCTCTCCTTCCCCTCTTTCCTCCCCAAGACAGCAAGCAATCCAGGATGGGTCTAACTTCCTCTTGACATTTTATCGGGTCTTTGAAGTGTTCCTAGATTTCTCACTTTGTGTTAGTTAACTGTCGCTCGAAAATACAAGACCCGAATTACTCCGAAATCATTGCTGCAGACGATAAATTTAATATCAATTTAATAACAACAGATGCTCACTAATATTCTCAGCAACAATGTGGTTAAGAACCTTAAGTCTTATTTCAAGATAATATTCGTAAGACAACAGAGTGAGGTACGATGCTGGCAGTTAGTTGCAGTCAAAAATTTATGATGTGCACACCAGTGATCGTCTGGTTTTCTGACTTGGGAAAAGGACCAAGATCCTTCTGGAATATAAGGAGTTTCTTTGGAAATTTCAGGTTTATGCCATGGACATTTTACATTGGGGTTTGAGAATATCACTCTTGAAACGTTGCCGTGAATAGTATGCACACTCTGTGGGCATTGGACGTCCTGGACTTGCTTCTGGGAATTTCCAATGTCTTATGTTGGCTGTTGAAATATTCTGGGTGTTTTACCTAAATTTGTCATAATTCACAAAATAAGCCCCCATTTCTTCAAATTTGTTTTGAATCTCTATTGGAATTACTGTAACTATAATAAATCTATATTTAAAAATTCTCTAAGGAAGAGGAAAATTGATGGCTGCCATAAAAAATTTCCCATGGTCTAGCGCATCATGTGTAGATAGCTGTTATACTTAAAGGTGTGTGTAGACTAGAGTATTTTAATTTTGCATCTTTTGTGTTTGTGTGTATTCCCCTTGTCACAAACAATAATGCCCTGCCTCTCCCGACAATACCAAGGTGGAAGTGTGCTTTTTATTAGGAAAATATTGGTGGTATCAACAACTGAAAAGCAATTTTCACTTGATTTCATTTTCTTAAATTACAGTTTTGCTGTACTTTGTATATTTAACAAAAGAGTGATTACTCTTCCAATTTCAAGAAAAGCAGAATTATAGTAGCTGAGGTTCCAAAGTACAGGACCTCACAATATATAAAGATAATATCAACTTTCCATTTTCTGTTTTGTCAACACAACAACTAATATTTTAAAGATCACAAGGCAGAGAAAGAAGACTGAGGTGAAGTTAGGTGGTGCAGTGGATGGAGCACCAGCCCTGAAGTCAGAAGGACACAACACTTCCTTGTCCCTGGATAAGTCACTTAACCCCAATTGTCTCGGCAAGAAAAGAAAGGCTGACGAATCAGCCACTAGTGCCTGATAGTGCTATTAAAGAACCAGTTTCAGGAGGTTTTAGCCAGGTCCTGCTACAACCTCCACAAAGGGCTAGATTAATTTATGTACAACTAGATAACTGTGCTTCAACGGGTTTTAGCCAGGTCCTGCTACAACCTCCACGAAGGTCTGGATTAATTTATGTACAACTAGATAACTGTGCTTTAAGGGGTTTTAGTCAGGTCCTGCTATAACCTCCACTAAGGTCTGGATTAATTTATGTACAACTAGATAACTGTGCTTTAAGGGGTTTTAGTCAGGTCCTGCTATAACCTCCACTAAGGTCTGGATTAATTTATGTACAACTAGATGACTATACTTTGATAGAATTGGCTTTCCCCTTTCCCACCAAATACCACTTCCACAGTGAACAAATAGTAGGCACAGAGAAACCCATTTATCCAGTGTGACGACAAACCAGAAATCAGAGAAGGAAACTGGACCCAAGAAAAGGGAGGCGCTTTCCCACGACCGTTGTTAAGAACTCCAGGTCTGAATCATGGAGCCTCATTGTGGCCTTTGATTAGCCATGAAGATCATTAGCACGACTGGAGTCACCGAGAGTTTGGGTTTGGGGCCAGATTGGGAAATAAGGTCCCTCAGAGCGGACAAACCGCCTCCACTATGGCGGGAGCCTCTCTCTGCCTTTCATGTCGGCTTGTTGCTCTGCTTTAGTGTGTCAGCCAAGTCCCAGAGCTTAATGACATGGAACTGTTCTCCTTGGGGCAGGTCAGTGCCGGGGTACCTGAAAGAAGCTTGGGGGGGGGCAGTTGAAGAGAGCAGGGAAGCTCAGATATCTTCAGATCTTCAAAACTTAGAGCTCGAGAATCTCTGAATTAGCTCAGAGTCTCTGTTCTCTGAGGATGCTCTGGGTGCTCCCGGCTTCCAGTTTTGAGGGAAGATGGATGAAGCTGGCCCCATTATGGGCTGTCTCAGGAGCAGCAAGTCTCCAACATAGCCTTACCCCCAGATTTCTACACTAGAGACCTAGGGAAACCTAGCTTTGGATGAGATCTAGAACACACATACAGATCCTGATACTGATACACATTTTCTCTCTCTCCCCCCTTTCCTTCCTTTCTTCCTTCCTCTCTCTCTCTCCCTCCTCTCTCTCTTTCCTTCTTTCTTTTTCTCTTTGTCTCTCTCTCCATCTCTTTTTCTTTCTTTCTCTATCCTTCTTTCTATCCCTGTCCCTCTCCTTGTCTCTGTCTATCTGTTGATCTGCTGATCACCCCAGTAGAACTCCTCCATCTGCATTATCTGCCCCATTTCCTCCTCTGTATCCTTTCTTTGATTTCCATTTTGCTATAATTTGGACAAATGGATTTCATTAGTATTTACCACGTGTGTTCATTGCGGATGAACTTGGATGTAACTTCGGTCCTTATTCCCTCAATGAATGAAACAATCGGAAGCGAGACTGAGCTGGAAATCCACATCACTGAGGCTAAACTATTTATCGGATGAGAGAACTGAGAGTGTCGGGGGTCAGGTCAGGCTTCCGGCCCAACCCCCGGAAGACGGGAAAGTCTGTGCTGGGGAGAAAAGGGGCTCAAGACATCCATTCCACTGCCTTCAAGCCACTCCCACCACCTCTGGCCGCATGGGAGGGACAGCCCTCCGAGCATGAGATGGGCTTGAATGTCACTGACATGATTTTTTTCAGTGAATAAAGGGAAAACAGCAAATGCTAAAACTCTTAGTCGTGTCTTGTCCAAATCCCCAGCCTGTCAGAAAGTACAGGCTTAAGGAGAAAAGTGTCTGGCCATTTTTTTTTTTTTTTTTTTTTTTGCATCTTTAGAGCACCCGGGTCTCTGTCCTTGCTCTTACTGTGAGGCATTATTCCTCCCCTTCACCACCCCTCCCTTCCATCCTTCTTCCTATCCTTCCCCTTCCCTCCCTCCACCTGAGCCTGAGTCTGGGATTAAATTGTCTTTTATAAAGCCTCAGATTAGTCTAGATCTTAGTTCACCAGTGACGGGGAGGGAGTTCCCCAGTGCTGGAATCAGCCCGTTCCATTTTGGGTCCCTTTGAGTTCTCAGAAAATGCTTTGTAAAAAACCACCCCCAAACCCAGCTCTTTCTGCACACACAGAGCTGTAGCTCCAGCACAGCATACTTTCCCCCTCAAGACTCAAGGGCGCCCAAAATGGAGGCGGCTGTGTTAAGGAGTGCTCTCCCTCCCCAATCCCCCTTTGTATGTCTGGCCACCCCGTGTGTGTATAATCCCCACCCTCTTAGAAATCCTGCCAGATGGCAGTCCTCCCTTCTGGAGTCAGAAAAAATAAGTCTCTACCCTTTGATCCAGCAGTGTTTCTACTGGGCTTATACCCCAAGAGATACTAAAGAAGGGAAAGGGACCTGTAGGTGCCAAAATGTTTGTGGCAGCCCTGTTTGTAGTGGCCAGAAGTTGGAAAATGAATGGATGCCCATCAATTGGAGAATGGTTGGGTAAATTGTGGTATAAGAACGTTATGGAATATTATTGTTCTGTAAGGAATGACCAGCGGGATGAATACAGAGGACTGGAGAGACTTACAGGAACTGAAGCTGAGTGAAATGAGCAGAACCAGATCATTATATACCTCAACAACGATACTGTTTGAGGATGTATCTGACGGAAGTGGATCTCTTCGATAAAGAGAGTTAATTCACTTTCAATGGATCAAGGATGGGCAGAAGCAGCTACACCCAAAGAAAGAACACTGGGAGATGAATATAAACTGCTTGCATTTTTGTTTTTCTTCCCGGCTTATTTCTACCTTCTGAATTCAATTCTCCCTGTGCAACAAGAAAACTGTTCGGTTCTGCACACATTTATAGTATCTAGGATATACTGTAACCTATTCAACATGTAAAGGACTGCTTGCCATCTGGGGGAGGGGGTGGAGGGAGGGAGAGGAAAAGTCGGAACAGAAGCGAGTGCAAGGGATAATGCTGTAAAATTTACCCTGGCATGGGTTCTGTCAATAAAAAGTTATTAAAAAAAAAAAAAAAGAAAGAAGAAAGTCTCTCTTCAAAATGATGACCCTTTGTCTCCTCCTCCTCTTCTTTCCAGATAGCATTTTTATTGCACTCTAAGGTTTGCAAAGAGCTTTACTGTAATACCGGAGAAACTGAGGCAAGCAAGAAATTATCTCCTCCATGTGCACCGGCTGGGACTCTTGTCCAAAGCCTTTGGAGGAGATAAACTGAGGCAGGGGTTTTAGCTAACTGGGGTTTGATAGGAGAAAAAAGGCAGATAAGGGGGGCAGGGACGCCCCTAAGGGCCACGACCTTCTTATCTGGACCCCCATCCTGTCAGGATTAAGTTATGTTCCTTTCCTGGAATCATGGCTTGTCCACCCACACCTTAGGGTAATTCTATTACTATGTTTATTCATTCTAAGCATATTAAAAGTTTGCCTATGTGTAAATCACACATGTGTACACACATTTACACACCTCACAACATATTGTATGTATTGTACACGTGTGTGATACTGTGTGTGATCTATGGGTAATGAGGGGAGAGAGAGCGTTCCCCTTCCCTGCTGGTCACTCCCAGCACTCGGGAACTCCTTGGGAAGCAGCCCTCGAACCCTTGGCCGGAGACTTGCCTTTGGCCCGTCCTAGCAGACAGCACCTCCTGCTCCGGGGGAGCCCCCCAATGGTTCTTCTCCCCCCCCAGCTGTCGGAACCCCAGCCAGCTTCTGAGCGGAGGAGGGCAGTGGCTGCATGAAGAACCCCAAGTTCCAGCGGCAAGCCGAGAGCTCTGGGACGGCCCCGAGGGAACCGAAGGGGAGATGTTGAGCCCCGGCCTGCTGAGAAATCGGGCCTCCCCTCTGTCCTGGCCCCTCACAAGCCTTGCTCAGTCCCACACAGGTGGGTCCCTTCCGGGAGCACAGGTGGGTCCCTTCCGGGAGCACAGGTGGGGTCCCTTCCGGGAGCACAGGTGGGGTCCCTTCCGGGAGCACAGGTGGGTCCCTTCCGGGAGCACAGGTGGGTCCCTTCCGGGAGCACAGGTGGGGTCCCTTCCGGGAGCACAGGTGGGGTCCCTTCCGGGAGCACAGGTGGGTCCCTTCCGGGAGCACAGGTGGGGTCCCTTCCGGGAGCACAGGTGGGTCCCTTCCGGGAGCACTCACATGTGGCCTTTGGCTCCCTCAGACTCCCACAAAGCTGAGACGCCCCCTAAGCCCCACTGCCCCCGGGTGGGCCCGGCCACATGGATCCACGTGTACGAATCCCACACATCCCAGGAATGGAGGAGGGCGTCCCTCGGGTCACCGGAGAAAGGTTGGATTTTGATTTGTCTTCGTGTTCGATTTCACCGAAGGCTTTTGCGGTGACCGAACCGCGGCCCTCGGCTCAGACTAGAGGCGACGCTGGCGGGGGCTCCTCGGAGGTTCCGGACGGGACTTGGCAGAGGTCTTGGGATGAAGGAAGGCTCGTCCGAGGATCGCGGGCCCTCACGGCCCCCCAGGACACTGGGCCTCGCGGGGGCTCTCACTAGCCCCCGGAGCCCGAGGAAGCAGGGCCTGTGGGGGCCGCCCCGCCTTTCCCGCCCCTTCGCCTTCACGTTCGCCAGCCCCCGGGGCCTGGGCTCGGGCCGCTTTCTTCCCGGTCCCGGAGGCGGCTCTTTGGGCAGCCATTTCGGCAGTTCTCGGGCGGCGGGAGGACGCTGGATGCTGCTGTCCGGGGCCACTTCCCATGGGCCTCAGCGGCGCATGACCCAGATCTAGTCCCAGACCCCACCCCCGGGCCTTCCCAGCCCTGCCAGGGCGGACCCCGGCCGGAGAGCGGTGCGGCCCGTTCTCCCGGTCCCGCGGCCGCCGCGGCCCGTGGGGGCTGAGGAAGGCCGGGGCTCGCTCATTGCTGAGGATGGGAGCGCCCCGCTGCAGTTCTGGGCGAGGCCGGGAGGGGGCGCCCTCCTCAAGGAAATGTGGCCCGGCTCCCTGTTGGCCGCCTTCCCTCCGCCGCGGGTGATCCTGCCCTCCCCCTTCCCCCTCCCCCCACGGCTTCCCGCAGCCAATCCCGCGGCCCCTGTGTTTCCGAAGCCCAGGCCTGGGGCCCGGGGGCCCGGGGGCGGACCGGGAGAGAACGGGGCCGGCCGCATTCGGACCCGCCCCGCTGCGGGGTCTGACGGGAGAGGGCTTATTTCTGCAGAAAATGCACTGGCGGGAGGGGGAGCCCGCTTTAATGCACTTTACTCACATCCCACAAGCTCCTGTGAGCGAGGCCGCGGAATAGTCTCATAGCGCACCTGCTATGTGTCAGGGGCCGCACGCGCTGCTTCATTTTGTCCTCACGGCAGCCCCGGGGGGCGGGGGCCGTTACTGCCCCCATTTTGCAGCAGAGGAAACTGAGGCAAACAGGACTTAAGGGACATCCCCAGGGCCCACAGTGAGCGGCGGAGACCGAATCGGACCTCCCGGTTCCAGGCTCTGCCCGCCGCACCACCCGCGCCTTGGGCTCGGCAGGGGGACGAGGACACAAAAATAATCCTTGCCCGGGACGTTTACGTCTAAGGGAGGCGTCTCGGTGCCGAGCAGAGGAGAATCAGTCCCATGGAGAAACCCTAGGGGGCGCCATCACTGGGGTGGCTCAGGGGCACCCGGCCGCGTGGAGCGGGAGGAAGGGGAGGGGCGAGGCTGTCTGCGGCCCTGGGGCCTCTGGCGTGGGGCTGGCCATGGGCGCCGAGGGCCGGGAGATCCCGGGGGGCTGAGACCGGGGCCGTCGTCCCGCTCGGGTGCTGACGGTCCGAGTGCGCCCGAGGCCGCGGCCCTCAGTGACCTCCCTGATCCCCAAACAGCCGCTCGATCCGGGCGTTGAACGGATTCTCCTTCCCGAGGACGTGGGGCCACCGCCGGAGCACTTTCTCCCAGAAGAACTCTGCGGCGAGCTGCGAGGCTGCCTGCGAGAGAGACCCGACCGCGTCGGCTTCGAACCCTGCGCCGGGGGAGGGGGGGGGCCTCGCTTCGGGGCATCAGATGCTCTTTTCCTGGCATTTCATAGAAGTCCCCTCCCTCAGTGGCTCCGCAGCCCGAGGCACCATCATGACCCCCCCCCCCACCAGGCCTAAAGACCCCCGGAAAGAGGGAATCTCCCCTTCGGCCCAGGAGAACATCGGCCCCTCCCCTCAGCCCACGTTTGTCCCTGAAACTTGGAGTTCTGCCGCCGGGGACGGACAAGGAATCCTCCTTCCCTTCGGAGGCCCCGGACAGGTCCCTGGGAGGGGCCTAAGGGATTCTGTTTTAGGGCAGTCTCCGGGGGAGCCCCAGCACCTGCCCAAGGGGGTGTGTGTTTGGCCGTCACATTTTACATCATTAGAACGTCCGCTTCTTGAACCAGCCAGGGCGCGCATTTTTAGGAAACCCAACAAGTCCAAAGCCCAACTCACTAACTCCCCCCCTCCCCCGCCCCTTTTCCTAACTCTGTTAGCAAGGTTGCTGCTATCCCCCCAGTCACCCAGCTTTCCTCCGGGGGGGCTAGTTCACCTTCTCTCTCTCCAGTCCTGCCCCCCCCCCCACCTACTATTTGCCAAGGTTCGTCCTTTCTAGAAGGCTCCCTCCTCTCCATCGCCCTCCCAGTGCGGCCCCTTCCCCTCGAGCTTAGGCGACCTCCTCCCTCGGCTCCCACCCCCTTTCCCATGCAGAGCTGGGTCCGAGGGTGTCAGTGAAGCCCCAGCTCCCTGCTCTTCCTAGGCCCGAGGAAGCCGCTTGCCTGGCTTTGGAAGCTCCGCTCCGTGCTACCTCTCCAGTCTTCCCCTCGCTCCTGCCCTCCTCATGGATCCCGGATGGCAGCTTCCTTTTCTCCACGGGCTCCCCCATTCCTGGGGTTCTCTCCTGCCCCGTCTCTATCACGTGGCTCCCCCTCTTCCTTTAGGCCCCACCTCAGATCCCGCCTTCTGCCGAAGCCCCTCCACTCTCCTCAGCTTAGGGCCCCCCTCTGCTGACCGACTCCCTCAGGTCGTCCTCGAGAGCAGGGCCGGCCGTTTAATCCTTCTCTGCCTCCTCAGTGTTTGGCGCAGGGCCTGGTGGGGGGCGAGCGGGTAAGTGCTTCCGGCTGGGCCGTCACCCTCCCGGAGTCCTTGTCTCTGCCCCCTCCCCCCCTTCCTAACAGCTGCCAAAGCCATTTTCTTTAGGAAGAAACGGGACCCATCAGCCCTTCCTCGGCCAACCCCTGGGCCTGGAACCGAACGGGAGCTCCCTGACTCGCTCCGAAAGCTCTTCGCCACCTGCTCCCAACCCTGCTGCAACTTGGCTGGACCATCCTCCATCCTCCCCATTGTAGACTCTGCGAATCCAGCCCAGGCGAGCTCTGTCTCCCCGAGGGCTCCCCCGAGTTTCTGCAGGCCTGGAACCCCCCCAGGAGCTCCTGATTTCCCTCAAGCCTCAGTTTGAGCTCTGAAGTCTTCCCCGAGTCCCCCAAGCTTTGGTCCCTGCTCGGCCTCCCTCAGCTGGCACACGACTCCCCCCGGAAGGTGAGCTCCAGGGGGGGAGGGGCTTCTTTTCTCCTTGGACTCCCCAGCACTTAGCACAGTGGCTGAAGCCCAGGACTGATTATAGCTAATCTCTATCTATCTTGTCTAGAACTTGGTGTCTATCTCTGTATCATCTCTCCCTTTTGGTCAGCAGGCCTTTTATCTATGTATCAATCATGTCCACACACATCCATCATCCATCTAGCCGTCCGTCCGTCCGTCTGTCTGTCTCCATATTCCTCCATCTCTCTATCATCCCTCCCTCCCTCCCTCCCTCGGGCCGGGTATTTGTGTTCCGGCTGCCTCCACCGCCAGCCTCCCCAGGGAGGGGAAATGCTCCGCCTTCGCCTGGGCCGCCCTTTTGCGCACATGGCGGCTGCTCCATAGAAGGCCTGACTGATGAGCGCGTGAAGCAGGACTGGCCCCCAGACTTTCCCAGGCCCAAGAGGAAGAGCAGCCCAGGGCGTGTGAGGAGCCTTTCTGGAACCCCAAGCTCCGCCCCAGGGGCTTCTGGGAGCGATGCTGCAGGCGGAGGCGGGGGAGGCCCCCAGACTCTCCAGCCCAGTTCTGTTTATCTGCTGGTGATCAGGCCGACGTTCTGAGCTTCAGGCCTGACGCTCTGAGCTCTGGACCTTCCCTGCCTAAATTCTCTTCTCCCAGAATGACAGAAGCGGCATTTCCTGCCTGCGCTGTCTCTGTTTGCACTTTGGTGCCTTTGGTGACTGACTCCTTTTTATTTTTATTTTCTTTGCTGAGACAATTGGGGTTAGGTGACTTGCCCAGGGTCACACAGGCAGGACATGTTAAGTGTCTGAGGCCAGATTTGAGTCGGGTCCTCCTGACTCTGGGGCTGGGGCTCTACCCACTGCACCCCCCAGCTGCCCCTGGGCCCCTTTTTAGAAGGAAGTCTTTGACCCTCCTGGTGCTGACTTTTGACCTTAGACTTCCCTGGGGGGCTAGCCCCCCACCCTCCTGCTGGCTTTTCGCTCCCTCAGGGGGCCTCCCACGCGGGCCTGCCCACGCCTGGCCGCCAAGATTCTAGCTGGCTCTTCTCAGGGACTCTCCCTCTTCCGAGGGAGGGAGGGGCCGGCTCTGGGCCCAGGAGGTCTGGAGTCGGGCTGGGCCACGAGGGCCAGAAGGAGCCTTCTCTGAGCCTGCTGTCGGAGGCCCTTTGTTGTTGGGATGGAGGGCGGGGGACGGGTGGGGAACCTCCACCCCCACCCCGCCCTGGGCACCTCTCAGGAGCGCACCCGTGGGCGGGCAGCACAAGCCCCTCTGGCCGCAGTGGCTCCCTTAGCTCCTGGGAGGGTCCTTCAAGGCCTTCGTGTGACCCCCCCCCCCCAGGCCTGCCCAGCCCTCACCTCGCTGGGGTGGAAGCCGTCCGAAGGCTCGATCAGCTGCCAGGTCTCTCCCCCTCTCCTCCGCCATTCCTCAGATACTGCGGGCACAGGACCAAGTGATTATGGCGCCGGAACCTGAGCTTTTTGCCAAACCCTGGACCCGGAGGCTGGTTCTGGGCCCTTCGGTCCCCGGGCTGAGCTCTCGGCTTCCCGGCCTGTGGCCCCCAGAACTGTAAGTGGCCTGGCCCGACTCCCGCGGCCTCAGGGGGTACAGAGCTCCCGGGGCTCCCTCTGCCTAACGAATGTGCTTCTACCGACCTCTAGTCATCAGAAAAAGCATCTAAAAGTTAAAGGTGAATTCTGCTGCTCAGTGATTTGGAGCTTTCCAAAGCACTTCCTGGTTTTGAGCTTATTTTTGCCTCTGCCATTTGTGAGCACCCGATTAACTTCCTCCCTCTTTTTCTCCCTTCTTTCCATTCTTCCTCCCTCCCTCTTTGTTTCTTCCTTCCTTCCATCCTTTTTTCCTCTCCCTTCCCTTCCCTCCCTCCCTCTCTTTCTTTCTTCCTCTCCTTCCCCCCCCTCTCCCCCCCCCCACCTCTATCCATCTGTCAGTCTTGGTTGTTGTCCTCTGTTCTTGAACAGGACCCAAAATGACATCACCGTGCGGGAGGAGGCGGCCTCCCCTCCCCCGGCCATCCTGCCCCCCCGCAGACCCCTCTGCCCCCCCCCAAGTCCGATGCTCCTTCCTTGCCTCCTACAAACAAGCCGCGTCTCCCCGGCCCCCAGACCCTCCTGGCCCTTCCGTCCCACTCTCTGCTCTTCCCCTCCTGCCCTTTGTTGCTGACAGAGTCACCGGCACCGCGGCCTCCCCTTCATCCCCTGTCACTCTCTCCTTTTTTAAAATCATATTTCACTTCCTCCCAATTACGAGTAAAATCCATTTTTAGCATCATTGGGTGACGCTCTGAGTTCCAAGTCCCCTCCCCTCCCGGAGACCCGTGGGCCGGGCGCTCCTCCTGTGCCCAAGGGAGGGTCTGGGGGGCTCCCCGCAGGCCCTCCCAGGCCGCCCCTTCTGCAGATGAGCAAACTGAGGGCACAGAGGCAGGACTGGGCTCCAGCTGCCACTGCAGGAGCTTCCCCTCAAGCTCACGAGCCTGTTGCCATTTGTTTAAATGGGCCCCACAAGCAGGAGCCCGGGGCCCTCACCAGCGACTGCCCCCCCTCCCCGGGGCTTTCCCAGCCCAGAACGGGGGCGCTCACTTTCTCTTAAAGGGTAATCCAGGTACAGGAGGCTCAAGCTGGCGAATTTCTCACTGGCTGCGATTTCTTGCAGAACCTTGGAAAGTTGCAGGGCCCGCTGCAAAGGGGGAGACCAAAGGGGCCCAGGAAAGCTCCTGGTTCCAATTTGGGATTCCCAAAGTGCCCCCTGCTTCCCTTCCCCCACCCCTCCCTGCACTCGCAGAGACTAAGTCTACAAAGCCAAGCTGAGTTTATCGCCCCCCCCCCTCCCCCTCCATCTCCCCTCTCCCTCCCTCCCAATACGAGTGTGTACACAGACACATTTATAAAGTCCTTCCCCGCCCCCCTCCCACTGCTCCGTTTCTACACTAAGTCTGAGCCCGGCTCCCGCCCCCTTGGAGAAGGTCCCTCCCCGAGGATGGGGGGGGCGGCCTCCTACTTGAGAGGTCAGAGTTCGCAGAGTCTCGTTGGCGGTCATCCAGCCCCGGCAGGGGTTCACCTGCAGAGGGACAACGTTGGACACTGGTCAGGCAGGAAGAGGCCGGCGTGGGGACCCCGGTGTGGAGCCCACCCGGCCGCTCACCTGGAGGCAGCTGAGGAAGGCGTAGAGCTGCTTGTAGGTGACGTCCCTGTTCAGCTGGCCTGGAAGTCAGAGACCGTGGCTTCAGGGGGAGTCGGGTCCTCCCGACAAAGGCTGAGCAGCCGCAGGAAGCCAAAGCGCCAGTGGCCAAGGCCCTCGGGGTAAAGCTCCCGACTGGGTCCCAGGCCCGACCTCCGGGCCTCCTGGCTGGGACGCTCTGAGAGGGCTCCTGGCGCAGGGACGCTCTGAGAGGGCCTCCTGGCTGGGACGCTCTGAGAGGGCCTCCTGGCGCTGGGACGCTCGAGAGGGCCTCCTGGCGCTGGGACGCTCTGAGAGGGCCTGGCTGGGACGCTCTGAGAGGACTCCTGGCGCAGGGACACTCTGAGAGGGCCTCCTGGCGCAGGGACGCTCTGAGAGGGCCTCCTGGCACTGGGACGCTCTGAGAGGTCCTCCCCACGCAGGGACGCTCTGAGAGGGCCTCCTGGTGCTGGGACGCTCTGAGAGGGCCTCCTGGCGCTGGGACGCTCGAGAGGGCTCCTGGCGCAGGGACGCTCTGAGAGGGCCTCCTGGCGCTGGGACGCTCGAGAGGGCTCCTGGCGCAGGGACGCTCTGAGAGGGCCTCCTGGCACTGGGACGCTCTGAGAGGGCCTCCTGGCTGGGACGCTCTGAGAGGGCCTGGCTGGGACGCTCTGAGAGGGCCTGGCTGGGACGCTCTGAGAGGTCCTCCCCACGCAGGGACGCTCTGAGAGGGCCTCCTGGTGCTGGGACGCTCTGAGAGGTCCTCCCCACGCAGGGACGCTCTGAGAGGGCCTCCTGGTGCTGGGACACTCTGAGAGGGCTCCTGGTGCTGGGACACTCAGAGGCTCCCAGAATTGGGCAGGAGCCCAGAGCTGCTGAGAGCCAACCTGCAGCGGTCAGAGAAGCCTTGGGGACACCCACGTATGAGCAGTTGGCCTTAAACTGGCTTGGGGAAAAGGCCTGGGGGGGAGGCGCTAAGGACGGAGCCCAGTCCATGCCCCTGGGGAACAGCCTGGTTCTGTTCATGGTGGACACAGCCGCTGCTGAGGGAGGAGGCCCTTCTGGCCATCCGGGGCCCGACTCCTGGGAGCCCTTTGGGAGCAGCCCAGGTGGTTGTGACATCTGGGCTCTTCCTGCTCACTCACACTCACACTCTCTCTCACACACACTCTCACACACTCTCACACTCACACTTTCTCCCACACACTCACGACTCACTCACTCTCTCTCACACACTCACACATTCACACTCACTCTCACACACACACACACACTCACTCTCACACACACACACTCACACTCACACATTCACACTCACTCTCACACACACACTCTCACACTCACACATTCACACTCACTCTCACACACACACTCTCACACTCACACATTCACACTCACTCTCACACACACACACTCACACATTCACACTCACTCTCACACACACACACTCTCACACACTCTCACTCACACTCTCTCTCACACACTCTCACACTCACACACTCTCACACACACTCACACACACAGCCCCCTCCTTCCAGCATTCCGGCCTCCTCACTCTGGGGGTCCCGCCCCTACCCCTCCCCCCAGGAGGAGACCCTCGCCCTCCTGCATGTAGAGCTTGCTGTGGCTCTTGGCCCGGGGAGCTCCCAGCCTGCAGAGGGAGCTGAGAAGGGCAGTGGCCGAGGTGGGAGGGTCGGGTCTCTGCTGTGGCCCAGCCTCCGGGCTCCAAGCCCCACAGGCCGGTGACCCTCCTGGGCCGAGTCAAAGGGGGGGTAGGGGCGGGGTTGGCAGGAAGGGGGAGGGGGATGCTGGACACGGGCCAGGTTATCAAGGAGAGCCAGGAGGCCTCAGAAAGCCGAAGGTGGAGGGTGAAGGTCGATCAAAGGGCAAAGGCCGCTGTTTGTTGTCACTGTTTGGCGCTTCTCCCCCTCCCGCCCCCCAGAGAGCGGGAGCTCCTTGAAGGCAGGACTCTCTCCTGTCCCCTCCCCCTCTTTTTTTGTGTCCCCAGAGCTTCGCTGGGTTCCTGGCACACAGTAGGCACTTTGTTTACCGACTGCCTAAAGAAGCAGAGGGGACTCCTGACGGCTGCCGGGCGTTTGACCGAGGGAAAGAAGGGGACGAAGGACCAAGGGAAGGACCAAGGGAAGGACCAAGGGAAGGACCACTCAGCCCGGTCCCAACTTCCGGGAGGAAAAGCAGCCGAAGCCCCCTGGGAGCCGCCGCTGTGGTTCTTTGTGGACTTAAGTCCCCCGGACATTAATGAGGCACCGCAGGGGGTGAGCGCTGGGCCCGGGTACAAAGACTTTTAACGCCTGAGGCTTCTGGGAGCCGCCCGGGGCCTCCAGCATCCCCCAACCTGGCCCAGGCAGCGGGAGCCCCAGGACCGGCCTCGGGGCTGCAGGGGGGCCCTCGTCTTAAACCTGCCGAGAAATCCAGCCCCTCTCCCCAGCCCTTCCCCCAAGGCGCCTCGGGGACCGCCTAAGCCCTTGGGCTCTGGGCCAAGTTCCTGGAGATCTTGCGCTGCCGCGGCTCCCGCCTGGGCGCTCACGTGCCAGCAACAAGGCGGCGGCCAGTCCCACGCCCGCGGAAAGCGCCCGGCCCGGCCCGGACGTACCCAGAGGATGGAGGCGAGCGTGCAGGGTGTCCCAGAGGAAGCGCCCGCCCGCCAGGCCGGAGAGGACCACGTGGCTGCCCCGGGGGAGGCGGGAATCGAGGAAGGCCAGCGTGTCCAGGACGTGAGCTCGCAGGGCCTCCGGGGTGCTCATCTCCGACTCCGTGTTGTTCTTCCTGGCGGTGAAGGACACCCAGGGGCTGGGAGCAGGTCGGCCGCAGCGTCCCCCTCCCCCGGGAGAAGCCGGGGCTCAGCGTGGGAGAAGGGAAGCGCCTGAGCCCGACCACCCCCAAAATCAGTGGGGGGGGCGGGACTAGGGCAGAAAGCGGAGCTCCCCGCGTCCCCGCGCCCCTGCTCCTGGCGCCCCTACCTCCTGAGCCCCCTCCCTGTTCCCAGACCCCGAAGGCCGGCGCTGTCCCCCCTTCCCAGAAGAGAGACTGTGGTTTGGGCCTTTGCTGAATGCTTGTTGGGTCGGTCCTTTCCCCCACCCCCCATTTGGCAGATTGGACAGACTAGAGGCCCCGGCAGAGCCTTGCCCTGGTCCCTGCAGCTGGAGATGCCAGCTGTGCCCAGGACGCTTCTTCCTACTTTACTCATAAAGGTTTTCTCCCCCGGGTGAGAGCCCCTTTTATTAACAGCTGGGGGAACAGCAGGATTTTCAGGGGTCCCTCCCTTCTCTCCTGTTCCCTCAGAGCCACCTTTCCAAGTGGGAGCACCATCCCATGTCCCCCAGCCGCCGTGTGCAGCGCTTCTGCCCGTGGGAACTCGGAGGTCGAGGAAACCCCGAGAAAGCTGAGAAGTGCCGGGGGGGGGGCGCCCAGCCTCGCCAGTGTGTCCTGGGAGGGCCTTGGTTCTCTGGGGGCAGAGCTCCTGGCAGCCTCTTCCTCAGCCCGTTTGCTGCCCTCTGGGGAACCAGGACAGTATTTTCCCAGCCTCCGGGGGAGAGCTGGCAGTTGGCGGGTGGGAGAAGCCGGGCTTGAGTATTTTGTATTAGAGAGGTGGGGGGGCCCGGGGCATGTAGGCAAAGGGGAAATGCTGGTGCTGCCGCCTGGCACACCCTTCCCTGGCACATTGGGGGCCAATCACCTGGGTCTGAACACCCCCATCGTGAGAACAAGGCGTCCGGGCCCAGGAAGGGCCTTGAGGTTTATTTCCAGCACAGCGTTGGTGCCGGGCGAGGGCGGCACCCTGAGCTTTTTCCCCACCTTACGGCCGTCTTGGCTTGGCCATCATTAGCCTGGGATCAAGGGCAAGCTGTGTTCCCTCGTGTGTAACACCCAGGGCCGGGCGCCAAGCTCCCTCTCCACGGGGGCTCTGAGCTTAAACAGCGAACGTCGTTTCCCAGGCGCTGGCGGAGGGTCAGCTGCGGGACCAGGACGGCCGGACCCTCGTCAGCTACTCACCCGTTGCACACGTCGTTCCCCAGCATGGTGTAGACCACGAGGGCCGGCTGATCCAACAGCTGGTTTCTGGACAAGCTGATAACCAGGAGAGAGACAGATTGAGGAACTTCCCGATCCCGAGAACCCGAGTGATCCCTCGGAATCTCTGGCTGGTGGAATCCCCCATCCTAGTGGGCCCTTCCCTGCAGTGAGGCAGCTCGTTCTCCGTTAAATTCTCTCATCAAGCTTCTCTTTCTACAATTCTCAATTCTTTTATTTTCTTGATTTCGATAAATTTGAAAACAATGCACACGAACAAGGACGGATACAAGGCACGCCCCGGAATGCCTCGATTTCAGACATTCACCAGGATATCTGGGCTGACCTGACGGAGATCTCTGGGACAGACGAGGATATCGTTAGGTGACCTGGAAGTGGCTGGATCACAGAGACTGATTTCCCTCAGAGGGAAGTCTCTGGAGAGATGGCCAAGGGGTCTCTCCTTGGCTTCCTCAACTTGGTTCTGAATCTAATGACTATCTTATTACTGGGAGGATGACACAAAAGGGAGGGAGAGCTACACGGCTGATGACAGACCCAAAAAGTTCTCAAAGTATAAGTTGAAACCAACAAGATGAAATTTAATAGGGATAAAGACCACATATTTTGGGTTAGTAAATGGGAAAAATGAGAAGAATTCTATCTAATGGACAAGAACAGATGCTACTGATATGGGAGTTATCTCTGACGCAGCTCTCGGTGCAGACTGTTGTGTTCTTAGAGCAAAGATCAGATTTGGTTTTTAAAAAGTTAGAAAAAAGTGAGTGAAAGATAGGCCATGGACCCAACACAACTTCAAGCAAGTAACTGATAGTGGAAAATGGGTGGTGGATGATCATGGGTGACGTCAGAGCGGCAGCTGGAATTAAACAGTGTGAAGAAAGCTTTGGTGGGCATCCAGCTGAACAAAGTAATTCCGAGAGCATTTAAGGAGGGAAAAGGAAGGGCAAACAGAAAGAGAGGAAAAAGCTCTGCAAAGAGGAAGAGAGAATCCCAGAAGGGTGTGTGGGAAATCAGCTCCCGACTTCTGGGCGTCCCTTCCCATCTCTTGGATCCCCAGATCTTTGAGAAGCGCCCTCACATCCCTGCTTGGTAGGGGAAGGAGCAAGCTTCCTGAGGCAGCCCTACCCCCCCAGAGCCTGCGGAAACTGGCTGGAAGGCGGGGACCCCAGGGGATCTCCTGGGGAAGCTCCCGATGGTGGCCTGAGACCAGGAGAGCCCGGCTGACCTTTCCCCCGGACCTGGGTCTCCCTCTGACTAGTTTTGTGCCGCCCTCACTAACCCTCCGACACTCAGCCTGCACTAGGCCCCTTTCCTCTGGGGTCGGGCTTTGGGGATCCACTTGAAAACCTCTGCTGCGTCCCCGTTCACTCACTCACCTTCCCAAGAACTTCCGAAGGTTCCCGGAAGAAGCGCCTGGATCAGGAAGAGAAGGAACAAGTGCATCTGAGGCCGGAGTGGGGAGTGTGAAGCCCAGAGGAAAATAGCCCCAAACACACGCGACCTCAGGAGTCACAAGAACCCGGTGGGGTGCGTGCCATTATCGCCCCATTCTACTGATGGGGAAACTGAGGCCGAGGGAAGTTCCGGGACTTGCCCAGCATCTCCCAGGTAGGAAGTGCCCGAGAAAGATTTGAACTCGGCCCTTGCTGACTTCGGTCCCAGACCCCCAGTCCACACGGTGGCGCTGGTGTTTTCAGAGCTGGGGACGGCTAAGCAGGGGCAGCCACCAATGCTTCCTTTCCCCCTAAAGGTCTGGCGCGTTAGCGGCGTCCCCTCCGGGCCCTTCGTTCTCCCCCCCACAGGCAGGGGGCAGCATCTGTCAGTCTCCCCTTCCGGCCTCTCCCAGGGCAGCTCGTCCTCACTCCCTTCCCAGCTCAGTCCTTCTTCCTGCTGCTGACCGCGGCTTCACCAGCTCTCCGGGCCCCCCTTCCTGTACTGGGCGGTTTTCCTCTTCCCCACAGCAGGGCCCGCCTTGCCCTCCCCCCACAATCCAGCACGGAGACCCCCATGGAAGGGCCGTCAACGCGATTCATCCCCCAGGGGGCGCCACCTGAGAGCCAGGATACCTGCAGGGTTCCGCCTCCCGTTGGCTTCAGTTACTTTTCCCCCCATGGGAGACGTCACCCCCTGGGTTACCCCCCCCCCCCCAACCTGTTGAGCCTGTACCTATACTTTTATCCAGGTCACTGATAACAAAGGCCAAAGACAGATCCCCGTTTCTTAGCAACTATTACCCAGGAAAGATACATTCCTGGAAAGGTGAAATGGAGACTGTAACATGTACCTGTGATTCTTCATAATTACTAGGAAACCACCCACCAGAAACAGAAATAGGCAAATATGCCCTTTTCCAACTTTTACCAAAACATATACATGCTCATAAAATACCATGTGTCCGATAACTTCTACTACTGGCTCTGCCGGCTACTTTGAAAAAATTCATCTTTTCTTCTTTTTGAGACAGTCGTTGCTCTGGGATTATTTCTGCACCTTCATCCTCTTCCACCTGCTTTGACATATTTCTTTTCTCTGTTTTCATCTGTGCCAACCATAGGCAACTTATTCCTCTCTTCCCTATCTCCTCCCCCCTCCCCCAGTCTATCTGTATCACTTAGTTGTAAATTGGAACAATACTACTGTTTGGTCACATCTATGGTTAAAATTTAAATGAGCATAATTTAATAATATCTGTCATTTCTTCTACATGGTGAAAGTTTGAAGATCCTTTTTGTTCTTAACCTTTTCTATTAATCACTAAAACTTCCTTAATCTCAATATTTCTACAAATTCTTGAAATTGGAATCTTAATCTCTTTGAAGAAGAACATTTAACTGAAAAATTAATTTGATGAAGAAGTACCGTACTTCTTAATTTTAGACATGTTGCATTATAGATTCAATCATTTCTTCCTTATATGGAAATATTTTGTGCAATTTTATACACTTGTTTTTGATCATTTATATTTTTCTGCTTGATTGCTTGGAATACCATCTGCTTTTCATTGTACTGTTGAAGTTGACCATATTATGTCTGAGTGACTTGAATTTGGGATTCACGTCTATTGATATAAAATGACTTCTATTTGCGATCTGACCTTTTTCAATATTTCTGAAAAAGTTTGTGTCTTGCTTAATTTTCTTGACATGTTTTTCTCCTGTCTAATGTTGCTGAGATTCATTTTTCATTGAAATAATTCTGTTTTTCATTGAGCCTATTGTTTTGTTTCTAAAAATCATTTTCTTAGTAATATAGAATATTTATGGAGTTCCTTATGACTTATCAAGCACTTTATACACACACACACACACATATATATATATATATATAAATATAATTTTTTTTAAAGATGTGTGCAGGTGGTCCAACTAAGGGCAGATAACAGAAATGAATTCAAAAGGCATTGTACTAAAACAACAGTATCAAGAGTGCTGAAGCTTGAAATAAGTTGAAGCTAGTGAAGAAAAGCTAAGGATAAACTTACTTTGCTTTTTTTTTAAATTAAGATGGGGGAAAATAGGGGAACAATGCACAGATGGGATCACTGCTTGGGAATGGGTAGGAGATTAGGAAGGGCTGCTCAGCTCACTTAATTTCTGCCAAGGACAGAACCAAAATGGCCAGGACAAAGCTGATACCTAGGTTGAGGAAGGGAATAGGAAGAGGGCACTAAAGTTATCTAGATGGTACAAGTCTCCTGACCCAATATTCCAAGAGAAGAGGAAGGAGACAGTTTATCGGGATCTTTGAATGCCAAGTGGAGCAGTTTGTATTTCTTCCATAGGGAGTGCCTGGAATTCATTGTGTGTGTGAGGGAGGTGACATAGTTGGCAGGGGAGTAGAGGATAGGTTGGGGGAGGGGGAGAGACTGGGCAGGCAGACCTCCCTATCTCAGGAGAGAGTGGGGGCTATGTTTGAGAGGGGGCTCATGGATGACAACTGGAGGTGGGGGGAGAGAGCAAGGAGCCCTCGATGACTCCTGTGCTGAGACCTTAGTCCCTTGACAGTAATAGGGAAAGTTGGGGCAAAGACATGAGCTCTATTTTGGACCTGCTGAGTCTGAGATGTCTGCAGGAGTTAGCCATCTTTGGACTACTGGGTTGGGAGCCTGAAGTACTCATTCGGTGATTCCTTTTGGTCCAGTGCTATGATTTCAATAGCATAGGGAACTTCCACTGAGTTCATTCCTTTTGCCATCCCAAACTGGCACCTGCTGCACAAGTGACAAGGCGAAAGGGCTGCCTAGGGCACTGCCATTAAACGAGTTGCCCAATGTCACATGATTTGGATGTCTCAGAGAGCGGACTTGAACCAGAAATTGCTGATTTTGAGGCTAGCTCTCTATCCACTATGCCACGCTGTCCCCCCAAGATGTGTATGGACATAAATTTTGGGTTAAAAAGTCAGTTGAAAAATGAGGGGGACTTGGTTAGATAGTAACTCACTTGAAGAGGACCCAGTGGTCTTAGTGGCCTTCAAGCTCAGCAGGTCAAAAAACGAATGTATTGGGGGATGAGAGAGGAAAGTACATCACCAAGGAAGTGAAGGTAAAGAGTTGAGAGAAAAGTCCAGGACACACTCTTAGGGTGCAATAGACAGGCAATGATCCAGTAAAGGGGACAGAGGGTTGGTCACAGAAGGAAGAGACCAAGCGAAACATCATGAAACTCAATAAAAAGGTATAAAAACAACAACGTTTATGTAGCAGTTGCCATTCCCAGACGCCGAGCTAATTACTTACAAACATTATCTCATTTGATCCTACAGCATCCTGAGAAGGTAGACTGATCTCCATTTACAGACGAGAAAATTGGGATAAACTGAAGTTAAACGACTTGCATAGTTTCCCAGCTCAAGAACATCTGAGTCTGGATTTGAATTCAGAGCTTCCTGATTCTAGATCCCAGAGCTCTGTCTACTGTGCTAGCTCACTGAGAAGAGTCCCTAGATAAATGGAGGCTAAATGACTTGCACAGGGAGTCACAGCTTGTGAGAGTCTGAGTCTGGATTTGAATTTAGGACTTCCTGATTCCAGCTGGGCACAACAGCAAATGAAACAGGAGGGTCATATAGATTTATACTAATTGCACTTGGCTTTTTCTGGAGTATTTAACTTTGGTCCTTTTGAATTTTAATTAGATGATAACATTAACTACAGACAGAACGACAACGCTGACCTGAGCCTGGTGTGGTTCAGCCGCTGAAGGGGAGAGGAACCCCAATCTTGCCCAGTATGGGACCCTGTCTCAGGGGCCTCTTGTCCCCCCCACCCCCAACACATCTGTTGCTCATCGCATCGCTCCGGCCCTGGGCATGAGCCGTGGAAAGAATGAACCTGACGGGTGCTAGTGTGAGCTGGACATCTTCCCCTTCACCTCCCGGCCCTGCACAGTCATGGCCGGGCCAGTGGGGCTCTTGGTCTCAGCGTTTCCTGCCTGGTAGAGCCAAGTGCAGGAAGTCCGCTGGCCCGCGCCTCGCCCCCTGAGCTCCCGGGTGCATTTTGTGATCAATCGGTGAATGGCCCGTCTGATCGAGACCCCTTGGGAGAGAGCTGCAGGCACATGGGAACCCACCTACCGTTTCTAGAAATGTTCTGGTAGTCTCGGTGGTTGCAGCGGTTTCTCTGACGAAGGCGCAGATAAACAGAGTTGTCAGGGGATCTGAAAAGAATTCACAAGATCGGAAGGTGTTCAAAGAAGCAGATCCAAAGAAACTCTGGTTTTGCTGGAGTTTTTTCCAGCAGGAGACAGTTGATAAGAGCTTGGTGAGCTCAGCAAAAGAATTCAGGGGGGCTGCTTGCTCCACTGACCCCAGCAATCGATGAACCAACAAGCGCTGATTAAAGGCCTACTTGGGGGGAACATCATACACATCCTGTGCTAAAGGGGAGCAAAATATGTCCCCATTTACAGAAAAGGAGGTTAAGGGAATCTCCAGGATGGGATGGTTCAGGGACATTTACAAGAAAAAGCTGGAGAAGCTCTGGGATTACACGAGAAACACATCAAAGCTGAATAACCTGCCGGCTTTCCTTTTTGGCAGTTTCTAAATTGGGATTTAGAAGGGATTGCTGGCGATGTTTATTTGAACTTTGGGGCTTGTGGAAAATATGGAATGATGTGGGTGAGGAGATGGGAGAGTTAGATTTAGTTCTGGTTGAATAGCTGGGCTCAAAGAGCAATCCTAGATATTCTCAAGCTCACTTGGAAAGCAGTCTCCAGGGAGTGCCCTGGGGATCTCTGCTTTGGCCTGGGTTATTGGCTTTAAAAGGAGGATCAATGGGGCAGCTAGGTGGCACAGTGGATAGAGCACCAGCCCTGAAGTCAGGAGGACCTGAGTTCAAATGTGACCTCAGACACTTAACACTTCCTAGCTGTGTGACCCTGGGCAAGTCATTTAACCCCAATTGCCTCAAAAAAAAGGGGGGGGGAAATCAATGAAATCCGTATTAAATTAGCAGATGAGACAAAATTTGAAGGCATAGCTAATAGACTGGACGACATAAATCAAGATCCAGAAAGATTTTGATATTCTAGGACACTTGGCAAGGCTAAATTTGATAATGATGTAAGGCTAGTGGCTGATTGAGTGAAGGAGTTTTGAAAGGTCATTGATAAACTGGCGCCCAAGATGGGGATGTCCTAGGTCCCTGGAAGACAGGCTGAATGGATGGAATTTGATTCTTACTTAAGGTAAACACTTCCATGCTTTCTGTGTGTCAGGCCCCGCATGAAGCTGCCGTGAGTCTGGGGATCCAAATTCAAGAGACCAACCCTCCCTGCCTCTTAATAAGGGATTGTTGTGGGGAGTGGCAGGGAGAGTGAATGGAGCAACATGGCAGGAAGATGGTCCAAGGGTAGTGTGATCAAAGCTCTGAGATCAGCTGTCTCTAGGGGGCTCTTAGTAATAAGGTCCCAGGATGGGAGCTTCTCCAGGGCGTGGTCTCTGAAGATCAAGAGGAGACATCGAAGGGAGGGGGTGATGATTCAAGTTCTACTTCCAACCCATCCTGGCTATAGTGACCCCGAGCACCTTAGTAACACTCTCGGTGTCCAGGCAATTCTCTAGGACTCAAGATTGTAGTGTAGACAAGGAGCTGACCCCCCCCCTTTTTTTTTAACTAGAAAATCTTATTTCCTTGCTCCAAACAAGGAACCTCTTCTATACATGCTATAAATTGAATTTCTCATTGAGGACTTGAGAGCTGTGAGAAAATTGAATAATCAATAGCCTATTTTGTGATAGAAAGGATTGTGAAATGGAAATCCTATATAGGCAAGGTTGCCTTGACCTTATGTTCAATAAGATACCTCGCTTAAAAGAATTTAGGATATGTAACTTCTTTACCCCAAGATGTAGACATTGTCTCTTTCCTTCCCTCTTACCTTCCTCCTTTCTCTCCCTCCCTCCCCTCCCTCCCTTCCTTCCTTCCTTCCCCTTACTCCCTCTCTGTCTCTGTTTCTGTCCCCCCTCTTTGTACTGGTCATCCCCTGAGCCTGGCAGACCCCTCCCCCTAATTTCTATTACAATTCCTGGCTTCTTTCAAAGCCCAACCCAGATGCCCCCTCCTTCATGATCCCTTCCACTTTCAGTTGCCAGGGCCTGCCCCAACAACTGGTGTTATGCCCTGTGTATATTTGTGTTTAAGGTGCATGCTCACTGTTTCCCTGTGTAGAAAGTAAGCTTCCTCAGGGCAGAGACTGCTTTATTTCTCTCTTATCTAGAACCTTAGCAGCAGAGGGAGGGGTTGGGGCCAGGGATTCCATTCCAGATCTCCAGACTTTGTCTACCTTGACCCTGTGTGTTTCTCCCAATCTCCCTTTCAGCTTTCTTTTAGATTTTATTTTCTACCTTTAGAATGTAAGCTCCTGGAGGGCAGGGAGTAGCTTTTTGCTTGCATTTTATCCTAGTGCTTAGTAATTCACTCATTAATATTGACTAATGCTTAATAAATACTGCTTGACTTATAATATAGAAATGTGAACTGGTTAATTAGAAATGAGGTGAGAGTGGTGATCCAATGGAAATGAAAATGGGAGTCTTTCCCCATCAAGAAGTCATGTTTCTCCCTCATAATGAACCCGGACAAGCCACAGTGGCCAGCTGAAGGCCAGAAATGGGGCCAGTCCCCAGCGGGCAGTTCTGTTTGGCCGTCCGGTTAGACAGCTGAAGTGCACCTATGAGAAAGCTTCTGCTTCTGCCTTAAGTGTTGGGGGTTCTGGGCAAGCTTGGAAACCCCTGCTTCTCTCTCGGGGAGGAAATCAGGGAAGTGCTGGCCAGGTATGAATGTGCAGAGCTTCCACGGAAAGCAGGTGGACCCACGAGACTTGCTGACCTTTCTATCTTCCCTTGCTGAGGGGAGACAAGAGCAGCTCCCGCTGGAGCTGCTGGCGGGGGTGCTTGCTGTCACTGTCCTTGGGGAGCCCACAGGAGGTTGGGCCTTTAGGTTCATCTGAGCTGAGAGAAAGGGAAGACACTCGAGCATGACTCCCCAAGGAGAATGCAGACAAAGTCATTCTTGGTGCTACAAACGAATAAGAAACGAGCTCCGACCTCACTTACAAGGAATAGCAGCACCCAGTATGTGCCCGAGTCCTTGCAAAATATATAAATGCAAAATTACTTCCTGAGGGCAAGGAAAGCTCTGACAACAGGAGAGACCAGGGAAGGCTCCCTGTAAGAGATGGCCCCCTGGGCTGTGCTTTTAAAGAATCCAATGCTTCTACAAGGCTCAGGAAAGGCGGCGTCCTAGGCAAGGGAGGCAGTAGGTGCAAAGGCTGGCTGGGATGTTGTTGTATATGAGGAAGAGACCGGAGGCCAGTGTGGCCTGAGATCTCCCTGGAAAGACAAGCTGGAGCCAGACTGTGAAGCACTTTCCATGTCAGACAGAAGGGTTTTAGAGGTATTAGGGAGACCCTGGGGGGAGGAGGGATGGGCAGGGCTGTGCTTAGGTAGTCCCTTTGCTAATTCTATGGAGAAGGACTGGAGCAGAGGGGGTGCCCCCCTGAGGGGTGATGGGGGACTGACCTGGAGGGGCGGCGGTGCTGGGGGAGTGGGGAAAGCTCTAGCCCTATCACCCCTTGATGCCCTCTCTGCTCTATTGGAGGTTTTGGGTAGGGGGCCCTTTCCTGGGACCCTGTGAGAAAAAAAATGCAAGTCAGCCTCCTGGGTCTGCTTTGAAATAGAGGGAGCTCCCTGTCCCTGAAGGTATTCAGAGAGAGGCTGAATGACCACCTGCTAATGATCCCCAGAGGGCACCCCCTGCTGTGGGGATGGGATGCTGGGCTGGAGCCTTGAAGGGCAGCATGAACACAGCTGCCGGTGTCTTTCTTGGGCAGTCACGGGGTAAAGGCCTCGGAGTCCTGGGGTGGGTCTGACCTGGTGGTCAGGCTCAGGGAGGGCCCCCCCCCCAGCTCTCCGATGACCTCTCAGCTGACTCATGGCATAATCAATTGTGTTGGAAGGGACCATTTTACGATGGGGAAACCGAGTCCTAGATAGGTTGAGTGACTTGGCGAGCAGGATCATTGACTAGCAGAATGGAAGGTCCCTCTCCCCAACCCCTTCCAGTTCTCAGTCTCTGCCCCTTTCCATCTGTCCATCCGTCTCTGTGTGTCCACACAGACACGGGGACAGACGTGTGCGTCCTTACCTGCCGGCAGAATTCAGAAACCCGGTCATGCCGGAGAGCTGGGGCCAGTCTAACTCATTGCTCAAAGCCGTCGGCAGATTGGAGAACGTTTGCTAAAACAAGAGAAGAAAGAACTTTTACCAGGGGACCGTTTTCTCCTCTGCCCTGGACCACTCACAGGCAGCCCAGTGGAAATGTTTGGGAGATAGTGAACATTTATTAGGACTGATGAGAACTCGGAGCTACACATCCGTGGAAAATCCACGACTTTCCTAGGGGAGAACCCACAGTCACTGGCGCCCTCCCTTTGTCCCGAGCTGGGTGGGTTGGCCCAAATGGGCTGCTCCTCATCTGTTGCCCCAAATCACTTTCTTTGCTCTGCCAGGGGCTCCTTGTAGGTGGGATTTTAGCTGGGACTTGAAGGGAGCCAGGAGGCAGGGATGAGGAGGGAGAGCGTTTCAGGCACAGGGGAGAGCCAGAGATGTCCCGAGCTGGGAGATGGAAGACCTCGTTCGGGGAACAACCAGAGGGTAATGTCACTTTGGTGGGGGGGGGGGGAATAAGTAGGGGAGTCAGGTGGGAGAGGGAGAGGCAATAAGAGCCAACAGAGCTTATTGGGAGTAATCTGGTCACCCCTGTGCTCACTTTGACAGCTGGATGGGGAAGTTGGACTGAGGGGCTGAAGCGGAGCTTGGATGTGGCCACGGGGAGCACTGAGGCAAGTGGGATGGCCCTTGTTCTCACCAGGAACCAGGGCCTTACAGAACGCACTGAGCACCTTTGTCAGAGATGGCCGCACTCAATGCTTTCCCCAGTGAATTGCTTCCTGTCTCTTTTTCGGAGTATCCACTGAAGAGGGAGATTTCCCAGCCTGTGCTGGAAGCCATTTTTGCTTCGTGGTCTTTCTGTATTCCAGGACTGCTCCACTTGCCATTCTCATTTCTTCCTCTGGTGAGCTGATTTCTGAAGCCTTCTGGGCCCGTGTCAGAGGTCGGTGGGGTGGGGGTGGGGTTCCTCGCCCTTCTCATTGAGAGGCTTGCTGGCCTTTTCTTTTGCTCCATCATGCCCAGCCAGCCTCGGGTTTGGAGACCGTCTGGACGGCGTTTTAAAAAAATGTAAGTGCTGCCCTGGGCCTCTGGGAGGCTCGTCCTAATGAGGGATTCTTTCCTCCCCTCCCCCCTTTCGCTTTTGCATTTTTACTTCATTTAAAGCGAAGCCTGCTGTTTGGGGTGACAGAGTGGGGCTGGGCTCTGCCAGACCTTGCGTTCAGGGCCCTGCCCCAGACCCTCTCTGGTCCCATGGTAACTCCCTCCAATTCTCCACCTCCCTCTTTTATTATTTATCCTTGTTATCCTAACATCACGATTTATTTATTCTGGGAGGTGAGGGATCCATTTGTCTCAAAGCCAGCCTCCTCCCCCTCCCCCAATACAATACATTTAGATTATTTCCACTGAAGTCCCCAACAATGGAGACTTTCCTTTGTCTTCTTCCTAAAGAGATGTCAGAATTATGACAAAGGGCAGCTCCAGGTTTGGGGTTCCATCCTTGGGAGAGGGAGGGAGGGAGGGTGGGAGGAAGGGAGAGAGAGAGAGAGAGAGAGAGAGAGAGGAGAGAGAGGAGAGAGAGGAGAGAGGAGAGAGAGAGGAGAGAGAGGAGAGAGGAGAGAGAGAGGGGGAGAGAGAGAGAGAGAGAGAGAGAGAGAGAGAGAGAGAGAGAGAGAGAGAGAGAGAGAGAGAGAGAGGAGAGAGAGAGAGAGAGAGAGAGAGAGAGGAGAGAGAGGAGAGAGAGGAGAGAGAGGAGAGAGAGAGAGAGAGAGAGAGAGAGAGAGAGAGAGAGAGAGATGAGAGAGAGAGAGAGAGAGAGAGAGAGAGAGAGAGAGAGAGAGAGAGAGAGAGAGAGGAGAGAGAGGAGAGAGAGAGGAGGAGAGAGAGAGAGAGAGAGAGAGAGAGAGAGAGAGGAGAGAGAGGAGGAGAGAGAGAGAGAGAGAGAGAGAGAGACAGACAGACAGACAGAGGAGAGAGAGGAGAGAGAGGAGAGAGAGAGAGAGAGAGAGAGAGAGAGAGAGAGAGGAGAGAGAGAGAGAGAGAGGAGAGAAGAGAGAGAGAGAGAGAGAGAGAGAGAGAGAGAGAGTGAGAGAGAGAGAGAGAGAGGAGAGAGAGAGAGGAGAGAGAGAGGAGAGAGAGGAGAGAGAGAGAGAGGAGAGAGAGGAGAGAGAGGAGAGAGAGAGAGAGAGAGAGAGAGAGAGAGAGAGAGAGAGAGAAAGAAAGAAAGACAGGGAGAGAGAAACAGAGACAGAGACAGAGAGAGACAGAAAGAGAGAGAAGGAGAGTGAGAGAGACAGAGACTGAGAGAGACAGAGACAGAGAGGGAGAAGGGAATAAGCATCCCTGGAAGTCCAGGACTTTGTGGAGACTTATGTGTGTGATGTGTGTACGTGCATTGTGCAATACGTATGCATGTGTGGTGTGTATATGTATGTATGATGTGTGTTTATATATGCATGTGATGGGGGGGGGCGGCATTGGGGGCGGGCATCAGTCGATCAGTCCGGAGCTCCCAGAATCCCCAGTCAAGCCTCGTTGAACACGTGCTGGGCGTCGCGGACACGAGGGCAGCTCCCAGAGGAGCCCGGCCCCCGGGAGTCCAGTGCCACAGAAAGCCAACAGCCTCGGGAAGCAGCGCCATGGGCCCTGGAGCCGAAACGTGTGCCCGGGGCGCTCTCCGAGGTGCTGGCGCAGCGAGGCCGCTGTGGGAGCCTCCCCTCTCCCGCCCTCCTCCCGTTCCCTTTGCAGTTACTGCCGACCGCTCTCCCTTCTCCGGGAGCGGGTCCTCCTCCCGTCCTCTCCCGCCCTCCTCCAGGAACACCTGAGCTCCCGGCCTCCCCTGCGCGGGACCGGCTCTCAGTGAGCCAGAGTTTGCTTTCCTTCGGCTCTCGGGCTCCCTAATATCCGATGACGTCGGGGGTGGGACGGGGCGGGCACCGCGCATCCCGACCCGTCACGGAAACCGCCGCGGGGTTCAACCGGCAATGGGACACGGAGCTCGGAGCTCTTACTGCGAATGCCCGAGCTCCCCTCCCCACGCCCCAGTTATTCCAGAGCCTGCGTCATTACCGACAGGAGGGACCCGAAGGCCCCTCTGCCCCCAGGCGTGTCTCCTATAACATTCTCCTGCTCCTGCTTGAATACCTTTGGAGACAGGGAGCTCACTACTGAATAAAGAAGCCCCCATTTTTAAGCCTCTCTAGCTGCTAGCAGATTCTTCATGAAGCTCCTCCCCCTTCGGAGACTTCTGGGGCCACACAGAACTAGTCACAAATAGCCAGGCTAGGTCTGCTGGGATCAGAGACAGAGCTGGAAGGGACCTGGAGGCTATAGGAACCAACCATCCCATTTTACAGATGGGAAAAGGAAGCCCAGAAAGTTAAAATGCCTTGTCCAGGGTGACCCAGCTAGTGGCTATCTGGGGCAGGGATTGTGCTCAGGTCTTTTAGTCCTGTCCCAGCCCTCTGCACCACCTTAGGTCCTCTTGGCATGAACTGCTTGTGTGAGCACCCTCCCCAGCCTCTGCTTGTTCTTTTGATGTCTTTTAATCAAAGTCAAGGACTGTATAGCTCTCCCAGTGAACTTGAAGCTTATTAAATTTCATTCCTCGTCCTAGCCTGTCAGGATATTCTTAGATCCCGATTCTGTAATCAAATGGAATTATTTCTTGTTTTTTTGTCGCTTACAAATCCAATGAGATAAGCACATCATCAGACTCTTGATCCAAGAGAGGAATAAAAATATTAACTTCAATGTCAAGGACATTACCCCGATGTTCACTGCAGAGATTCCCTCCCAGGTTAATCACTTAATGACCACTTTAGAGTGATGATCCTCTAAAGAGTTGGAAGCTCCTTGAGGAGAGGGACTGTGTTTTTCCTTCTCTGTATCTCCAGTGCTTAGTATAGGGGACTTTACCCAGCATACAGTAGGTGCCTAATAAGTGCTCATTGACTGACGAAGGTAACTATATCATCAGCCAGTTTACATTTTCCCCATTTTTTCTACAAGACTATAATGAGAACTTCGTCACATGATAGTGAGTGACACTGACGTGATTTGAACACAGACCCTTGGATCCCAAACTTGACACTCTTTAAAATGTACTTTCTGCTTTTCAGAGCAGCGAGATGGTCTCCTCCCAATGCCTTGTTTCTCTTTCACAGAGAAAGCTTTTAAAGCACAATGGTCATTGAGGCACCGTCTTTCCTTTGTACCACGTGTGAATATTCCTCCTGCTGGTCCAGCCGGCTGGAGCTGAATCTTCCTTGGCTCACGTATACGCCTTCCTGGCTGGGGAGTCAGACGTGAGCATCTTTGGCATGGCGGGGGGAAGTATGGAGAAAACAAAATTCCATCCTTCCAAGCAATAGATTTATCCCTTCCACACTCTCTTTGTACCCAAGGGAGCTTAAGAAACTTGCTTTGTCCTGGAAGATTTTGTTGGATATTATTATAGGTATATAACTATATGGAGATATAGCCCCTTTAAGTTACAGTTCTCCTGATACTACTCTTCAGGGGTTTTGCCTTCTTGTTCTTGTATGTTCTTGTTTACATCTATTCCCCATGTTCTCTTAAAATCTGAGCTCATCAGAGAGCTCCTTATGCACTGAAATCGGCCTTTTTAGATGCTTTTTTCCTCTTGCAGATCAAGGCTTCAGAGCTTGGTGGGAACCTGGAGATCACAAAGTTTAGCCTCTTCATTTTCATGGATCCTAAAATACCTCAAAAGAAAACCAAATTCTAGGGAAACCGAATCACGTGGTTAGGGACCCACACATAGTAAGGGGCAGCCAGGATTTAAACTCGGGTCTGGACTTCCAATTCCATAATCTTTCCACTGTCCCCTCCTGCCTTTTCCTTGGCAGCATTATCCTTATTGTCTCTGAATGCCTTGAACACATGGAGCCTGAGATGATGGGATCCAGCCCCTTTATGCTCAGCTCTTTTTGAACTTGCTTTCCTGAGAACTTGTGTCCACATCTGACAACCTCTTTGGCCGTCTTGAAGTCTAAGGGGAAGCATCCGTTGTCTCTCAGAGGTTTCTGACACTTCCACTTAATGGACCAGCTCCTCGTTGGAACTGATCGTTGGCCATTCCTTTTAGTTTCCGAGAGATGAAACTGTCGGAAGGACACCCCAAGAATCTGCTCTATCCTCTCTACTATATTTTGCATTTGATTAGGTTCCACGGCATGAAGGTTTATGTGCCGGCCCTCGCTCGGCAGTAGGGACACAAAACCAGATAGGAATCCATTCCTGCTTTCAACAGACTTACATCCCGAACACTCATTGGTTACCTTATTATCCCCATGTGAAAGGAAGAGAAGCTGGCAGCTGAGGAAAGCAAGCCATAAAACAGAAAGGGAGCGGGTCGGAATCGCCGTTGAGCTTGCCACGCCGAGGAGGGGTCTCAGCATCTTGGGATCCGTCCCGCCCTCTGCCATTATCCATGAATCAGCCTTGTGGACTGAGTGATTCCCAATGCCTTTCACACTTACGCAGCCTAAAATAATCTCATATTTACTCAGGAGCGCAGCTGCCCGGCTTTCCCAGAAAGTCATTTGGGGCAACTGAGAGGTCACCTTTTGCTTCAGAAGCAAGGCAGCGCCCGGCCAGCACGTTGTCCCCACCGTGGCAGGTAGAAGACCCGAGGGCTCACCTTCAGCATGTGGGACAAGGGCACTGAATTCATCAGAACTCAGTGCACCGGCTGTCGGGTCTGGATTCCCAAAAAGGGAAAGCAACAGAAAGAACCAGCTGTCCCCTGTGACCTGGTCACCGTTCCGTGGCTAAAGCAAACTTCTTTTCTGACAGAAGAAACGGGCGATGACTTGGCTTGTCATCTTTTTTCTTAACTCCAACACATTAATCTTTCAGGTCACAGCATCCAGGAGGCAAAAAGGAGGATTTAGTTCAGTTTTGCCCAAGAGCATCCTAAAGACCAAAGGAATCTAGTTTTTTTATAAAATGGCCCAAACGTGGCTGTGTGGCGTTACTACGCCTGGTGGTCCATCTCTGTGACCCTCCGAAGGCTTTTTTCTCCCTCTAACCTTCCTTGTAGGTTCATGGACCTTCTCTGCCTCTGGAGGGCCCTTCTCTGCCTATGGAAGCTGGGCTGTGGAAATGATTATTGCAATGGAGAGAACGCTGAACTTGGAGGCATGGGAACGGAGTTAAATCTCTGGACTCAGTTCCCTCTTCTGTAAAACGAGGGGATTGGGCTGGACAATCTTTAAGGTCCTTTCAGACCCAAATCCACGATTCTATGCACACTACCCTGTGTAATAAACTGAATCAGACAAAAAACTCATCTCCCAGAGAATACAATCTGTGATCTGGAAAGATCAGTATCTCCTTGGTTCTGGTAAATATGCCTTTGCTTCCTCCTGGAAAGCTGAAGGATTCCTCTGGTCCCAGACACAGAACAGGCAGTGCAGATGGACTGCCTCCCAGACAACGGTCAGACAAGGGCAGGGGGGAGCGGCCCCACGACGGGCACTTGGAAGGTCAGCATTCTCCGGCTCAGCCGCCCCGCCACTGCCGGCGCGCCTGGAAATGCTGCTTCAATGACGAGGCAGCTAAAATATTCTAGAAATCATTCGTGAACAGATGGGTGCCGTGGCAGGAGGGCACCAGCTCCTGCCAGGCTGGAGAACTTGGCTGTCTGGTTGCTTCTTGATTTTTTCCTTTTCAAGGGAAAATTAGTCAAGCAGAGACGGCCTTTTTCAAAGACAAAGATACTGATTCACATGCATAAGTCTGCTCCTGTCTCCCGCAGGAGCCCTAAACATCACTTTGGGCATCTGGAGGCTGGCGTGGCAGTGGCTGGCTCGTTCTGTCCCTGCCCGTTTCCTCAGAACTGCACAGTGGACAGGCTGGGCCGGGGCACTCCAAGGCAAGTCACTGAATCTTGTCTGCCTCTGTTTCCTCATCTGTCAAATGGGCTAGAGAAGGAAAAGGCAAAAAACTTCAGCGTCTTTGCCAGGAAAACTCCCAAATGGGCTCAGAAAGTGGGAGAGGACTGAAGAGCCGCAGTGATTAAAGGCTCTTTGAGAAGAAGAGGGTGTGTGTGTGTGTGTCTGTTTGTGTGTGTGTGTATGTGTGTGTGTGTGTGTGTGTGTGTGTGTGTGTGTGTGTGTCTGTGTGTGTGTCTAGAACTACTATAAGAGAGGGAAATGTCTGGCTCTGGAGCCCCTCAGATGTGTGCAGGGAGGGGATGGCCAGGGAGGGAGGGCCTAAGGACCATGGGAGGAGAAGAGCTTTTGCTTTGGCCATGGCCCTAAAATATCTCAATAAGAGAAAGTGTCAGTTTCTGGTGGCAGCTCCGGGTGTGAGAACGCCTGCCAGCTAAACTTGGTGCTAGAGCCGTCCCTGAGCCTCAGGGTGTTGAAGTCCACGGCCAACAGAGTGTCCGAGGCGGGGCTGAAGGCACATCTTCGGGACACTAAGGTCAGCTCTATAACTCCTGGGCCACCCTGCCTCTCCAAAGCTCGCACAGTGAGCCTTTGTCTCTGTTCTGTACAGACAACAAAATGACCTTCCTGGTGCCGGGGGCAAAGGGGAAGAGACTGCCCACTCAGGAAGCCATTGAGTCCCATTTCTCCCCTTTCCACCTTCTAACTAACTCTCATGTTTTTCAAGCAGGACAATTCATCTCCGGCCTTCATGCCGCCGAACCAGCTGTGCCCCATGGCAGGGAGGCCCTTTCCCTTCCTTGGTTGTTGGTATGACCCCCTCCTCAGGTGGGAGTATATTTACTTACCCATCAGCCCCCCGCAGAACGGAAGCCCCGGGAGCAGCTGCTGTTTTGTTGGCCATGATGTCCCCTCTCACACTTGGGCTGTTCTTGAGAACTCTTGTTTAAATCGAATTGAGCTGAATCGGAGAGGATTATTTTAAATGGGTCACAGGCCCCGTGAGGGCCCCGACTGCCTTGGATGGCGGGCAAACTGCCCTCCCCATCTGTTTCTCTTGATTGCTTCTGTGGGCCTGGCCTTGACCCTGTCAGTCAGGCATGTGGGAGCAAATGCTTTCCCAGCAGGAGGGGGCTCAGCAGCCCTGAAATCTGGCTAGCACTCTGCATCTGCACATCCTGGAAGCTGCTAATCCCGAGTCATAAAAAAGAACGAAGCTGCAGCTGACATCCTGTCCATCGCCGACTAGTCAAGTCTCCAGAGGCCGGAGTCCTAGACAGAGGCTGGGATCCTAGGCAGGGGCCTGAATCCTAGGCAGGGGCCTGAATCCTAGACCGGGGCTGGGGTCCTAGATAGCGGCCAGGGTCCTAGACAGGGGCCGGGGTCCTAGACAGAGGCCGGAGTCCTAGACAGGGGCTGGTTCTCTGATCCTCACTTCAGCTCTGATGACTCAGAGGCAAAATCTTCCCTGACCTTAGCCCCTCGGCCTTGCCAGTCCAGTGTCACGAACAGGGCTGCTGATCCTGGAGCTTGATATTGGATGGAGAGATACTGGTCAAGCTTTCATCTATGCCCGGCCTTTGATTTGTTTGCCTCTTATCAATTCTTTTTCAAGCCTCTCTGTGAGCTGGAGTTGGGATTAAGGAAAGATAAGGCTCCTGACCAGAAAGGATTCACTGATATCACTGCCAAGATCAATGAAGTCACTGTCCAGCATCACTGTTATGGTTAATGTCATTGTGATGGTCACTGCCATAGTCAATGACATCACTACTCTGGTCAAGGGCATCATTGTCAAAGTTAATAATGTCATTGCCTTGATAAATGTCACTGCCACAGTCAATGCCATTACTGCCCTGGTCAATGGCATCACCCTCCTGGTCAATAACATCACTGCTATGGTCAATGTCACTGTGATGGTCACTACCAAAGTCAATGACATCACTGCTCTCGGGTCAATAGCATTATTACCAAGGTCAAGGATGTCATTGCCTTGATAAATGTCACTGACAAATTCAATGACATCACTGTCCTGGTCAATGACATCCCTGCTATGATCAATGTCAATGTCATGGTCACTGCCATAGTCAATAACATCACTGCTTGGGTCAATGGCATTGTTGCTAAAGTCAATGATGTCATTGTCTTGATAAATGTCCCTGCCATAATCAATGACATTACCGCCCTGGTCAATGACATCACTGTCCTGGTCAATAACATCACTGCTATGATCAGTGTCACTGTGATGGTCACTGCCAAAGTGAATGACATCACTGCTCAGGTCAGTGATGTCACTGTTATGTCAACGATGTCACTCCCATGATCAATGTCAGTGCTACGGTCACTGCTAGGGTCTGCATTGTTGGCACTTGACTAATTAGGCAAGACTTTCATCGAGGTTGACCTCTAAGAGCTAATCATTAGACATGACATTTACATGACCTTTCAAGTTTGCAAAGCATTTGAGCTGTCAACCCGCCAATAAGCATTTCTTAAGCTCCTACTCTGTGCCAGGTACCACGAGAACCACTGTGGATACAACGGCAGAAACCAAGTCCTCTCAATCCTTTTTTAAAAATGTTTTTTCAGTGAATGAAAAGCCACTTCCCCTTCTCCCCACGTCTCCATCACTCATGAGCAACAAAGGAAAATAAACACAGCCACCAACCTGAATAGTCAAGAAAAACCCAAAGTCGTCTAACGTCCGTGTCTCGGTCTGGGCCCTGTCGGCCGCCTCCCTATCGGGACAGGGGCAGCTCCCCTTCAGCATGAGGCCCCGGATAAGGGTGGGCACTGTGCCAAAGGCGTCGTTCCTGTTACCGTACAAGTGGTTCTCCTGGTCACTTCACACTTGTCTCCCCAGGTTTCTCTCATCCCTTTCGTCATTTCTTCGGGCACGATCGTATCGGGTCCCCCCTCACGAGCTGCGAGCGGTTCCCCAGCCGCCGGCTGCTCTAGTGTTTGCAGTTCTCCACTGTGACCCAAAGGGCCGCTGTAAGTGCTGTCGTACCCACGAGCCCCTGCTCCCACTGCGTCTTTTCAGCAGCGCTGTGACTGTCGCCGGGCCACATTCTAGGAGAACTGAGGCTCCGTGAAGCTGTGTGTGGTCACACAGCCGGGGAGTGGGGGAGGAGGGATCTGACCCCTGTCTGAGGATCCCAGGACCCTAGACTGAGAGAGAGAAGGTGCTCAGAGGCCAGGCCAGCCCCTCCACGCTATAGTTTCAGACACGGCGGCCCCGAGAGGCTGTGACTCATGGAGAAGTAGTGGGAATCTGAGGCAGGATTTGAATCTGGAGCTGTGAGACTTTGGCATCTCAGTACCAGAACTTAGTGCTTAGAACACTTGCCATCCTCCCTGGGCAGCTCTGCCACCTGTCAGCTGTTCAAAGGTCAGGGTGGGACGAAAGATCACTACTCCAGGAGCTGCGAATGTGGGACATTTCCATCGAGTCCTGGCACTGTCAGCAGGCTATGGTTCTCCAGGAACGGTCACCGCTGGGGCGGCTCTCCGGGAGCGGTCACCGCTGGGGCGGCTCTCCAGGAGCGGTCACCGCTGGGGCGGCTCTCCGGGAGTGGTCACCGCTGGGGCGGCTCTCCAGGAACGGTGACCGCCGGGGCGGCTCTCTGGGAGCGGTCACCGCTAGGCTGGCTCTCCGGGAACGGTGACCGCTGGGGCGGCTCTCTGGGAATGGTCACTGCTAGGCTGGCTCTCCGGGAACGGTGACCGCTGGGGTGGCTCTCCGGGAATGGTCACCGCTGGGGCGGCTCTCCGGGAGCGGTCACCGCTGGGGCGGCTCTCCGGGAGCGGTCACCGCTGGGGCGGCTCTCCGGGAGCGGTCACCGCTGGGGCGGCTCTCCGGGAGCGGTCACCGCTGGGGCGGCTCTCCGGGAGCGGTCACCGCTGGGGCGGCTCTCCGGGAGCGGTCACCGCTAGGCTGGCTCTCTGGAAACGGTGACCGCTAGGCTGGCTCTCTGGAAACGGTGACCGCTGGGGCAGCTCTCCGGGAATGGTCACCGCTAGGCTGGCTCTCCGGGAACGGTCACCGCTGGGGCAGCTCTCCGGGAGCGGCCACCGCTGGGGCTCAGGGAGAGCCGGGCAGTGCCCTCGCCAGCCAAGACTAGATGGTTGGTTCTTGGACTGTAGAGAGGATTCCCATTTGGCCGCTGTCCCTCCCAGAGCTGGGGTCCTTACTTGCTAGCTGTGTCATGCTGGAGAGGTCACTTCACCCTGGTTTCCTCATCTGTCTAATGAGCTGGAGGAGGAAATGGCCAACCACTCCAGCATCTCTGCCAAGAAAGCTCCAAATGGGGTCACAGAGAGTTGGACATGACTGGACAATGACAAGATTTTACAAAACTCCTAGCAGACAATGCAAATATCCTCTTTTTTCAGATGAGGACAGTTTGGTTCCTTTTACTGAGGAAGGACTGGTGGGCTTCTAAGTGCCAAGGTGGGAAGTGCAGGAACCAGGACATGCCCCTGGGCCTCCTGAGTCCAGCTCTAGGGCGCAGGCCCTCTGGGGGACTGGTTTTTGCCTCTTTTTGTCCACTGGGCACTTAGAAGAGCACCTGGTACACAGTAGGCTCTTAATACATGTTTACAGATCAGTTGGCAGGGAGGAGGATTTCACGGGGACAGGGTTACAGGCGGGCCGACTTACCGCAGACATGTGTGCCGCTGTCAGCCACTCTGGGGGTATGTGGAAATGGGCTGCGGCCGAGTCCCCCAGCACAATGAGACCCTTGGCTTCTGAACCTAGAAAGGACAATCTCACATCACCTCGGTGTTCTGGGTCCGTGGGGTCTCCAGACCGGGCGCAGGAACGCTCCCCAGGATACCAAGAGCACCCAAGAGCCCCCGGGGACATTTATGAGCCAGAACCCGAAAGGAGATTTTTCTGCCCGTGAGAACCCACTCCTACAAGACAAAGAGAAGTGTGTGTTATGGTCTGAAAGGGGGTGGGACTGGCTAGAGGTTCTGGGTTCAAATCCCACCTCCAACACAACTGTAGTGTGGTCTCAGACAATTCATGTCATTTCCCTGGCCCCTATAAAATGAGAGCATTGAGCTTGGCTGCCTTGGAGAGCCAGATCGGATCCTCCAGGTGCGTTCTGGGCCCTCACATCCTCATGACTGGGTCTCTCACATCACAATCGCTGTCCATGGTGGCAGGGCCCTGAAAGGTCGTCTGGATCACATCCTGCGGCTCAGCCCTGGGAACTTGCCAGGGGAGACAGAAGGGCTGTTTCTGTGGGGGCGGGCCTCCGGCTTCAGACTCAGAGCATTTTCTGCTGCATTCTGGGCACAGGGATCTGGGCAAAGGCCTGAACCACGCAAGGGAGATCTGTCTCCCTGGCTCCTGGCTGAGGGATGGAGACGTGGAGGCTGCTAGCAGCCGTCCCCGGCTCTCCTGGAGTAGTGCTCTTTTTAAAATTTGATTTGACGCACTTTTTCATTTAGCAAGTGTTTATTTTCTCCCAGTGCATCCTGGGGAGAGTGCGCGATGGCTGCTGGGCCAGGAGCCAGGATCATCTCTCTGATCTGGCTGTGGGTGACCTTGGAGAGGCAGACGGCCCGGTTGGGAACAGGGGAGGGTGTGCCCAGGGAACGTGTCCCTACCCACCCGAGCGAGGGCACCTCCTTATTTCAGGCCCCATTCAGGCCAGGTGAAACGCGGTCGCCTCTGAGGGACTCGGCGCTGTCTTTGTTCTCTCTCCACCTTCTCTCTGACCTCAGCAGTTCCCACAGATTCAATTATCTTCTCCATTGCCTCCAATTCCCAGCTTTCCAGCCCCGCTGTCTAGCCTGGGCTCTCGGCCCACATCACCAACTGCCGGCCTGACACTGCCACCTGGATGTTCCACAGGCTGCTCAAGTACAAAGCAGAGCCCCTCATCCTCGCTCCTTCTCAGAGCCGTCGTCTTACTTCTGCCAAGGGCACTGCCAGCCCTCCAGGAACCCCCTATTGGGACCTTGAAGTCCCCCTCAGTTTTTCCCTCCCCTCTGCCCACAATCCAACATGGTGCCAGTTCTTTTCAGTTGTCCCCGATTCGTCCTTATGGTCTGATCAGACAATGGCTGCCCCAAGTCTGGTCTGGACTAGGACGGGCGTCTTCTGTGCCCCTGCACCCCCCTCTCTGCTCCATCTTACATCCAGTCACCAAAGAACCCTTCCTGAGGCACCCCCGGGGCTCCCCTGCTCAGGAAGCTTCTCCGACCCCCTCTCACACTAGAATAAAACACAAGTTCTTCAGTTTGCCACTGAAAAGCCTTCTGGCTCCGACTGTGGAGGCTCTCTCCAGAGTAACCGCATATGGCTACGCTTGGGTATCACCCACTACCCCCTTACCCACCACAGATGCCGCCTTATCTCCTGCTCTTGCAAAGGCTTTCTCCCAAACTGGAACCCTCTCCACTCCGACTTCCCTTCCGAGTCCCCGACTGTTAGTGCTCACCCTTCACCTGGCATTTCTCTTGTACGGGCACTGCCCTATTGGGCATTATCGGGTATTACAGAGGGGCCCTTTCCCTCCCTTCAGAGTAGACAGATACCCCCTGTTTGCTACTGGCCATAATAACACTTAATTGGCTGCTGAACTGGATAAACTTAGAGGAAATCCCTGCCTTTCGAGTTTGTCCTCCCCAGCAAGTCCTCCCTGAATTGTTCCTTCAGCAACCTAAAATGAGGTTGGCTTTCTCCATCTTCCCTCCGGAAGCTGGATGCACATGAGCCCGAAGTAGCTTGGTGAGGAGCTCTCCTCTCCTCCACTCTTGCCCTCTGCCTCGTGGGGACCTTCAATCTTCACCCGTGGCACAGAGGCCCACACCAAAGGTTCTGAAAGTTCCTTTTATCGTACTAACTGGGGCTGCCTGGTTGGGTTGGGTTCATAATGCCCAGAGCACGTTAGAATAAACGATTAGAGAGAAAGATGTACCTTCACAGAATTTCTTCTCGTATGGGATGCCATCTTTTGGATCTGTTCCCTGTCGAGGAAGAAGTCAAAAGATCAGCAGGTATTTGTGTAAATACTTATCAAATGGCTTTCAGAGATACAGGAAGATTAGTAAGTGGGAAGCCCCCAAATAAAAGAGAACTATTCCATCATAGCCCACTGGTATCCATATTCAGATATGGGTCGGAGTAGATCTAACTATACAGCTCGGAAATCTATTAGCATATAAAATAATCCTGTCCATCGTTATCAGTGTTAGGGCAGACATTGAGTCGATCAACAAACAGCCACACCCCTTGGAAAGTAATTTCCAAAATAGTTACCAGGTAAAACATCTCCTTTGAGATGATCTATCAGAATTGTGAACGAGGTACCAACGTGTCCAAGGCATCTCTCCTGAGTGACTCATTCATTTATTCAAAGTCTTTATATAGAAAAAGTACTTGATTAATTTAGAAATCCTTGAAACTCACTGGATGAAGTTGTCATGAGGTCCCATCTTGTGGGCTTTGTATAAAATAGCTAATTCAGATACTGAGCATTTGGGGAGAAACCAGGACAGGGGAGAGGAGAGAGAATGTTCCCATCTATCCCTTTGGAGGTGGGGAGAGCAGAAGAGTCCTCACTCTCAGCTTCTTCCCCTCCCACTCACTATTGGCCAGAAATGGACTTGATAAGTTTGGGGAGGTCAGATTTGGAACGTCTCACTGACGCCCTAGCAGAGTATCTGGACCAGCAACAGCTGGAACCATGTCAGGAACGGGAGCCAAGGACAAACTAGGCACGCCGAAGCAGAGACAGCTTTAGGACTTCATAAGGAACCCAGCAGAAATCTACACTGTGAAGAAGGAGAGTGTCAAAGGCAAAAAGATCAGAAGTCATTAGTTACCCTTTTGCTACATGTGCTGGTTAAGCATGAGCTCATCTTCCCCAGAAGGGGGAGGGTATAGTGGTTTTTTTCCCAAGGTGGGGGAAAGACAGAAGGATATTTGTTCTCACTCTATCATCCTAACAAATATCCCTTACCCAGAGCTAATTAAGTCTGGCAATCTAATTAACAACCACTGATGATCATGGAGTATGGGGGAGCATATAGGTGGGAAATCATAAACTTAAGTTTATGTAGCCCTTGTTATTTGTTATATTTGTGATGGAAAGATGGAAAGAGCCGTCCGCATCCAGAGAGAGAACTATGGAGAATGAATGTGGATCACAACACAATGGGGAATGTGGATCACCCCTTGTTGGCTGTGTTATTTGTTTGTTTGTTTTTTCTTTCATTTTTTGATCTGATTTTTCTTGTGCAGCATGACAAATATGGAAATATGTTTAAAGGAATTGCTCATGTTTAACCTATATTGAATCACTTGCTGTCTACAGGAGGGGGTGGTGGGGAGAAAAGGAGAAAAATTTGGAATATAAGGTTTTGCAAAAGTGAATGTTGAAAACTATCTTTGCATGTATTTGGAAAAATAAAAAGCTATTAAAATTTAAAAAATGAAAAAATAAAAGTACAACGGAAATTTAAAAAAGAAAGAAAAAAAAAAACCCTAACTCTGAAGGGTTAAGTTGAGGAGAGATCACAGTTGGTTCATATCTACTGCTGTAAAGGGCCAGAACTCTGGAGAAATATACTTAGGCAAGGATTCTTACAACAAGGTGTTAATTCAGTGGAACTGATAAGACAATGGTTATCTAGTTCTCTAGTTCAGGATGATTGAATTAATCTTACAACTAATAATAATGCTATCATGATTGCCTTATACTTAGTATGATGAATGGATTTAATTGTAATAGAGGATTTAAGAGGTCGGAGTCAGACCTAGAAAGACTCAGACTGAGAGAGACATTCCATCTTCATCAGCCTCGTGGTGGCTGGCCCGTCTTCCTGCTTCCCCCACTGAGACCAAGGCCCGTCTGAAGGGCCTCCAGAAAGCTAGTCGAGCCCCAGGCAAGGAGACAGACTGAGAAGGAGACAATAACGACTCTGGACTTTATCTCTGCCTATTCTCGTGGTGATTACTCGGCTGAAACGAAGGCTGGTCCAGAGACCTCCAGAAAGCTAAACCACAACATTACACGCTGCTACATCCAGCCTGATTTTTCAAGTGGGAGTTGCGAGATTTGATTCAGAGAATTTGCATTTAAAAAGCTTCCAGTGAGGGGAGCAAAGGAAAAGCATCCCAAGAAATCAAGGCTGCAGGAGGAGCTCTTTGCTCAGCTCAGCTATCGGAGAGCTCAGACAAGTGTAGACAGAAGCACGTGACAAAGGAACGGCAGAAAAGTTTGGCCGACCCTGGGCCAGTATTTTCAGGGAGACTCGAGGCCAGGATGGGCACTGGTTTATGCACAATGGCAAGGGTGAGTAACGACTACTCCCTCACCACCAGTAAGCTTGAGGTAGATCCATGTGTAGACAGATTGGCGAATTGTCAGCAGATGACAGACAGAATGACTAATAGTCTATTTTTTCCCCTTTCTCCATCACCAAGGAGAACACTTTCCCTATTCGAAAAGAGAGCGGGGTGAGGTTATGAAAGGAGATTGAGACCCAGGCTGGGAGAGCATTTTGTAAGGAAGGCTCCACTGTCTCGGCCCAGGGGAATTGGGCCTGGGCACGTAAGTTACCGGTTACTGTACTATAGGTGTAGTATAGTATATATGGTATTTATATACTTACATATAATATATAGTATAGATAGTATTTATATACTTATATATAGCATATAGTGTATAGTACAGTATAGGTGTAGTATAGTATATATGGTATTTCTATATTTACATATAATATATAGTATAGATAGTATTTATATACTTATATGTAGCATATAGTGTATAGTACAGTATAGGTGTAGTACAGTATAGATGGTATTTCTATACTTACATATAGCACATAGTGTATAGTACAGTATAGGTGTAGTACAGTATATATGGTATTTCTATACTTACATATAATATATAGTAGAGATAGGATTTATATACTTATATATAGCACATAGTGTATAGTACAGTATAGGTGTAGTATAGTATATATGGTATTTCTATACTTACATATAATATATAGTATAGATAGTATTTATGTACTTATATATAGCACATAGTGTATAATACAGTATAGATAGTAACTTATGCTATGAGTTACTATAAGCACCCGGGAGGGGATGCAGCCGTGCTGTTGGCTCCTCATGACAAAGTATGAAGAAGGGCCAGAGACGGAGGGGGGAGGTCACGGACTGCGCGTGTCCCCGGCTTTGGGAGGCATCGGGCAGCAGGTCTTTGAACCTCCGTCAGTCACCTGACAAGTGCAGAGTGGATCTGTTGCCGCCTGAGCGTCTCTGCCCACAGAGTGTCCGTTCAGTTCTGGCCGCCCCTCTGGGCTAAGTCCCTGCCGTCTAGCTGGGGGGCTCTGAGCCGTTCTGGCAGCCTCCGGGCAGAGACGGACAAGCCACTGTCAGCAACAGAGCCAGTGAATTGGGGAGGGAGGGGCGGGGCTGGCCAGCGAGTGTGTGGGGACAGGATGACTAATATTCTATTTGTTCCGCCCGAGGGCAGAGTGTGGGAGGCGGGCACAGACCCACTGCCCTCCGGGTGCCACGAAGGAAGCGAGACAGACACAGAGCGGGTGCCACGGGTGCCGAGAGCCGGGCAACCCAGCGCCCTGGGGACGAATCCGGCGGGTCCGCTCGGTTCTCGGCTCCTTTTAGCTCTCCTGCCGAGTGACCCCTGGGGAAGGGTTGGGCGGCCACCCGGGGGGGTCCTACACGAGGGATCTGGCTATTGGAGAGGCTGCAGGGCTCCAAGACGGTGAAAAATGGCGCCCAGGAGTGAAGGCGGCGGCGTCTGAGCCTGGAAAACCCTGGCTGGACCTCCATTCCGCCTCAGATGCTCACTTCAGGTTTACTGGCCGATAACTTATGGAAGCGATGGGGTGAGGTCCCTTTAAGAGTCCCTTCTTTCTGATTCCCAAGCCCTCCTAGTTGATGTAATTGTCAATCAAGGACCTTTTGATTCACAAATCTTGCTTCCTTTGAATTCCAATAGAAGATCAGGGCCTGTCCCAGCCCCACCCGGATTGGAGCCAACCGGGGCTACACTCACAGGCCTCTGGAGTTAAATCTCCCGTTATAAAAGGGACACACTAGAACCCCCCCTTTGCAGAGGTCCCAAACATGGCGGCCTTACGCCTGGAACGCCAGGACCCTCTGTCCCGTGTCTTCTTATCTCCACCTTCACCTGTTTCCTTAACTGCTTTCACCTCGCTTCCAAACCCCGTAATAAACCTCTTTTATCAATCTCGCTTTTCGGGCCGATAAATGCTTTTATTGGGGACTCCCGCGACCTCTAGCCCAATCCTTGCCCCGAATCCGCTGGGGCTGCGGGGAACTCTGACTCCCTGTACCCGGAACCTGCCGCTAGATCTCAAACCCTAATTCCCTTTAGGTCCTACCCGAGGATCCCAGATCTATCCCTCATCAGAAGGCAGTGGGAGGGAAAGCCCTACTCACATTTACAGAGACTTTAATTCCCCGCCAACCACAAGAAGCGGGGATTACACAAGGACCTATGTGTGCCAGATCCGGTGCCAGGGGAAGGGCAGACACCGCGGTGCTCTCTAGGAGCCTCCCTCTACTTTAGCCAGGTGGGAGCTGAGGGAGCTGCCCCCTGCCCTTCCTGCGCCCCTCCCCTCCTGTCCCCCTCCCACCTCTAGACCTCCCGGCCCCCTCCTCCACAGTCCCAGCAGGGAGGCGCCTCCTCTGATCCCATCTTGTCCAATGAGCACAACCCGGCTCCCGCCTGCGCTGCGGCTCAGCTCCCTCCTCCGCGCCTTTGCCCAGTGCTTGGCTAGTCCTGCAGCCCGGGGCTGACGGGTCGGGGCCCCTCTTCTCAGGGACCTTCGGGTGAAAGGGCAAGCCCCCTCCGGGAGAGCCCCCCCACCGTCACGGGGGGCTCCGGCCCTGCGGACTCCCCGCGGCCCCTGCGCCCGGTCCCCCACAGCTCCCCATCCACCGCCTGCAGCCTCTGCACAGGCTGTGCCTGCCGGGCTCTCCTTACCCCGGGCTCTCCCACTCCCAGCTCTCTCTGAGCTTCCGCTCCCGTTCTGTTCCTGCCAGGAGCTGCTCCGCGCCCCCAGCAGCCCCCGAAATTACCCCCACTCCCTTTTGTCGCTGCCCCTCACTAACCAGCTCCGGGAAGCGGATTCCCAGAGTGCAGCGCGGCGCCCGGAAACCTTTCCCGAACCGAACTGAATTAAGGGGGGGGGGAGGCCGGGGAGGGAGGCCCGCGGCTTTGTGACTCACCCAAATGCCATTGCAGTTGGAATCCTGCCGCGAGTCCCAGTTCTCCGGCCTGAAGGGGAAAAACAAGGGCGCGTTACCCCGGAAGGTGAGGGCGCCCCCCACGGGACTACTTCGGGGCTATTTCTGGCCCCCACGGCCCGGTGGTTCCCGCGCAGGGCCTGACTCCGAGCCGGACGAGGGGCGCCTGGCGGGCCCGCCACTGATTGCAGGCACCTTTGGGCCCGACGCTAAGAACGACCCCCACGTGGGTCTCCGCCCTCGGGCCGGGCAAGTCTGCTCAGTGGGCTGGATCTCCCCCGGCCTCCAAGCGGAGTCTGGCCAATCTAAAGGAACAGCTGCACTGCCCGGGCCCTGGGCGGTCACTGCCCTCCGGCACCTCACGGAGGGGCACCGGGCTGAGCTCCATCCCAGGCCCGGCTCCTTGGACTGGCAGGAGACGTCGGGGCCCTTCCGGAAGGAGGGAGGCCCCAGGGCGCTTCCGGCCCAGCACGTGTTCGCCCCCAGGACAGCTGGACTGAACGTTAGAGCCCGCGGACCCCGCCCCCCCCTCGGGGCCAGAAGTGGCTGCTTTGGGCTCCGGCTTTTGTGTCCCAGGGACGCGCCTCAGGCACTTCTCGCTCCGGAGCAGGATGGGGGCGGGGCCCGAGGGCGCCCTCCCCTCCCCAGTGGGAAATTACCGGCGGCCGGGGTAGACGTCCCTGTTCCTGTCATCGCAGTCTCTCCCTCTCCAGTAAAAGCCTCTCAAAGTCTGAAACGACAGAGAGGATTCCGCCGCCGGGGTTCGGCCTCGAGAAGCTCAGGGATCGGTCCTGGGGCCTGCGGCCCCTCTTGCTGAGGCAATGGGGCTGAGTGACTTGCCCAGGGTCACCCAGCTGGGAAGCGTCTGAGGCAGGATTGGAACTCGGGTCCTCCTGACTTCGGGGCTGGGCTCTATCCGCTGCGCCCCCCCTCCCCCGCTGCCCCTCTACACCCCCTTTCTCCTGAGCACACGTCAAGGCCGTTATTGGTTGTTTTTGCCAGTAATCCCGCAAGGAGGCGCTCAGGTCGGACCACAGAGTCGCTTAGTGAGTGTGGACGTCGAACCGGGGATTGGATCCTCTGAAGGACTCGGGGAAGGGAGGGGGCAAAGGGCAAAGGGCAAAGGGCAGAGCTGGTTTGGTCTCGCCATCTTGCTATTCTAGCAGAGGGAACCGTGGCCTTTGAACGCCTGCCCTTCCATGCCCGGGAAACATGCAAGCTCTCATTGTTCTGAGAATTACTGAAGTTTTATGAGACCTTCTAAGAACCCGGATGAGCATTTGTGCCTCCGGGAGCCGAAGGCGATGCTGGGCTGGACTCGGGTTAGGAAGACCTGGCTTCAAGTTCTATCCCCGTTACTTTATGACCCTGGGAAGGTAATTCCTTCTCCACCTCAGTTTCCTCATCTGTAAAATGGGAACAGTCCCAGTGGTACCGACCTGGCTGTCGAGAGGCTCATGGGAGGGGTTTGCGATGGTTTTATCGCTGTCTTGAAAGGCTCGGAGGTGAGGGAGGTGAGAGGCTGGGGGCGGCTCCGGCAGAGTTTGACTAGATGGGGACGGACTGACCCACTGAGGCTCGGAGCCATTGAAGGAGCACAAGGGGGATCCTGCCCCAGCCGCCCCGCCACCCCCATCAAGGTGCAGGGAGTCCCTGTCTGCTCTAGGGGGCGTTTGTGGAGAGGAAGAGCCGCGGGGAGCAGCCCTGGCGGGCGGTACTCACGGGGAAGGCGCTGTGCTTGTCCCCGTCCGCGTCCTCCCAGGGCAGGCTCGTGTTCACAACGCTAGGGTCGGAGAGGGGAGAGGCTCAGGCTCCGGGAGGGACGCGGGGACGCCAAGGGCGGCAGCGCTGCCGGGACGGCCCCAGGAGGCTAGTGGGACACCGGCACCCGCAGCGACCCCCGGCCCCGTCTCGGGGAGGTCGCCCTCGGGCTGTCCGCGCCCTCTGCCGGTCCCCTGCGTCACACACACGACCACATACATAGACACGGGCAAGCACACATTCACACACATCCCCTACCCCCCCTTGGCCGCCCGCTCTTTGCGCCCCGGGGTCTGTCTGGGTTCTCATTGGTCGGATCTCCCGCTCCCCCAGACGGCGGCTCGCCAGGAGCTGCGGGAGGCCCGGCAGGGGCAGCGGGGCCTGGGGAGGGAGCGGCCGGGCTCGGGACCAGCGGCCGGGACTGGGCCGGAGGCGCCAGGGCCGCGATGTTCAGCCCCGAGTCAGTCAGCCTCGGACCCCGGACCGGGCGGTGAGGGGGAGAGCAGCCCCCAGGGCCAAACGGGGTAACAGCCCCCGGCCTCTGCGGGAGCTCAGGGGACAGAACGGCGCGATTCCGGGCGCGCTTCCGGCAGCGCACTTAGGCCCAGAACCAGGCGCCCTTCCCGGCTCCCGCGCTGGCGAGGACGCTGATGAGGCCTTTATACAGCGCCTACCGCGGGCGGGGCCTTTCTAATTATGGAGGGGGAGGGGGGCACGGGGCGGCTCAGGGGCCAGAGCTCGGAACCGGCCGGTCCCCGACACTCCCCTGGGCGAGTCCCCTCACTCTGCCCGCGTCTCATCTGTAAAATGAGGCGGAAACGGCAAAGTCTCCAGGCCTTTGCTAAGGAAGCCCCGCCCCCGCCCCCCCACCCCCCACCCAGGAAGCTGCAGGGCTGGACCCGACTCAGACATCCGGCAGCAGCCATGGGGGGGCGGGTGCTGTGATTGCCCCGTTTTATAGCCGGGGAAACTGAGGCAGAGACATGTTAAATGACTTGGCCAGAAAGCCAGGTTGGAACTCGTGCTGTCCTGACTTGTGTCCGAGCTCTGCTGGGCGCCCAGCGTCCGTGTCCCTCGGTCTAACCTGACAACCAAGGGGCGCCCGCAGGGGGGGAAGTTTTGGCAGGAAACAGCTCCGAGAGACACCGGGGAAGGGAGGACGCCCTCTCGCTGGGGGGCTTCAGGCGGCAGAAGGAAGGAGAGTTAAAAAGTTCCGTGTTGCACATGGTCAGAGGCGGCCCCTGCGTTCCCGCTGGGCTCCCCAAAGCAGGAGCTGGATCCAGTCCTGGAACATGCGTGTGGTACAAGGGAGGACTTATACCCGCCTCCCACCTACAGGCTACAAGAGGCTATGAGGGTGGGGGTCGGCCCGAGCCTGGGTGGGGGGTCCGAGCCGGGGTGGGGGTTGTAAAGAAGGCTCCGGAGCAGATGGGCGCTCTGGAAGCCCCAGAAGCCCTGGAAGCTCTGGAAACCTTGGAAGCCCCGGAAGCCCCGGAAGCTCTGGAAGCCCCGGAAGCCCCGGAAGCCCCGGAAGCTCTGGAAACCTTGGAAGCCCCGGAAGCCCCAGAAGCCCCAGAAGCCCGGCCCCGGCTGATACTTGGCTCGGTGGCCAAGCTTGACCACCCAGGCCCCTCCCCAGGCTCGTTGCCCACCAGACAGGCACAGACCGGGAGGAGAGTCCCACCGGCCGGAGCCCGTCCCCAGGTCTGAGTTGCCTGGGGTGGGGAGATGTTCCCCTTCTCTGGGGACTTGTAAAAAAGGGGACTGGATGGAATGATCCGGAAGGTTCCTCACACCCGAAGGATGCTGGGGAAAAGACCCAAACAAACCAGAACTGAAACCGACGTGGTGCACAGAGCTCGGGGAGGCAGAGACGCCATACTTACTGTTCAATTTTCTGGCAGATCTTGGCCAAAGCAGGGATGGAACAGATCCCCGTCCTATCCCCAGGACTGGTCTAGGAAAGAGAAGGGTGCGTTAGGCCCGGGCTGGCCCGCGAGCCGGCCGGCATCCTCCCCCCCCTCCCCCCGCTGCTCCCCGCGCTGTCCCCGGACATGTCGGGCCATTCTCTGGATGCCGCCCCTCTCAAGGCCCCTCTCGAGCCGCCTCTGGCTTCACTCCTTTTAGCTCCTCCAAAGCTAGGCCGGCCTCATTCCCGGGCCTGGACCCACCTTCCTCATGCTTCAGTCCCCAGAATTCCCTTGAGCTGCTCAGCCCCACCAGTCTCTGCGCCTGATTCCTGAGATTCTTCCCCGGCTGCTGAAACCCCCCCAAACTCCCCCCACCGGGAACCCCCCCCAGGAGGCCCAATCACCTTCCAGTTTCCACCCCATAGCTCAGGGGACGGGAGGGAAGGGGGTTATGGCCCAAAGAAAGACGGGAACAGCAATAGTGAAAAATGTCGGATGTAAACTGAGCCACACGCGGCCCTGAGACAGAAATCTGGCGGGAAGTCTGCCCCCCCCCCAAGGGACCGACATCTCTGACTCTGGGGAGAGGGGCCGGTTAGGGCGGAAACTGTTCTTTCCCTCGCCTGTCCCAGGACGGACTGACAGTCTCTCTCCCCACCGGATCTCTCCAATGCCAGTGGGCCAAGGGCAGGAGGCTTCAGACAAGAGACATTTTCCCTCCTCGTTCTCCAGGGGAAATTAATGTCCCTCAGCTCCCTTCGATCAAATACAAGTGGCATCAACGACCATAACGAGCAGCCACTAAATCTCTTTATCAAAGAAACATTAAACAGAGACTGGGGGACGAGTAGGTGGCCGAAGAATACACAGGAATAAATGGGGTCTTCGGTTGAATTGGGGCCTGTTGGGAGTCAGCCCCCTGTGTGTCCAGGGAGAGCCGTTCCATAGTGTAAGCGTGGCTGTCGCTGCCATCTCAGAGTCCCCGACTGAAGCTAGCCCAGCTCAGAATTCTCTTAGTCAAGCAGGAGTCATGTCCCCTCACCGGCACAGTCCAGGGGCGAGCCTCCCTGTCTCTGTCTCTGTCTCTGTCTCTCTCTTGCTTCTAAGTACCAGGTCACAGAGCCGCATCATCCTTATGCATCTGCGCCTGCCTTCGGCTTTGAGAACCACCTTTTTCTGGTCTCAAATTATGCAGGGGCCGGGGCAGGGGGGTGTAAATGGACCCCGCAGGGGATGGCCTTTTTTCAGGTCTGTGGGCCGGGGAGTTCCCCCACCTTGGCACCTGTATGTATCACACAGTCGGGTGGAGGCGAAGAGCCTGGAGTGCTGGGTCCAAGTCTGCCCTCAGACACTTGGCGGCTCTGGGACTCCCTCTGCCCCACTTTCTCACCCATAAGCATGGAGGGCGGTAGCGTCTCCCTCCCAGGCTATCCGTGGGAGATCCCACTTGAAGACCACAGAAACGTGGCTGCTGTGAATGGCCACGGGTTCCCAGGCTCGGGATGTGAAAGTGGGTGCAGCCGCCGGGATTCAGTTCAGGAAAGCGGGAGGGGTTGTGTCTGAACAGGGGGCGGCCGTGCGGCTGCTTCATCCCTGCTCACTTCATGCAGGAGAGGCCGGAAGGCGGCCCCAGGTTCTCCCCCAGCCACCTTTGGGGGAAGCACCGAGAGGGCCCGGAGGAGGCCCGAGGCTGCCTGGGGTGCTGGGGCCACAGGCCGGGGCCGGCACCGATGGCAGCTCTTTCAAAGGGAAGTGGGGGGAAGAGATGGCTCCCAACTTGGACGTGGGCAGCATCTCCCCCCAGCTCAGGCCCTTTGGCAGCAGGTGCTCCCTGAGCAGAGGGAGGGTCTCTTGCCTCTCTCCAGATAAACCTGCAGCTGGGGAAGGGCTGGGGAAGTGGGGGGAGGGGCTGGTGCCTCCCAGCCCAGGGACTTACCCAGGGTGGCGTGTATTGGAGGCTCCTGCTGGCTCTGCTCAGCGCGTGCTTCAGGCCCCCCTGCAAAGGCAGAAGTAGATGGAGGTGAGGGCAGGGGACAGTTCGGGCTTCCCAGCGTGTGTGTGATTGTGCACATGTGTGATTGTGTGTGATTGTGAGTTTGATTTGTATGTATCACAAGTATGTATGTGTGTGATTGTGTGTGATTGTGAGTGTGATTTGTATGTATGTATGTGATTGTGAGTGTTATTTGTATGTATGTGTGTGATTGTGAGTGTGATTTGTATGTATCATGAGTATGTATGTGTGTGATTGTGAGGGTAATTGTGAGGGTGATTTGCATGTATCATGAGTATGTATGTGGGTGATTGTGTGTGATTGTGAGTGTGATTTGTATGTATGTATGTGATTGTGAGTGTTATTTGTATGTATGTGTGTGATTGTGTGATTTGTATGTATGTATGTGATTGTGAGTGTTATTTGTATGTATGTGTGTGATTGTGAGTGTGATTTGTATGTATCATGAGTATGTATGTGTGTGATTGTGAGGGTAATTGTGAGGGTGATTTACATGTATCATGAGTATGTATGTGGGTGATTGTGTGTGATTGTGAGTGTGATTTGTATATATCATGAGTATGTGTGTGATTGTGAGGGTGATTTGCATGTATCATGAGTATGTATGTGGGTGATTGTGTGTGATTGTGAGTGTGATTTGTATATATCATGAGTATGTGTGTGATTGTGAGGGTGATTGTGAGGGTGATTTGCATGTATCATAAGTATGTATGTGGGTGATTGTGTGTGATTGTGAGTGTGATTTGTATGTATCATGAGTATGTATGTGGGTGATTGTGTGTGATTGTGAGGGTGATTTGTATGTATCATGAGTATGTATGTGTGTGATTGTGTGTGATTGTGAGTGTGATTTGTATATATCATGAGTATGTGTGTGATTGTGAGGGTGATTGTGAGGGTGATTTGCATGTATCATGAGTATGTATGTGGGTGATTGTGTGTGATTGTGAGTGTGATTTGTATGTATCATGAGTATGTATGTGGGTGATTGTGTGTGATTGTGAGGGTGATTTGAATGTATCATGAGTATGTGTGTGATTGTGAGGGTGATTTGTATGTATCATGAGTATGTATGTGTGTGATTGTGAGGGTGATTGTGAGGGTGATTTGCATGTATCATGAGTATGTATGTGGGTGATTGTGTGTGATTGTGAGTGATTTGTATGTATCATGAGTATGTATGTGGGTGATTGTGAGTGTGATTGTGAGTGTGATTGTGAGTGTGATTTGTATGTATCATGAGTATGTGGGTGATTGTGAGGGTGATTTGAATGTATCATGAGTATGTGTGTGATTGTGAGGGTGATTTGTATGTATCATGAGTATGTATGTGTGTGATTGTGAGGGTGATTGTGAGGGTGATTTGCATGTATCATGAGTATGTATGTGGGTGATTGTGTCTGATTGTGAGTGTGATTTGTATGTATCATGAGTATGTATGTGGGTGATTGTGAGTGTGATTGTGAGTGTGATTTGTATGTATCATGAGTATGTGTGTGATTGTGAGGGTGATTGTGAGGGTGATTTGTATGTATTATGAATATGTGTGTGATTGTGAGCGTGATTTGCATGTATCATGAGTATGTATGTGTGTGATTGGGTGTGATTGGGTGATTGGGTGACTGTGAGTATAGGAATTGGATGGGACCTAGGGGAGGCAGGACCCAGGTTTTAAGAACAGATGAAGGGCCTTGAACGACAAGGGACCCCTTCCAAATGGTCTGGACTAGGCCAGGCTGACCCTGCTCGGGCACAGGGCCCTTGGCCACACGTTTAGAAAAATGTCCAGTGAACGCGTGTCCTTTTTGATCCAAAGCAGAGAAGCTCTCCCGTGGAGAGGAAGGAAGGAGCTGCCCCGGAGCCCGAGAGTCTCAGCGGGGAGGGACTGCCAGGGACCACTGGTCGCCCCAGGCCCGAGGGGGGCCCACCAGCCTCAGTTTGAAGGCCTCTGAGGGAGCCAAGAGCCCCTTCCAAGGCAGCTCCTTCCACTGGGGGCAGTTCCATGTGTAGGGAACCTCGCCTGCCCCTTGGTCTCCCTTGTCCGGCCGAGGCTCATCCCTCTTGGGGGGACAACCCTCCAAACCCTCGAGGACACCGCCCCCTTCTCCCAGGTAAGCATCCCGGGCTCCCTCAAAGGATCCTGCCACATGGATGCAGGATCCTTCCCCGGCGCGGCCTTCCCCTGCACGGCCTTCTCCAGCCAGCCCTTCCCTGGCCAGCCCTTCCCCTGAATGGCCTTCCCCAGCCGGCCCTTCCCCTGCACGCTCTCTCACTTCTCAGTCGGTCCTTGCTTCTCAACCCTAGAAAAGATTAGAGTGGAGAACGTTCTCTCTGCAAGCCCAGGATCCCGGCGCAGGCTCACTCCGAGTCCTGGTCCAGGCCCTGGCAGACGGCCCTCAATGGCAGGGGGGAGGGGGGGAGGAGGGCGGTTGGGATAGGAGGAGAAATCTCCTTTCCCATGCGCAGCGCTAGAAAAGGCCATTTTCACATTCCCAAAGCCCCGGGGACATTGGGGTAGCTAATGGCCCATTGAGAGGTGCCGGGCTCTCAGGGGCACCAAAGTCTCTAGGCTAGTGGTCCCACCCCCAACTTGGCCTGAGGCCCCGAGCCCCGGGCCTCCCACGGGCCTCCCACGGGCCTTCACCTCCTGCTGACCACGGCCCTGCCCTGCTGCTGTCCTCCCCCCCACACTTGTGGGACTTTTGTCCTGACTCTCCCCTCTGGTGAGTCTCTAAGCTACATAAAATACAGATTCAAGTATAGAAGGATAAGAGCCATTTCCCAGTTGAAAAGTAGTCAAAGAATACGAATAGGAGAAGAGAATCATAATCTTAGGTAGGAAAAAATACTTCCAAATCACCAATCAGAGAAGTATAGTCTAAATTCTGGGGCTCCACCTCACATATGTCAGATCGACAAATGTCGATCTGAATGAAAGCACAGATGTTGGGAAGACTGTGGGAAAGTAAGAATAAAAAATCGCTGAGATTTATTGTGCTTCAGTTATTTCAGTCGTGTCCCACTCTCTGGGACCCCTGTGGGGTTTATTTGATGAATCTCGGGGACGGTCCGGGAAGGGTCGGGGAATGCAAGGAAAGCAGTACTGGCCGGTGACTCCTGGCTGGCAAGGGTCGAGGCGTTAGTTACCGGCCCGGAGCCTTCTCTTTTCACCGGCACATGCCTGGGCAACGCGAGAATCTGGGGAAATGGATGCCCGTGGGCTTGTCTTTGGGCCCGAGAGGTCAGCAGATGGGCGACGGGCACATCCGGGACAAGGAGGCTTCCTAGCTCAGGAGGCGCGACTAAGGCACCGGACGCTGCTCCCTCAGCACAGTCTTTGGATGACTGACTGACTTACAAAAAAGCCTTAATGGAGGACACGGGAGGCAGCATGGGAGCGGGGATCCATGGGTGAGACTGAGGAAGGTTCTGATTAAGAAGACATATGCCTTTCTCTCAGAGAAAACTGGGATAACTGAAGTAACTGCTCTGTGTGAGAAGTCTGTGTTCTTGGCTGGGAAGGGACTTAATCCAGATGCTCCCTCTCATTCTGGAGCCAGCGACCCCCTTTGCAGTCAGAGCAGCTGAGTCTGATCATCAGTCACCTCCAAGCCAGGAGCCGTGATGGCTGGCATCTCTCTCCGCCATCTGCGAGGCGGACGCAGTGACCCAGCTTTGAACCAAATCACAGCGGAGAACTACGGCGACTCAAAGTCTGTGTCCGCTGACAGCCCGGTGGGGAAGGGCTCGGGGCTCGGGATCCTTCCGTGGGACTCCTCTGGGTCTTCTGCCCAGCAGTTACGATGGGACGCATGGTTGGTGTGAGTCTGACAACTGGCATTGCTTTTCTTAAATCACCCTGCATTTTCCTGCTCTGATTTTGAATCGTTGTGCTTGGCTGGGATGTCGAGGTTTATGTGATGAAACGACAGCTGGACAGACCCCGGAGGAGGACTTTCTATCGGTCTCAGAGCGAAACCAGATGATGGACAAGCAATGCAGGCTGTAAGTAGGATGCCGGTGACTGGAGTTCGTTGGCAGAAGGCGCCTCTCCCCATCGTCCAGTTGTGGGGGGGCCACCTTCAGAGAAGAAGAAGCCTCGTGCCACATGGAGCCCGCAGACACGTGCCGTCTCGGCTTTTGCATCGCCATTCTGATCTCATTCAGCGACGTGGCTGCATTTGACCTCTGCGAGATGAACGAGAACTCCTGATTGTTTCCAACATGAAATCCTCACGATGTAATTCCATCTTTTTTCTTCTTTTTTTAAATTGAAGCAATTTTCAGCGTGTGCACCGGCAAGAAATTTTATTGCCTTTCTCCTCTTTGTTAATTTGGTGAAGGTCAGGTGGAATCTAAGGCTTGTTTCAATGTGACTCAATTTCCTTGATTGATAGAAATTTGAACATTTTCCCCGTGGTTTTGGATATTTGTGTTTGCTATTCTTGGGTCTCTTGCCTGCTGGAGAATAGGCTTTGTTCTTATGAATCTAGGCCAGTTCCTTTTCGTGCTGGATTTAGCCTTTTATGATAAACATCCAATTCGTGTTTTTTCCAGTTGTTTTTTCTTCCTTATTCCAAAGGCATTGCTTTTTTTTCATTGTTGTTGTGCAGAAGCTTTTTCTTTTCAGTCTAATTGATTTCATGTATTATTTGACTCATAATTTGCTTGAAGTCAGGGCTGGTTAAGAATTTGTCCCCTTAACGCAGCTGTGAAAGATGCACCAAACATTCCATTATCCTCTGGTATTTTTTACATTTTGATTACTAATCTGTTGGAAATTTAGTGCGGGAAATGCTGAGCTGGGCTGGCCCCTTCCCATTTTTCTTTTAAACCAAGCTCTTGCTATCCAGGCTTTGTTGAATAATGAATCCTTTCCTCAATATTCTGTCATGCTGGAAATATTGAGAGCAGTCTGCATCTGGAGCCAGCTCTTCATGATCTCATCCATCCTACTTAGCTGCTTTTCTGTTTCCTATTTTCCAGTAACAGATTGAATTCCCTCTTAGATTACGAAGTTTTTAAGTTTGCTCAAATAACCTCTGTGGATGGTCTTGCTTGATTTGCATATCAAAGATTCTACCAGGGTTTGCTGGCTTTTTGTAGATAATATTGGCAGATTGAAGACTTTTTCTTTCTTCCATGTGTCTGGGTGAGTTGAATCTGACAGTCATTTCTGCAGGTGTCCGGTGTTCTGTCATTTTATACTCTATCCTTTATTCTCACTCACTTGGGGAAATTCCTGCCCTGTTTCCTGTGCAGCTTTTTCTGCTTTCACATCATTTGGAGGATCCAACCAGTGATCCTCCAGTTCTCTCTTGGTGCTCTGTCCTCTCCATTGTTCTTGACTTTCTTCTAAATTCATGAAATCTTATTCATCCATCCCCCCAAATTGTTCCTTGATCTTTTTTTTTTTTCCTGCCGATCCTTAACTGTGACTTTGGCCTTTTTGTTGTCTGGCAGAAGCCTTCTGTTTCTCTTTGATTCCCTATGCCTATTTGCATTGTCCACATATCTCTCAGTGTATTTGCTTTCCATGACTATTTTTCTATTTGGCTTGCAGCAGATCCCTTTATAGCTGTCAATTTTTGTCTTTACTGGTACCAAATTCTCTTTTTATTTCCCTTATGATGTTTATTATTCAATCCAGACACTGCCTTTGATATTAATGTTTTTTTTCCCTATCTGATGTCATCTCCCTGGATTTTTAATATTTGTCTGTATCATAATATTTGTTTTCCATGCTCTGGTTTATGTTTTCCTAAGTCATTTTTCTTGATAATATTTTCTCCCCTTTCTTAGAGGCTAATCTCTTTTGAGGATTTTTGGTTTTTCTCAATGATCTCCCTCTCTCTTCCCTCCCCCTTTTATTTTGGGACATTTCTGCCTCTATTATTATAAAGGGCAATAGGAATCTGCTATGTTTTGAGACCTACTTTCTTTTCATTTTGTTAGCATCTCTTCCATTTATTCTTTGAAATCTCTTTGAAAGGGCTATCAAAACGGGTTATAACATCTTGAGGTAAGAGAGAGCATTATTTTCTTTTTTCTACCCACAAAACATAACACACTGTCTGCCACACAGTAGGTGATTAATTAAATGTTTGTTAAATTAAAATGAAATCAGGCCACAAACATTTATTAAGCACTTACTATATGCCAGACACTATAGTAAACGTTGGGGATATAAAAAAAAAGGCAAAGAGCAATCCCTGCCCTCAAAAAACTCATAGCCTAATGGGAGAAACAGTAAGCATGCACAACAAATATGTACAGACAAGTTATTTACAGGATAAGTAGGAAATAATTACAAGAGAAAAGGCACTGGAATTAAGAGGATCTGGAAGAGGCTTCCTATAGAGCATGGAACTTGAAGGAAGCCAGGTAATCCAGTAGCTAGAAATGAAGAGGAAGAGTCTTGCAGGTGGGAAGAAGAGACAGAGAAAATTCTCAGAGAAGAGAGATGTAGTATCTTGTTTGTGGAATAGCTAAAAGGTTGTTGTTACTAGATAAAAAAAAGAGTACATATTCTTTACTTGGGAGTAAAGTGTAACAAGACTGGAAGGGTGGGAGGGTCATGAAGTGCTTTGAGTGCCAAGCTGAGGATTCTGTAGTTGATCCCGCAGGGAATCAGGAACGACTAGAGTTTAATGAGTAGGGGGTGCCATGATTACACCTGTGTTTTAGGAAAATCACTTTGGAGGCTGAATGGAAAATGAAATGGAGTGGGGAGAGACTTGAGGCAGCAAACCCATTTACGGACCACTGCAATAGTTGAGGTGTGAGGTGATGAGGGCCTACATCAGGGTGGGGAGCAGTGTCAGAGGAGAAAAGGGGAATTCCTAGAGATGCTGTGGAAGTGAAATCAAGAAGGATGCTGCAGAGGTAAAATCAATAAGACATGCTGAGACATCTATAAGAAATGCTGCGGAGGTGAAACCATCTACAAGAGATGCTGCAGAGGTAACAGCAACAAGAGATGCTGCAGAGGAGAAATTGACAAGAGATGCTGCAGAAATGAAATCTACAAGAGATGCTGCAGAGGAGAAATTGACAAGAGATGCTGTAGGCATGAATTTGACAAGAGATGCTGCAGTGGTGAAATACATAAGAGATGCTGCAAAGATGAAATCAATGATGATGCTGTGGAGGCCAAATTGACAAGCGATGCTGTGAAGGTGAAACCAACAAGGATGCTGCAGAGGTGAAATTAACAAGGATGCTGTGGAAGTGAAATCAACAAGAGATGCTGTGCATGTGAAACCAACAAGGATGCGGTGGAGGTGAAATCTACAAGAGATGCTGAGGAAGTGAAATCTACAAGAGATGCTACAGAGGTGGGACTGACAAGAGATGCTGTAGGCAAGGATTTGACAAGAGATGCTGCAGGAACAAAATTGACAAGAGATGCTGCAGGAACAAAATTGACAAGAGATGCTGCAGAGGTGAAATCCACAAGTCTTGATATTATAGATCTGAGGGGTGAGAGTGAATGAGGAGTCCAGAATGACATGTAGGTGTGAGTCTGGGCTCTGGGTAATGGGGGTGTCTTTTACAGTAATAGAGGAAAGAAGATAGGAGTTTGGAGGAAAAGAGTTTCGTTTTGGACATGTTGAGTGTAAGATGTCTACTGGACATCCAGTTTAAGATATCTGAAAGGCAATGAAGATGTGAGATGGAGGTCAGCAGAGAGATTATGACAGGAAAAGTAGATCTGAGAATAATCAGTGTGAAGATGATAGTTAAATCCATGGGAACTGATGAAATCACCAGGTGATATAATTTAGAGGGAGGAGGGAAGAGGGCCCAGGACAGAACTCTGAGGGATACCTTGCTTAGAGGGTATGATCTTGAGAAAGTTGAGCAAAAGAGACAGAGAATGAATGATCAGAGAGGTAGGAGGAAAACTGGGGGGAGGGGGGAAAGAGAGAGAGAGAGAGAGAGAGAGAGAGAGAGAGAGAGAGAGAGAGAGAGAGAGAGAGAGAGAGAGAGAGAGAGAGAGAGAGAAAAGAGGAGGAGGAGGAGAACAGTTGTTGTGTTGGATCTGGTCAGGGAGGGACTTTGATTCTGAAACCCCCTAGAAGCAAGAGTCTGCTCAGTGCCATCTTGTGTCACTTTTCTCCTGTTCCAGATCTCACTGTGTTCCTCAGAAGCCCTCTCCTTCCCTTCTATCATTTGCCTTTTTCCTATTTTTTCCTCCTCTTATTCGGGGACAGCCAATATTCAACCCCCAAAGTGACTCTTGGAGCTGTGTCGGCTGGCAGTTTGACAAGTTTCACTCATGGGCTGTGCTATTTCCGGGCCATCAGGGCCGGAGCCACCATCTGATCTTCCTGTTCCAGACCAAGCTTGTGATGTCCTGACAACTTGTCAAGGAGAGCAGAAGGCTGCACCAGAATGGAGAACGGGCGCTGTGATAGTTCCTTCCTTGTTCCCCTGCTGACTGATTTCTATTCCTAGAGGCTTGGAGACTGGGAGAGCAGAGTCATGTTCAATCCCAAACTCCTTGGGAGGAAAAGTTGACTAAATACAAGCACTGTCCGATGGGTATGTCCAGGGCCATCCAGAGCTAGGACCATCATTTGATCTAACGGGGTCCAGGGCATCCACTGGAGCTGGGATCCTCTTTGTCCCCATTCACTTCCTGCTCTTATCTACAACTTGTGATTCTTTATGAATTTTCTGTTTTTTGTCCTATATAATTTTGAGCCGAAAGTCACCAAGACCAAGAGTCCATCACCAAAACTGTTCTACTGACCAACACACACACACACACACACACACACACACACACTCACTTCTAATCTCTTATGAATCTTGCATCAAAATAACTAAGAAGTTGGGACTGCTTACAGTGTTGTTCCTTTGACAGATGAAGAAACTGAGGCTCAAAGAGCATGGAAAGAGGGCTGGACTAGAAATCAGAGACATCATGGAAAGAGGGATAGACTCTACTACATACTCCATGTATGACCTTAGGCAAGTCCTTAACATCCCAAGGTCCCAATTTCCTACCTAAGAGGAGGCTGGGCTGATCAGTCTTTGTGGTCTCTTCCAGCTTCAGATGTAAGATCCTTGAAAGTGAATCCCCTTCATGTGTTTACCTCACTCTGGGATAAGCTGGGCTTTTGCGGTGAGACCCTCAATCTCAGATTTCCAGTCATTGCTCCCCCAAAGTCAGGGTGCCCTGGCCGTTTCTTTCTCTACCTTTCTTATGGAAATAGCGCAGAGTGCAGTCCTTCCTCCTTCCCATCCCTCCACGCCTCCACTTCTTTACACTCTTGTTTGGATCCCACAACATTCAGACCCACGGTACTTGGGTGCTCAGGCCCCAACCCAGACCTGCAAAATGGCCTCGTAGTTGCCAATCCTGGGGGAGCGAAGGGCCAGCCCTCTGATAATATGGGCTCTCACTCCAAGTTAACGGTTCTTCCCAAAATATGAGGGTGACTCAAGGCAGAAGGAGCACACAGGCCATGTGGAAAGCCTTAAATGGACCTAGATCTTGACTAGGATCAAAATGTCAGACAGTCTGGTCTCAGTGTCTACCCCAAATGCCATCCATTGATTGCCTAGTGTTGGAGAAGCTCTAGTCCAACCCTGATGCTTGGAACAGGGAGCTCCTCCCTACAGGGCTTTGTTTCAGGAAGCCTGGGACCCTTCAGACACCCAGGTGGGAGAAGGGTCCATCCCTGAAGTTGGGTCCCCCTCTACAGCTTTTGAGCCAGCAGGGACTCAAGAGTACAATTCCTCCAGTCCTTTCATTTCACAGACAAGGAATTGAGGCATGGGAAGGTAAAGCTACTATGGAGAGGAAGGTGTAAAATGGCTTCAAATCCACATTCCCTGAATCCGAATCCAGTTCTGTCTCCACAATGCCACACTCCTTCCTGCCTCAGTGTACTTGACTCTGGTCTTAAAGACTCCCGGTCTTATTGGGCGGCCCGTTATATTTCTGGGCAGCAGGAACCAGCTGCCGTGTAGCATCCATTCAGCAAACTTAGTCCTGGTTCTGAGCAAAACAAGGCTAGTGGGACAACAAGAGATGAGGGTCGTGGGCCACTCAAGTCTTCTCTTCCTTGGGCTCAACGTCCCCAGCCTCGAGCTCATCAGGCGCTATTCTGACTTAGACTAAGCTCCTCCTCCTCTTCTGGGTCTTGCTCTGGACCCAGTCCAGCTTTCGGATCCTTCCCTGGGGCACAGGCCCTGGACCCAAGCTTTCCTCTGCTGTCTTGATCCTTATGTCTAGTCCATGGTTTTCTCTGCCTGTGGTTGGCCGGGAGACCCATCTTGCCTCATTGGGTATTTTCTGGTTTGTTGATATTCTTCTCTGTCTAAGACATTTCCAAATGCATTAACATAATCTTATCTCTGATACTTAAAAAAAATCTGCTGGGTTTGTTTTGATCTTCTTTTCTCATTTGTAATTTTGGTAATTTGCATTTTCATTCTTCTTTTCCTTATAATGTTTCCTAAATAGAAGCTCCATCTTGGTCTTTTCAAAATCTCTGTCTTGGTTTTAGATATCAGTGTAATTGTTCTCTTATTTTCCATTTTATTAATTTTTGTACTAATATTGATGCTTTCTCTTTTTCTCTTTCTTTTGGTAGATTTCTTTCTTTGTTTTCTGATTTCTTTAAAAGCAGACTCCGTTAATTGAGTTTCTCCTTTTCTTTTTGATAAAAGCAGGCCGGCCTCTAAGTATTACTTGGACCGTATCCTGTAGGTGGTGCAATGATCGAGTGCTGGGTCTGGAGTCAGGAACACATCTCTCTGAGTTCAAAGCTGACCTCCCAGATATATGACCCTGGGCAAGTCACTTAATTCTGTTTGCCTCAGTTTCCTCATCTGTAAAATGAGCTAGAGAAGGAAATGAGAAACTTCTCCAAAATCTTTGCCAAGTGGGGTCACAGAGAACTGGACACGACTTCTGAAAAGGACTCACTAACAATAATAACCAATGAACTTTGGTACTTTCTACTTGAATTCTCATTAAAGCAATCTGACTTGGTCTGGTTTTGAGAATTTCTTCGTAAGCCCGGGATAGTATTCATGCCATGTTTTTGGTTCAACTCCTGATGCCTTCGGTTTAGCTTGGTTATTGTTCTGTGGCGTGGAAAGGAGAATTTCCTATTTGAGCCTTTGGACATTTAATGAGGAGTTTTCCGCATCCTAGACCATGATACTTTGTGCACGTGATCATCTCTGTTTATATCTAAATCTCTATGTGCAAGCAGTGTATTTAGGATGTGCATTAGACAAGGAACATGGCGGAGCAGCCGGCTTTGATGTAAGGAATAACTCAGTTCTAGGCTCACTGCTGACGCAGACTGAGTGAGGAGGGACTCGCTAGGGAATTCTCAGGACCCTCTGTTTCGGAAAAGAGGCTAACCTGGTTTAGGAGAGGGCTCTTCCACACCTGGGAGTTCTTCATAGCAGTAAAGTCATGGTTCAGTCAATAAGTCCAGTTGAAGCAACAAACGTCCTACTATGAGCTGGGCAATGTGCTAAGCAGTATCCCTATGATGGGTATATATGTATATAGAATATATGTTATATGTCTATACACATATATATGTGCATAATATGCACACACGTGCAGTGTGTTGGTACATAGACATGTGTATATTCCCTATTTTTCCATTAAGTTCTTTCCACATGTCTATTTTTCCAAGTTTTTGAGCACCCTGTCGAATTCTGTGGGGACTTCAGTCTATTTATATCCACTTCACGATTGTTAAATTTAGCTGCATTAAATTTTTTATTCCCTTTGTCAGAAGAAGATAAAAGTTTCTTATTTTACTCCATATCTTTTGTTTGATTTCTCATATTTGGAAACAGAGATGGTTTAATCTTCTCCCTCATTAATTTTCCCCAGATTTCTCTTTCCAAGATTGGGAGGGGCAGCTACATCTGGTCTGAGACACCGAACACTTACAGCGGTGTGGTCCTGGGTTACAGTGAACCCCGATCGCCTCACCAAAGAAAAAAAGATTGTGAGCTTTTCTTTTATAAGTGTGATTGTACCTATGTTTAAAATGGACACGTGGTCATTATTGGTTGGGCCTTTTCACCCTGTGATCTCCTTGAGGACAGGACCTATTATGCACCTTTCTCTGAATCCCCAGTGCTTAGTATGTTGCCTGGCACATAGTAGGTGCTTCATTTGACTCTAATCAGTTCTACTTGCTGTTCCTTGTCTGGGGCGCTCCATCTTTGACTGGATTGTCCTCCGGGCCTGGAGTGCTCTCTCTCCTCCCTTCCCCCTCCTGCCTTCTTCAAAGTCTTACCTCCTGCCAGTGGGGTGTCCTGGTCCTCCTTAAGGTGAGCACTTCTCAGCTCAGATTTCCTTCCATCCACCCTCTGCGTATTTTGCGTGTGCACGGTGGTGGGACGTTGCCTCTCCAGTTATGCTGGAAGCTCCTCCAGGGCACGGACGAGGTTTCTTTGTTGTTTTTACTTTGGGTTCCCGGCCCTCAGCCCAGAACTCCCCGTGGAGAAAGTGCCCAGCTCAGCTTATGACTGCCTGATTGATCAACTAACCGAGTCCTCTCACTGAGAGGCTTCCAGGGGATCCCTTCCCCGGGTCACGGGTGGCCTCGGAGCCGGGGATCCCTTCCCCGGGTCACGGGTGGCCTCGGAGTCAGGGATTCCTTCCCTTGGAGCCCTCTGAGGTCTCCTCCAGCTCGGACGATCGTGTTCAATGATAACTAAAGGCCTGTGAGTGGCTGAACACTTGATTGTTGCCAGTCCTGGTTCCCCGCTGTTTGACTAACCCAGAGAGACCCAACTCTCTGCTCATTCGGCTGGAGCTCAGAAGGCTTTCTTTAGTTCTAGTGGGTGCGAAGGGTGGGCTGGCCTTTCCCCTCATGAAATTAGTTTCCTCTTTGCATGTTTGGGAGGCTGTTCGGAATACGCTGGCCAGCACGGATGCGGCGGTCCGGCTCAGCAGTGTGCTGTGGAGATCAGCAGAGGAGACGGAGACTCACCTCCTCCTGCCGCCCAGTCCCTGGAAATTCTCCGAATGCAATTCCTGCCGTCCCCGTTTCCCCTCATCTCTGTCCCAAAGCTCCAAGCTGCCGGTCCCCTTGCCTTCCTCTAAGAGCACGTTTCCCTCTTGTAACGGTCTCCACACTATCAGCCCCTGTGTATCAGTACTTGGCAGCACTGCCCCCCAGTCCCCAAAGTCTTCCAGAGAAAGCCTGTGGCCACTGATCCTGGGGGATGAGAGTTCCCAGAACGTCCAGGGTCCCCACTCCCCAAGAGACACACTACTGAGTCAGCATTGGGCCGGCGCTGGGCAGGACCGGAACGCAGTCATCCCCCCGCCCTCCACACACTAGAAATGCTTCCATTACTGACCTCCCAGTCCCTGGGCAAGTCACTTAATTCTGTTTGCCTCAGTTTCCTCATCTATAAAATGAGGAAAAATAAAAAAAGGCCCGGCAGCCCTTTAACTTGCTCCAGTGCTACGGTCAGATTCCTCCCTAAGAACCTCAGAACAAATCTAGGAAGAAGGTGGGTTTTTACAGGAATTATTCTGTAATTGTGGTGCTCCCTTAGTGCTCTCTGCATCAGTGCCCGAGAGCAGCCCCCAGCTGCCCGGTGCTCCCTTAGTGCTCCAACCCCCCCTCACAATCTGACCGCACATGGGGAAGGATTGCGGCCAGATGGTTGTGAAGTGACTGGGGAAGTTGGGATGGGGGCCCTGCGAGGGGTGAGTGTTGAATAAAGCGGAAGGAAAGAGCAAGTGACGCCCCAGCAACGGCACTGAGCGTTTCTTCTGAACTTACTGCCTGGGCAGGACTGGTCTGATGCCTGAGTGGTTTTTGTCCCATGTGTGGAACACCCTTTCTTCCTCCCCCTGAAAACTTCCCAGAGGAGCGACCACAACTGTGCAATCGCTGCTACCTGGAGGGATTCCTGCATCATTTCAATTTCTCTCCTTCAATTCCTCAGTCAGCATTTATTTAGCACCTACTGTGTGCCAGGCCCACGTAAGGGGCTGGGGACACAAGAAATGGTCCCTGTTGTCAAGAGCAGCAGAGGCTGTGACTTAGGATGTTGAGGTCCTGATCGCCTTTTGTCTAGATCCTGGGGGCAGTGTCCAAGCTGCTCATCCCCCGGGCCTCCAGACTCCCTACTTCAGTCTATTTTACCCTCTGATGACAAAGACATTTTTAAGTGTAAAACTGACCAGGTTACTCCTCTGCTCAACCAACTCCACTTGCTCCCCATTACCTCCAGAATCCCCTGTGTGTTCCTTTGTTTGGCTTTGAAAACCCATCATGTTTGTTCCAATTTATGCTCCCGAGTGCATTCAGATTGGTTTTCTCTCCGTTCTTATCATTTCCTGCCTCTGTGCCTTTGCCCAGGTGACCCCCCCCATACCTGCAATGCAACCCTTCCATATCCTCAACTTCCAGACCCCCTTTTCCCTTTAAGATGCAGCTCAGACACCATCTTTTTCATGCATTTTCCCTGATTCTTCCCATCTCCCAGCCTGCTAGCAGCCTCCCTCCCAAATGCCTCGTAGTATTTCGTGCCCACTTGGGTCTCATTTGCTTTATGTTTGTTGCTGGATATGTTTGTATAAATCCTTGTTTCCCCCATGAGAATGTCAGTTTGTTGAGAGGAGGAGCAGTTTCTTTTTCTGTGCCTGTTTCTTTAGCACCTAATACAGAGCTGGGGATATACTAGGTGCTTAATAAATGCTTGCTTGGTCACCAGGAGCCAGAGAACCTGCCTGCTATGTCTGCGTTACACCTGCCATCAGAATATAAACTCTTTGTCAAAGATTGCTCAATATTATTGCCTTTGCAGCCCTGGCACCTTGTATACAACTGGAGCTTAATAAATACTATTAATCGAAGGAACCAAATTGTCATTCTGCAGAACAATTGCAGCCCGACAGTTGGCTTGGGGAGGGAGAGCTGGATGAGAAACACTCACCTGGGGAGGGTTGTACAGGTGGCAGAGGGGCTGCCCGGGCTCCTGCTTACAGAAGTGGAGGGCATGGCAGACCACATCCGCGTTCAGCTTCAGACTCAGCCTGCAGGGAAAGGGAGCGGAGGAAAGGTCAGGGACACTTCCTGGGCAGCCCAGGAACAGAGCTAAGGCCCAGAATCTATTCTGCTGCCCTGGGCCTTTGGGTTTCTCCCCCTGGGCTGCTGGGGCCGGCCGACTCTCTGCCATCTTGTTCTCAGCCACGGGGGAGAAGTGCTGAGCTTTGTGTTCAGCCTGCTGGGCTGGACAACTCACCAAACGAGCCGGGTCAAATCAGCTCGGGGGTCATTCTACAGGGACCAGTGTTATTACTTTAGGCACTCGCACCAAGAGGATGCTGGGAGAATCTGCTGCTCCTAGGCTCTTAGGTGTTGTTCAGACCTTTTTGTTTTAATTTATTTCTTCTTTTTAGGAATTAAATTTAAATATTAATTAACTAAATCAAAATATTCATGAATCTGAGCCTAAGGTTGATTGAAAAATCAATCAAGTCATCCCATCCCACTTAGAGTGAGCCAGAACTTGTCTTGTTTCTTAATGAGGTGAGAACAAGTCTCCGAGGTTCAGTCCCTCCAGCCCCCGCTGGCTTCAGACTCAGTCCCAAATGTCTGAAGGTTTCAGGTCCTCCATGGAATTGAGTGGGGGGGCTCAGGACTCATGCTCGGATGGGCTGAGCAAACTGGGCCGTGACCCGGGAGGCCCCCGGACGGAGCTGCTTAAACCGGGGGCTCGGTGCCATTGGGGACTGGTTGTGGTAAATGCCTGCCGACCCGAGCGGTCCTGCCCACGGTCCCAACCCGAGACTGGTTCATGCGCAGGACCTGGGGCTCTGGCTCCTCCCGCTGCTCCCGCGGCCAGAAAGCTGGGGCCGTTGGCCTCCTTGGGATCGGCCTGGGACCCCCAGAGAAGACCCCCAGCCCCAGCTCCTCACGAAGAGGGAGAGGATGCACATCCGCCCCCCACCCCGGCATTGCCAGAACGGCTCTGAGTTCTCTGCACCCCCAGACTGATGCCCAGGCCTTCGGCTCTCCACTCAATGCAGAACAGAGAGGGGCAAATCGGGGGCTACAACCCGCATCTTCCCTGGAGCCCCCAGGAGCGTCCTGGGAGAGGAGCACGAGCCTCCAGGAGATACGGGAGGACCCACGAGGAGAGGGCTGAGCTGGGGCTTTCAGGCAGAAGTGCCCAATCTCAGCTCATCCTCAGGCCTAGGGGGTAAGCCTGCAGAGATCATGAGCTCCCCTGTGGGGATGAGGCAGTGTAATCATGGGGGCAACAAACATGAGAGATGGGCCGGGAATCCGGGCTTTCTCCAACTCCTGGGAGGCAGCGAAGTGGGTAACAGAGCATCGCACCTGGAGTCAGGAAGGCCCGGGCTCACACCCAGCCTCAGATTTAGTTGGATGACAGTGGATAAGTTTCTATTTGCCTCAGTTTCCTCACTGTGAAATGGGAATAATGGGAGCCCTGTATAAATATTTTTCTTTCTTTTTCTTCCCTTCCCTGCCCTGCCCTGCCCTGCCCTTCTCTCTTCCACACTTCCTTGTGTGTGTGTTCTCTTGGGAGAGCTCGTCCTCCATTGTGGTCGGCTGTGCATCTGCCTGGGTCCGTGATGGCACAGGGAGGGTTACTCCTGCTCGTGATGGAGAACAAGGGTGAAGGCCCAGCTCCCGAGAGAAGCCGGAGACCTTCCCACAACTCCTCCGGTCCAAAGTGGCTCAGGGGAGGAGGGACAGGCTATTTTCTGCTCAGTCCATCTGCGGGTCAGTGGGCCCTGATAGGCCGAGGGAGCCATGGCCAAAGGTGAGGAGACAGAGAGAAGGAAAAGGAGGAGGGCAGGAAATGACCCGGGGCATCAGGAGAAAATGTACAGTGGGGACCAGGGAAGGAAGAATGGATGGCAACTGGAAAGACGTGAAGGAAGACTCAGAACTACCCAGAGTAGCCCTGTCTGCTATTGCTGGAGGCATTTTGTCTGTGAAAATTTTTGTTCCAAAACATCACGGCTCCCGAGTTAGGATTCCAAACAAAGCTCCATGTTTCCTAGCTCAAGGTGTGTATTTGCTTGAATAAGACAAATAATGCCGCGGGTTCCGCTTTTCTCTTCTGAGCAGATTAAACTGGAATCCTCACCCCCTTCTCTCATCTCCTCTCTCCCAGCAAGTTCATTTCCCCCGATTTGGAGCCTTTTATACTTACAGTTTGATGATGTCCGGTCCAAAGATTTCTGCTGTGAGGAAGCAGATGCTTTTCAGGAAGAGCTTTTCTGCAAAAATGAGGGAAATTTAAAGTTAAACTCCAAAGTGCGTCTGTTTATATGCATATAATATATTATATTATATTATATTATTATATGCACATATATAATATATTTATCCCCATATAGACCCATGAAAGTCTGTATTTTCTTGTTGATTCATTTATTCGGTTCCAAATCAATGTTCTATCAAAACTTAAAATTAGGAGAGAGGGTAAATATTTTAACAAATGTTTCCATTGCAATTAAATAATTCCTTCATGAATCGATTATTTAAAAAATTAGTTTTTCTTTGCAACAGACATTATTGCTAACATATACAGCGGTAACAACGCTGTGGATCTGACCAGGGCCTTTGATACTGTCAGGCGTGAGGGTTTAAGGAAAATTCTCCTTAATTTGGTGCCCAGAGAAGCCGTTCAGTATAGGACACTCCCCTCCCGATGGCCGGCCTGCCGGGATTTCAGGACCACGGACAGTGCTCCGAGCTTTCCCAGTCACCGATGGAGAGAAACAAGGCCGCGTGCTTGCTCCCGTGCTTCCTAGCCTGATGTCTTCAGCATTGAGGACAGACCCAGCATCAAAGGTCCGCTCCTGCCCTGATGGGAATTCTTCACCTGGAGGAGGGAAGTGGGTGGGGCGGGGCTTGGTGGGGCAGGGGTCTGTGCTCAGTGCAGCCCCGGGAAGTCCGGGTTAGTTCTTGCCTGCGGGAGCTCATTTCGGCCCAATACCGAACACCGAGAGCTCCACAGGCAGCGTCACGCCATTCACGCGCGGAATCATCGCTTTCAGCCAATGGAGAAGTTTTGAATGCTGTGGATAAGCTTCTTTACTAGGGATGCACACATCGATAACGAGCTCTAAAGGAGCTCTAAAGGAGAACTCGGGCAGGGCGAGTGTTCACAAAGTGACCAGAAAAAGTGACACAAAGACACTTCAGAACTCTGGGATTGATAATGACACGTGGGACTCATTGGCCCAGGATCGCCCGGCAGGCGCCCTCTCAGATCTGTGCTCCGAGCAAAGAAGAAGTGAAGTAGCTCGGAAGTAACGTGAGATGCACAAGTTGGAGACTCCCCCCTCCTCCCCTGCCCAGGTCCCTGGGGACTTTTTGTACCTGACCGGAGGTAGGCTCAGGTTCATATTGGTCTGATGAATCACCGGCAGACACTTGGAACTTGATCCTAACATAGTGATGTCATTTTTCCCCTGAGGCATTTGGGGTTAAATGACTTGCCGAGGGTCACACAGCTAGGAAGTGTTAAGTATCTGAGATTAGATTTGAACTCAGATCCTCCTGACTTCAGGGCTGGTGCTCTATCCACTGCGCCACCTAGCAGCTCCCAATTCCACCTCCCTTCTGTCAGTTTCTCCCCTCATTTCATTTTTGAGTAAGATAGTTTTCTACCCCCCAACTGAAGGTGTATGTTATTCCCTCTTTGAGCAAATTCCAATGAGAGTAATTTCGTGTGCTCCCCCCACCTCCATCTTCTCCTCCACTGTAAAAGTTCTTTGCCACCTCTTTTATGTCAGATAATTTACCCCATTATACCTCTCATTTTCCCCTTCTCCCAGTGTCTTCCTTTTTTCTCACTTCTCACTTATTTTATTTTTATTCCTTTTTCTCAACTCTTAACTTTATTGATTTATTTAAGGTAATTTATTATCTAAATAGAAATATCTAAATATATCTATTATTAGATTATTTAGATTAATTTATTTTTAAATAATCATCTCATCATATTCAACCCCGACCTGAGTCCTCTGTCCATGTAAGAGTCCTAATAATTCTCTAATAAAACTCTAAAGAGTCTCCAACTATGTAGGAACGTAAACAGTTTAATCTTACTGAATCCTTAGATTTCTTTTTTCTGTTTACTTTTTTGATGCTTCTGTTGAGGCTTGTATCTGAAAGTCAAATTTTCTATTCATTTTTGGTTTTTTCTTCAGGAATGCTTAAAAGTCCTCTATTTCATTGAAAATTCATCCTTTTTTTGTTTTGTTGGGTTGATGAATCTTGGTTGTAATCCTAGCTCTTTTACCCTCTGGAATATCATATTCCAAATCCTCTGACCCTTTAATGTATAAACTTTTGTAATCCTTACCGTGCCGTGATAATAGAATAGTTTTTTTCTAGGTGCTTGTGATATTTTCTCTTTGACCAGGGAGCTCTGAAATTTAGCTATAATATTCCCTGGAGTTTGCATTTGGGGATCTCTTTTAGGAGATGGATTCTTACTCTCTGGTTTTAGGAGATCCTCTATATAGGATAGTTGTTTTCTTTGATAATTTCTGGAAAGATAAACTCTAGAGTTTTTTTTATATCATGGCTTTTAGGTACTCCAGTAATTCTTAAATTATCTCTCCTTGATCTATTTTCCAGGTCAGTTGTTTTTCCAGGAAGATATTCCACATTTTCTTATATTTTTCTCCATTCTTTTGATTTTATTTTGTTGCTTTTTGATGTTTCACGGAGTAATTAGCTTCCATCTGCCCAATTTTACTTTTAAGGAATTATTTTCTTCATTCACTAAGCTTTTGTACCTCCTTTTCCATTTGGCCAGTTCTACCTATTAAGGAGTTTTTCAGTAAATTTTAATGTATGTTTTTCCATGTGACCATTCTGCTTTTTAAGGAATTCTTCTCTTTATTGAATTTTTGTGGCTTGTTTACCATCTAGACTATTCTGTTTTTAAAGGTGTTGCTGTCTTCAGTATTTTTTGTGCCTCCTTTACAAGCTGTTGGTTTTTTTTTTCATGATTTTCTTACATCACTGTCATTTTTTTCCCAATTTTTCTTCTATTTCTCTTAAGTTTTAAAACTTTTTGGAGGGATCTTTCAGGAATTCTTTTTGGACTTGAGACAAATTTACATTTTTTCTTTGAGGCTTTGGATGTACTAGTTTTGGACTTTGTTGTCTTTTTCTAAGTTTGTGTATTGATCTTCTATGTCACTATAATAGTTTTCTATGATCCAGATGTTTTGTCGTTGTTATTGTTTGCTCATTTTCCAAGTCATTTTCTTGATTTTTAACTTCATTTCAGTTAGACCCTGCTGCCATGGTGGAGGAGCACTATCTCAAGTTTCAGAGTTTTTTTGCAGCAGAGTTTCAGAACCAGCTCTGGAGTCTGTAAGTTTTCAGTTCTCCCAAAATGGTATGATCACAGAAGTATATGTACTACTCTCTTAGCCAGCACTCTGGTCTGTGAGTGACCACAAGAACTCTTTTCTGCCCTAGAAACTATGACTAGGATTTGTAATTGGACAATATAACAGAGTTCTGCACTCAGTGCCAGCAAAGGGGCCCCTGTTGTCTCCTGTCCAATTGTTTGAACCCCTAATTGTCTGTGGACCAAAAGAACTCCAGACACAGTTGCTGCCATTGCTGATTCAATTGGCCCCACAGCCTGCTGCTTGTTTCCTAGGGTACAGCTATTATCCCAATACAATAGACCCTCCCTACCAACATTTCAAGTTTCCTTATGCAGGAAAATTGTTTCACCTTGTCCTTGGGTTGGTTCCGCCACTGTAGAACTTTGAAGTTCTGTAGAAAGTGGGGTTGAAAGGGAATTTGGGAAAGCTCAGGTGAGCCTTTTCTACTACATCTGGTTCTATCCAATGGGTTGGAAGCAGTGAGTTTCCCCTTCTTGGAGGGGAACAGACTAGAGCTTCCCTCATTGGGGATGGTGTAGAGGGGATCCTTGGATAAAAATTTGGATCAAGTGTCCCCAGAAATGAAGGGACTTATCCACAGTCACAAAGCTAACATGTCTGAGGCAGATGTAAAACTTAGATATTTCTGAATCACAGACTTAATCCTTTATTCCACGCAGCTGCAAGGGACCATAGGTATGACCTAGCCCCATCTCCTCATTGTAGAAAGACTGGATCTAGGTCTGGATGAGATGACATTGGTCACTGGTAAAGGGCAGAAGGCATTAAGAGAGAGATGTTTCCCTCTTTCCAGGCTGGCCCTGCATCTCCCATGATGGGACAAAGATAGATAGGATCCCAGGACTGTGATTCCAAGGTTGGGCTGCCTCTTGGAAGGGTGTGGCTGCTTACAAAAGAAAGAAACCTTTCTATGCGAAGAGTCTCAGAGGTGAAACCATTCCCCGGGCTCACAAAACTAGTAGGTGTCAGAAGTGGGATACGAGTATGGTCCACGTGGAGTTGTCCAGCAGGAGTCTGTCTAGGGCTGTGTCTTCCTGCTGCACTCCCTCCAGTGTTGACTGTGCTTCTGACAGAGTCTTTTGTTTATTCTAACGATGTTGTTAGCCTGACATTCATAGCCATCGTTAGGAAGCAAACATGGATCGTCTTTGTTTTCTTCTTGGCAAAGAAAATTGGAACGTCGACGAAGACTTCCCCTCCTAAAGATGAAGGATCCGTGGCTCGTGCCAGACTGGGAAGCTGAAATATCACACGGCCCAAGATAGCCTTCTCTTGTGTATGATTCAAAAAAATCACGCCTGGGATATTCTCTGGTCCCAGGGGAAAGAGAGGCAGCGGGGTCTCTGCTATGTCTCAGCAGCAAGACAAAACATTTTGTGGGAGATTCTCTGCGTGGCCTTTCCCCCTCACCAAAACCAAGGAAAACTTTGAAAAACTGGGACTTCAGGGAATCATGATTCTTTTTTTTAATTTTATTTTTTTCTTTATTAAAGCTTTTTATTTTTCAAAACCTACGCATGGACAATTCTTCACCATGAATCATGATTCTTTTAGACTAAAGTTGCTCTCTACATCTTGAACATCACCAGCCAAATCACCTCATTTTTTATGTGAAGTCCTACCTCCCACCTGGGTGACCTTGCCCTTTTATCCTGCCCTTTCCTGCCTTGGGATTAAAAACAAACCCCATTTGTTATTATAAGATTTCATGTTTTGCAAGACAAATTCCTTACAAGCCACGGATTTCACGGATGAGGGAATTGGAGGCTCAGAGAGGAAGGGTCAGAGTTGGGACTCAGAATCAGGTTCTTCCTTGTTCTATGGCCAGTGCTCTCTTGTACACCTTGTGTCCCATAACAAGTGAGGGTGAACTGGAGCCCTGAAGGTTTTTTTCAGATTTGTGCTCCATGCTCTCAGGATCAATCACAAAGCAACAGACATTTATTAAAGACCGCCTCTGTGGCAGATACTGTGCTAGGCAATAAGGACAGACACAAACAAGGCCATCCTCGAGGACCTTACAGTTTAGATCACAGGATGGAGGTCACGTATCTCCTGGGTCCCCCGGGGACCCCAGATTCAAATCTTGCTTCAGACACTCAGGGACAGCCAGAGGGTGCTATAGTGCACAGAGGTCCAGGCCAGGAGACTGGAGAACTCTTCTTCCTGAGTTCTGATCCAGCCTCAGACACTTCCTAGCTGCGAGTCCCTGACCAAGTCACTCTCCTGTTTCCTTCAGTTTCCTTATGTATAAAATCGATATAATAATAGCACTTCCTTCCGAGGGGCTGTGGAAGGATCCACTACAACCATGTCTATAAAAATGTTTTGTGAACCTCAAAGCCTTGGGGAAACCCTGGCGATTCGATGATCTCCCCAGCGATTAGTGCCAATCGATGGTGAGAGGCGGGGATGTCGTAGAGAGGATTCCTGCTTGGGTTCTGATTGAACTGGGTGGCCGCCAAGGCCCGCTGAGCCTGAGGTTCAGAGGTTCTGCGACTAGTCCCCAGAGCATCCACAGTTCCTCGGGGCAGAGCTGGCCTCTAAGCCCATCCTGGGCCCTTTCCATCAGCCCCTTATGCAAAGCGGAGCCTGTCACAGAGAAGGGGGGTCTGTGGTTGCCTTGGAGGCGCTCTGTGGGGAGGGGGAAGTGGCACAAGTCCCTTCACTGGGGAGGGTGTTGGGGAAGGGAGCCCAAAACAAATAACTGAATGGCCAGGATGAACTAACATCTCATCTCCCTTCTTCCCTCTGTCTCTATCTCTGTTTCTGACTCTGTCTCTCCCCCATTTTCTCTGTCTCTCTCTCTCCCCCTCTCTCTCCCTCCTTCCCTCTCTGTCTCTGTCTCTATCTCTGTCTTTCTGTCTCTGAATGTTTCTGTGAAAGCAGAAAAGCTGTTCATGATAATGAATCATCTCATTAGCCTCCCCTGGGCCGCTGTCAGGGTACAGCACAGCAAACAGTCTATGATAAATGGCCGGGGGAGAGCATCAAGGCAGAATGGACATTATGAACGAGCCACATAAAATAGCCATCGGCTCATCCACATCTCACTCCCTGAGTATTCACAATTTCTGTCTTCACTACAAAAAATAAGAGACTCAGGGTTGTGTGTGTGTGAGTGTGTGTGTAAGAGACAGAGACAGAGAGGAGAGAAAGAGAGAGGGAAGGGAGGGAAGGAGTGAAGGAAAGAGGGAGGGAGGAGAAGGGAGGGAGGAAAGGAGAGAGAGAGATCATTTCCTTGCAGGCCTCTCTCTTCTCCCTGGGATGGTTCCCTTGCAGGAGACCGGCAGCCGCCCGACTCTTGCTGGAAAGCCCCTTTCCTGGCTAAGCCTTCAAACCAAGAGCCCAAGTAAACTGTGCTCGGGCAGTGCTGAGGTTCTACTCACCAGGGAGGAAGCTGCACAGTCTCTCCATCTCCTCCCGCACGGTGGAATTGTGGACTTGCGCCAGTTGTTCCACTACGGACACGATCAGCACACATCCTGACAAGGAGCAAAAGGACACTTTTGTTCAACTCACGCCGAGACGGGTCGCTGGTCTTTGTCAGCACCTGCTTATTAAGCGCCTGCAAGGGGACATTTCCAAGCTAAGCAATGGGTTCCCCAAATTTCAAGCAAAACAAGGAACTAGCGGGGAAAAGGGAGACGGCAACACCGAGGTGAGTTCATGAGAGGAATCTCAATGAGTCAAAGGAGGAAAGAGAGAAAAGGATGTTCTCTGAATGTCTTCCGGGACTGGAGCAGGATCATTGCGCCCGGGAGCAGGGAGGCCCTGGGCTAGAGGCTTTATCATAAAGCCAAAGAAAGGACAATTTTCCCAAATCCTCCTCCTTGCCCCTCACATACGCTGCTCGTGCTCACTTAGGAGAACCAAATGGATGAGGAAAACATTCATCGTGGTTTCTTTAATTTTCCCCTAAACACACCAGGATTCATTTCTATGGTAGCAATGCATTTTGGGGACACCAAGGAGAGAGGACAGAAAGCAAAAGACTCACAGAGGCTTATGAACAGTCAATAGAATTATCTTGTTTCCCCTGAATCCTACCTTTCTCCCAAGGTCTTAAAGCACTTTCCTCTGGATTTAAATCACCCTTCCCCCCACTTCTGTGATTTGGGTTACTTTCAAGGGAAGAAAAAGTGTTAATGAGGTGATTCCTGTGCCCTAGGGTTCTGATTGTTGTTGTCGGTCCCGTACACTCTGAGCCTCCGTCCCCTGTTTGCAGACTCGGAATCCAGGTTTCCCAGTCGCGCCCTCACAGTGGCCTCGTGCTCTGTAAAAGGGACGTGCCAGGCGTCTTCTTCTTCTTCTTTTTTAGTAGCAGTATTTCCTTTTTATTTGATTTTTCCCCCAGGGAAAACATGCATTTTACAATACCTGTAAACACAAGAATATGTTTACACTGACTTTGAACTCACTACATTTTGGAATGTTGGATACTCATCGAACCCAATGTACTATGCAACAGCGGCAAAAGAGAAAGGGATGCATTAGATTAGGACATTTTATGGTTAAAAATAGTCATAGCAGCAGCTTTGGAAAGATCATTTATTAAATCAAGTCATTGCCCTTGGCCATTTTATTGCTACAGCAAAACAAGGCCGTTTTATTATTGTAACGCTTTTCATTTCTAAGTATAACTGATTGTCTTATTCTGCTCATCCATTGTAAGTTTTCATGTGGACAAACATTTAAAGATAATTTGGAGCATGTTTTGTTGTGCTATGATCACAGTGAGAAAATAGAAAATAAATTTCTATGACATCAGGTCTACTTTTCCATTTGCATCAGCAGAGAAATCTTAATAGTAAAGAAAAAAATTACAGACACAACAAATATTTTGAAAATTGGGAGTATTCATTTTGATGTCAGGATGGTATCTCACAGGCACTTCTGGGCTCACAGGCTCCTGCCCTCCGCTCTCGCAGAGTCAGACTGACCCCCCCACTGGCCCCTGGGATGGCTCCTCCCCATGACCTCATTGTCCCTCTCCTCCCGCAGTAAAGGCTTTGTCCTGAGCTCATCACAAGAGGGGACTCCTCAGGCCAGGCCTGGGTTCCACACCAAAGGCCTTTTCAGGCAAACTGCATTCTGGGCATCTGGTATGGGGGGGAGGGAGCGGTCCCACAAGCGTCTGCTGCCCTCCCCAGGGCCAGCCATCGCTGGGGGAGTGATTTCACGAGGCCTTATCCTGGGAAAATAGAAAGGGGACTTGGGTCGGGCCCGCAGGGACGGCCAGTGGGGAGACTCGGAGGCTGAGGGCAGCCAAGGGGATAGAAGTCGCAGCAGTCTGGGGACCAGCATGAGTCTCGTTAAGTCTGGCTGTCTCCCCATGACTGAGGAGAGCTCAGCCTCCCAGCCACAGTGCCGGGCGAGAGCGGCTCGGCTACCCAGCATGCTCCGCCACAGGAGGGCAAAAGGCTTCAGATCAAAGCAGCAAATTGGTTTTAAAGAACCCACTGGGGTCACCTGGAAAGTCCCTTTTACTGAACACGAGGCCACTGTGAGGGCGCGACTGGGAAACCTGGATTCCGAGTCTGCAAACGGGGGAACGGAGGCTCAGAGTGTACGGGACCGACAACAACAACAACAACAACAACAATAATGATGATGATGATAAAAATAATAATGATCATAAAGATAATGATGATGATGATGGTAATAATAATGGTGATAATAATGATGATGATGATGAAGATAATAATAATTATGATTGTTATGATGAAAATAATGATGATGATAAAAATAATAATGATGGTGATGATAATAAAATGATGATGATGATGAAAATAATAATAAGGATTCTGAGGCTGTAGGACAGCATGCTCAATGCCTCTCAGCACTTGGGCAGTATATAAGGTGTCTGATATGATGTTAATGGGCTCTGGGTTTCTCTTACATTCTTTTTACGATGTCATATAAAGGCTGCATCAAAGAAGTAGGAACAGGGGCACAAGCCCTCAACCGTTGAATTTGTCCAGCCAGTTTTTGAAATAGGTTCAGAGTATTCACCTTGTCTAAGTATAACTGGTTAGTATCTGCAGAAGTCCCATGGGGAGCCCCAGGTCAATGGTGGGACAGTTATGTTGGAGCTTTTCAGGGGCTGCCACCAGTCCACATTGAGCCAGAACGCTCATGGTCTCCTTCAGCAGGACAGAGAGATCTCCCCCACTGCTCACTGATAACAGTGTATCATCCATGTAGTGCAGTATCACAGCATGCAGCCACGCCTTCCTACTTGGCTCTAGCACTGGCGCTATGTACACCTGACATAAGGTGGGGCTACAACACATCCCCTGGGGGAGAACTTCCCATTGGTAGCGCAGGTCAGGCCCTGCATTGTTTACGGAGGGAATGGTGAAAGCAAATGTTTTCTTAACCCCTGGGATCAGAGGGATGGAGAAGAAACTGTCTTGTGTGCCTGTTACTGTAACGCCAGCCAGTGGGCACTAGATTAGGAGATGGCCTGTCAGGCTGTGGGCTCCCATAGGTTCAATAGTGGCATCAATGGCCCTAAGGTCCACTGGCATTCTGAATTTGCCAGAATTTTTCTTTATATTAAATACAGGGCTATTCCATGGGCTGGCCGTTGGTTCTATATGTCCGGCCTCCAACTGTTGTTGTATATTTTCACATAAGGTTTGGGCTTTAAAAGCTGAGAGAGGCCATTGGGGCACCCAAACCGGGGTGTTAGATTTCCATGTTAATGGTGTGGGCTTGATATGAAAGGTGGTGCCCAAACCCCCAATGACCCCAATTAAAAACCCTTTGGAGGGGGTATATAAACTGAGGCCCCACAAGCCTTCAACATGTCCCTGCCCCATAGATTGTACCTGAGACCTGGGACCACCAGGTCGGAATACCCCCTGTTTGCAAACTGCCAGGGCAGGTCTTCTGCTGGAACCCCTTTAGATACAGCAGCCGGGAGGGCATCCGTTTGAAAGGCCCTGGAGCCGACTTTCTCACATCCCTTTATCATCTCTTCCAGCCCAGCCTCCCCATCTACAGTGGCCTTCTGGCAGTTAGTGTTAGCATTCTCCCCTGCCAATTTCTCTATAAGGAGGCTGGAGGCTTCTCCTCTGCCCACTGACCTCTCAACAGCCGCCTGTGGGCAGGCCACAAAATCAGGAAAAGGTTCATCTGGGCCCTGTTTAATCCTAGTCGTGGAGGGCCTCTGCTTTTCAGAAGTCCGAATTTTGCTAAATACTCTTTGGGCACATTGGGACCCAGCTGCATAGCCTGCTGCATCATATTGCATTTGAGCCTCATTTCTTTTATATTTTCCAGCTTTCTGTATGATTTGTCCTAAACTTGTCTGGGAATCTCCAAAGCCTCCACAAGCGGGCGCAGAGGGAGCTGACGGAGACATATCTCCTCAGGGCAGGTGGGGGAGGAGGGAGAAGGCCATGCCTTGGAGACAGAGGTGACCTTCCCTCTGTTCGCTTTCTCTCCCACGTCTTATCACCGTCCTTTACTTCAAGGTCATATGTCTCTCTTTACTTTCTCATTATTCATCTTATCCCTGCCCCCTCCTGTTCTGTCATATTCACTTCCTGCTTCTTCCTCACTCCCTCTTCCTTCTTTCCCCTCACATCCACCTCCTTTATCTTCCTGTTTATTTCCTGATTCTTTCCCACAGTTAACTTCCGCTGGCTCCATCTGATGGGCGCGGCGGGTCCCAGTGAGTGCTGGTTTACGACCCTCATTTGTTTATGACTCTCCATTTGCAATTCGTCATCTGCTTTTAATGGATTGCAGCTTGCCCCTCTTAAAGTGCCCCCAATCACTTGATGCCATTCCGGGAGTTTCCTTAATAGGAAGCCATCTGACTACCTATTACCTCCCACTTTTTAAAATCCATGTCCAATCCTGCTTGCTTCTTTCCCTGGTACCTCCTGGTCTGGGACCCTCACAACAAACTGTCCCATTTTCCTAACTTTCTACTCACTAGAGCAGAGTTCTGTCTCTCTTCCCACCTGTTGGCCTGCTACAAGGGGAGGTCCCAGCCAAAACGGTCCCGTCGGGCGCCGCTTGTTATGCCCCTAAGGACTACTCTGACCTGGTAGTTCCCCTTAGAGCTACTCTTAATGCCCATCCGTCTACGGCCTGGCTAGACCACACTTACCCATCTTGGGGCCCCAACCCGGATCCCACAAAGACAGACCACCAGCAGGCAGGGGTGAAGCAAAAGAGAACTTTATTCTTAGATAGCACATATTTATACCCCCTGAGGATCTGGGGGAAGGGGAGGTCCTCTAGGAATCCAGCATAACGGGATTGGCCCGAGAAGAGGGAGGGAGGCCGTGCTCCGCTTTGAGAGCACTAAAGAGGGAGATGTGGTAGCTGGGATCAGACACCGCCTCCTGGCGCTAAGCCATCACCTGCGCCTCAGAACTTCTCATCCCTCAGGTCCTCCCACATGCCTTGAACTGCATTCCTTGCTCTTAGAGGCTTTTTAATCCTTACAATAATAATGCTGATAAGGATGATAATAATAATGATAATGATGATGACAATAAAAATGATGATGATCATGATTATGATAATGATAATGATGGTGATGATAACAATAATGGTAATGATGATGATAATGATAATGATGATGATAACAATAATGGTAATGATGATGATGATAATGATGATCATGATTATGATAATAATAATGATAATGATGATGATATAACAATAATGGTAATGATGATGATGATGATAATGATAATGATGATAATAAAAATGATGATGATCATGATCATGAAAACAACGACGATGATGATAATGATGATAGCCATGATAATAATGGTGATGATCATAATAATGATTATAATTATGATGATGGTGATGATGATAATAATGTTGGTGATAACAATAATGATCATGATGATACTAATGATAGTAGTGATAATAATAATGATAATGATGATGATAATAATGACTGTAGTGTTCTCTTCTTTTCTAAAATATGATCGTCCTCCCAGAGGATGCAGGTTTCTTGGGGAGGTTCTGGAGGCAGCCTTAGTTTCAGTTCTGAGTAATAATCACCTCAAATGCAGCCAGGAGTTAAAATCCGGTCCTTTATTGTCTCTTCCAAAATAGCCCTCTTAGTTTTCTTAGAGGCCTAGCTCCCTCCTTGGTTCCAAGAGCTCTTGTAGCTTGTCCTTGCAGTCTCTAGCTACTCAGTCTCCTCAACTGACTCCTCGCTGAGGCTCTGAGAGCTTTTATATGCTCTTTTAGAGGTGTAAACTCAAAGGTTGAGTCCACCTCCAACCTCCGAGAGAGTGAGATTATGGGTTCCTGACTTGTGAATAATTCTTTGTTTTTAAAATTCATTCAATGGCTGCCTTTTTGGGTGATTCTTAGTTTCACTTCTCCAGAAACTGGTGTTCTGAGACTCATAACTACACAAAAATGTGAGAACACCAGTGTCAAGAAGATGAGATTGGTCTGAGAGCTTTTATATGCTCTTTTAGAGGTGTATACTCAAAGGTTGAGTCCACTTCCAAGAGAGTGGGATTGTGGGTTCCTGACTTGTGAATGATTCTTTGTCTTTTATGTTCATTCAATGACTGCCTTTTTGGGTGATTCTTAGTTTCACTTCTCCAGAAACTGGTGTTCTGAGACTCATAACTACACGAAAATGTGAGAACACCAGTGTCAAGAAGATGAGATTGGTCTGAGAGCTTTTATATGCTCTTTTAGAGGTGTAAACTCAAAGGTTGAGTCCACTTCCAAGAGAGTGGGATTGTGGTTTCCTGACTTGTGAATGATTCTTTGTCTTTTATGTTCATTCAATGACTGCCTTTTTGAGTGATTCTTAGTTTCACTTCTCCAGAAACTGGTGTTCTGAGACTCATAACTGCACGAAAATGTGAGAACACCAGTGTCAAGAAGATGAGATTGGTCTGAGAGCTTTTATATGCTCTTTTAGAGGTGTAAACTCAAAGGTTGAGTCCACCTCTGAGAGAGTGAGATTGTGGGTTCCTGACTTGTGAATAATTCTTTGTTTTTAAAGTTCATTCAATGGCTGCCTTTTTGAGTGATTCTTAGTTTCACTTCTCCAGAACCTGGTGTTCTGGGACTCATAATCACACGAAAATGTGAGAACACCAGTGTCAAAAAGATGAGATTGGTCTGAGAGCTTTTATATGCTCTTTTAGAGGTGTAAACTCAAAGGTTGAGTCCACTTCCAAGAGAGTGGGATTGTGGTTTCCTGACTTGTGCATGATTCTTTGTCTTTTATGTTCATTCAATGACTGCCTTTTTGAGTGGTTCTTAGTTTCACTTCTCCAGAGACTGGTGTTCTGTGACTCATAACCACACGAAAATGCTCACATTGAACACCAGTGTCAAGAAGATGAGATAGGTCTTTGAGAGAGAAACCCAGGGTCATTGAAAACACAATAATTTCCAAAGGGCAGTCTGGGATTCTCCTCTTCAATTCTGGGCTCCCCTCATTTTCCATTTTCAGTATTTGAATTAGATGAGTCCTGTGAACTGTCCACCCAATTACTATCGTTTTCAGCCATTGGTTTTTCCTTTGGGTATTATTGGGCTGAAGTCTTTTGAACAATTTCAGGTCTCATAAGCCTCATAAGAGGCTCTACAGTATCCTTGGGCTGGCTGCCATCCAGACAGTATCACTGGCAGATAGAAAGGAGGTCACACCTGAGGTTTTGAATCTAACCCATCTGGAAGCTGGCGATGACCCAAATTCAAGTGGGACTGGCACAGAATCACAGCTCAACATTGGCCCTCATCTGTTCAGAGCAAGACTGAAGGGGGGATGTTTGCAAAAGCTCTGAGGGGAACACTAGAGCATTTTGGCTGAAGGAAAGAAACCTCGAGGGAAAGATGATATTGGAAAGAACAGGAGACCAGAGGACTATCTGAGGGAATGTCTTCAACCCTATGTTAAAAAGCTGAGAGTTATCTATATTTTCTAAGAGAGATTATCAGTAATTATTTGATGATTAAAACCTTATTTAGCAAATGTTAATGCAGAGTTGACCTCATCTAACTTTTAAGAAAACCCAGGGATCAATGGATCTGGAAAAAGTGGTTAATAAGTCAGTTCTTTTCGGATGGCACATTAGTGCCTGGACCTTGGAGCACAGCTGGATCGTTAAGCTCACTAATATTTCATGTTTTCTCTAAGCCAGGAACCCTCAAGGGTTTTTCCACAACCTCATTTCCTGTTTTCAGAAGCTAAGAATAACTAGTCCTTGTCGAGTTTCTTAATGTTTATTAAATACAAACTTCCCTCTTTTAAAAGAAGTTTTGGTTGATGTCTTTTGATTTTGTATAGTACTGTAGTTTTCCCCAGAATTCTTTCCACTTTTTTATCCAGAGGGCCATAAGCTAGGCAAAGTCCTCCAAATGTGGTCCTCCCTCCTCTGCAAAGGTAGCCTTCTCCTATCTCTTCTGTTGGATCAGTCTTGCTCACTACAATTTCTCAGCTTTCATTTATTTTGTGACTCTTCTTCCAACTTGTTATATGGTTTGCTGAACCGGGCTTTGAATGAGTGCTTTCTTCACAGGAAGCCTAAGAGATAGATGGCAGCCTCACTGTACAAAAGACTCAAGTTCAGGCAGGTTAAAGGCTTTGCTGGGGTCTGAGGTAGGATTTGAAGTCGGGTCATTTGTAACTGCAAGATCAGGCCTTTCAACCATTTCCTCTGACCTACTTTCCCACCTGCGCTGCGAAGAGCAGATGCTGGCTCAAGCACACTCTGCTCACTCCGAATGTTCTTCAAAGGACAGCAGGGAAAAGCGTGCTGAGTGTTTCACATAAATAAATAAACCAACCAACTGCCGGCTGCAGAGGATGGGCCATTAGCAACATGGCACGGAGGGGATGCTTATAGGTAAAAGTGCCGGGGTCTGAAATGGGAACTTTGAAGGAAAACCTTTCCCCCCATTAGCTGTGGTTGGGCTGCTCCCTTGATACCTGCATGATAGTTTGACTTATTTGGAGAGGGGGGCAGAGGTGTGTCTTCTTGAAGAGGGGAAAGTCCAGATAGAAGAATATGGTACATTTAGTTTGGACAGGAGTCTTAGGTTATGGAAATGTTTCTCTACAAAATGAGAGAAAGAGTTTCAACAAGAATTAATCTGTACTCTAAATCAACCCTTAAGAAGAGCACTGTCTCAATCTGATTAATCTTAACAAGCTTCTTAGTCGTTTTCATTGCTCAGAAACAACCTGAAAAGCCACAGAAAGGAGAGCATGGAGAGCCGGAAAAGCTCTCATTCTCAGTTTCTTACTGTCAGTGTCAAGGACACTAAAGCTCACAAGGCGTGCCATTGAGCATGGGCCAGTCATGGAGCATCATGAACAATCCTCAAGCCCACAAAATTCATCTTTAAAAGCTGGAGAGGGGAAGCTAACACTTTGCAAAGGGAGAAGTGTCCACATATTCAATCCCTATAAGGACCAGTGTCTATATGGTTGCCACACTTAAAGATTAGAGTATGTCGGTGTATTGAGTAGGATTTGGACTTTGGTGCTTTGTCTGGTGAACCCGTGGTCTCTGAAGTGTTTCATTGCCCAAGCTCAGTGTACCCATTTTGTGTTGCATGCAGACCCTGATAGAGTTCCAGGTTCGGAAGGAGGTTTTTTCTGACTTCTGGAGAGTGGACTCCTACTCTGAGGCTCTATATCAAGAGGCGTTTGTTCTTAGGAGTAAATCTAATGGTAGACAAGACCCTGAAAGGGCAATGGTTTGTAAGGGTAGAATGTTCTATCTTAGAAAACCAATAAATAGTCACAAGTTAATTCTCAGAGAAAAAAGAAATAAGATCCGATGGATTTACAAGCAAATTCTACATAGCATTTATTTAAAGAGCAATCAATTCTAACACTACACAAACTGTTTAAAAATAGTAAAGGAAAGGTCCTACCAAATTCCTTCTATGACCCCAATATAGTCGACACCTAAATCAGGGAGAGTCAAAACAGGAAAAAAAAACTATAGACCAATTTCTTTAATTATGTTGATGCAAAAAGTGTAAATAAATACTTAAAATACTAACATGGAAATCACAGCAATACCTCACAAAGATTATACAGTACTTAGGTGGCACAGTGGGTAGAACTCTGTGCTTCAAGTCAATAAGACCCGAGTTCAAATGTGGCTTCAGATATTTACTAACTGGGAAGCCTTCAGTTAGTCACTTAATCCCCATTTATTCAGCTTCTTCAACTGTAAAATGGGAATAATCATAATAATAGCACCCACCTCCCAGGGTTTTTGTGAGGATCAAATGAGATATATCTATAAAGTCCTTAGTATAGTGTATGGCACATCATAGGTGCTGTGTAAATGCTAGTTATTATTTGCTATTTGACAGATAATATTGGATAACAAAAGTCACATAAGTATTTCAATAGATAAAGGGAAAATTTTGACAAAATTAATCACCTATTCCTTTGACAAATTCTAAAAAGCATAAGAATAAATAGTTTCTCTTAAAATGATAAGTAGCAACCTCTAAAATCACAATCAAATATTGTCTGTAATGGGAATGAGATGGAAGCTTTGCTGTTTAAATCAGGGGTGAAGCAAGGATGTCCATTGTCATCAATATTATTCAATATTGTACTAGAAATGTTAGCTATAGCAATAATACAAGAAAAAAATTGAAGAGAAATAGGCAATGAGGAAACAAAACTATCCCTTTTTACAGATGATATGATGCTATACTTAGAGGATCCCAGAGAATCAACTAAAAAAAATAGTCAAAACAATGAACAACTTTAACAAAGTTGCAGGATACAAAATAAAAACACATAAATCATCAGCATTTCTACAAAGAGAAATTTTCATTCGAAATAATGGCAGACCGTAAAAAACTATGGGGAGTCTATTTGCTAACACATATGCAGTAACTACATGAATACAATGACAAAGTACTTTTCACACAAATACATTTTCTCTAAACAACTAGAGAAATATTAATTGCCCATAAGTAGACTGAGTCAATATAATAAAACGATAATATTCCCTAAACTATTTACCTCTTCAGTGTCATACCATTCAAACTAATAAAGAATTCCCTCATGGAACTAGAAAAAACAATAACAAAATCCATCTAGAGGAATAAAAAATTAAGAAATATCAAGAGTTTTTGGAATATGGCTATATTGGAAGAAAAAAGAATATCAAGGAAATCAATGAAAAAAAGTGGAAAGGAAAGCAACCTAGCAGTACCACATCATACACACATACATATGTATACATATTTTCCCCAATAACAGGCTAAAACAATTTTAGTGCCACATTTTAAACTATACCATAAAGCTATAATCATCAAAACATCAACAAAAATGGGGCTGGGTAAGAAACTGATCGATGGAATTGGGGCCATGGGGGCAAAAACTCACTATTTGACAGAAATTATTTGGAAAATTGTCAGAAACTAGATATAGCTCAACATTCACACACATACTAAGATAAGCTCAAAAAGGGTTCATGATGTAAAGACGTCCTAAGTAAATAAAAGGAGCAAGGAAGAAATTATGTGACAGATCTGCAGAGAGGGGTCGAGTTCACAAGAGAGAAAATGGATTATTTTGATTACATCAAATCAAAATGTTTTTGCACAAACCAAATCAATGCACTTAAAATGAGAATCAGAAAATTAGGACAAATATTTGCAGCAAATTTCTCTGTCAAAGATCTCATTTCTAAGATACAGAGGGAATGGAGTCAGATTTATAGGAAAAAGACTTCTCTAACTGACAAACTGTCAAAGGATATGAGCGGGTATTTTTCAAAGGAAAAAAGTCAAGCTGTTAATAGCCATATTTTAAAAAAATGCTTGAAAACATTAACCATGAGAAAACTGCAAGTTAAAACAATGCCCAAGCACCACCTCTCTCTCATCAGGCTGGTGAAGGAGACAGAAAAGGTGGAAGGATGGGCCATTTTACGGCCCTTGGAGCAGAGTTTCAAATCCTTCTCCACAATGGCTGGACTAGCTGCCCACCTCACCTACAGGGCCTTAGGGGTTTCCAGCTCCCTTCAGAATTTATCAGAATTTGGAAGGTGGGGGAAGGAGGGGAAGAGGGCGGGGCCGGAAGGAGGGGAAGAAGGCGGGGCGGGAAGGAGGGGTCCAAAGGGCCCCGGGCCTGTGAGAGGAGGACTCCTGGCCGAGCTGGATGGACGGCCCCCCCATCACGGCTCAGGGTTTACACAAAACTCTGTAACAACGTGGCAAGTGTGGAAGTGCCATTATTACAATGTTACAGAGGAGGAAGCCTGAGGGGCTTGGCCCGGCCCGGAGCCAAGCCTGGGAAGTGGCTCTCCAGACTCAGAGCTGAGAGGGGCCTGAGAGGCGCCCCCCCCCCCATTTTAGAGACCAGAACGAGGCTCAGGAGCTTATGTGACTTGCCTAGGGTCATAATGGGGCTAAGAAGCAGGGTTTGAGCCAGACTCCACGTCTGTTCCAGATGGTGTCCCTCAAGTTCCCTCCTTTGGTCTCAGTTTCCTACTCTGGACTTTCTGACCTCGGAAGTTGCCCCCCAGCTCTAAGTCCACGATCCGCCGCCGTTGCTTCAAGGTGTCTCCCCACCCCCACTGGGATCTCTAGACCATCCTCTCCAGCTCTCCCGGTACCAGGAAGGTACCTCAGGTACCTGGTCCAGGAAGGGGCCACGAAGGTTTGCTGAGCCTCGGTGCGTGCAGAAAAAACCCCGCTGAGAGCCCGCCCTCCCCTGCGAGACCTACCTAAGCACGCGTGTCCGTGGGAGAGCTGGGGGCCGCTCGGGGCCCTGGGAGCCGAAGAGCAGGGGGTGGGGGCAGGGAAGAGGAAGAGGAGGCTGGCCGCCAGGAGCATCCGCCCGGAACTCTTCATTGCGGGACAGGGGCTGGGGAGCCGAACACGGCTTTTAGCTCACCGGGAACTCAGCAGCGGGGGACCGCACACCCACATTTGTACACCCACACAGCCTTGCACGCGCACACGTGCCCTCACACAGCCTGGCACACACGTGTACAGAAGCCCCACACCCGTGCACACAGAACATGCACACACATATACAACATCTCCATACGTCCACACATCCATGCACACAAACTCACACCAGCAAAACTCAGGGAAGACCCACTTTCTGGGGCCCGGACAGACACTGAGGCTCCCGAACCAGCGCTTCGCTTCTCGGCCTTTGGGAAAAAGCGCGACGTCCCCAGACTTGGGGCCCCAAAGCCGGCAGCGATGGCGTGGGCCGGGCCAACCGTCAGAGGCCCGGAGCGCAGCTCCCAGAGTCTGGGATCAGAAAGTCGTGGTTTTCGGAAGGGTTCACGAGGATGTCACTGCGCACCCACTTTTCCTGTCTTGCGAAACCCCACCCCGCGGCAGCCTCTTAATACTGGCTCGGGCTCAGCTTCCTCTTTGGGGATCCTTGAGGCAGCTTTCAGATTTACTGTCAACAACCAGGAGGTTCCCTGCCCCCAGCGATCCCCCCAGCGCTCATCTCTTGGTCAGGTTGTAATGAAGCTGGGTTTTTCCCCAGGGAACCGAGCGTCCAGCACTTGGGGGGCTTTTTCCTAGAGAACCGAGCTGGCCGACGCCTGGGGCGCCCACCTGCTCAAGCCCTTGCCTGCTGAGCACAGAGGAAGTAGAGCAAATGGCCCAGGGAAGGCCCAGTGGGGAAAAAGGGTGAGAGGAGACGTCCACTGAGCTGGGGCTGGCTAGGAAAGTCAGCCCAGTCAGGCTCCTTCTCTGCTCAAGGAGCTCCTGACAGCCTTTGTCTTCACAGTGTGTGTGTGTGTGTGTGTGTGTGTGTGTGTGTGTGTGTGTGATTGTGTGTGTATGTGAGCATGTGTCTTTAAAAAAACCTGCCTCAAAACAATATGAACAATTTTCAGATGATAAAATTGAAACTATTTCTACCCATGTGAAAAAGTGCTCTAAATCACTATTGATCAGAGAAACGCAAATTAAGACAACTCTGAGATACCACTACACACCTGGCAGATTGGCTAGAGTGACAAGAAAAGATAATAATGAGTGTTGGAGGGGATGCGGGAAAACTGGGACACTGATGCATTGTTGGTGGAGCTGTGAACGAATCCAACCATTCTGGAGAGCAATTTGGAACTATGCTCAAAAAGCTATCAAACTGTGCATACCCTTTGATCCAGCAGTGTTTCTACTGGGCTTATACCCCAAAGAGATACTAAAGAAGGGAAAGGGACCTGTATGTGCCAAAATGTTGGTGGCAGCCCTGTTTGTAGTGGCTAGAAACTGGAAAATGAATGGATGCCCATCAATTGGAGAATGGCTGGGTAAATTGTGGTATATGAATGTTATGGAATATTATTGTTCTGCAAGAAATGACCAGCAGGATGAATACAGAGAGGTTTGGAGAGACTTACATGAACTGATGCTGAGTGAAATGAGCAGAACCAGGAGATCATTATATACCTCAATAACGATACTGTTTGGGGATGTATTCTGATGGAAGTGGATCTCTTCGATAAAGAGACCTAATTGAGTTTCAATGGATTAAGGATGGACAGAAGCAGCTACACCCAAAGAAAGAACACTGGGAAATGAATAGAAACTGCTTGCATTTTGGTTTTTCTTCCCGGGTTATTTCTACCTTCTGAATCCAGTTCTCCCTGTGCAACAAGAGAACTGCTCGGTTCTGCACACATATATATATACACATGTATCTACAATATACTGCAACCCATTCAACATGTAAAGGACTGCTTGCCATCTGGGAGAGGGGGAGAGAGGGGAAAGGAAAAAGTCGGAACAGAAGCGAGTGCAAGGGATAATGTTGTAAAAAATTACCCTGGCATGGGTTCTATCAATAAAAAGTTATAACAACAACAATAATAAAGAAAAAAAAAAGAACCGACCTCAGAGAACTGAAAATTTCCTCTCTGAAGATTAGATCTGAACATCCTGTCAAACCCTGAAGCCGCTGCCGTGGGCTCTCCATCCAGCACAGCTCATTGGCTCTGAGCGGGCTTCGTTTTAGAAAGAGGAAATGGTTAAGAGAAGAGAGGACACAGAGACAGAGACACAGAGAAAGAAAGAAACAGAGAGAGACAAGAAAGAAAGAGAGACACAGAGACAGAGACAGAGACAGAGACAGAGAGAAAGAGAGAGACAGAGACAGATAAAGAGAGATACACAGAGAAACAAAAAGGCAACAAGAGAGAGACAGAGACAGCTGGTCAGATAGAGACAGAGACACATCCACAGAGACAGACACACACACACACAGAAAAGAGATACTCAGCTTAGGCTGGGAGCCAAGGCTGGCAGGGCCACAGGATGGCTGCCAGGGTCAGTGGCAGCCAGGAGTTTTCCCCCTTTGGGCTCAGAGAGAAGGCAGGCCTGCAGCAGGATGCTGAAGAGAGTGGTCAGAGCTCTCCCACAGGCAGGGTCAGCCTCAGTTTACAACGTAGCCAGGCTTGACCTGGAAACAGGCTTATTTCAAACATATCAGAAAGTCCCTCGTGAATGAGCTCCCTGCGGGTCTCAGACTTTGCAGGGTCCCAGATCCAGAGCTGGAAGGTGCTTTCGAGTTTATCCAGTCTCCCCATTTTCCAGAAGAGGAAACTGAGGCACATAGATGTTCTCATAGGCAGGAAGGAGCAGGGCCGATACATGGATTAAAGTCCTCTAGCCCCAGGACAGGGCTCTATCCACTGCACTACCTGATCACTCCACTCAAAACCAGGGCAATTCAGTGAGAGTCAGGTGGGGGCATTCTTGGCTTGGCTGGGCACCAGGGAGATGTGCCCTGACCCCAGCCCCTGAGGGTCCACATAGTCCAACCCCCCAATTTCACAGAGAAGAAACTGTGGCTCGTGGAAGGATTAAAGGTGCAGGGCCAGGGCCGGAGGAGACCTCGGAGACTAGCTAGTCTGACTCTCTCCCAAGTGCTTCGTTCAAGGGACCAGTCTCAGGAGGCAAGATTTGGACCTGGATCCTTTCACCCTCGAGCCATCTCTTTCTCCCGGCCGTTCCTGCCTGCTCTCCGTCTATGACCCCACGATCCCAGGGCCTGTGCTTGGGCCGGACACAGTGGGAGGAGCCGGGGGTGGCCATCTCGCCCCACCCCTGAGGTGGCCAGCTCTTCTCCAGCCAAATTCTTCCCACCCCGACCTGACCAGAGCATCTGGGATCCTGCTCCTCCCTCTTCCTTGGGCTGGCTTCAAGTCACAGAATCACAGAAGTAGGGCAATGACCAAGCTAACCTCTTACTTACAAATGCGTAAACTGAGGCCCGAAAATTCAGTGTTTGCCCAGGGCCCCACGGCTAGGATTCGGTTGCTATTCAAAGCATCTGTCAAAGGTCTGCCATAGGCAAAGCATTTCCGTCCTTGACTTGGGGTGGGAAAGAGGAACAGAACTCTGGCCGAGGGGAAGGAAGGCCGTGGGGGACAGTCCCTTCTCAGAAGCTTCTCTTTTCTTTGGCTTCCTCCTTCTTTCCCACCACCCCCGTGCCCAGGCCCCTCCTTGCTGGGGCAGCCCCCTTTGTTGTGCGCCCCGTGATCCCACCACCCAAATGGACTTCTGCCCCACACTGCGGGTGACAGTGGCATTTCTCAAGTCCTCAAAGCTTAGCAGACAGAGAGACAGAGACAGAAACAGAGAGACAGAGACAGAGAGAGAGACAGAGAGACAGAGACAGAAACAGAGAGACAGAGACAGAGAGACAGAGACAGAAACAAAAATAGAGAGACAGAGACAGAAACAAAAATAGAGAGACAGAGACAGAAACAGAAATAGAGAGACAGAGACAGAAACAGAGAGACAGAGACAGAAACAAAAATAGAGAGACAGAGACAGAAACAGAGAGAGACAGAGACAGAAACAAAAATAGAGAGACAGAGACAGAAACAGAGAGACAGAGACAGAACAAAAATAGAGAGACAGAGACAGAACAGAGAGACAGAGACAGAAACAAAAATAGAGAGACAGAGACAGAAACAGAGAGACAGAGACAGAAACAAAAATAGAGAGACAGAAACAGAGAGACAGAGACAGAAACAAAAATAGAGAGACAGAGACCGAGAGATAGAGACAGAGAGATGAATAACTCCCAGAGACTTGGGTGGGGGCAGGGAGAGAGGACCCAAGGCTGCCCTTCTCACTGCCATCCCAGACCCATTGAAAATGGATGCCCAGAGGAGGGGCCTTTCCCCACCCTGCAGAAATCAGAGAGTCTTTGCCTATTTGGAAGAAACAAGAAAGAATATTTGCTTCCCCAGACTGCCCCAAAACAATAGATTCAGTCAATGTAAATCAGAGATTTAGCACCCAGTCTTAGTGTTTTCTCCTTGTTCCTTAACAAGCCTTTGGGAAAAAATGGATGATTTTTTAATGAGTTTTGATGGTTTTGTTCTTCTAGACTGAGAGTTTTCACAAGAGAAATTAGTCTTTTTTACATGGAGGAAACTTAATTAGATGGAGAAGTGCTTGGGTGTCAGGTAATGGAGTCTAGGAGGGAATAGAAGAGGATGGATGGTCCTTGGGTCTGGGAAAAAACCACTGAATCCTAAAGAGATGGTCTCAGACTTAGGGAACATTTGTGCCCCAACTCTTTGGGGACCCTTGAGCCTGGTTGCATGCTCAGGCCCCCACAGCCATCTTTGCCTCAGGGAAGGCAGAGCCCCTCTCCACACCAGCCCTTGGACTCTCTTCGCAACCATCACTGAGCAAGTACCATCTTCCCAAGGTACAAGGGGCCTCACCACCTGCCCTGCTGCTGCGCCCTCGCTGGGCCTTTCCATTGGCCATGAAGGGTGTGAGCTCCTCGAGGACTGGGACTGTCTCCCTGCCGTGTCTGTATCCCCAGAGCTTAGGACAGGAGCCTTTGTCTCGCCATCCCATTCCCCTGGGACATACTCGGTGCCTTGGAAGGGGCTTTTGGTCCTCTCAGCCCCTGAGGAAAGGCTGCTTGGGGTTCACTCCTAGACCCCCACCCAAGGACACTTAGGAAGTCCCCCTGTTCCAGCACAGTCAAATTATCTAAAGTAAGGGACTGCTTTTAGAAAAAGACAGACTGACGTAGCAAACAGTGTTGTTCTCGTAACAGAGAAGCCTAGATTCAAATCCCACCTGAGCCATTTGCTGTGTGACCTTGTCGAGTGGTTCTACCTTTCTGAGCGCCAGTTTCGTTTTCCATAAAAGGGATAATGACAACAGCTCTCCCCAAACTGCTGAAGTACCAGCCTGATAACTGGGTAAAGCCCCCGACCAAAAGCCAGGCGTGAAGTAGCTGAAACACGATGTTCCTCCCACAGAGTTCTCCCCTTGCCCCCTGGCAGCACAAGGAACTCTGCACTCCTTTCGATGCCGAACAGGAAGTTCTTGCATCAAGATCCGTGATTGCTGAGTTTTCTGTGGAGACAGAGCTGGGGCAGCATCCTCAGATAAACAAATCCTCCTCAATTTCCCAGCCTTAATTAAACACCTACTGTGTGCACGGCCCCGGGCTGGGCAGCGGTGGAAGCAAGAATGAAAGATGATCGTCACAGAAGGCTTTGCAAGGGTCACTGCTGAAAAATTACCCATGTATATATCTTGTAAATAAAAAGCTATAATAAAAAAGAAAGAAGATCATCACTGGCGTTTCTGTGTACATACGGCACCTGGATACACTACCTCATTTTACACATCCCACTGGGCAGCCCCGGCTGGTTGCAGAGACCCCAAAGACCCCCCCCCCCCAGCTTTCAAATCACCTTTACAGCCCTGGCATTTTCACAGCCTGAATTCTCCCCTGGCCCTGCTTGCTGCCCTCTGCACTGGTTCAAACCCTGAGTTTTTCTGGGATCATCCCTTTCTTATTTCTTATGGTACCCGAGGATTCTGGGAAGACCCTTTATCCCATTCACAGGGGAGAGGGCAGAGACTGGACCTGTTCTGTGCTGGGGTATGGGGAACTCCCAGGTGAGAGACTTCCCTCACCAGGGCAGGGCGACATCTTGACTCTAATTTATACTCTCTGGAGGGTGCGGTTTGCCCAGGATACAACAGTAGGATGTGGCAGAGCTTGGGCCAGTGTCTCCCAGCTCTGTGATGGCTCTCTGCGTTTGTCTCAAGGACAAGCATTTGCTCTCGTTGCTTCTTGAGCTGAGATCAGGGCAGGGGCATAGGTTGTATTTTCTGCTTTAGAAGCATCTGATTTGCCCTTCCCCTTTGTCCCTCTCTGGGTAGGGGGCAAAGGGCTGTTGGTATAGGACCCTGAGGGGGGACGGCCCAGCGGGGCTCATCTGGAAGCAGCCACGGCCCAAGTGGAGCTGGGTAGGACCTGGCGTCTCCAGGCAGGTTCCCTCCCTCCTTCCCTTCCATGAGCAGCTGCAGAAGGACTCCGGGTCGCTGAGCAGGGAGCAGTTTCAGATTCCTGGGACAGCCCTTCTGCAGCCCCTCCCCACTATCATTCCTTCCTCCACTCATGGATTTAGCAACAAGCATTTAGTAAGCACTTTGTGTGTACCAAGTACCGGGGTTCCCAAAAGGCTAAAGCCCAGCCCCTGCCCTCAAGAAGTTCATCCTTTAACGGGGAAACAACAGCCCAACAGCAATGTGCAATCAGACTAAATCTGAGGCAATTAGTCTCCAAGATGGAAGACATCCATCCCATTGAGAAGGGCTGGAGAGGGCGGGGAAGGTGGGATTTTAGCTGGGGAAGAAGCAAGGGAAGTCAATAAATGAAGATGAGACGCGGTGGGCAGCACAGGATGGAGATCAAATGTCCCGCGAGAGCCCACAAAGACCCCAAGAGTTCAGGAAGAGTAATAAGATACTAGAAAGGTAGGGTGGGCCAGCTTGGGAAAGGGCTTTAGAAGCCAGCCAGAGACATATTGTGCACAGTAATTGTTTTAAAAACAGCTTTGAGCAACTAAGGCATTTTGATTATTAGAAATACATAAAGGACATAGAAAGAAGGATGTTATCTGCATCCAGAGAAAGAACTGATAAATAGAAGGATGTACAGAACAATTATATATATGTATATTCCTATTTGAGCCTAATGATTGCAATCTTTAGGGTAAGGTAGGGAAAAAAAAAGAAATACAAACAATTACTTGGTTGTATATTTGAAAGGAATAGCAAGCTGCACTTAGTAGATGTACAATCATCTTTTTTTTTCCTATTGTACTGTGTTATGGAAATGCTGAATTGAAAATAAAATAATTTTTAAAAAAGCCATCCAGAGTCCCAAGTTGATAAATATTCAAAGACTATGAATAGGCAGTTTTCAGATGAAATCAAAGCTATTTATAGTTACATTAAAAAATGCTCTAAATTACTATTGATTAGAGAAATGCAAATTAAAACAACTCAGAGATTTTTACACTCTCAGATTGGCTGACATGACAGAAAAGGAAAATGCTGGTGGGGATGTAGAAAAACTGGGACTGAAATGCATTGTTGATGGAGTTGATGGAGTATTGAATGGCAATAATCCGACCATTCTTGAGCACACTTTGGAATTACGCTCAAAAGACTGTGAAACAGTGCAGGCCTTTTGATCCAAAGATCCCATCTCTAGGTCTTTAACCCAGAGACCAGAGAAAAATGAAAAGGACCTTCCCTGGCAAAAATAATGATAGCAGCTTTTTTTCTGGTGGCCAAGAATTAGAAATGGAGGAAATGCCCATCAATGGGGGGAATGGTTACAAGGCGTGGTTTGTGATTGTGATGGAACACTGTTGCGCTATAAGAAATAATGAGCAGGATGCTCTCAGAAAAACCTGGACAGACTTCTATGAACTCATGCAGAGAGAAGTGAGCAGAACCAGGAGAACACTGAACACAGAAACAGCAAGATTGTGTGATGATCACCTCTTAAGGATGTGATTATTCTGATCAATACAACAATCCGTGACAGTTCCAGAGGCTGCATGAGGAAAAATGCTACCTTCCCTCCCTGCCTCTTGAGAGGGAACTGATGAACCCTGAGTGCAGCTTGAACTATAATTCTTTCGTTTTATTTTTCTTGGTTTTTTTTTGGGGGGGTAACATGGCTAATACGCAAATATGTTTTATCTGACTTCACATTTAGTTGTATTAAATTTTTTGCTTTCTCAAGGGGGGGAGAGGAAAGAAGGAGAGAATCTCAAATTAAAAAAATAAATATTAAAAACATTTAACCAAGTAATTGGGATATATTTAACAAATAAATTTACACATACACACACACAATCAGAGGGGTACATATTGGACCCCAGAGGTGACAGGGAGCCACTGGAGTTGTTGAGGGGGTTGGAGTGATCAAAGCTTCCTCCAGTCCAGCCTCCTCAGATCTCCTGATGGCAAGAGGCCAGGATGCTGAGTTGTCTCTTTACCTGGCTCTGGCTGAGCGCACGGGGCTCATCATCTCTTCACCAGCCCTTTTGCCTCCCACCCCCTGCCTTCTGCTCCAAGAACAGCAGTTCTCCTCTGACTCTGCTCTAGACCCCAGAAATCCCCTCCCCCTTCTTGCCTCTCCCTAGGGACCCAGGATCATGCAGAGATTTCTCACAACTTAAGGGGCGGTGGTTGCGATCTAATGACTGGATGTGGGTTTGCGAGCACGAGTGGGGATGGGGCCCGGGCTAGGGCGAGAGCAGCGTCCCCTGGGAGAAAACGTCACCACGGGAGGCCAGCTCGGCCGAGGACGTGCAGCCCCATTTCCTTAGCAACCTCATGTATTGATGGGTTTCTCCTGTGAGCAGACGGATCATGAGACGCAGCCCCGTCCTGAGCGTCCCAGGCCAATGCACGATGTGGCTCCGGAACCTAATGGATCACGCGGGACCGTGTTTTACTTTTATTCGCTAAATGCTCCCCAACTAAGTTTTGCTTTGGAAATTTTCAGTTCCAAATTCTCTTCCCCCCTCGTGCGGCTCCTTCACCCCTCAAGAAGGCAACTTGTTGTTGAGGATACATGTGAGGTCATGTTTCTGATTCGGTCGTGCCCCAAAGAAAGTGTCCACGGGGACCAACAAGAACAACGTGGGCTTGAATCTGCCCCGGCCGATCACGTTTGGGCAGAAGCTCTTCCTCTGACCGATGTTATTCCTCCAACATGGTGCCCAGAGCAGAATCCGACTCTCCAGCTGCGCCAGGTCTCTCCGCGCAGCTGGAGATTGCGCTGCGTTCCTGGAGGTCGTATCCTGCTGCTGGCTAGGGGTGGGGGAGGTTAAACCCCATTTAAGTCCATCTAAGCCCCCAGGTCTTTTTCATACTATCTCCCCATTCCCCCCTCCCCCTCATCTTGTCCTCAAAAGCCATTATATTCCTCCCTCTTGGATTTTCTCTTATTAGATTCGATTCAGTGTTTTAGGCTGTCACAGTATTTTTCCATCATGACTCTGCCATTGAGTGCGTTAGCTGTCCCTCGAGGCTCTGGGCCATCTTCACATTGTTGAGGGCGCGCCTTTGTCCAAACTGTCAGATAGCCTGGGATCACACTCGAATCCCCGGGTTGCTCGGTTAGAAATCTCCTAGCGGACATGGCTCCATCCTTTGGCTCTGGCCATTCAGCCAGCTCCTAATTCGCCTCCCTACTGTTTAGCCCCGTCCCTGCTATTTACAAAAGACTGGCTGAGAAGAAGAAATCAAGGTCAGTCATACAAAAGCAGCCCCTAAAGGAGACGGGCTTGTCCCATAATCTCTCCTCACAGGCGCTGTGCTGGCTTTTTGTGATCGCTGCTTCCTTTTCTGGGGTTCACTGAACAGCCCTTTAATAATGTATCACACGCTTTGGCCAAAAACCAGAGTCACTTACTGAATGATGGGCTGCCTGTTCTCGTCTCTTCCCTCTTGCTTTGAAAATGAGGAATAACATCGGTCCTTCTTCTGTCCTGTCCTTGTGACCGTCCAGATACCCCTGACAATGGCCCAGCATTCACCTCTGCACCATCCTTGGGGTGCTGGGACACCCTCTTCAGGCTCCATTCCCTGTTGATCATAATTTCTCCTCCTTCCCTCTCTAGAGACTTCTCCTTGGAAGAGAAAACAACAGAGTGAGTGAAGGATTTCTCCTTCTCATTTACTTGTTATCGTGGTGCTAGCCAATCCACTCTAGAGAGAAAACAGCTCCAGGTTATCTGTCGAACAAGAAAACTGTTCGTTCTTCTCCCAGCTGCTCCCTCTCGGGTCTGCCCCTGGATGTGCCCCACTCGCCCTCCCCTCATTAGGGTGTCAGTTCTCCAAGAGCAAGAACTGTCTTGTTTTCTCATTTTTGTGTTTTCAGGACAGTGCTTGTCTGGGAGGGAGCACTCCACAAATCCATTATGTCCCCACTTACCTACCCATCTATTTATCCAGTTTCTTCTTTGTCATTATCATCTATGGACCTCCAAGGATCTCAAAGAGGGGGAAGATCCCTAAATAATGGGAGAGATCACAGAGAGCATGAGCAATTATCCAAGAAAGGTGACTGGTAGGGCACAAGCAGAGAAATCTACTTCTCATCTCCCCAAACTCTTCCTTAAAACAGCTAAAATCGACATCCAGGATATCCTTGATGAACTGGGAGTTATTGGATTCAATTTTCCAGGGAAGATCACTTCTTCACAGTCAGGCCCTTGACTAAGAGTTGTAGTGAATATTAAGTTCCACTGAATTCTGGGTTTGTGGAGTTTAGTAATGTATTTGACTTGGGAGAGCAAGATCCAGTCTTGTTTGGCGGGGGAAACCTCCAGCATTAGATTTCCTCTGTAAATATTCCAATGACTGAGGAGTGAGACCACGATAAAGCGGGACAAAGAGGGAGGGCTTTATTCAGCCATTCTTTGAATATCACTGTCAAAGAAGACCCAAACCATGGAAGTGCTCATCTTGGCCACGGAGAATGGCCTGAGCACGATTTACGTCAGGCAAGGAGCGTCTGGATGGTGAGATCCTTCAGGAGCCCCTGTTTGTGGATAGCACTGAGCTGATGGAATGGAGACCCCAGACTCTACAGAGCCATCTTACAGATGCACCAGTCAAGAGATGGGTCCTACAATTCCCAAGGAATCAAAGCCACAAATGTGTAAAGAAAGCCTCTGGTTTAGGCTTGCTTAGAATGGGGAATCCAATGAGTTGCTGCATTAGTGGATCTACGTTGGAAAGGCATTGTAGACAGAGAGAGAACTAGGGCCAGAGTTGAATAAAAGATTTTTTTTCTTTTCAAAAACCAGATTTTGCTTGGAAAATGATTGAACAATAACAACACAACACACGAATATGCGAGATTATAGATAAATTAGCATGAGTTCTAATCCAGCTGTTTCAGATGAAGGTCCTATTATCTTCTTTAACGAACAAGATATCACCCCTTTTGTGACCCATCCACATACATATTCAGTCCTGTTTCCAATGTGTCTCCAAGTTCATTCATTCATTCATTCATTCAATCAATATTTGGTAAGTGTCTCCTTGGTGACAGGCCCCATTCATTCTAAGCCTCTTTTGAGTCACTGGTTCAGATTTGTTGCTGAAATGTGAGGGTTGAGTCCTGTGGAGTCCCCTCCGGGGAATCTCTTTTTGCTGGTTATTATTTCTCTTGCAATCCATCAATCAGACTCTCCTTGTGGATTTTAGACTTTCAACAAGGCATTCTGACTCTCCTTCCCAGGGCTCTGTGTAATGATCTGCTCTGGGAAATCATCAATACAAAGTCAGCGCTGACTTCTGACAAAGAAGCCTCGGGGTACAAATGCAATTTGTAGGATCCAGAGCTGGAAGGGCCTTCAAAGCTGTCTAGTCCAACCTTTTCCTCATACAGATGAGGTGCATGAAGCCCAGAGAAAGGAGGAACTGAGCCATGGTCACCGAGCGAGTTAGTGTCAGAGGTGGCCCTGGGAACCCTTTTCCCCTCTCTCTGCTCTATCCATTCTTTGATAGGTGTCTTTTTTTTCTTTTAAATAACTTTTTATTGACAGAACCCATGCCAGGGTAATTTTTTACAGCATTATCCCTTGCACTCACTTCTGTTCCGATTTTTCCCCTCCCTCCCTCCACCCCCTCCCCCAGATGGCAAGCAGTCCTTTATATGTTAAATAGGTTATAGTATATCCTAGATACAATATATGTTTGCAGAACCGAACAGTTCTCTTGTTGCACAGGGAGAATTGGATTCAGAAGGTAGAAATAACCCGAGAAGAAAAACAGAAATGCAAGCAGTTTATATTCATTTCCCAGTGTCACCATTGACTCTTGCAAAACCTTGTGCTCCAATTTTTCCCCTCCTTCCCCCCATCCCCTCCCCTAGATGGCAAGTAGTCCAATATATGTTAAATCCAATATATGCGTACATAATTATACAATTATCTTGCTGCACAAGAAAAATCAAATCAGATCAGAAAAATGAGAAAGAAAATAAAATGCGAGCAAACAACAACAAAAATGAGAATGCTGTGCTGTGATCCACACTCAGTTCCCACAATCTTTTCTCTGGAGATAGATGGCTCTCTCCATCACAAGATCATTGGAACTGGCCTCAATCAAAAGGAAACGTGGTCTGATAAAGTCCATGGCAGAATCATGGTCAAAAAACACCTAGGTTCCTAGAAATTCTGTTTCAGACACCATTTCTGTAACCCTGAGTAACCCTTAACCCTTGCTTCCATCCCAGAACCTCAGTTTTCTCATCTAAAAAAAAGGGTATGATGCCCAATGTCCATAGTGGGCTATTGTGAAACTTGAATGGGGTAATGTAGATAAATGGACTTTATGGACTCAAAAGAGCTTTATAGAGGCAAGTTTAGGAACGTTTTTATTTGGCATAAATGTCCCCCAGTGCAGCATCAATGCCCCCAGTGTAGCATCAAAGCCTCCAAGACTTGGAAAATGTCCTTTGAGACCAAGAGTGTTTGGGAGAAGGATTCATTCAGCATAGGTGTCACCTTGAAATGAGAAGTCGTTGGGAACGATGCTATGTAGAAACCCTACTAAGTTTAATCCCATTCAACACAGAGATGAGAGTGATTTAAATGGTTAAATGTCTCTGGGACACTAGTTATCTATAGCTCCAGTCAGTGAATGGAACCAAACATGTGGATTCTCCATCCTATGGCACTGGAGAGGAGACTCTTCCCCACCTGGCTCTGGGAGGGTAAGCCAAGCAATATTCCCTTCGTGGGAATCAATGGTAATGCACCCAAGGTTTTGGGAGGTAGGATTTCAGTGAAATCAAAGGGAGGAAAGGAGAATATCATGGATCAAGATTTTACAGAGTATTCAGCCCAGGAGGGTTAGAAAGTTCTCAAAAATGCAATTCTGAAGATACAAGGAAGGATGGCGAAGGGCCTTTCACCAATGTCCTTTCCCAACTCTTTATGGTAGCACGAGGCAACCCTCATTTGTTAGAGACTATAACAGGGAACCCCAAGCTCTGGCAGGGGCTACCAGCTGGAAGGACTTCAGAATACCCTCCAAGCTTTTCTGCTATCCTCGGAGCACCCTAAGTTCAGGTTTTTTTGTGGAACTCTTCAGCCACAACAACATGAAATGTTCCAGACACAAAAGGGCTAAGATCCGTATTGGTGAAAGGCATGTCCACACGGCCAGAATTTCAGATCCTGGAAGCATTGATGTAGATGTAGACTTTGGGCTGGATACTGAGCACTCGATGAACCAACAACCCAGGCCCTGCTCTCAAGGGCTTTGCAAACCACTAGGGAAGATGGACTCCCACACTGAAAAGTATAATGTGTAGTGAAAGGGGAACTGGGCAAGGCAGAGCTCAAGGGGTGATCCAGGAAAATTGGAGAGAGGGACAGAATGCCTTTGCTTGAGGAGGTCACCAGCCCTCTGAGCCCTGGAGATGAGGAGGGGACCTGCATTTCAGACAACAGGGAAGGCTTATATATACATGCTCTGAGGCAGGAAAAAGAAGAGAGGTGGTCATTTGGGCTAAAACAGGCATGTTTTAGAGCATGAGGGGCAATCAAGTGAACTTAGTCTAGAAAAGTTAACTGAAACTAAATTTGGGGGGGCTTACAAGTCTGGCTAAAGAGTATAGAGTTTTTCCAGGAAGTAATAGAGTTATGGAAAATTTCTGAGAAGAGAGACTTGATTAGGCTTCAAGATGATTATATTGGCAGCAATATGGTGGGTGGACTGGAGAGATTGGAGGCTGGGAACATGAACACAAATTAGGAGGCAATTGTTATGGTCTAACCTGTAAGGAATTAAATCCACAACATCCAATTTATCAAGAACAAGCCTTTCCTGGAAGAGAGGCTGAAATCACTAGATAGAAAAGCAGCAGACTGTCTCTTCCCAAAGATAAGGTTCACAGGTTTTTAGACATTCTAAGAGAACAGACTATCAATTAACATCATTAACAGTTTGGGAAAAAAAAGAACTTGGTACAATGTGAACATTTTAAAATAGGAACATCAAGGAAGAGACGGAAACTTTGTCCCTTGAACGGTGGGCAGTAAGTAATGGAAACCAAAATCCATTTCCAGTTTAATATCCCAAGCTGCTCAGATCACTCTGTGGTCTTCTCAAAATGAGTCTCGCTGCTCAAAGAGGAATCAGAACTTTTTATTTCTTAAGGTGAGAGGTGATGAGGGCCTGACCTGGCCTGGAGGGTTGGCCACAAGTCCAGAGAATGTGAAGAAGAGGGTGCATAAGACTTTCAAATGATGACTTGTGAGACAGAGTGAGGGGGAAGAACTGGGGAGGTCTCCAAGGTCCTAAACCTGAGTGCCTGGGAGGATGGAGAGGTCACTAAGAAAAGGAAGGAAATTCAAAGGAGACATGGTGGAAGAACTGGATCTACCTTGCCCTGAAACCTCGAGTGTCTGTTATCTGTCTCCATTACAACGTGAGACCCTTGAGAACAGAGATTATCTTGCTTTTTGACTTGTATCTCTGGAGATTAGCCCATAGTATATGCTTAATAAATGCTTTTTCTTTTTATCATTTTATTCATTTATCCCCATTTCAATAAAAACTGGGGCGCAGCGTCCTGAGTGAATACCCGTTTCTATTTGAATTTTTCATAATCAGGAAGACCCATCCTAATGTTGTACCTCAGGCAAGCTCAGATTTCCATAAAGAGGAGGACCTACTGGGAGAAAAGCCATAATTAGTGAGCATGTTCCATTAGGCCTTAGTGCTATTAAAGCTTATGGCTGCCCTAAGACATTTGGAGTAGCCTGACCATTTCTCTAGACCTAACTTGGGTTTTGAGCCAGATCTGGGCGGGGCTAGCGTCCTGTGGGTGCGTCCTGCAGAGAGCTGGGGCCGTCCCCCCATGATTCACTAAATACCACCAGGGTACCCAGGAACAAACGAGGTGGTCTCCTCCCCGCAGAACCTGGCTGAAGGTCCGTCACAAGACCTCTTGTCCTCGAGGGTCTGACTGACCGGGGTAGTTCGATGGTGCGGTGGATGGAGCCTCGACCCTGAAGTTGGGGGACCCGCGTTTAAATCTGGCCCCAGACACTTAATACTTCCTAGCTGTGTGACCCTGGGCAAGTTACTTAACCCCAATTGCTAAAAAAATGTTTTAAAAGAGAGATTGACTGGGAGTACCAGAAGCGTCTGGGACTTAAGGGTCGCTCTTTTGTTTCTGTCCTTGTAATAAAACTTTCCCTTGAAATATAGTGAATAATGTGCTTATAACTGGGGCAAGGGGAGGGAGTGGGAATTAATCCTAATACTCTGTGGGAAGGGAAGAGCAAATATTATGTTTCTGGCTCAGGGCGTTAAGCCACGAATATGAGAAAATCAGCCAATCTCTTCCCTAAGCCCTTTCCTCGTAAACATCTCCAATATTGGGGTTCTAGGTGGATTTGAGGATTGTGTGGCCAGAGGCAGTCACTCAAAGCATGAGGATGAAGAAGGTGAACATGGGATGGGGTGAGAGAGGAGAGGGGAGGGGCCAGCAGAGAGCCCCGGGACACACTGGGACGAGGGAACAAGAGGAGGACAATGAAGACGTCTTTTCTCCTTCAATAATAAGGATAATAATTACCCCTATAACTCTAGTCCCACTCAGCTCACGGCTGATCTCAAGGGGAACACGAGCTAAAATCAGCCAGAAGTATTTCTCCCACCCACCTGAAAACTGCCAGCCCCAGAGATGGATCCTTTGGGCTGGGCGTTAGAGCCCCAGGGATTCCCTTTGAAGATGGACGGCCTTGGGGTGGGGATGGCAGACTTTGGAGGAAGTTGGCTGGGCTATGGAGGGAGGGGGGAGCCAGGTTGTGGGGGCCCCTGCCCGGCGGAGATCACTCATTTGAGCAATTGTTGCTGGGCTTTTGAGGGGGGTCCTCGGTCGCCCACCCCCCTGCTCAGACACCCAAGAAGCATCTTGTGTTACAGCACAGACTTGATTTCCCGGCAGTGATTCTGTCTGCGTGAGCCCGGCCTCCTGTAGCCACCCTGGCGATGAGCTCTCGGGGCTGCGGGGCTCCCCGCGTCTCTCCAGGCAGGACCTGCCCTCGCTGCCGCCCCGAGAAGCTTCATCTCCTTCTGAGGGAAGATCGCCCCCGTCCCCTCAGGCCCGGCCCTGTAGCCCGGGAAGGTGTGAGCTGCAGTCTCTCCGTCACAACCGACATTTAGGTAAAACCTGGAAGGGAGCAAAGAGCTCCCCATCCGGCCGCAATCTGAGTCTTCCAACAACCTTGAAATGCACTGACAGGAACCGTGAAATCCCTGCTCAGAGCGAGATTTAGAAGGGAAACCTCCCAGAGAGCAGCCGTCTCTGACTTACCTGGGCGGTCCTGCCCCTCCCCCGGCAGCACTTCTGGGTCCGTGGCTCCCCCCTCTCCCCCCTCCTGTTCCGTAAGATCCCTTCTCACCCCAGAGCCTCGTGGCCCGAGGCTCCTCCCCTGCGCTGACCCCTATTCTGTAACCCTGCTCCATTTCTTGTTCTCAGGGACCCATTCCTGTTGCCTCGTTCGCTTACGCCATGGTCAAGTAAAGGTCGCGGACTCAGGAGACCCAGGTTAAGTCCCGGCTCGGACACGAGCCCTGAGCCTAAGTGCTCCCTGATCGTCTGCCTGACTGTGCACAAGTAATGTCACCGACTCGTGCCTCAGTTTCCCCTTCTGTAAGTGGGGATAATAACACTCTACGTACCTCGGGAACTGTTGTGAGGGAAGAGCTTCGTGGATCGCTGTTGTCGCTCCGAGCCGTTCACTCCGCCGAGGACGACCCTCACCTCTGTCCTTCCTCCGAATAGTCTAGAAAACGCCCCGCAAAACCTGCGCCAGCTGAGCTTGAGCCGACCTCTTCCCGCAGCCCATTCCCCCCCTCCCACCCTCTTCCCCCCCATCAGTGTCTCTGAGTCCTTCCCCTTGGTTCCTTTCCATCCTGTTTCCACTCGGGATTTCCTGCACCAACAAGGACCCCCTGGGGGGGAGGGGACGGTCCCGGGCTCACGGTAGACGTTGAGATTCGAGCCCAGGGCCCCTTCCTCCCTCTGCCCCGTACAGACACATGCACATTTATAGGGGCGCGCCTTTACACTTGCCTCATTCCAGGTTTTTCTCTCCCTCACCCATCCCTCCGCCCGCCCGCAGACCTGTCACTTCCCTGGAGCTTCTTGACCTTTTCTTCCTGCGGGTGAATTTCATTAGCATTTTTTCTAGCTCTAAAAAATAACCACGTGACAGCTGAGTTTATGACCATTAGGCCTTTTAATTAATGAAAAGTCAGCAAAGAGCAGGAGAAGGGCCTCGGGCGCATTAAAGGGCGGGAGAGTGTTTTCCCGGAGCCGGGGTCTCCCCCGCAGAGAAGCTTTCGACTTTTGCTATTTCTCGCCTCAGTGTTTTCATCTGGGAAATGGAATCATGAAACTTCCTGGGGCGCAGGACTCCAGGGGCCTTGCTCAGCGGGAGGCTGGGAAGAAATGCTCTTCATGCTGATGCTGGTTGCGGATTATTTCTATTTTGAAACCTTGCTGTTTGCGAACACGGGACTGGGGGGCAGGGTCCTCAGTCGGGATCTCAGTAAAACGCCCAAACTCTTGGCCAGAACGTCTCCAGGCCCCCTCACCGACGTCATCACAGGCTGTTCCGGGGCTCGCCTGCTCCGGCGGTCTCTCACCGGGCAGGGGCTGGCTTCTGCCACCCGCCAGGGTCCGTTGGATTAATCGGTCCCACTTCCCCCACAGAAGGCTCCTCCTTGGGCCTTTTCCTCCAAACAGAGTAAAAATGTGTTTCCATCCCGTTAACCAACAGTCTCCCGAGTGCCTTCGGAATGATTGTTGGTCAGTTCTCAGCTGTGTCAAGGCTTGTGGCTCCGGCCTCCATGGACCTGACCTCCTCTCCCCGCGCCCACCTCCAGGGCAGACCCCCCAGCTCAGTCTTTCTGCTTGTCTCCTCTCCTCCAGACCATGGGTCCTTCAGCCAGTGAAGAGCTTTCCTAGAGAACATCTGACCCGACTGGCTTAGAGGGATAGCGTTTGGCTCTGGTCAGCTGCTCGGGTCAGGCGTTCCTCCTCCTGGGGTGTCTGGGGGGCGAAGCTTCTTCCGGGGGCGTCTCAGATGGTCAAGGGCCTGTTCCTTGGGAATCTGAGGGGAGGAGGGAAGTGAAGCTTCCCCCGCCGAGGGATGGACGACCCAGGAGGAAGGCCCAGAGCCCAAGGCTTGGCGTAGCCCCCCGGCCTTCAGCTGTACGGAGCAGGGGCTCCTGGTCTGGGTCTGTGAACTTAAAAACTGTTTTGATGATTTCAACAGAATCAATGTCCTTGGTAATTCTGTTATTCTGGCATTTTCGAATATGATTTGGAGAAGGGACCATGGATGTCACCAGACTAACTGCCCAAGGGATCCATTCTACAAAAAGCTGAGAATCCCTGATTTAGTGGGAACTTCCTTTACCTCCTCCCCCTGCTGGAGAGTTGGTTGGAACCCCAAGTTTTGCCTCCGCAAGTCCCTCTAAGTGTCCCTTCCCCAACTGTGTCCGTGTGCGATGACCTGGGTTGTTCCCAGTTCTCTGCGTGTTCCTGAGCCTGTTCTCCCCTCATTGATCATTCTGTGTGTCAGATGCTCCTCTCAGACATACCCGATTATGGGAGTGGATTGTCCCTCCTCCTCCTCTCCTCCTGCCCAGCATATTTTTCTGCCTCTCTCTTCGTTCTTGGCTCAGACCCATCAAGTTGTGAGAAGCTCTCCTGGTTTTTTCCTCATTAAGTGCCCTTGGTGAGAATCGAAGGCTTTAGCTTCTCTCGGAGCAGCTTTTCTGAGAACCTTTCCTATGGTCAGTGTCCTCCTGCTGGCCACGGAGCCGGCGGGGCTTCTCCCAGGGCTTTACCCTGTGCCAAAGGTGCCTTCCAGGGAATGAGCAGGACGGGGATACAAGGGGTCCCCTCTTCCCTCATCCCCAGTGCTCCCAAATGCTCCGATTCCCGGCACGTCAGATGGGGTCACGGGGAGGGATGCGGTGAGGGGCAGGATGGGCCGGCAGCGGGGGGGGCTCTCTCTGATCCACTCCCCCCCTCCCCAGCCTTCAGACTCTGGCCCTGGTTCTCACCTCACGCCAAAAGGCGCTACCTTGTCAGCGCTGCCTCTCAAACGTCCTCATTTCTTCAAGATGCAGCTCAATTATGTCCCTGGGAAGCCTTTTATGGTTTTGCAGCTGCTGCTTTTCCAGCAAATTCGCCCTCATCTACTTTGTGTTTCTCTCTGTCCGTATCTGGGTCTCCTCCATTAAACTAGAAGCCCCCGGGCGGGCACCGAGGGCGCCGGGCACCCAGCCCAGAGCCTGGCTCACTGATGCCCCCTTGGGTGAGTCATCGGCCTGGTGGTCACCCCTCGGGGTGATGGACTCACAGGAAGACAGGCCTTTGTGGGACTGGGATTCTTGGCGCTGTTTCTGTAGCCAGAGGTGGGTGAGGCCCTTTGCCGAGGGCAGGGGTGGGGAGAGTTGGGCCAGGAGGGGGCCAGGGACAGGTGAGTAGCGTCTCCCCAGATCCTGGCTGGTCTCCTCCCCCTCCCTGACTCCCTCCCTCAGCCATCAATCACAGGCCCTCCGAGCGTCACAGATTGGTGGCTGGGAGCACATTTGGCATCTACAGCCAGGTTCTCTGGCAAGATAAATCTGCCAGGGTCGGGAGCTGCCCTTCCCCAGAAGGTGCCCCGCGCCCGCCTGGCGAAGCCGTGACTAACTTCCCAGAGCCTGTCAGAGCCGGGTTATATTTAGATGAAGAAGGCGAGATTAATGAATCCAAGCTCATTAATGATGCAAATGAGGGTAAGGTACCCTTGGGGAAAGTTGGAGAAAGACAGGAAGCTGGAACCGAAGTGCCAGCCCTGGATCAAAAGTCCTTGTGTGCTAGCAGATGAATATGCAAACCTTGGCTCGGTAGCTCCTGCAGAACCTCGTGCTGGGGCTCGTGGGCTTTCTTCTCCTTCTTTCAACAAATCGTTCAGTTCAACCAAGGAATGAGCAATATCTTAGATGTGACACGGTCCCTGCCCTCCAGAAGCTTACTTCTGAATGCGTGGAAACGAAGTAATGAGGGCCTGGAAGCACTGGGGATGGAAGCAGAAAAACAAGACGATCCCTGCCCTTAGTAGAGGAAGAGCTGTCTGCTTCTCCCCCGCCCTCCCCCTTTCCCAGGTCCTGGAGGACCAGGGAACAGAGGGAAGGTTTCTGGACACAGGAAGGCTCGGGCCGGAGGAAGCCCATTTTCCAGGCATCCGGAGTGCCGGCAGTGGCCCTTTATTAGGCACAGTGGCAGAGGCTAGTGGCCTCTCTCATTCCCAGCCCCAAGGCTTGCTCTCTGATACATCCAAGTCTGTGGCTCCATCTCCTCCTTCCCGACTTGGTTTTTCTCAAACTGGGAATCTCTCTACATCTGGTGTTCTTGGCTAAGAAGGAGCTAAAGTGCCCTGTCCCGGCCTGGGTGGCTGGGGCGGGTAGAAAGACCCAAGTCAGAATGTTTTACAATGAATGATCGTCATTCATTTCCAAATATCTGTTCTTGCCCACTGCGGCACACACAGCCCGGGGACAGCTCCACTCCTTACGTGCCTCCTGAGAATGTCCCTGGGACACTTTCTTAGGCTCCGGGAAATCATCACTACACATGGTAGCTATGAGCCTTCTTGGACGGCCCCGACTCCTAGCTCCTGTCTTCCACGTTGGATGTCCCTCAGCTTCCCTACTGCCCAGCTCTGGTTTGCTCCCCCAGGATGCCACGGGATAGATGGATAAAATGGACAATTCTCCAGTCAAGTCCCCTGTCCCCCCAAAAAAAAATCCCATCAAATTTCTGGGACAAAAAGACTTCAGCATTTCTGAGCATTTGGCGGGGGGGGGGGGCTTTCTTTTGTTCTATTTTGATTTTGTAGTTAATGAAAATGATCGGGCTTTCCTTGAGAAACCATCGTGGGGGTGAGCTGCTTAGCCAGAGACCCGAAGCTGCTTTTTCAAAAAAGGTATTTTAAAATGACTATGAAGACTTCCAAGTAGTTCTCTTCATGTTGAAGAGATTCCTAAAGCCCCATCTGTTCTGGGAGGCGTTCCAGCGCCAGGAACCTTGGGAGGGAGGGGAGGCAGCTTCATCTTCGTAATGATCTGAGCTCTCTGATCAGCCCACACTCCCGCATCCTTGGGAGAACGAAACCTGGCCTCCGGGGCTGCCATTTTTCTCTTCTCTTTTGAAGAGAGCTTGACCTAATGCATAACAACATGTACACTGGGGATGGGAATAAAATTAAGGAACAACAGAGGCCGGGCTGAGGCGGAATGATGGAGAAGAGGACGTCTGCTTGGAAGTCCCTCTAGATCTTTTTGTTTTATTTTTTAGCATCTTCCCCTTTCCATCCATTCTAGAGCCTCACCCTGCCCTTCCCCCAATGCTCCATTCCCCCCAATTTTCCCTCTCCACGGATAGACGACTGGATTAATGGATAGAAATGGATGGTTAGATAGGAAGGTGGATGGATACATGGATGAATGGATGGACGGACGGACGGATGAATGGATAGAGAGGTAAACAATAGCTAACATTTATAAAGTGTCTGCTCTGGGCTAAGCACTTCACAATCATCTCATCGGATCCTTACAACAGCCCTGGTTGGTGCTATTAAAAATAAAGACAAAGTTTATGCAAAGTAATTAAGGGACAGAGAGGTGACCTTGGCAGGTTAGAGGAGCAGGAAAGGTTTCCTAGTTGGTTCTTGAGTTGAGCTTGGAAGGGAACCAAGAGGGGGAAGGGAGGAGAGAGGGCAGCTTGGACAAAGGCACAGAGAGGGGGGATGGAGAGGAAAGTCCGACAAACAGCAAACAGGCCGCCGTGACTGGGCTGGCGCGCCCCTGCAGAGCGTGGGAAGGGGCCCTATTGGGAGGTTCTAAAGGATAACCAAGAAGTTTGGATCTGATTCTAGAAATAACAGGGAGCCCCTGGGGATGAATGAGTAGGGGAGTCCTTTTGGGAAATCACGTGAGCACTTACGTGGATTGAAGTGGGAAGAGACTTGAGGCGGGAAACAGGTCCCTGAAAGAAGAAGCTCTTCTAATCACTAGGAGCAGAGATGAGGAGGGTCCAAATGGAGGGGGCAGAAGGGGGGCGGGGGGGAGAGAAGAGGCCCCTTGCTAGAGAGACTGAGGTCAGATGCACGGTCCCAGGGGTCTCCTAGGTCATTGGCAAGGGAGTCTAGGAAAGACAGGCACCGGATGAAGCTGGGGCCTTAATAACTCACTTCCCCTTCATTTACTGGCTCCCAAATAACTTCCCCTTTTGCAGAAGTTTGGAAATACTAGTCCCAAGGCGGTTGTAGCCCCCAAGGGCAGGGGCTCAGGTGGCTCCCACCCAGCTCAGGTCCCAGAGACAACCCGGGCTCTGATCACAAGCAAAACAAACCCTGGACTTGGGTTCGAGTTCCACCACCTGGGACAAGCCAGATAGTTTCCCTGAGTCTGAATCTCATCCTTGGTCAAGGAGGGATTTTGGTGTCCTTGGACAACAGGTTCAGAACCGGCAAAGGACTCAGCGGACAGACAGCGGCTATTGTGGGAGCTGTTGGGAGGAAGGCCCCCTAAGGCTTTCAGTGTGTGCATGTGCTCGCAGGGGCACTCGCCGGACTCCACCATGCGCTCGATCCGCTCTGACGGGCTGGGGAGGCTCCGTCCTTGCTGACAGGTCCTCCCTCGGCTGCAGATCTCCCTCCCCAGCTCATCCTGCCCCTCCCCCGTTCCCTGGTCCCAGACCCGGTGCCTCTGTCCCATCTCTGCCCGTCTCTCCTCCTCATTCCTATCGGACTCTGTCCTTCCCTCCCCTTTCAGAACAGGAGCTTCCTTCAAGGCTCAGAAAGCTGCCTTCGCTGGGGCCCCCGGATTTATTTTGGGGGGTCGGGTCTATAATTAGTTTTAACCCAATTTTGATACCCGTGTTTTGACCCGGTTGCTTCCTTTGAGCCCCGTGCATTTCATTTTATGCCTTTAGGAACATGTGTCTGGGAAGGGGGAGAGTCTGGGAGCTCACCATGTTGCATCCCTCTTGGACTTGGGAAGGTTGTTTTTTGAGCCACTTCTCAGGCTTTACATTTATTCCTGTTCCCTGTCTTCTCGTGAGACTGGGTCCAGCGTCTGCTTTCAGATCCTAACTTCAGGGAATCCAGCTTTTCTCTTCCCTCCTTTGTACCACTTAAAAAAGGTGTCACGTGCAGGTCACTGGCAAAGGCTTTCTTTCAGGTGACCTCAGGCCACCAAGGGCCACCTTCCAGGGTCCAGCCGAGGGTCGCGCTCCGCGCCCCCCGGACGTACCTTCCTGCAGCCCGGGTCTCTGCGGCCGCCAACTGCTTCACCAAAATCTGGGCAAAGGTCAGCTCCCGCGCTCCGCTCAGCTTAACAGCCATGAGGCTGCTTGGACGCCGCCTGGACGTCATTCAGCTCTGCTGGCTCTTGGTTAATCCTCCGCCTCCGTGTGACGCCCAGAATCGTCCCTTCAGTGGGAAGCCCCCCAGCTTCCTCTGCCCTCTGACCTGGGACCCTGCTATCATTTCTTTTTGCGTCCCGGGACTGAGGTCATCTGACCGACACCAGCGAAGGGCCTCCGGCTGGCTCTCGCTTCCCCCTCACTTCTCCTGGAGTTCAGACGCTTCTTTGGCTGTTTTGCCTTTTCCAGAACAAAGACGATTCTTCTTGGTAGAAAAAATTTCCTTAGCACAAACATTGGATGGTCCTCCCGTCTTGTCTCCATTCTCATCATCAGTGCTCACTGAGCAGCACAGGGAGAAGACTTTTCTCCAGTATCACTGCAAAGCCCCTTCATCTTCCCTTCGAGGCTCGGGCAGGTGACGTCTCCTCCGTGAAGCCCTCCCTGACCACCCACGCCTTACCTAAGCCCCGGATCAGCTTAGACCGAGTAGAAGATGCTTCGGTGGGAAGAAAACCAGCCAGGTCTGGACCCGTCCAGGACTTAGGATGGGAGAATATGAGCCGGGAGGGACTCGAGACTCTGGAGCCCAATGTCCTCATTTTACAATTGAAGGAACTGAATAAAAAGAGATTCCTTCATGGGCATTTGAACTGTAGGTGCCAGGACTGGTACTGGAAGCGGGAAGGTCAGGGCTTGGGAATGGCTAAACGAGCTAGCCTTTGACCTCTGTCTTACCAAGCAGGGTTACTCTGGGCAGACGCGGCTCTGAGGAAGGGCTGCATCTGTTTAAATTATCCCTGTTTAGGGGAGTTAGCCCGGTCACAGATTGTCCCGGGCGGGGAGCTGAGGTACCAGACTTCCTGGGCACTCGGGGCACAATTCAGTGCCCATAAATGGCAAAGTTCAGCAAGTACTCCCGCCCACTCGCCGGGGTGACCCTCACTCGTCTGTCCCTAGGGAACTCCTCTGCTCTCAGACTGGGCAGGGGGCCCGATCACAGGCTTCTGGGTGAGAGAAATGATTAATAATCGTGATTTGGGGAAACTCGGGTTCCCCCTTTTCCCCAACCTCATTTCAAGGCCCCAGTTTCTGAAAGTGAACTGACCTCCTCCATCACCAAGGTTGAATCCCCCTCAATGGGGCTTGGGGGGGCAGCACATTTGGGGGGGGTGCTCTGGGTACAGGGAGAGTGACGTGATGTCACTCTCAGCCCCTCCGCGGAGCGGCCCCTTCTCTCTGCAAAGCCCACCTCCCATCAGCCTCGCGCCAATCAGACCGAGGACCCGATTTTGAACACGCGCCTCCCAAAGAACTTAGGGGTGTCGCTCTGAGAGAGAGAGAGCCGGCCCAATGGCCATCCTTCTATTAGAATGCCGGCCCCCAGACCCTCTCTCAGACCCTCTTAATCGCCCCTGGGTGGGGGTGCCCCAGGAGGAGCTTGGGGGCCAGCTCCTCCCCCCCTTCCCAGGGGCTGCTGCCCCGCCCCGAGTTCCCGGGCTGCTAAGGAAGACGCTCCCCGGCTCGTCACAACTCAGATTTTATTACACAGCAAGTGGGAGAAGGGGATGTTATTCTCAGGGAAATGTCTGGAATGGAAATAATTAAAAAAGCCATCCTCCAAAAAGTACACACATTAATGTATATCTTCTCTTCATTAAATATATATCTGTTTGGCAAAAAATGTTAGACTCTTTTGTACAAAACAAAAACAAAAACCCTCGCAGATCTCTAACACTCGGGACGATTACAGCGATGGAAACCGGGGGTCTGGCGGCTCCCCCGAGGCCGGGAGGAACCCAGGGAGAAGCGGAGCCCTCGCCCGAGGAAGGGGGCCCGGGGGCCGGAGCCGGGGGGAGGGGAGGCATTCAGGGTTAGTCTGCGTGTGCGGGGGCGCGGGCACACACGTGTGTGAATGTGTGGGTCTGTGTGCACGTGTGTGCGTGTGCACGAGTGCAGACACAGAGTGTGTGTGTGTGTGTGTGTGTGTGTGTGTGAGAGAGAGAGAGAGGGAGAGCCAGAGACAGACAGAGACACAGAGAGACAGAGACACAGAGAGCCAGAGACAGAGAGACAGAGAGACAGAGACAGAGAGACAGAGAGACAGAGAGACAGAGAGACAGAGAGAACCGAGAGGAGGGAGCTACAGAATGGCAGAAAGAAACAGAGAGAGGGAAAGAACAGAGAGAGAAAGAAAGGGACGGAGAGACAGACAGAAAAATGCGCAGAAAAGCAGGAAAAAGAGGGAAATACAGGGACAGATACAAAGAGAAAAAAGGGGGAGAGAAGAGGAGTTAGAGGAAGAAAGAGGAAAGGAGAGGAGGAGACAAGAGGAGAGAGAGGGGGAGGGGAGGGGAAGAGAGAGGGAGAGAAAAAGAGGAATAGGAGGAGATGGGGGAGGAAAAGGAGAAGAGGAGGAAGAGAAGGAAAAGAAGGAAGAGGAGAAGGAGGAGATGGAAGAGGAGGAGAAGGAGGAGATGGAGGAGGAGGAAGAGGGGGAGGAGGAGGGAGACCACAACTAGGGGCTTCACAATTTGTGCTTTGAGTTAACAGACCGGAGGGAAGCTGGGGAAAGGGGAGGGGGCCTAGAATGCGTCAGGAAGAGGGGGCGGGGCCTGGAGCAGGGGCGGGGCCTGGAGCAGGGCCGGGCGGAAGCCGGGCGTGCGAGTCCAGCACTTCATCCTCTGGGGTCAAGCCCTGGCGATGGAGCTCGGAGGAGGGAGGGAGGTGACAGGCCGGGGATGGGGGGGCCGCAGAGGTCCGGGGCGCTCCTCCCCTCTGCCTCCAGGCGCTCCGGCCGCTTGGCCGGGAGGGGGCAGCCGGGCTCCAGCGACCCCCAGCCCGGGCCGGGCCCGTCGGCGTCCTCGGTGGGGGAGGGGCTCCATCCGTCCTGGGGCTACAGCAGTGAGAAGGTGGGCGGAGCCTCGAAGTCTCTGAGGGGGGAGGGGAGGAAGTGCAGGGGGCGAGGCGGGGGAGGGGCCCTGGCCGTGCCCCCGCGGGCCCCACCGCGTTCTCACGCGCGTTTCCAGTGATCGAGGCCGTGTTTGAGTTCCGCGGGGCCCCGGGGCGGGGCGGGCCGGCAGGGGGCGCCCTCAGTTACAGTCGTACACAAAGTCGTAGTTGCTGGGCTCCTTGGGGATGGGGGGCGGCGCGTCCGGGATCTGGATGTTCTCCAGGTCCAGGAGCCGGAGCTTGATCTCCATGCTGAGCAGGGTGTCCAGGTCATTGCGGGTGAGGTCGCTCAGCATGTCCTTGCCCAGCAGCGCGTTGAGGCCGTCCGTCCAGATGCAGTACTGTGGCGGGGAGGAAGAGAGCGGCTCGGGTTAGCGCCCCCTACCGGCGGGCCGCGAACCCCAGGGATGAGCGCAGCGCCCCCCTCCCCCCAGCTGAGAGTCAGTTAGAGCCTCACGGAGCTTAAGGGGGGGGCGGGGGGAGGGGCTGCCCGCCAGGGAGGGTCAGCGCTGGGCGCTAGAGGGCGCTGTGTATGGGAGCAAATATGTACCTGTGTGGGTGTGTTTGCAGTTGGACGGACACAGACACAAACCCACACTCGTGTTTATGTGTGACGTGCACATGGATGCAAATATACACACATGCACAGAGCAACACACGTGTGTACATAGGTTTGTGTTTGATGGACACGCAAATGTATACTCAATACATATGTATAGAGACAGAGATAGCCATGTTTATGCATGATGCACACACACATGCAAAGACATATGTACAGGGCGATGCACATGCGCGAGGATAAGTTTACAGTTGGAGAGACATATATGAACATACACTTAATACAGATGTATCCAGATGTGTTTATGTATGATGCACACATGCAAACATACATGTACAGTGATGCACATGTATGTGGGTGTGCTTGTGTTTGATGGACACATATATAAACATGCACGCAGTGCATGTGCATCCAGATGTTTGTGTATGATGCACACACATGCAAACATACACACATGTACAGAGCGATGCACATGTATGTGGGTGTGTTTATGTTTGATGGACACATATAAACATGCACGTAATGCATGTGTATCCAGATGTTTGTGTATGATGCACACACATGCACATGTATACATGCGTACAGAGCAATCCATGCACATGTGGATGTTCCCGGCTGGATGGACACCCAATACACATGTCTCCAGATAGGTTTCTATGTGTATGGACACACACAAATAGACGACTCTCCAGCCCTGCTCCACCCCTGTCCCTCTCTAGCCCCTGGGACAGGCCTTGAAGACCCCCGCTGGGGGCCTGGCCCTCTGCTCTTGGGGTCTCTTCCCGGACTTCCTGGATCCCGGCTCTAGGTTCAGACACAGATAATGCAGCGCTCAGCCTCCGGGCCTCCACGGAGGAGGACACTGCGGGCCGGGGGAGGCTGCTCTCATGGGCGAGGCAGGGGGGATGAAGGCCGCTTGTCCCGGACCGGGGCGCCTGGCCCTCCCCAGACCACCGGGATACCGTCCTCCAGGGGCCAGGACAGAGCAGGCCTTTCCCGGTTTTGTCTACACGTCTGCGCACTGGAGTCAGCAGGAACAAGGGAAGCGGGAGGAGCGCCGCCTCGGAGCCGAGGGAGGCCGGGAACGGCGGCTCGGCGTCCACACCGGCACTCCCACCGGCAGCCCCTGCTTGCCAGGACGGCTAGGAGAGAGTCCCGGGCGGCTGAGCGGGCCCCACCACTGGCATCTCTCTCCCAGCGCCTTTCCCGAGGTTTCGCGCTGACGGCTGCGTTTTAAATATAGCTCCCAGCATGTTTTAGCGGGGAGAAACAAATTATACGTGCGGCAAAATGTCAGGAGGAGGAATAAAGGAAACGAATATGAAATTTTGACAGCACAGATAGTCCTGAACTTTTTTAAAAGCCTTGGTTTTTTTTTTTTTTTTTCTTTTGGCAAAATTCGTGGCTTTAAATGATTTGTAAAGGAGAAAACTGAAGACATGAGAACAGTTTAATTTTGGAAATCCTGAAATAAGTTCTGAGGGCTGACTGGAAGCCCCGCCGGCCGGGGAAGCGGAGGAGGCCCCGGCCTTCCTGGGCCCAAGGCCTTGGGAGAGCCGCCCACCCTGGGGGCGGAAGCCTGGGCGTGGGGAAAGGGTCCCCGACAGCGGCCGCTCCCCCGGGGCCTCTGAGGGGTCGGGACTAGCGGGCGCAGGAGGCGGATGCGGCCTGGAACCAGCCAATCAGCAGTTATTAAGCACGTGGCCAGCTCCTGTCAACACCCACGTCCAAAGACGCAAAAGTCCGGGAACCAACCCAGGCCAGCGAGGCCCCGCCCTCAAGGAGTCTGCCTTCCGGAGGCCGCCGTTCCCAGTAGAGCGCGGCCTGAATCAGGGAGCCCTGAAGTCAAGCCCAGCCCCGAGGGGCCGAGCCCCGGAACCTGCCTGCCTCAGTTTCCTCATCTGTAAAACGGGGACGGTCCTGGGGGATCAACGAAGTCCGATGTGTACAGGGCTCGGGGGCAGCTGTTCTATTATCGGGGCTGACTACAAAACGCTGCCCCCCCTTTCCGGGTTTGAGGGCTCAAAGCCCTTGCTTGGCTTTCTTAGGACATTGGTTTCTTACCCCTGTATCAGACCCCTTGCCTTCCCACCCCCCCCACCCCCCTCATTTCCCTGGGAGGTCCTCCCAGCATGAGCAGCCCTTACCTCGTGCTTATCGGGAGCGATGAAATTCAGCTGGCAGTTTGAGTCATAGAGGATGGAGAAGGCGAGCTCCAGGACCTCCTAGAATGACACAGGGGGAGGGGGTCACCGGCCTTGTCCCTGCTCGGCAGGGGGCAGGGGGGAGGGTCACCAGCATGGGGCAGGGGGAGGGGTCACCAGCCTTGTCCCTGCTCGGCAGGGGGCAGGGGGAGGGGTCACCAGCCTTGTCCCTGCTCGGCAGGGAGGCAGGGGGAGGGGAAATGGAATCACCAGGGGGAGCCAGGGGGGAAGGGAATCATCAGCCTTCTCAGTGCTCAGCAGGAGAGCAGGGGAAGGGGATCATCAGCAGGGGGCAGGGCTGGGGAGGGGGATCATCAGCTTTGTCACCGCTCAGCAGGGGGAGGGGAAGTGGAATCATCAGTCAATCTGCTCAGCAGGGGGCAGGGCAAGACGATAATCTGCTTTGTCTCTACACAGCAGGGGGGGGAGGGGGAAGGGAGGGATGCTCCAGGGAGAATTTGGGGAGATGAAGGCACCCGTGAGGTCTCAGACCACCCCCATTCCTCTCCTCAGGGAAGGTGCACCAGATGCCCTGAGGCCAGATGTGCTTCTAGCAGCTCCCACTTTCTGGGAAATCCCCCAGGCTGAGAACTAAGGTTGTAGGAACAGGGGATCTCAAGCACCAGCGTCAAAGACCTGAGTTCAGATCCTGCCCTGCTACCTAACTGCTGTTAGCCGTGGGCAAGCCAAGCTGGGAAGGGCCTCAGGAGCGGCCTGGCCAGCTTATACTCGGAAGGAATCCCTGCCCTAACAGACCGGGCGAGTGGCCTGGCAGTCCCGCCACTTGAAGACAGTGTTTCATGGGCCTCGATGGGCCTCAGGGGCCTCTTCACTCCTCCCCCCCCACCCTGTTGATTCCTCCAGCCAAGCACCACATCAGCCCCCTCCAGGAGCAGCCTTCCGGGTCCGGAAGACAGGGACTCTGTCAGGCTCAAGGCTTCTCTTGTCCAGGCTGACCCTCCCCCAGCTCCTTCAGACAATAACCTCAGGGCACAACCCGAGCCCTTCACTCTCTGGTTTCCAATTCTCCCAACACCCTCGTTCTTCAGAGAAGTGCCCAGAGGAGTGATGGGAAGGGCAGAGGACAGTGTGGGGGGGTCACTTTCCCGCTCCTGGAGCCTGTATCTTTCTTGATGGAGTCCTAAGTTCCACTGACACTCCGCTATTGACTCACACTGAGCCTGTGGCCCAGCTCTTATAGTGTCGCCCTTTCTGCCCAGAAACTAGAGTTTGGGGGTTTATCAAATATTAGATTACTGTAGTCACTGATCATTGTGTCCTGTGAACCTAACCTATTCCACTGAGCCAACCCTCTATTTCTTAGCCAATCCCAAATAGTTCTGATGACGCTGCTTTATAATCGAGTTTTAGGTCTGGTACTGCTGGGCCACCGTCCTTCCTTGATATTCTTGCCCTTTTGTTCTTCCAGATGAATTCTGCTATTACTTTTCTAGTTCAATAAGATAATTTTTTGGCAGTTTGGTTGGTACAGCACTGCACAAGTAGACTAAGTAGAATTGTCATTTTTATTGGATTAGCTCAGCCTACCCATGAACAGTGAAATGATTTTCCCAATTATTTAGATCTGACTTTATTTGTGGGAAAAATGTTTTGTAATTATGTTCATATGGCTCCTGGGTTTGTTGTGGGCAGGTAGACACCCAAACATTTTATTTTGCCTACATTTTAAAAATTTCAAATGGAATTTATCTATCTCTTGCTATTGGGATTTGTTGGTAATATATAGAAATGCTGCTGATTTATGTGGATTTATTTTGTATCCTGAAACTTTGTTAAAACTGTTATTTCAAATAAGTTTTTAGTTGATTCTCCAGGGTTTTCTAAGTATACCATCATATCATCTGCAAAAAGTGATCATTTTATCTCCTCTTTGCCTATTCCAATTGCTTGGATTTCTTTTTCTTTTCTTATTGTTAAAGTTAACATTTCTAATACAATATTCAATAACAGTGTGATAATGGACATTCTTGTTTCACCTCTGCTCTCACTGGGAATGCATCTAGCTTGTCTCCATTATAAATAATGCTCGATAATGGTTTTAGATAGATGTTGTTTATCTTTTCAAAAGAAAACTCCATTTATTACTACGCTCTCTAATATTTTGAATAGGAATGGTGCCGTAGTTTGTCAAAAGCTTTTTCCGCATCTGTCGAGATAATCATATGATTTCTCTTAGTTTCGTTAATGATATGGTCAATTATGCCAATAGATTTCTTTGTATTGAACCAACCCTCCATTCCTGGTATAAATTCCAGTTGGTCATAGTGTAGTATCCTGCTGATGTTGTAATCTCTTTGCTGATATTTTAAATTTTTTGCATCAATATTCATTAGGGAGATGATTGGTCTGTAATTTTCTTTTGGTTTTGGCTCTTCCTGGTTTAGGTATCAGTATCATATTTGTGTCACAGCAAGGACTTTGGCAGAACTCCTCTACCTAATTTTTGAAATAGTTTACATAATAATGGAATTAATTGTTCTTTAAACGTTTGATAGAATTCACGTATAATAAATCCCTCTGGCTCTGGAGATTTTTTCTTAGGGAGTTCATTGATGGTTTGTTCAATTTCTTTTTCTAAAATGGGATTATTTAAGTAATTTATTTCTTCTGTTATTCTGGGCAATTTATATTTTTGTAAATATTTAACCATTTCAATTAGATTGTCAGATTTACTGGCAAACTATTGGGCAAAATAGCTCCTAATTATTGCTTTAATTTCTTTTTCATTGGTAGTAAGTTCACCCTTTTCATTTTTGATGCTGGTAATTTGTTTCATCTTTTCTTTTCTTTTTCTAATTAAATTCATCAATGGTTTATCTATTTTGTTGGTTTTTTTCATAAAACTAATTCTTAATTTTATTAATTAGTTCAATAGTCTTAGTATTAATTTTGTTAATCTCTCCTTTGATGTTCATAATTTCTGATGAAGTCCCAAATATCATTGTCTATGACATTACATTATCGACTCATATTAAAACCTCCAGATCTTTTTCAAAATAACTGTTATTAGACCATGCCTCCTCTAATACATGAAAAGTATTTACTTTTTTTTTAATTCAACAAGACTTTTCTTTATAGGACAAGAGGTTTTTTTTTTTTATAAGTATTTTCCCATTTAATTTCATCTTAAAAGTTTTAGGCTAACACTTTTCTGTCAAGATTCTTTTGGATTCTGAATTGGTCATACACTTTGTTTCATCTACCACTCTTATAAGCCATATACCAGCAATGCCTTTATGCAAGTCATTGATAAAGGTGTTAAAAAGCCCAAATTCTGGGGATTGTCCCCTGGAGTTGTCCTCTATCCCAAGCTCTAAAACAGAGGGGTCATTATCCCTTAAGAATCCCAACTTTTCCATCCCAGAAATCAGTTCCTGTTAGTGAGAAGCAAATCCAGGATAGATTTTCCCCTTTTAAAGGATGAAATTATCCCTGAGGTGGTTGGAGGGGAAGAGGAAAAAAGAAGAGGAAGAGAGAGAGAAGCAAAGAGAAAGGAAAAGAGAAATAGAGATGAGAGGGACAAAGACAGTGAGACACAGAAACAGAAAGACGCAGAGAAAGAAACAGACACACACAGAGACAGAGAGACACAAAGGCAGAAGAGACACAGACACAGAGAGACCCAGAGACCCAGAGGCAGAAAGAAGAGATCCAGGGGAAGTCTCGAGCTCCAGACCCACTATCAGCCATCTCTGCCAGGCTTTTCATCCACTTCCGTCTCTTTATCTACTTCCTGAGCAGATGGTTTATATTATGCTCCAAAGACAGAGCCTCCCCCTTTTAGGTAGGAGCAGGTCACTCTCTAGGACTAAGTGACAGGCAAGTTAACAATTGCTAATAAGGGAGGGGCTCCCCAGGCTCAGTACAGACGGAGAAGCTGCAGATCTCGCTGGGAGGCGTCTCGGAGGAAGAAGTCAGGAGCCACAATACTCCCTTGTGAAGGGGGCTGCCCCTTGCTCCTGGGGCACGCTTGCCCCCTCCCCACAAATGTGGGCTCCAGCCTCGGGCCAGTGCCCATCACACTGCCCCCTGGTGCTGGGCCACTCTGAGGCTCCTTCATTCAGGTGGTGCCTGGTTACTGGCTGAGGGGATGAAGAGCTGGGACAGCCAGCTTGGGGGGCGTTGCCTCAGCTGCTGTTTTTAGGCGCTTTGATTTCCAACTGGAGTGTTTTGTCCCAAGTTGCCCGTGTCCATTTTCCTCCCATCAGGAATGACCGTGTCCCTGCACCCACCTCATCTCGGCCTGGAGGGGCTTCCAGACTCAGGAGGACACCGCGAAGGGGGCTTTGTGGGTGGGCCCAGGCTTGACTAATAGAGCTCAGTGCTGGGTCAGCTGGAGGGGGATGAGCTTTTGGTCATGATAAACCCTCCTGTCCTGACATAGATCATGGGGCAGATGGATAGGAAGTCCACCCTCTCTCTCCCCCACCATTTCCCCCTCTGTCTCTGTCGGTTCAGACAAATGATTGTTACTGGATGGATTCATGGTGTCACTGGGTTGGGGGCTCACTCCTCAGGAAGCACATGGCCCCCTTCTCTGTGATTCCCCTTGGGGTCTGGCTCCCGCCTTTCCATGAGCCCCCCAGAAGAACTTCTTACTGCCGGGAGGCCTCCCCCCTGGAGGGGCCTCCCTTGGTGGATGGGTGGGTCCCACACTGACATTCTAAGTGGGACAGGGAGACGGCCAGTGATGCTCAAGAGTGAACTGGCCTTTATGAAGTACCTGCTGTATACCTGGCCCTGTTTTAGCCTCAGGAATTAAGACAAAACCAGCTTCTCTGTCCTGCTGAGGACAGAACAAGTCCCTGGGTAGGTAGCTATAGAATTAACATAAACAGAAGGCACTTTGGGGAAGGGGAGGGTGCAGGGGCCACCGGTCAAGAAGGGCTGGGAGCCCCTCCCCCCACCTTGAGCCCTCACGGACCCATCAGATCACACAAGAATCCACAAGGCTGTTCATGGGAATAGAGGCCTTGGGGGGAACCAGAGGAAGAGGAGGGTGAGCTTCCTTCCCCAGGGCCTTTCTATCCGCCCTCAGCAGGGACCTCCTCGGGGCCCAAGAGGGAACTGAAGGGATTGGGACAGCAAGGGGTTAACTGCCAAAGGAGTGAACCCCCCACGCTGTCTGGGACTTAATTCTGGGGCCTGCTCAGTTCCTTTCTCTTTAATTACGGGTCTGCTCCAGCTCCACACTCAGATGGAGGGATGGAGAGAAAACCTCACTGTCTTGTTTGAACCCGGCCCTGTGGGGCCAGGAAGCGGGACTGCCTCTCCCTGCCGCTTTGAGACCCTTCCCGGGTACCCCCCCTACTCCCCCCAGGCTGCCCAGGACCCTGCGGGGAGGCCGGGGCGGGGCCCCCAGGCCCGTGGCCACCTCGGGTGCTCCCAGCAGCCCCCCCCCCAGGCCCAGTGAGCAGCCGAGCAGCCTACCTTGTTCTGCTTCAGGGCGCCCTTCTCCTTCATGTGTGGGCAGTCCTTCCCCGTCACCACAGCTTTGATGTCGGCCACGGGCACTGCGAAGCACAAAGAACGGCGTGGGCTCCGGGCCCGAGCCGCGGGGGGAGGGGCGGGAGCCCCCGGGTGCCCAGCCCGCCTGCGCCCCCTCCCCCGCGCCAGCGTTCCTTTAATAGAGCCTCGCGCCTCCGCGCACACTCATGTTCCCACACGCACTGACACACGTGCACCCACACTCATGTACACACAGCCACACACGTGCACTCAATGCACACACAAACACACACTGCACTCACACGCCTCCCACATGCACACACAGCCACACACTGGTGCACACTCACAGGCAAGCATGCACTCACAATCTACGCTCTCACACCCCCATGCGTGCACACTGACGCACACACACAGTGCATTCACACACACATACAAACAGGTACTTGCATGTTCACACTCATCTCCACACTCACGCCCATATACACGCACGCACACATGTGCATATACGAGTCACACGCACCCACACACACGTGCACACGCACACCCAGTGTCAGCTTCTGTTTGCCCCTCACTTCACTCAGACCCATCCCCGGACTTTTTCTCCTCCGACCCGCCCCTTCCGGCCACCAGAGCCCCTCCCCCAGCAGGTGAGCCCCCCGGGGCAGGCCCAGGGTGTGGTGTGACTGAGCTCCCATAGCTTTTAGGAGAACCTGGGGCCCAGAGCTTGTGCTCCTTAGGCTGGGGGGCGCCTCCCGACCCCCCCCCCATCACTCCCCCTTTAAAATCCCAAACCCTTGCCCGCAGGCGGGTGCGCGAGGAGGCCCCCCTGGCGTGGGGAGGCCCGGCCTGCGGGAAGCCGCTTCAGGGAGGGAGGCCCTTTCCTGGAGGCAGGGCCGGCTTAAGTCGAGGAGCCCCCGCGGGCCAGAAGCCCACCACAGCGGCCGACACGGGACACCGGCAGGGTTGTCCGGGCCCGCTCCTTGCCCAGTCAGGCTGCGGAAGCTCGGGGCCGGCCCCGCGTTTGAAAGGGGCTCTCTGCTGACCCGGCGTCCCCATCTCCCAAATCCCCCTCCCGGGGAGCAGCAGCCCGAGCCTCCTTTGTCCCCGCCTGCTCTCGGGCCGCTTCAGGGCTCGCTTTTACATCCTCGAGGCGGGAACATAAGGAGGGTCTCTGCTCTGCACACGGAACGGCCCCTCCTCCAGTGGGAAAGGGGGGTGTCCTGCCGGCTCGGGGATGCGAGAATGGGGGGACACAGATGGGAGGAGGGATGCAGGTGTGGGAGGAGGGATGCAGGTGTGGGGGGGAGGGA